>NC_081843.1:31714014-32320099 GCF_963259705.1 Myotis daubentonii
ACATAAAGGCAGAAGCAGTGAGACTAGTTTGAGGGGTTTTTCAATCATGTGGACTAGAGGGGGCTGTGGCTGGAACAAGATGGTAGCACCGGAAGTGATAAAAATGTTTGGATTCTGAATATATTATGAAGAGATGGCCAGTAGTATTTGCTGGAGGATTCAATGGGAGGATGTAAGGGAAAGAGAAGCCTTAATGTTGACTTGAGATTGCTGGTCTCAGCGACTGGAAAAATGGAGTTGACATTTACTTAAATGGAGAAGATTGTGAGGAAAGCCAATCTGAGGGATGGGGGAGATAAAGAAATCAGGAGTTCTGTTATAGACAGATATATTGACCGGGCCTGTAAGTAGAGATGTCAAGGGGATGGAGACATAAACTTAGAGTTCAGAAAAGATGGCTGAGCTAGAGATAACATTTAAGATTCATCAGTGTTTGGAAGTATTTTCAGTCATGAACCCACTAAGGAAATGAATGTATATTAAGAAGAAAATCGGGCCTTACAGCTGAACTCTGTGACAGGTGGGGAAAGTGAGCAAGAACACACATACTTTTATCGTAACGTAATGGTTTTGAGCTTGAAAAACTTTTATTAGGTATCCTATTATTTTCCTCTGCAGCAAAAAATAGTACTGTAAATGCCTTGGAGCCAAAGGTCACCCAGAAAGCACATGTAGTTGAGCTGAGTAGCTTGGGTTTACTGCTCATTGAAATGAGGGCGAACACACACTGTGGGGAGCTGGGGGCACCCCAGTGAGAGGGTTTTAGAGAGGATGTATTGTAAAATTTGAGCTTTGGCTAGGTAATTTTGAGCACAGTTTACGGAAGCTTGGCTTTACTCTGGATTGAATGTTGTCAGGAAGTGTGGGCAATTCTATGGTTCCTTATCTTATTCCATCTTATGTGGGAGGAGTAAAGACAAGAGCAAGGTGGAAGCTTAATGGTAAAGAACCAGTTGTCACTCATATTAGCTGGGAGGGTTGGGGGTTGTGTTTCTGTGAATTGTGCAGTGACTTTTTTTTTTAATGCTTAGACAAAATTATGAAGTGATCTTGGTTAGTGTTTTACTCTCTCATGATCACAAAAGGCTTCATCTGATGGTGGTGCTTTGTGAGACTTGCTATCCAGAGGTGAACCATGGCCCAACTGTGAGCACAGCCAGCATCTGCCTAACACCTCCAGGGCCTAGCTTAACTGGCAGACCTGTTCCTGCATATCAGGGCATGCTTTCCTCTTTCTTGGTCCCCTGTGGTTTAAAGAATACAGGATATTAACTCATGACATCAATTCATGACAAATTCATGAGAGTTTGTGCATCAGGATCAAGAGGGTGTCTCCTGAACCTCTGTAGTTACACTAAGGTCAACCTTCCTCCTCCTTATAGAATGAATTGTTGGATCATACCATGTGACAATGGCTGCACAAGAGTTTTTAAGACTCAGGACCCGATACATTGACCAACTGTAGCACAGGCAATTACCAGAAACCACATGATTATTAGTCCTTGTAACAGGTCTCAAAGCAAGAGGCGTAGATTATAAAACCCAGGCTATGAAAACATATCCCAGAATTCAGTAGGGCCTGTTTCAGAGACCCAGGTGGCTTTCTTTTCCCTGGGTTTAGAATCTTTTTGCTTGCCCTGTAGTATTTACATAGGTGTTGCAAGCTTAAAAAAAAACCAAGTGCTATGTGATTGTCCCAGGTAATGCCAGCTAATGACTTTAAACTGGTTTATTGGGCTTTTGGAGCAGATGTTTCATCATTTATGACATCTGCTAGGCTCCACTACAAGGTTCAGATCACTGTGGGAATTGCAACTCAAAGAATTCTCATGAAAAGGGCTTCATTTCTCCCTGCTTGCCTTATTCCTGAGGATCCTGGGAGCAGTGGAAGTTTTAAATATCTGGTAGTCTCTAAGGATTATCCCCAAGCTTACTTGGTACATTAGTATGAAGCAGGCTAGTATAGCCTGATAATCATTCAAGCAGTGGAATTCAAATGGGGTACAGTGTTGGTTGGGAATGTAAGTATCATTTATCACAATAGCAGTGAGCCAATTCTATGCCCATTTTATAGGGGTTCCTGTAGTGGTCAGGAACCTTTTTTTTGTTTTTAAGTCATTTAAAAGTCATGGATTAAATCCAAGCCATTTGCTTCTTACAGTATACATACTTGTTCTATCATTTATAAGTTAGTAGGTATTTGGACATAGGCAATTAATTAAGCATTTAAACTGATTGAATTTCTGCCCTGACGTGGTGGCTCAGTCGGTTGGAGTGTCATCCTGGTATACCAAAAGCTTGGGGGTTTGATTCCCAGTCAGGGCACATACCTGGGTTGTGGGTTCAATTCCTGGTCAGGGCATGTATGGTTGGGGCAGGTATGAGAGGCAACCGATCAATGTTTCTGTCTCAGATCAATTTTTCCCCACCTCTCTGCCCCCTTCTCTCTCTAAAAATCAATAAAAAACATATCTCAGGTGAGGATTAAACATAATAATAATAAATAAGTAAGTAAACTGATTGAATTTCTGTAGGAAGCTTACATTTCAAGAGCAAATAGAAATCTGTATAAGAGTCTCGTGGCAATCTTTCTTTATAAGTAAGAACCACCAATAAATAGTATTGCTAGTAAATCAGGGATATCCAAAGAAGTCTCTAGAAGCTCTGAAAAAGGCATGACTTGTTCTCTAACAGAAGTTTTTTTCCCCTTCAGACAAAAGAGAAAACTAGAGTATAGAAAACCAAAAGCTGTTTAGCATTTTTACCATGAATACTCATATCATATCATTTTAATAATTTTGAAAGAAAAAATAAATGAAGAAGTGTAAATATATCATTAAAACTGTATAGCTTGTTAATCTATTGACATTTTAAGAACTAAGGATAAATTATGTTTTATATATGCTTCTTTTTAAATTCATTTTTAGAGAGAGAGGAAGGGAGAGGGATAGAAAGATAGAAAAATTGATGAGAGAGAAACATCATCAATTGGCTGCCTCCTGCACACCACCTAGTGTGGGCCGAGCCAGCAGCCTGGGCATGTGCCCTGACCAGGAATTGAACCAGTGACCTCTTGGTGCATGGGCCACTGCTCACCTGCTGAGCCACAACTGCTGGGCTTATATATGTTTCTTATTTAAAAACTGTCCAGGCATTCAAAGATCATTTATTAATTAATTTAAATATTTGTTTAAGGTCTTAAAGTTAATTATGGTTCTGAAAATTATACTGACACATTAAGCCCTTATGATTTGAAATATTGTAAGAACTTCATAAAATTAAACCCTTTAAAAACAAACCCATGATTATCATTTCATTTAGGGGAATATAATTTTATATATATAAATTTTTCTTTTTAAACAAGCCATGGAGATAGTGATAACTAGGTAACTCATAGAACCAATGTAAGCCATTTAGAAAATTTAAATGATACAGTTAATCCTGGCTTATACAAATAGAATAATGTTCTATCAGTATTTTTACAGGGTAAACTAACTGAATCATGTCCTCAACTCTTGTTTTGTGTTGGAGCCAAAGCCATTTTTTTTTTCTGACCTCATAGCTATAGTAGCAAAGGCTTTTATATAAATACTAGAGGCCCGGTGCACAAAAATTTGTGCACTCAGGGGGAAGGAGGGCCCCTCAGCCTGGCCTGTGCCCTCTCACAGTCTGGGACCCCTCGGGAGATAACGCCCTGAAGGCTTAGGACTGCTCCCAGGTGGCAGAGGGCAGGCCCAATCCCTAGGTGCAGCCCCTGGTCGGGCTCAGAGCAGGGCCGATTGGGGAGTTGGGGCACCACCCCCTGTCATGCACAGAGCAGGGCAGATTGGGAGGTTGTGATGCCACCCTCAGTCACACTCAGGGTAGGGCCAATTGGGGGGTTGGAGCAGCGACCCTGTCACACTCAAGGCAGGGTTGATGGGGAGGTTGCGCACAGAGCAGGGCCAATCCAGGGATTGGGGTGCTGCCCCCTGTCATGCACAGACCAGGGCCCATCAGGGGGGTTGGGGCTCCTTACCCTGTCACGCACAGAGCAGGGCCCATCAGGGGATTGGGGAGCTCCCCCCTGTCATGCACAGAGCAGGGCCCATCAGGGGGTTGGGGAGCTCCCCCCTGTCACTCACAGAATAGGGCTGATAGGGGAGTTGGGGCACCGCCCCCTGTCACACACAGAGCAGGGCGGATCAGGGGGTGGGGCGATGTCCTCTATCACCCACAGAGCAGGGCCGATCAGGGGGTTGGGGCACCACCACTGTCACACTCAGGGCAGGGCCGATGGGGAGGTTATGGCTCTACCCCATCCACACAGAGCAGGGCCCGTTGGGGAGGGGGGTAGTTGGGGCGCCGCACCCTGTCACACACAGAGCAGGGCCGATCAGGGGGTCAGGGCGCTGCACCCTGTCACACACAGAGCTGCGGGGCGATCAGGGGGTTGGGGAGCTCCCCCCTATCAGGCACAGAGCAGGGCTGATCAGGGGGTTGGGGCGCCTTCCCCTGTCATGAACAGAGCAGGGCGGATAGGGAGGTTGTGGCCCTGCCCTCTGTCACACAGAGCCCAAGGGCGATCAGGGGGTTTGGGCACTGCCCCCTGTCACGCTGATCCCGGTGCCGGGAGGCCTTGCGGCTCCGCTGATCCCGGTGCTGGGAGGCATATTACCCTTTTACTGTATAGGATAGAGGCCTGGTGCATGGGTGGGGCTGGCTGGTTTGCCCTGAAGGGTGTCCTGGATCAGGGTGGGGGTCCCCACTGGGGTGCCTGGCCAGCCTGGGTGAGGGGATGATGGCTGTTTGCAGCTGGTCACACACCCTTCAGGGTGGGGGTCCCCACTGAGGTGCCTGGCCAGTCTGGGTGAGGGGCTGAGGGCTGGAGCTCCCAACTGCTCCTTTTTTTCTTTTTCTTTTTTATTCCGGGCCAGCTTTAGCTCTGGCTCCAGCTCTGAGGCCTCTGCTGCTGAAAGCAGGTATCTGGTTTGTTTGGGTTATAATCGAAACAATGTATAACTCCAGCTCTGAGATCCCGGCTCGCTGAAAGCAGGTTTCTGGGGTTTTGTTTAGCTTCTATATTTGTTACAGTGTTTCAAGCTGCAGGCTCAGAGGCTGGCAAGGCAGTCGGAGAACGTTGGAGTCCTCCGTCACTGAAGCAAGCAAGCCTCATGTTAGTTTCAAGCTGCCTGGCTGCCGGGCGCCATCTTGGCTGGCAGTTAATTTGCATATCACCCTGATTAGCCAATGGGAAGGGTAGCAGTCGTACGCTAATTACCATGTTTCTCTTTTATTAGATAGGACTAGAGGCCTGGTGCACGAAATTTGTGCACTGGGGTGCGGGGGGGTTGTCCCTCAGCCCAGCCTGCACCCTCTCCAATCTGGGATCCCTCTCACAATCCAGGACTGCTGGCTACCAACTGCTCGTCTGCCTGCCTGCCTCATGAGCCCCTAACCTCTCCCCTGCCATCCCGATCCCCCCCCCAACTGCCCTCCCCTGCTGGCCTGATCCCCCCAACTGCCCTCCCCTACTGGCCCAGTCACCCCTAACTACCCTCCCTTGCTGGCCTGGTCACCCCTAACTGCCCTCCCCTGCCAGCTATCTTGTGGCTGTGGGCACCGCCATCTTTGAGGGCATGGCAGTCAGTTAGCATATTCCCTCCTATTGGCTGTGGGCACCGCCATCATTGAGGGCATGGCAGTCAGTTAGCATATTCCCTCCTATTGGCTGTGGGCACCGCCATCTTTGCAGCCTGCTGCTCAGTCGTTTGGTCATCCCTCACTAAACTCCTTGCCAGCCTGGTCACCCCACGCAGCCTGTTCAATCATCCATTTGGTTGCGATGGTTGCTTAGGCTTTTCTATATATAGATATTTTTGGGATCTAGAAAAAGAAACATTGTTTAACAATTTTCTGTCTCTTTTCTTTTTTTAGACATTGCTGAGTGTTTATCTGGGCTAGGTATTTATAGAGTGCTGACATAACAACTGAACTTTTAAAAACATCTTTAACCTCTTTTCCCCAAGAAAGGAACAGCAGGGTGGAGAGGCAGCGGGCTTTAGGCAAATATGAAATTATCACTCTAAAAGGCTAATTGTATTTTCTCTACAGAATGAGAACAGTTTAGATGTGGAAAAACAGACCTCGACATATATGCTCACTAAAGAAAGGGGTGTGCAGCTGGTTTTGATATGATTTGTACACACTTGACAGTTTTATCAGCCCAAACAATTAAAAAGTCAGCAATTGTTAATTCCCAGGTACTAAAACACAGGAGGAAACAACTCCTGGGTTAAATAAAGTGCTCTCTTTTATAGACAAACAAGACAGATAGTGTCCTCTTGAGGATATCTTCACTTTTTATTCAAAGCTACCTTTCAAATAAGCACTCCCATTCCTCTCAAATGCTCCCCAAAGTAGCCATTGCGGTTTGGAATTGGCCCTGGTGAAACTGTGCCAGTTCATGAGATAAGCACACAGTCCGCTTGATAGTGAGAAAACAGGGGGAAGCAACATCTGGCCTGAGAAAGGCCTAGTGGAGTCAGAGGAGAGCCGGGGAGAACTTCCATTTTCTTTGGAAGGTGCTTCTGCAACATCAAGGCTCTGGGTCCCAGCCAAGGGCCAGTCATCACCCAGCCATCCTCAGAGAGCAGACAAAACCTCCGGACTCCAGGCGGACAAAAATAAACAAAATTCTCAGGGACACCAAGAGAAGTCTGGGGGTACATCTTTAAAAGGTTGTAAAAATGTTGAGCCAAGTCAAAGTTTGTTCAAAAGGAGGCCAGTTTCAGGAGACACAATGAACTCCTCGTCCCTGGGGCCTGGCTTGAGGACACATTTATCAGACCTGGTCCTATCTTCTGCCCAAGATGGTTGATGTTCTGTGTCAACTTGGCTTGTCTATAATCTAGTCCCCCAGTTATTCAGTCAAACACTAAACTAGATATTGCTGTGATGATGTTTTGAAGATATGATTAAAGCCCATAATTTATAGATATGATTTATAACCATAATCACTTGTTTTACATACAGGAGATTATCCTAGATCAAGCATATCAAACTCAAAGGCTAACATGGGCCAAATAAATAAGGTTTAAGCTTATGTGGGCCACAAAAAAAACAACGCTTCAATTTTCATAGAAACGTAGGTTTATTTCGATAGAGACATGCTGAATACAAAGGGCTGAAATAAATGAGTAATTGTTAACATACAAGAATAGAACATTTTAATAAAAAATAATATCTTTTTCTTGAACATTAACTTACCAGACACTGAATAACTGCACAAATTAATAAGCATAATGCAAATAAACCTATTTTTCTTGTTTTCTGAAAGTGAAATATTTCCTGTTGTGCACACCAAATGAGTTAGTCCAAGACTAATAACATGGCAATCAGCTGCTAAAATATTTGCTGCTAGTATTAGTGGAGAGAAATGGTGCACCTGCGCATAAGGCGCGTAAGGGAAATGAATGCAACACGATTATAGTCATCAGTCATTAGTGAATGTTGTAGTTCGGTATTAATAATTATGTATAACAGGATATTTTAAAAATTAAGTTACGAAATTTTTATTAAAACGTTTATCACATACCGTTATATTGGCTGGGCCGCAAAAATATTCATTGTGGGCCACATGTGGCCCATTGGCCACAAGTTTGACATGCTCATCCTAGATCATCTGGATGGTTCTGATGCAAAAAATTAAAAGGTGTCAAAAGCAAAGCTTAGACATCCCTGAAGAAGAAATTCTGTCTGTGAACAAAAGTTTTAGCTGTGCCTAAGAGTTCCAGCCTTCCTGATGGCCAGTGGTTTTGATTTGGAACTTGCCTAGTTAGCTGCCACAGTTGTATGAGCCAATTCATTGCAATAAATCTCTTAAAAGAGATAGCTCATACTGGTTCTGTTTCTCTGGTTGGATCCTCACTGATACATCTCTCTATGGATGTTTCCTATTATAGACAGACAACACTCAAGACACCAGACAAGCAGACAGATCACAGGAGCAAGTGTTAGAAGACTACTCAAAATTTTCACCAGAGAACACTATAGGTCTGATTAGATAAACAAAAATGTCAGACGGGAACATATTCCAGGAACACAAAATAAACCCAATGCTGATGTATTTAACAGAACACTGGAACTCAATTTAGCATGAACTTCTCTCTCCATCACATGCAGAGGGCATATCAAACAAGTAGAGACACAGATATGAACACTAGTATTGGGTCCAAGGTTTACATCCAAGGCAATAAGGTCTTCAAATGGATGAATCTTGGGGACATAGCCCTTTTTGCCAAAGCCCTCCAGCTAAACACCACAGGAGCACATGATGAGAGAAGACGAGAGCATGGTGAAAGCTGTAATCTATATATATAAAAGCCTAATATGCAAGTTCGACCAGGAGACAGGGAGTTTCATTGCTCACTATGCCATGCGCTGCCCACCAGGGGGCAGCACAGAATAAAGGCCCCAGCCAGCAACAGGAAGGCTCCGATAGGTCCTGATAACTGGCTAGGCCTAGGGACCATGGACCATACCCATGCACAAATCTCATGCGCCGGGCCTCTAGTTGGTAATGAAGCAATAATCTCTCATATTAGCTGGGAGAGGATGCTGTCTGGTACTTCCGTGGTTTTCATGATAAATTTGTGCTATAGGTAGACTGTGTCCATCCAAATTCTTAATCCCCAATGTGATGGTTTTAGGAGGTGGAACCTTTGGAGGATGATTAGGTCATGAGGGTGGAGCCCTCATGTATGGATTTGTGTCCTTATAAATGGGATCCTAGAGCCCTCTCTCACCTCTCTGCCTTATTAGGATACAAGAAGACAGCCATCTAGAAACTGAGAAGTGGGTCCTCACCAGACATCAAATCTGCCAGTGCTGTGATTTTGGACTTCTCAGAATACAGAACTGTGAGAAATAAATGTTTGCTGTATAAGCTTCCCAGTTGATGGTAGTTTTTGTCACAGCATCCTGAACTAAAACACTCTTATTTTTGTCTGTGCTTTGTTTTGTTGTTGTTTTGCCTCATTCATCATAGTCACAGTGCACAGAGCACCAGGCCCCCAGTGTGACATCTGTGTCAGTGAGACTGTCGATAACCAACAGGAGGACACCATGATCTGGCTGTCAGTTCCATGCTGGCCCTTGAGAACTCCACGCCAGTTATAATTCCTGGATGGCAGAAGCTGCTCTTCTCTCCCTTGATATTTAAATTTCAATTGTTTTTTAATTGTTTATGGCCCTAATTTTATTTTTTTAATGTGGACTGAGCTACAAACAGAATAATAATTATTATATCCAATTTACCCAAATAATATATATATAATATATTGTGATCATTACTAAACATAAGTATTTTATTAGAAATCACATCTCAATGATAAAAGGAAAGTTTTCATTTAGATCATGCATCTATGAATAAATATCGCTTATTCCTTAAATGGAAATAGTTGGTATAAATTGTATCCCCACTTTCAATTTTTATTTAAGTGCTAAGAAAACTCATGTCCTTAAATGAGTAGATGGGAGCAGAATTAAAAACAAAAAACTAAAACAAAATACAATGACAATTTTTTAGGTTATCTGCAAAACACTCATCTTGATATACCATCAAAAAACAATTTGAGCTATCTGCCTGTTCACAATGTAACTGAGTCCTCAAATTGAAAGCAAAGAGTAAAAACCATCTGCTTTTCAAAAAGACTTGCTTTTCAGTTGTTAGATCTCATCTTTCCCCAACGCCAAGATGAGCATTTAAAATTCTCCCTTGTTCAAAACCCCAGTAGATTTTTTACAGAGCATGAGAGGGGATGGATGAGACAATTGTCTTCCTTTTGTAAAATGTGAGGAAAGTGAGTATTTAAGGGAAAGTGGGGACTGAGGATCCAGGTCCCCTCAACTGCCGGCGCGTTCTCAAGTAAAACAGTTTTAGCAAAAACAAAACACAAAATACAAATGCAAGGTAAGAATGAGGAAACTGGCTTTCTGAAGCTGTATATGCTGAATACCCCTTGGAAAGCCTGTATGTGTCCTCAGTATTACCTGCACTCTGAAGACTCGCCAAGCAGATTGTAGGAATGCAGACTGTTTCCCTGGGAATACCGGCTGCACCAACATAATAGAAACATTATGGACCATGATCATTTGGTTTATGGTTTAGTAATGTTTCTCTTAAGTCTCCTACGGTGCCTAAAACATTGTCTTTGCACATAGGGGGTTCTCTGCAAATATTAGCTGCAGTGGAGGGATCTATTTTATTGCTTTAGGAGAGAAAACACAATTTAAAATGGCCAACCATTGTATACCACAGAGTACCAGTGCCTGATGTAGTTCCTGCCAATTAAGAGGTAGCCTATGATTACTTATTTTACTGAATAATAATAGTTATCATTTATGGAGCACCTACAGGGACCTGGCACTTAACAAGCATGAGGGTATGGATACACACACACACACACACACACACACACACATACACACACACACAATGAAATGGCCCTACAAGTTAGATATTGTTATCTCCGTTTTATAAATGAACATTTCAGAAAGATCTTGTAACTTGCTCAAGCCAGAGAGCTAATAAATGGTTGTGCCAAGATTATAACCCAGTTCCAAAAGATTTGTGTGTTTTTTTTCATCATAACACAGTGCCTCTTCCTCACACCTGAACTTTCTCCCAGGTCTCCTGGAGAAGAGCAACAGTATCTTTACATAAAATAAGTAAATAAATAAAGCACATCTCTGTTATTTACATTGAAAATGAGGAAGAGCAGGCCTGTCTTGTACTTGGGAAATAAAATATGTAAAATACCAGCACAGTGCATGGAATACTTTAGGTATTTCGTAAATGCTGCTTCCATCTCTCATTTGAAAGGAATACATCTTTAGAACTCAAAATTGATATATTTTGCTTTTGACTTAATTTGGTGACATTTTTGTTGTTGTTTTTTGTTTGTTTGTTTGTTTGTTTTTTATTGCTTAAAGTATTACGAAAAGTATTACATATGTCTCCTTTTTTTTTCCCCCCGCCCTTGACAATCCCCTGGCCTCCCCTACCCCCCAGTGTCTTATGTCCATTGGTTATGCTTATATGCATGCATACAAGACCTTTGGTTGATCTCTTACCCACCCCCCTCCTGTCCTCCCCCCCTCCCCGGCCTTGCTGCTGTAGTTTGACAGTCTGTTCGAGGCAGCTCTGCCTCTGTATCTATTTTTGTTCATAAGTTTATAATGGTCTTTATTATCCAGAAATGAGTGACATCATGTGGTATTTTTCCTTCATTGACTGGCTTATTAGGTGACATTTTTTGGTGAAACAAAATATTTTCCCAACTGACCAAGTCTCAAACCAAGCGGACCAGCTACTAGGCTGTTTTAAAAACCCTTCGTAATGCAAGCCCACTTTAAAACGATTCAGGAATGATGGATTCAATCCATACTGCAAAGATTGGAAACACCACAATTTTCTGTCATTTCTAGAAGTAGAACACAACCTGAAAATGGGATATAATTGGGGCACAGAAGCATCTGTGGGCTGCCTATTTTATTCTCATTTCCTCGGGAAGTATTCATATTTAATCTCTCCGCATGCGAATGGGAATTAGACCTACCCACTCTCTGCCTTTGAAATAGGCAAAGGGTGTCAGCTGAATGACATGCACATTGTTGAACCACATCAAACCAAATGGATGATCTGATGTTTAACAGTGAGCATCGCTGGTCTTTTTAAAGGCAGGAGAAATTCTATAACATGAAGACAAAAATGAAGGCAAGCTGATTCCATTTTCTGGAGAACTTCTTGCTTATAGATTCAGTCGAGAGATCCTCACAGATCTGTCTACTTTTATTTACCCAAGTTAAAAATTTTGTGATGAGGTAGGATTAATACCTTGGGCATTTATATATTCCAATATATCAAAACAGATCTTTAACCCAAAGAAAACACAGAGCTCAGAGGCAGCAGGCATCCGATGAGGCAAGTTGGCATTCTACAGAAGTCTGGACATCAGAAAGGCGTGAAAAGGCCTGTCCTCTTCCCTCCCTGCCAGTGTTGAATGGTTGTTTGGTGACTAATGAAAAGATAGGGAACTCCAAAGCCTTCCTCTGTTAGCTTAGCCACATGCAGAGCTTTATTCTCTGCCCTATAAAGGGTTAAAAAAAAGAAGTTATGGTGATGGGGAAAAATAGAGTATATATTTCACCTCCAGTCCTGCCTGGTGTTCAATTAAAAGCTTCTCTTTTGCTGCAGCATACGGGTGTGTGTGCTATAAGCGGGCACGTTATTGGGGATGAAGTGTCATTAGCCGCACAAGGCTTCCTGTTTACCACACACTTACATATTCTCCTGGATATGCCCCTGCCCCACTTGGAGATTTCCTGGTCCCTTTCCATTGGACAACATTCTGAACGGAGCTGTCTTCCTCAAACTGACATTACGCAGAAGTCTCTCGGTCACACAGAGTCGCAATTCTAAATCTGCCTGATGACTCACTGATAAAAATAGATGAAAAAAACGTGCCATCAGTGATAATGGGACTGATATACTGTATTGGTCTCCTTCTGCTGCTGTAATAAATGATCACAAATGCAGTGTTTTAAAGCAACACAAACCTATCCTCTTATAGTTCTGGAAGTCAGGAAGTTAAAATGGGTCAGCAGAGCTGGTTGCATTTGGAAGCTCTAGGGGACGATCTGTTTCCTTGCCTTTCTCGGGTTCTAGAAGCTCTCTACCATTCCTTGGCTGGTGGCCTTGCATCACTATCATCACACCTTCTTCTCTGATTCTGACCTTCCTACCTCCCTCTTACAAGCAACCTTGTAATTACATTGGGCCCACTAAGATCATCCAGAAAATTTCCCTATCTCAAGATTATTAATCACATTTGTAAAGTCCCTTTTACCATATAAAGTAACATACCAGTAAAGTAACTGAGTCTTAAGGTCAAGAAAGGCTTGTCACAGATTGGAGGGGACTAAGGAGACATGACAACCAAATGCAATGTGGGATTCTGAATTTGATCCTGGAACAGAAAAAGAACATTGGTACGAAAATGGGGAACTCTGAATAGTTTAGCTATTAGTATTATATTAGTGGTAATTTCTTAGCTTTGATCATTTTACTATGGTTCTATGAAATGTTAGCATTGGGGGACGATGCGTGAAGGTTGTACCGAAACTGTTGCCTAAGTCTAAAATTATCCTAAGATAAAAAGTCAAAGCTAAAACAGAGCAGGAAGGGAGTGCTAGCAATTTTTCTGTGGGATTCTAAGTGCTTAAATTGCTATTGTCCTTCAGAGGAAGGCATGATCTCTTTCTAAAGAATAAGGAGACTACTTTCGCTTGACACTTGGAGTTCTTCAAGTCTTTTCACAATAATTTGCCCATTTGAGCCTCTCAGCAGTGTGAGCCATAGGTATGCAGTGATGCTGTTTTTTTTTTTAGATTAGAAAATAGGTATCTGAGGAGGACAAATGACTCAGATAAATAACCAGTGGGTAGAGAGTCCAGGTTTTCTAGTTTCAAGAGCAGAGCTCTTACTATGCCGGGGGCTTGCCAGTATTCCTATTGTCCATGCTTTGTAGCCATAAGGAATTACCATCTTGGGTTTGAAATCTGACTGCTACTCTTCATTCTCTAAATACATACTAAAGCACCCGGCTTTCACCTTGGTTAGATTTGCCATGGCCCAACCAGACCCATGTATCTCTATACTCTCCCTAATAACTGTGCAGTCATCAGAAAGGACGAGGGCATAGCCTTTACTTATGTGGATGCTACATTTTACGGAACTCTCAGAGTTCTGCAAGTCCAACAGCCTTATTTGCATGTAACTAAAAAGCCTTGGCTCACACTTTTCAACTCTACTGGATCATCCCACTTAGCCACAGCATGACAGGGTCGATTCAAGTTTTGGATTTATCGATGATTCAGGGTTCCTAAGTTTAAAAAGCACCTTTGATGAAGGCAGTATTGTGGGCAAAGGATATAGGCATTGGAACAGGTAAGAGTATCTGAGGGCTAGAGCTCAACCACCTATATTCATTCCCACGTTTTGATGTGCTAACTTCACTTACCACAGCTATCTACATATAATTATGGCTGTAAGTGAGTTGATTGGCAGTCTAGGTAAAAAAATAAAATACATTGTATCGTGTTGTAGAGCTTGTAATTTCCTTTCTCAAAATGTGCCCAAATGAATGAGGAGAACAGTACCTGTGTTAGTCGGTTAGGGCTGCCATGACAAAGTAGCATGCATTTGTGGAGGTGGGGGTTGGGGGTGCTTAAACAACAGATGTTTGTCTTCTCATAGTTCTGAACCTGGTAGAGACATGGGACAAGAAAATCATAGTTAACGTCATGACACAGGGGCGGCAAATCAGGCAGAGGATGAAGCTATCCCATCTCAAAACTTGGCATGGCAGGGCAAATACTGAACTTTCAGGCCCTGCCACTGTGCCGAGATTCAGGAGGATGGCACTTCCTGAGAGGAGCAGAGCAGTAGCAGTGCACAGACTGTTTGATGCTGTTGGCTCCCAAACTCATCTGAAAACTAGACACAGGAGGTATGGAGTGACGTGCAGTCCTGGAACCCTGGGGCATGGAGCCATCAGGAAAAGGCCTCAGCTGACAAGGTTCTGAGTCAGGCTTCCTCTGGGTGCCAATACCCTGGGAGGATGGAGAGAGCTGGGAACACAAATGTCCTGTGCAGAAGAGAGATAGTCTGAGCATTGCAGAAAGCTTCCGGAGATGTGAGTGCCACAGGGATAGTCACACAGTTGTTCATTCATAAATATCAACGAACACTTGCTATATCCTGGTTACTGTACCCTGGGCATATAGTGATGAGCTGAACACACATGGTCCCTGCCTTTCACCACAGAGCCCTACACTCTCACGTAGAGAGCCTCCTAGGCTCAGATACCTCCAGCCTGTGGGTGACCGCTCTTGATATCCGGACCTCTCACTGGGTTTAGGAGCATCGCTTTTAGAAAGGCTGATGTTTATTCCATACGGCTGGGCCAGAGCTGGGGCCAGAGCAATATTCTACTCACCAGGACTCACCAGATATCCACTCTGAGCCCATCATTGTGCATACTTCACGTCCTTTCACACCTCCCAACAGCCCTGTGAAGCAAGATTACAATCCCATCTTATGGATAGAGGATTACTCCGGTATGGGTGAGCAAGTAGCCAAAGGACACTCAGAAAAAAAATAATAATTAAAAACCAGCTCCTATTGACTTGAAAACTTGTGCTCTTTCTAAGTCATTAGATATCTGGCAACGTGTTGTTAATATAAATGGAAGATAAATCTGAATTGTTAACTTGATTAAATCATCCCATTTACTAATAGGTGTTACATCTAATTTTGAGGTGTGTAGATACATGCTTCTTAGTAGCATTTTGACTCATAGTTAATTAAATGATATGGATACACCCAAAAGATGAGTGTATAATTTCCAGTTTTTAAAATTTTAATGAATAATTAACAACTCTATTCTTTATTTATCTAGTTTAAAATGTTAATGAATAGGCTCCCCTTCTAATTGCAAAGCTGAGTATTTAAGGGAACCTGACACTTCATAAATATCGAACTGTGATGTTTCATGTGTTGGTTTTATATAAACACAGGAATTGAGTAATTACCATCCCTGCTATTCATTAAAATTCAAAATTAGATAAACAATAAGCAGGAATGTTTTTGTTCATTATTATTCATAGCAAGTACTTTGCTTATAATACCCCTGCTTCTTTTCATGATTTCTTTTGTGCACTGTCCTTTCTCTTCAAGCACAAAGATGGTCCATTGAGTGGAAAACTCTCTAATTTTCTTTTGGCTTGCTTTCATTTTTTTTTATTTTTTATTTTTGTCAACTGAATCATCATTTTATTTAGAAAGAAAGGCAGCATTAGAGAGAGAGATCTGGGCTCAGGGTTGTAAGACTCTTAGTCCTAGGCTCAGCTCAGTCACTAACTTGCAGCAGGTTCCCACCTCACTGGGCTTGGGTGTCCTCATCTTCAAGATGAGGGATTTGCACTTGGTGCTCATTCATTCATTTTTTCTTAAACAAATATTTTTGTGGATCTATTTGCCCAGCTACATACTGAGGTTCTAGAGAGAAACAAGAAATGACTGAAGTTTCTGCCCTGATGGAGTTTTGTCAAACAACCACACAAACAATTACAAGATCACAATTATGATCATTGCTACAATGGGGATTATACAATGTGTGAATCATTACAATCGAGGTTTGGACACAGAAAGGTAAGGGGAAGCTGCCCAGGAAGAAGGGATGCTTAAATGCAGTAAAAAAGAAGGACCTCTTACCTCTTGAGACAGCATGGAGGGACCTGAAGAGTATTAAGCTAAGCCAAATAAGCCAGCCAGAGAAAGACAAGTATCACATGATCTCACTCATATGTGGAATCTAGTGAACAAAATAAACTAAGGAACAAAACAGATCCAGAGACATAGAAACATGGAAACAGACTGTTGAATCTCAGAGGGAAGGTAGGGGTGGGTGGGTGGATGAGTGGGAAGAGATCAACCAAAGAACTTGTATGCATATATTCATAAACCATGGGCACAGACAATAGTGTGGTGAAGACCTGAGGTGGGGACCAGGAGGTGGAGGCCCTCTAGAAGAGGTCAATAGGGAAAAAGGGGGGGGGGGAGGCATACGTAATACTTTCAACAATAAGGTTTTTTAAAAAAGAAAAATTTTATATCTCAAATATGAATAGAAGTTAGTTGCATGAAGAAGGAAGAAAGGAAATTTTCAGGAGCTGGTAGGAGCGTGAGCAAAGGCCCTGGGGCAGGAGAGGCTAAAAGGCCCATCTGTCTAAAGAGGAGAGGAGAGAAGAGAATTAGACTATAAGTGTGGAGAGGTAACCTGGAGTTTATTCAGACAGGTCTTGTAAAGGAGTCTGTCTTCACCGTAAAAGCAATGGTGATGTGCATCAGAATATATTTTAATCATATTCCCCTTGAAAGTGGTCTTGTCAGATGGAGGTTAGATCCATTTAGTCTGGGCTTCTTGCCTCCTTTTCCTAGATCTGCAGAGCCACCTGAGTGGTTTTGCTTGCAAAGCTCTCTTAGGGTGTAGGATCTAAGGAGACTTTGTAAGTTTATCAGTAAGTATCAGGTCATAGGTGTGTGACAATGGCAGACCCTACAGCTGAGAAGTTAGAAAGCCTTCTCCTTGCTTGCTGTTACATGCCTTCTGCTGCTTTGCATGCAGGAAACCCTGGGGAAACACAGCTCTGCACAAAGAATTGTCATGATGTGCTCTTCATAAAACAGCTTCATGAACCTGAATGTCAACAGTGATCCTCCAGGTCTATAATTTTACATACACTAATCTGATTCTCCCAGAAATACACGAAGGCTCTAAGAGCACACTTCCTTTATGTATAACAATATATGATTTAAGGTTCTCTGCTTGATATAATCTGCTTATGATTTTTATTTAATTTCCTAAAAAAGAAAGGGATACATAGCAGAGACTATGTCCCTGGCAGTCTCCCTGGGGGAAATACTGCTGGTGCCATGAATCTTGATCACCAGCACTTGACCAGAGAGGCTATTTATACAATGGCAGCGCAGACAGCTCAAAGGGAGACTCATGGGACTTGTTTAGAATTGGTCATAGAAAACTCTTCAAGCTCAAATGTTACTGAGGTTGGTGAGAAAACTAAGAATATCCCTGAGACAATGCATGTCTGTGTGCAATACAGCTGAGCTGGGAGGAAAAGTGGTCCCCAGATTATCAGAATCACTTGGAAGCTATTTAAAAATGATGTTAAATCTCATTTCTGTGGATCTGTTTGAGTGAATCTGGAAGTGATGGAGATCAGGAATCGATAGTTTTAGCAAGCTCCCCCAGGGCAGGGGTCGGCAAACTGGCCCTTGAGTGTGGCTCTTCCACAAAAATTGCACGTACAGTGCAATTGAAACTTTGTGGCCCATGCCACGGGGCCAAAGAGTTGCATGTGGCTCACAAGCCACAGTTTGCCGACCACTGCCCCAGGGGATTCAATTTGGGAACTTTTCTACTGCCCCTGATAAAAGCTATTTTAGCTTCCAGGATTGAAACTCTGTTCTTTTTCCTGGCGAGAGGAAAGGGATGGTAGAAGACATAAGGACAAGTGGACAAACTCAGAGTGCTTGTCACGTGGAGAAGTCAGGAGCACTGTAGTCTATCTCCTCTCCCTCAGAACACAGCCCCTGTTTGCTTTGTTAGACAAAGACCTTCAAGGTCAAACATTTTTCTGAAAGAGAGGGTTTATTGAGCCATATGTTATCCAGAAAAGGGATATAAAAGGTCTTGGGAATGCAGTTTAAACCACCAACAGCAGGGCTAGATGGAGAAGAGGAACATGCCCATTGTCTCAGGACGAGCTGGGCACTTTTACACAATAAGTTTGGGGAGGAAAGATGTAAGTTGTTTTGAAATCTTTGTATTGGCTATGGACAAAGTGGGCAGGAGAAGGTGAAGTGGGAGCAGGTCTGAGATAGATCATAGCCCATAAGGTAGAATGCTTGCTGGTTTTGGGTTGGTTACGGACAACAGTCCAGAAAGGCCCTACACAAGCAGGATGTGGTGGTGTCTGGTGGCCGGCTATTCTCTCTAGATAATCATGGAAATAGCCACCTGGAAGTTCATTCAAAGTTTAAAACATACATTCAGGGATGTGAGTTAATTGTGTATCTTTGGTTAATTTTGACCCACAGCTCTGTTAACTGGTTCACTTCTGCTGTCTCCCCCTCCCACATTCTGGCCTGCTATAATTTAATTTAGGATATCACAGAATTTTTCTCTTGTCATCTTCTAATTCCATCCAGAGTAAGCAGTCAATGGAGTCAATGGGCTGTCCCTTCTGGGAGATGCTGGCCTCCTGGGGACAACCTGGAAGCTTCAGGGTCACTTGGACTGTTACAATCCTCTGTTGGCTTCATCCTCCCAAATTATTTTTATATCAACTTTTTTGAGGTACAATGTATAAACAATCAAATACAGCCATATTAAGTATAAAGTTTGATGAGTTTTATCAAATTTATTACTTGCATAACCACCAATAAGAACATTTTCATGTCACCCTAAAAAGTAACCTCCTGGCCTTTGGCCATCACCACACTCAACACCCAACATTAGTCCACCTTCTGCCACAGTGAGGAGTTTGCCCATTCTAGAACCAATACAAATACAATTACTCTGAATATATTCCTTTACTTTGGGCTTTATTTTTCTTTGCCGACCAACGTATGTTGTTTTTTTTTTTTAAATTCATGCACGTTTGCACGCATCAGCGCTGTTCTGTATTACTGAGTAGCATTCTGCTGGATGGATGCAGCAAGACTGGCCTATTCATTCACTGGTTGATGGAGAGGTAGGTTGGTTTCTGGCTATAAAGCTGCTAGAAACATTCAAGTACAAACCTCCGTGCGGGCGTGTGTTTTTATTTCTTTTGGGCAAATACCCAGAGCGGAATTCTGGGTCATATGAGAAATATATGCTTCGTTCTATAAGAAATGACCAAAATGTTTTCCATAGTGGCTGTACCATTTCGCATTCCCACCAGCAATGGATGAAAGTTCCCTTTGCATTGCTTTCTCCCCAACATGTCCATCTTTTTCATCTCGGTCATTGTAGTGGCGTGGTGGGAGAAAATTACTTTTAACTTCTCTAAACTTTAATTTCCTCCCTCCTCGAAAAAGGAAATCCCTCACTAATAGCTGGTTTACCAGTGAAACAAGAAAGTTGATAGTATTTGTAGTATGCAGGACCTGGCATATCACAGGCGCTCAACCGGTATTAGCCCCGCTTACCAAGCTGTTCTCAACCCTACTTCACATTATCTCAACCAGGGAGCTTTTAAAGATACAGTTTCCCACGGCTCGATCAATTAAATTAGAATCTCTGGGAATATTTGAGAGGCCCAGCTTTGTGGGGATGAAGCCTTGCCAGTCTCTGCATAGGGCCCAGCCCAGCCCGGGTCTGGCCAGGATTAAGCAGCAGCCAGTCACTGTTTTGACCTTGAGTAGTTAAGGTTTGCATGTGCGTGAATGAGTGAAGTGACAGTGGGGCCCAGTAGCTGCTGCGGTGACCTTTCCAGGCAGGCTGGCCCAAGACAGACATGTTTGCAATTTCCGAGGAATCTGTGGGGTGGAAAGGGAATTTGCAGTAATAAGGTCTCCAACACAACAGGCTGTGTCAGCAGGCGCCGGCCGCAGGCTGAGTGGAGGAGATCACAGGCAATCAGGCGCAGCCGGCTCAAGAGGCAGCTGCAACCCACTTTGTCGCTTCTTAGGCCGGCTTTGTGTGGTTTAACGAGGCTTTTCCAGGCTCTCCTCTACAGCCAGCTGGCAAAGCAGTGGGATAAGCCAGAGGGTGTTGCCGAGGTTCCCTTTTGAGGACGTGTTTATTATGCTCAGAGCCCGTCTGCTCTCCTCTGAGCATGATGTACAGGAGGGGACAGGCTCACCCCTCCCCTCTAAAGGAAGAGACCCCCCCCCCCAAAAAAAATGGCAAAATGGTAAAGTGGAAGGTGTGTTTGCCTTCCTGTGGCTCCCATTCTGGACAGGCTTGCTGTAATTCTAAATGGCTTAGCTAAGGCTCTGGCCGGTTTGGCTCAGTGGATAGAGCCGTCGGCCTGTAGACTGAAGGGTCCCAGGTTTGATTCCGGTCGAGGGCATGTGCCCGGGAAGCAGGCTCCATCCCCAGTGGGGGGCATGCAAGAGGCAGCCAATCAATGATTCTCTCTCATCATTGATGTTTCTATCTTCTCTCTCTTTCTCCCTTCCTCTCTGAAATCAATAAAAATATATATGTTAAAAATAATTAATTTAAATGGCTTAGCTAAGGTTCAGGGAGACAGTGTATGCAGGACGCAGAAGGATTTCCCCAGACTTGAAGTTACAGCATCTTCCTCATTTTTATATTTCCCTCCCACACCTAGCCTCCTGTTTCATGGATACTGGGTACTTGTTAGGTGAATACAACTGAGTTGAAATAAGAATTTCTAGAATATGTTATACCAAAAGCTGCATGGAGCCTGATGTATTTGGGTGATGATATTGACCTTGGCTGCTGACTGCATGATGACTCCCTTCTATCACTGTGCTAGCCCAGCTTTCTCCCTCTGCACCCACAGCCCAGGCCAGGCCTTCTGCTCCAGCATCAGCTGCCAGGGCCCTCCACAGAAGTGCTGCAGTCTTCATCCCTGTCTGCTGCTCTGTGCCTCAAGCCTCCTCTCCACTCAGCTGCTCACCCAAGTACACCTGCCCTGAGTGCCAAGGTCCCCGGCTTCTCATCCCCTGCCAAAGGACAAAACAATCTGAGCAATAAGATTCCTGGGCTTTTCCCCTCTGGAATCTTTGGGGGCCGGGGGGGAGGGGCAGCACTTTTTCAGGCACCCAAAAGACAGGAGGAAAAACTCTTTGGAGAAGGCCGGGAGAGGAATTTCATCATCTCCCTTGTGGTTAACTACTGCTGTGCAGGCAACCATCCCACATTCGATAGCCTAAATCACAACCTTCTGTTATGCTTTTAGGTCTCTGAGGCATGCATTTGGACAGATACGGTGAGGATGTCTTGTCTCTGCTCCACGATGTCTGGGCCTCAGCTGAGAGTTTCAGATAGCTGAGAGGGATGCCAAAGGTTGGGGGCTGGAATCGTCTGGAGGCTTCTGTATTCACAAGTCTGGTGCCTGTGAAAGGATGACTCAGAGGCTGGGCTCAGCTGAGACTGTCAACTAGAATACGTGCATATGGCCTCTCCATGTGGCTTGGGCTTCCTAATGACAAGGTGGCCTCTGGTGATTGAACTTCTTACATGGAGTCTCAGAGTTCTAAGTGCAAGTTGAGGTCATCAGAAGATACGTAAGGTCATTTTTGTCATCCACTAGGAGCCAAAGCAGTCACAAGCCCTCCTCGATTCAAAGTGAGGGCCTGGACCTTATTTCTCAATAGGAGGAGGGTCATAGCATCCATGTGTTTGAATAATTTGTGCTTTAGAACCTTCACTCATCAAATTGTACTCCACATGTCGGATGTTAGAACCTGGCAGTGAGTTCTAACGATCTCCCTGTTCCTTGGTCCTCCTGTCGTGTGTGAAGGAGGGCAGTGAGCTGAGCCTCCCTGGGACCCTCAGGGGCAGCTCTCACTACCTTTGCTGCTGAATTTCAGGGAGAGATAGAGAGGTTGGGCCTAATCCCACCATGAGATATTTCCCTTTGCTTCTCTCCTTGGCAATGACAAGGGACAAGTGTCCCACCAAGACCCAGCTTTCATTCTCTTCTCTGTCTTTTCTAAGCCTTTCATCGCCCCCACTCAGGGTCACTGAACTAGGCTGAGCTGGCATGAGTATGCCATGGCCGTGCCGGCTCCCCACAGAGACCAATGAGATGACAACTTAAATAAGGTCCAGAACTGGGGTGGGAGCTGCGTACACAGAGAGGAGAGAAGGGCCATATCTCAGAGACCAAAGAACAAGAAAGAATGACCATTTGGTAGACAGTCACATGGCCTGAGTGCTGAGCCAGGTTACTGAGCATATGTAAACACTGGTACTCCTCCCCACCGAAGGGCTTTGAATAACAAACTGTAGCATCTCAGTCCCTTAGAAATTACATCAAAATGAGTCTGCTGTTCCAAGCTCATATAGTTAATGAGCTCCAAGTGTGTGTGTGTGTGTGTGTGTGTGTGTGTGTGTGTGTGTGTGTAGGGGAGGAGTTTCTCACCCCTCCACCTTCATTGCACAAGAAACATGAATTTTTAAATATATAGAAAGCACATTGTTGTGATACCATTAGACCTTTGAAAGGAAGCACGAACATAAATTGCGAAATGAATAGCCCAGTCCTGGAAGCCTGCCTCTCTGCTTGACTTCAATAACTTATCTCAATGAATCCCCAGCAGAAAGCATCTTACATACTCCAGTTCTTGAGAAGATGAGACGTGAATGCTGGGGAATTAGAAGACAGAGGGGCTTTATTGCAACAGTGAACAAGCTGAAAATTACAAGGTAATGGAATCTCAGTAGGAGGTCCTCCTACCCTGCCATTAGCTAACCCAGACAATGATTGCTGTGGAATCGACTAGGGTTATACAAACAACGCACAGGTTTCTGCATTTTACGTCATCATCCGGCTAAGCCCAGACAGAATCACACTTGAAGGCAGAAGGTACACTTGGCTGCTAGCCGCTTTGACCTCACAGAAAAGTCTACAGCATTACCTGCCTTGGGGATTTTTATTCAATTGGAGATTATTTTATTTTGAGGCGTTGTGATGCCCTGAAGGTAACTAGTGTTCAGAAAAGGTGGAGCAGCTGGGTAGACCCGGGGAGAGATACTAATCTCGTAGGATATCTCTCTGCAGGCTCTGTCTCCTGCCCTTCTGTGGGATCGTTGAACCAAATGACAGCCTAGGGCGGAGACCCGCAGCTAAGAGAATCTCTTCTGTATTCCTTGCAGTGCAGCCATGAAGACGCAGCTGTGTGGGAAATACAGAGGCAAATGCAAGGCTCCTCCCTGCAACTTGGAGCCTTTGGTGTCTGCCCAGTGGCCCATTTTCACTTTGTTCTGAGAAACAGCAAGAATAGCTGATGTCCCATGCCCTGACTGTGGTATATGCAACCCCAGGGACAATGACAATAATACAATGAGACCAGGCACTGGGCTAGTGTTCCTTATACCTTTTCTCTGACTCACCAGGGAGCTGATCTTAGCCCCACTGAAGAGGAGAAGAGCACTTCAGCATCTAGTAGTGCATAAGGAATTTGAATGACATCGGTCCCATGAAATACTGTTTCATAAAATTTGAGGATCATCTTTATTATTTTTGTTTTATGAATGCACTATATTTTGGGGGGTCATTTACCTATTTATCTTTGAATCAATGTGCCCATCTTGCCTCCCTTAGCTTACTTAAACACAGCAGTGGGGTGGGGTACAGCCCAGAAGGAGCTGGGCACTGGACTAGGTCCAGTCTCACTTGGGTAAGGCTGGCCCAGGAAGGAAGTAGAGTTTATCAGGAAAAGCTGGCTCAGGGTGGTGGCCCATAATGAGATATAGACTCTGTTTCTAGAACTGAAACAAGTCAGCAGTGAGCCTGGGACTCTACAGAAGCCCACTGGTCAGCTGCTTGAGGGCAGGCCCTGATCCAGAGCCAGCGTTCCCATGATCTCCCGGTTCCTTGGTCCTTAATCGGGAGAAGTAACTGCAGCTGAGCCGAATCTGCGGGTGGAGATCTGAGGCCTCCAAAGCAGGGAAAGGAAATTGGGAGGCAGGGAGGCAGGCCTAGCTACCCTGACTCCAGTGGAAGCAGCCTGTGCTTTATGAGCCTGTGCCGCACGTTAAAAATAACAAAGGTTTCCTTTCACTCCCCAATGGGGAAGAAATGCAGGTCCAGTGCCTGCACAATGAGCCAACATTACTGAACCCGCCTCAGCTGAGCTCACCTTCCTCTGCGATTCGGAGCAACTGTTAATGAGAAACATTTCCAGTTTGTGCTCATAAGCTTATGCAAACAAGGGCTGGGCTGTCATCCTATGTCAGGGGTTAAAATGCAGCTAATTATGTAAATGGGACAGAAATAAAACCACAACACGCTAAGCCCAGAACCATTTAAAAGGGAAGAAAGGAAGAGAGGGAGGCTTGGCGGTGGGAGGAGCATCAGAAAGAGCCAGGGTCCTTTCTGCCACTTGAGGCCTTTGGTGTCTGCCCTGTGGTCTCTTTTCATTTTGCTCTAAGGAAAAGCAGATTAGCTGATATCCAAGGTATGAAATTTAATCCATTTATTAACCATTTTATAGGAGCCTATTAGAAAGAGAGGGAGAGAGAGAGAGAGAGAGAGAGAGAGAGAGAGAGAGAGAGAGAGAGAGAGAAGAGGGGGAGAGTTGGGAGGAAGAAAGGAAGGAAAAAATAAAATAAATTAATTAATAAATAAATAAGTAGACCCCCAAAACAGAAATTATGTCAACTACTTTGGATCTAATGCTCTGTACATACCTTCTGATGTGTGATTGTTCTCCTGTGTCAACCTGATCTTCAGGATGGAGTGACCGGTGTTCAAATGTGTGCTCTAAGTCATCTCCCTTCTCCCCATTTTAGAAAAGAAAGACTTTACATTTATTGAAATCTACTATGAGCCAGGAACTGTGATAGATATTCAATGTGTATTCTCTGACTTGACTCTTAAATCAGACTGGTTAAGCTAAGTTATGCTGCGGTAACAACTTCTAAACCTCAGTGGCTTAAACATTGAAAGCTTATTTCTTGTTTATTTGACATGTCCATTGCAAGTCAGCAGGTGGGCTCTGCTTCTTGTGAGACATTCTTTTCCTCCCTCCCTCCCTCCCTCCCTTCCTCCCTTTCTTCCTTCCTTCCTTATCACCTCCCTTCTCCTCCTCGTCCCTCCTCTCCCCCTTCTTGAATGTCACTGGTGGCCATTCCAGGTAGAAAGATAGCTCTGGAGAACACACATCAGCAGTCAGGTGCTTTTGCCTGAAAGCGACATATGCTCAGTTTCATTCACAACTCATTACATGGTAGTCAATTGCCCCCACCTTGCCCCAAGAGAGCCACAATCCTACTGTGTGCCCAGAAGGCAGAGTGGGAACTATTTGGTGAAAAGCACCGGTGGCTTTCATAGTTTCTAAAGTAATACCTGGCTGTATTATTTCACTTTATAGTTGAAATTTCTGAAGCTAGAGGTAAGCGGTTGAAATCAAATGTCTCAATTTGAAAGCTGATTGCCAATCTCTCTCAAATGATAGCCACTTTGCAAGGCCTGGCCCCAGTGGCCAGCCATTTCACTGGTTTCTTTCCTTTGAACATCTTTTTACTACCCAATTTAAAGTAGGTGAAGTTCCTCAGACAGAGTTCCATAAAATGTTAATTCCATTAGATACTAAAAGGTGTTCCATTAAAAATACTTAGGAAAAATATAATTTGGAATGTGCTGGTATACGCAATGTTAAGCGGATTTTATTGCCGCAGAAATTTTTTGAAGAATTGATTTTTCTAATATTCCTTGTAACTCTTCAAAATGGGGACTCTAGCCAGTAATATACTCCAAACCTATTTGCTTTCATTTTCTGGAAGATCTATTAACAAGGCAACACTGGACCAACTTGTTGAGTGATGATGATGCTTATGGCATTTTAAGAGGTATAGAGTGTAAACCCTTTTCATGCAGTGGCTCTAGTATAGGAAAATCCAGGGACAGGAGAATCAATTACTGCACAAACTGAGTCGGCCCTATATTCTGGGTACTGCAGCTAGAGATTCAGAGAGACATGGGCTCTGCCTTCAAATATCACATGATTTAAACAAATAATTATCACTACTAGAGGCTTGGTGCATGAAATTTGTGCACAGGTAGGGTCCCTATGCCTGGCTGGTAATCAAGGCAGATCAGGACCTTCTGGCTGCTGGCCAGGGCCTTCCTTCGTTCTGCCCCCTGGTGGCCAGTGCACATCATAGCGATGATCAAACTCCCAGTCTCCCAGCCTACCTCCTGAGGGGGCACTTTGCATATTAGCCTTTTATATATATAGACTAGAGGCCCGGCGCACAAAAATTTGTGCACTCAGGGGGGCGGGAGGGGTGGTCCCTCAGCCCGGCCTGTGCCCTCTCACAGTCGGGGACCCCTTGGGAGATAATGACCTGCTGGCTTAGGCCTGCTTCTGGGTGGCAGAGGGCAGGCCCAATCCCTAGGTGCAGCCCCTGGTTAGGCTCAGAGCAGGGCCGATTGGGGAGTTGGGGCGCCGCCCCCTGTCACACTCAAGGCAGAGTCTATGGGGAGATTGTGGCGCCACCCCCTGTCACGCACAGAGCAGGGCCGATCAGGGGGTTGGGGAGCTCCCCCCTGTCACGCACAGAGCAGGGCCCATCAGGGGGTTGGGGAGCTCCCCCCTGTCACGCACAGAGCAGGGCCCATCAGGGGGTTGAGGAGCTTCCCACTGTCACTCACAGAGTAGGGCTGATAGGGGAGTTGGCCCACCACCCCCTGTCACATACAGAGCAGGGCAGATCAGGGGGTTGGGGCGCCGCCCTCTATCACCCACAGAGCAGGGCCAATCAGGGGGTTGGGGCGCCGCCACTCTCACACTCAGGGCAGGGCCGATGGGGAGGTTATGGCTCTACCCTGTCTCATACAGAGCAGGGCCCGTGGGGTGAGGGGGTTGGGGCGCCGCATCCTGTCACACACAGAGCCGCAGGGTGATCAGGGGTTTGGGGAGCTCCCCCCTATCAGGCACAGAGCAGGGCCGATCAGGGGGTTGGGGCACCTTCACCTGTCATGAACAGAGCAGGGCCAATAGGGAGGTGGCCCCGCCCCCTGTCACACACAGAGCTGCAGGGCAGGGCATTCAGGGGGTTTGGGCGCTGCCCCCTGTCACACTGATCCCGGTGCCGGGAGGCCTTGCGGCTCCGCTGATCCCGGTGCTGGGAGGCATATTACCCTTTTACTATATAGAATAGAGGCCTGGTGCATGGGTGGGGGCTGGCTGGTTTGCCCTGAAGGGTGTCCTGGATCAGGGTGGGGTGTCCCCACTGGGGTGCCTGGCCAGCCTGGATGAGGGGATGATGAATGTTTGCAGCTGGTCACACACCCTTCAGGGTGGGGGTCCCCACTGGGGTGCTTGGTCAGTCTGGGTGAGGGGCTGAGGGCTGTTTTCAGGCTGGGACTGAAGCTCCCAACTGCTCCTTTTTTTTTTCTTTTTTTTTATTCTGGGCCAGCTTTAGCTCTGAGGCTCCAGCTCTTAGGCCTCCGCTCCTGAAAGCAGGTATCTGGTTTGTTTCGGTTCTATAATCAAAACTATGTATCAACTCCAGCTCTGAGATCCCAGCTGGCCGAAAGCTGGTTTCTGGGGTTTTGTTTAGCGTCTATATTTGTTACAATGTTTGAAACTGCAGGCTCAGAGGCCTGCAGCGGCAGGCAGGGAACGTTGGAGTCCTCCGTCACTGAAGCAAGCAAGCCTCATGTTAGTTTCAAGCTGCCTGGCTGCCGGCCGCCATCTTGGCTGACAGTTAATTTGCATATCTTGCTGATTAGCCAATGGGAAGGGTAGCAGTCGTACGCCAATTACCATGTTTCCCTTTTATTAGATAAGATTGGTAAATATTATTTGCTAGGCAGGGTAGGAATGCAAAAAATCTTCACTCTAGCTCAGCCAGGTCTTTCTCCTTATCTTCACTGTATAGATAATTAAGACTCAGATTAATTTTTCTGGCCAAAATCCCAGTGCCCATAAGAGACCCTGCCTGGGGTCTTTCACTCTGCTACCTGGTGATTCTCTGAGGAGCTTCACAAAATGGCTGTATTTAACCTGAGCCCTACCCCAGTGAAATCGGAACGTCCAGGGGAGGAAGCTCAGCGTCAGTATTCTTTGGAGTGCCCCAGTGAGGCCAGCGTGCAGCAGAGATTGAGAACCAGTGGTGTGGCACCTGCTTGGCCCCTGAGAAGAACCAGCCTCACTCTTAGCTCCTGTAGCTGTCACCTCCCAGTTGGAGAATGAGATCACAACTGAGATGTAGAAATCAGGCTCTTTCAAGAGAACTCTGTTGTTGTTTTTTCTTTTTGGAGTTAAGATAAAATCCTTTATATTTAAGGGATTCCAAATATGGGCCTCAGTTTTTATTATTATTACTATTATTATTATTATTGCATCTATAATAACACCCTCCACATAGGCTGGTACAAGGGAAAAGGGAGGAGATGATGTACATAAACTCCTTATGCAGTGCTTGGCAGGTAGCAGGTATTCAAACCTGATGGTTCCCTTTCTCTTCCTTCACTTTTCCCTCTTCTCCTATGTTTTAATTTAAAATTAATCAATACTTAAGACTCTTAAAAATTTCATGACTTGTCCTAAAACTAAGGCTGGTGGCATTGCCATGAAGTCTTCCCATTGGGATTGGGAAGGACATGGAAAAAGTTGTAGTTTTGATCGTTTTTTTATTGGTACAGCTACATTATTACTAGAACCATTATTATGACCTTTGTTAACTTGAGGAATATGAGTCAAATATTCATTTAAGTCATTGAATCTCAATGGAGACAAATATGTGCATATAGCCTCCCTTCTTAGATGCACTAATTGCTTGCCCAACTCACTAAATTCTAATTAAAATCATTCCACCAGATGATTTTATTTTATTCCTTTCAACTTGTGATTAAAGCATTTACTGGCCAACTATCTGAAAGAAATGCTTAGATTCTGCCTGAGTGTTTGAATAAGACACTGGGATGAAGGCCCCTGAGGTGGTGACTTTGTTGTTTGTGGTATAACAAGGTCACCTCCTTGTTGAGTGGAGATGATTTTAGGAGAAGGGTTGACTCTGCTTTTGGACATTCAATTCAGTTAGACTACAGCAGAGTTCAAGATTTCAATTCTGGGGTGGACATCCTCCGAGGGGTCCCACACTGCAAGAGGGCATAGGCCGGGCTGAGGGACTCCCTGAGTGCACAAATTTTTGTGCACTGGGCCTCTAGTAATTCATAATGCTGGTGAAAAAGCACATTTAAATGTGCAGGGAACAGTAGAAATTGGTGCCTGGTTTGCCCTAACAAGGTCAGGGCCCAGGATAAGAGCATAAATGGAAGCCCACATACCATGTGTCTACATATTTAAAAGTCACAAACAAAGCTGACAAACTGTTAAATTAAATATTTTCAATCTTTCTAACTTGAGAAATACACCTTCCTAATGATTTGGATAAATTTATAATTCTTCGACTCTCAGGAGTCCTTGGATTGAACTTGGTGATCTAGGGAGAGTGAGCCCTAGGCTCCCAGCCCCTAGTCTTCCCTTATTATTCTTCCCACCCCTGGCTCCATCAGCACTATGAGGGGCTTTATGCAATGCATGTGGACACCCTGACTGTATATCCAAGGTCTTCCCAGTGACCACCCATCTTACAGAGAGAAATAGGGCTGTGCACAATGCAATTGAGGTCTGCTTTTGAGAACATCGCCTCAGGAGAGAGACTCTGAAACCCTAGAAGCATATGTGGCTCACTGAGGTAGGCAACTCCAAGACCCCAGGCACTTGCAGCATGATGTGGAAAGTCAGGGGTCATGGGTTCCCCCTTGACTCATGGAATCCTTGACCTATAGGAAGTGTCGTGGCTCAAGAAAGGCCAGAGAGGCACCCAAGAAAGTATGGAACCAAAGCAAGGCCTTTCTCACAAAGGTCAGTTGTAATAGGTATAATTTTTCTAGGAAACAGTTGAATAATGTGCCTCAATAATTTAAATGTTAATATTCTTTGACCTGACATCTAGTCCCTATGAATTAGAACTCTATATAGAAAGCTGACAAAAAAGTGAAATAATAGTTGTTTATAAAATACTAGAGGCCCGGTGCACAAAAATTTGTGCACTCGGGTGGGAGGGGGGGTGTTCCTCAGCCTGGCCTGTGCCCTCTCACAGTCTGGGACCCCTCGGGAGATAACACCCTGCTGGCTTAGGTCTGCTCCCGGGTGGCAGAGGGCAGGCCCATCCCTAGGTGCAGCCCCTGGTCGGGCTCAGAGCAGGGCCGATTGGGGAGTTGGGGCACTGCCCCCTGTCATGCACAGAGCAGGGCAGATTGGGAGGTTGTGATGTCACCCTCAGTCACGCTCAGGGTAGGGCCAATTGGGGGGTTGGGGCAGCGCCCCCTGTCACACTCAAGGCAGGGTCGATGGGGAGGTTGCGGCCCCACCCCCTGTCACGCACAGAGCAAGGCCAATCAGGGAGTTGGGGCACTGCCCCCTGTCATGCACAGAGCAGGGCCAATCAGGGGGTTGGCGAGCTACCCCCTGTCATGCACAGAGCAGGGCGAATCAGGGGGTTGGAGCGCCATCCTCTATCACCCACAGACAGGACCAATCAGGGGGTTGGGGTGCCGCCACTGTCACACTCAGGGCAGGGCCAATGGGGAGGTTATGGCTCTACCCCATCACACACAGAGCAGGGCCCGTGGGCGGGGGGGGGAGGTTTGGGGCGCCGCACCCTGTCACACACAGAGCAGGGCTGATCAGGGGGTTGGGGAGCTCCCTCCTATCAAGCACAGAGCAGGGCTGATCAGGGGGTTGGGGCCCCGCCCCCTGTCACACACAGAGCCGCAGGGCGATCAGGGGGTTTGGGTGCTGCCCCCTGTCACACTGATCCCGTGCCAGGAGGCCTCGCGGCTCCGCTGATCCCGGTGCTGGGAGGCATATTACCCTTTTACTATATAGCATAGAGGCCTGGTGCATGGGTGGGGGCCGGCTGGTTTGCCCTGAAGGGTGTCCTGGATCAGGATGGGGGTCCCCACTGGGGTGCCTGGCCAGCCTGGGTGAGGGGATGATGGCTGTTTGCAGCTGGTCACACACCCTTCAGGGTGGGGGCCCCCACTGGGGTGCCTGGCCAGTCCGGGTGAGGGGCTGAGGGCAGTTTTCAGGCTGGCGGGTGACTGAAGCTCCCAATCACTCCTTTTTTTCTTTATTTTTATTCTGGGCCAGCTTTATCTTTTAGGCTTGACTCCAGCTCTTAGGCCTCCATTGCTGAAAGCAGGTTTCTGGCCTTTGTTTACCTTCTGTATTTGAAACAATGTTGCAATCCTGCTGGCTGAAGCCCTACGGACTAAAGCAGGTTTCTCAGGTTTTGTTTAGCTTCTATATTTGTAACATAGTTGCTTAGAGTTGCAGCTCAGAGGCCTGCACAGCAGGAGTCCTCTGTCACTGAAGCAAGCAAGCCTCATGTTCGCTTTAAGCTGCCTGGCTGCCGGCCGCCATCTTGTCTGGCAGTTAATTTGCATATTGCCCTGATTAGCCAATGGGAAGGATAGCAGTCGTACGCTAATTACCATGTTTTTCTTTTATTAGATAGGATAGTTTCATAATGTTATTTATCATATCCCCCCCAAAGAAAATCACAGCCTAAATGTCTAACAAGCCACTTACTAAATTAATATCATCCAAATATAATTTATAATGTCCAGCATTAAAAGAATAACAAATAACTTAATGTGTAATGTTAAGTTCAGTGTTCAATACATAATGGCAAGTGGTTAAAAGTAATATGTTCATTTTTTGTTTTGATTGCTGTTATTTTCATCAGCATTATTGCTATCATTGTCATCATCATTTACCACCCTCATTATCATCTTCATCATTGTCAACATCATCATCACTGTCATCATTGTTATTGATATTGACATTGTCATCATCGTTGTCACCATCAGGTGGAGGTTGCGAAATGAGGACCTAGGTTCAGGGAGGACAGAAGTTACAAGAACTCAGCAAGAAGTCACCAAGGTGGAGTTCAGGATTGGTGCTGACAGCTGCCTCCATGTGTTACCAGAGAATCAATTTCCTCAACCTCCATAAGTCTCAGTGAGGTTTCTGACTCAGAATGTGCCTATCCAGAATTGATAGCCCACAGTAAATATCTTCCTGAGGTAGTTAACTTGAAGGCAGCATGTTCCTAAATTGTGGTTGCTGTGGAAACAGGTGCCCCTTAAAGACCAGGAAAATGCTGTCAGACACTTGGCTTCTTGGTTTCTGAAAAATAATTGTCCTTTTTTTTTTCCTGTTCTTATTATTCCCAAGAAATGTTTGTCAAAAGAGCACATGTGTGTGGCCCATCTCACTCTCACCTTTGCTTTATGGCTGCTGGAGGATCATGCCTTCTGGCCGGTATCTGTGTTTTTGCAGCCCATGTTGGTGGGCTGGGTTAGGAATGGCATTGACTCTTAGATTTTTTTTTTTTTTTTTTGCCTAGCCTTGCATTTTCTTGCATCTGTTTGAAAACTCCCTCATATTTTTTGGGACTCCTTATAGGAGCACTGCCACCCTTGTTTTAAAAAAGTCCAGACTATTGTAGGCTTTAGTAACTCTCCAGGAAGGAAACTATCAAGGAAGGAAGCAATAGCTCACTGAAAAGCTCTGTCCCTCAGGGTTTGTCTTCCTTTCAGGCCCGGGGTTCTGTTTGGATGCTCACTGCTGTTACCACACCTCCTCTGAGAGGGAGTTGCGTCCCCTTGAATTCATTGGTGTGTGGATATGTTTTTGTGTGGACAGAAATGATTTTTGTTTTCCTTGGAACAACTGAGAGAAGCTGAAATGTTAGAAATAAACAAAAAAAACGTAACCAAATAGCGAGAAGGAGCAAAAGAGAAACAAACCAAATAACAGAGGCTTAGGAACCGCCCAGAGCTCCTGGACAGGAAGCTGAGCTCTCTAGTTCCAGAGTTTTGGACCTGCTGTGCAGGCTCCCAGGCCAGGCCTCTTCCCTCTCTGAGCCTGCTGGTTACCTGGCCACCCCTTGAAGCAAAGGCTCTGCTATCCCCCAACCTCAGAGAGACAGAAAACATTCTAGAATAGAGCAGGACATGGAGAAAATATTGTGTCTTAGCCATCTGGACCCAGAGTTCCCTTTCTCCCTCATAAGTATTTCTATAGACGGGGACTTACCACTTTGTGGTGAGTCAAGATGAAGGAAGAAAAATTTGACTGTCAAGATCAACCTCATCTTATCTATAACCTTTTCTGCTTTGAAATTAGCCACATTTCCTCCCTCCTTCCTACTTTCTTCCTTCCTTACCACCATCTGTCCATACAATAACTATTGAGTTCCAACTACGTGCAAAGTGCATTGGTATGAGGTGATGATTTAAAAATGTCTTTTTAATTTCGACCAAACGTATTGTTTGTTTCTAAAATCCTTGAGCTGAATAGCTCTATATGTTGCAAATAATAAAACCTCTTCATAATGTGACCCTCCCTGTCTTGAATATACAACCTTCTGCCACTCTGTACATATATGTGTTCACGGTCTGTATATATATATATCTGTGTTCAGTCAAACAATTGTGCCAAAATGTGCATGCATGTGTGTGCCTGTGTTTGAATCCAGCTCTTTATTCATGCTTGTTTTATGGACACTGACCCAGATACTTTTTGAAGATTGACTTTCCAAGCGCTTTTAGCTGGCCTTTAGCAGCTCAAAAACCCACCTACCCTCACCCTCCAACACACACTGCACCATCCCCTCACAGGGCAGGTTACACAATTTCTAGGCCCCTAGGAAAAGGAGCTGACCGGATGCCTAAGGATGGTGTACTCAGCTGCTGCTCATGACTCAAGATCCAGAACAGGCCATGTGCCATGGGGAGCTCTGTCTCAGCCAGGTAATGGGAGGGAGGCAACAGAGGTCATCTCTGCTTCTCCACGAAAACTTACACAAACTAAGCCTCACTTAGGCCCAACTCATTTCCTCTCACTGTTCTGGGGACTGTGTGCATATTAAACAAAGCTTTCTACCATCTTTTCCTTTTGAGAAGGAAGGGCTTTCCATTTCCAAGACAAACCCTGAGGGGCCACCTGAAAACTGCCATTCTGCTCTCCTCTTCCCCTGTCCTTCCCCAATATTTACAGCACAAGCTGCCTGACTGCCAGGAGCAAAGACCCGAAGGGGTGATGAGAAGCATTCATTTGATAGAGCACCTTTCTTCCAAAAATCTCCAAGTGCCTTTTAGAAAATAAAGAGAGGCCAGTCGACCTTCACCCTCTCCAATCCAGGATCCCTCCGGGGATGTTCGACTGCCTCTTGCAATCCAGGACCACTGGCTCCTAACTGCTCGCCTGCCTGCCTGACTGCCTGATCACCCCTAACTGCTCCCCTGCTGGCCTGATCGCCCCTAACCGCCTCTGCCTCGCCCCACACCCGGGACCCAGGAGTCCCTCCTTTGGCCAGTTGCAGGCACCCAGGACCGGGGCTGGCTTCCCTCGGGCCAGTCACAGCCGCAGGGGAACGTGGGCAGGTGACTTTGCCCAGGCTGCAGCCACAGGCTCCCAGGACCATCTGGCGGGCGGCTTGTCCCTCTTCCCGGTGCAGCCTGGCTGGTCCCCATTCCTCTCTCTTGCGAGCTCATTTGTGCCTGGCTGGCCCCCATTCCTCTCTCCCCAGTGTTGAGTGTCTGAGCCGTTATGGTGTGACAGCATGAGGGCATGATGACCATTTGCATATTAGCTCTTTATTATATAGAATGTTATTGTTCTATATAATAATGGGGGAACTGAGGACTAAACAAGTTTATCTTCTTCCTCAGAGACGACTTGAAGAATCCAGCCTATCGCCTTTGTTCATTTTCAACCCTTCCAAAGGAATGCAATTTGCAACCTGAGAAGTGGGGTAACACAAAATTAGGGAGCTAATTTCTTTTCTTAGCTCTTCTCTTCCCTTGACTTCCCTCTGATCCCACAGCTCATCATCCCATCCCAAGGGTCTGCACGCACCAAGACTCCAAAGGTCCTGCTCTCATGCAATGCCAGAAATACAGAGCAGAGGGCCATTAGGATATGTGAAGGCCAGGCTCGCTGCCCCCTACCCCAGAATTTGCTTCTACCTTAGCTTAATTCATTCATTTTGAGTGTGAGTGCATGTTTACTGTATATGGACACATATACTAGTAATATCTTCCATGGGTCAGATCCTACAGATACAATAGAAGACAACATAGATGTGGCCTCTGTCCCCAGAAGCTCTCAGTGACCCTAGGGATGATATTGTTGTCACCTCCCTCTACACACTGGCAGAGCCAGACAGAGGGTGGTCTCAATGTCTCTATCGTAAAACAAAGCACATAGTTACTACTTCCACCCACAGAAAAGGTGTGAGTTAAAAGAGTATTTCTGTTTATGAAAAAGATCTCATTTGGGACATGGAGGACCCATTACAATGTTGATAGATTTCCCCCCATTAATGAAGTTAACATAATAATAATAGTATTAAGTATTAAAATAATAATAGCTAATATTTATGTATATTGAGTAAGTAGTGTGTCAAACTTCATTCTAAGCACTGTATGTGCATTATCGTTTCTATTCCTCATGTTAATTTTCTGAGCCAGGAACTATTATTATCCCCTTGTGTAGATGAGAAAACTGAGGCAGAGAAATGTTATAAAATTTTCCCAACATTTATTGAGCTCCAAATATTGAACGTGGGACTTTAAATAAACAATCACAGTTCCTTTCTGCAAATCTGAGGGATATTCAGCTTTCCATGAAGAAAGGGAGGTTTAGAAACTAAGTCCATGGCTCAGGACACAGCCTGTGAGGTAAGACAGGAGTGGAGCCAAGGCTGGCCCTCTGGACAGTTGTCACTCTGTATACCCCGGGCCCCCTGGAGTGCCAGCTCATGGGGAACCTGTCCTTATCCTGCAGTGTGTGCAGTGCCTCACATAGTGTTGACCCACAGCAGACATTCCATAAGCACGTGCTCATTCTTTATATTAAGCTAATGGGTTCTAAATTAAATATTGACATTAAATTCTGTTATCCACATGCCTGGGAGTCATTGCATGGGTAACTCATAGGAGTGAATAATTACTTGATCCTGAGCGCTTTGCTTTAAAAATGCATTTATTTATTTATGTTTGAATACAGGTTTGCTATTTATGGGATTCATGTCACTTCTTACAAAATAAGAAGGGTATGGTATGATGGTCTGACTCAGGAAAACTTGGGAGTAAATGTATCTTTCCCTGCCCAGGGTCCTGCTGTTCTCAGCTCTCCAAGGAGTTAAAGGTATCATTTCATATCGCATACACTGAGGTAACAGATGGGCCATCTGAGCCATCCTTGACTTATGAGCGACTTTTCTTTGACTCACCTTCCTTGCTTCCTTCCTTCCTTCCCTCTCACTTCCTTCTTTCTTTTCTCCTTCCTTATTTCCTTTCTTCCAAATTTATTATCCTTGTTAACATTCAAAAATAAGATTTTTGCCTAGATTTCCAGCTTCTCCTGAAAAATTGTATCTGGCAACATAGGCCCACATTTGCACTTGGCAGTTAGCTATCGCTAATTAATGGAAGGCTCCTCTTTCAGGTGAGGCCTGTGCTCTCCACGTAATCTGAGACTTCACTACCCTCTGTTGTCCCCCTGACACCAAGGCTGAGTGTCAGTTGCCCCCGACTCTCGTACGTATGCAATTGTTTCCTGACACCCAGCCAGTCCCACCCATCCCTGTTACAGATTTAGCAGCTGAAGGCATCTGAGTTCATGAGCTCTGTCTTAGGCGATGCAAATCCCCCAGGGTGTGTGGAAGAGCATGCACAATGTCAGTCCAGCTCATCCCTGCTCCACTTTCCTCATATCTGTTCTCTGACAGGGCACCAGGGAAGTAGTATGAGATGGAATGGCTCTGCCTATAGTGTCAAGCCAATGGAACTTCCCAGCTTCTTTGAAATAACCCAGAAGAGATAAGCAAATATTAATCTTCGAAATTAACTGCCAAGGAGCTAACCCCTTTATTTCAAACTTTCTAACTAAGAAGACACCTTGTTTATTAAAACACTTAGTAGTGATTAGGTAGCCCTGTCCCAAATAATTTATTTTAGCTTCAGCAGCACTACTTTTTCTACTCTGGTGTGATTACTACCTGAGTTACCCCTTTCTGTGATAAAAGTAACAATTGATGTTTTGTCTGAGATAAGGCTGAAAGAACTTGAGAGCTCTGTTTTGCCAAAATGGCCACAAGTCAGCAGATTTGGTTATAAACCATGTCAAGACTTTTGACACACTTCTCTACGAGAATTTTGATAGAATTTAGCTCTTTTCATGGATGTTGTGGGAGGTTGAATTGGTGTTCCCAACTCTTCCTTCTCAGAGAACTCTCTTTTCCCTCTGGCTTTGCAGTTCCTTCCACTAGAGTCTGCAGAGTGCATACCTCTACCCATCTTTGAACTTGACCATGCAATTTGCTTTGATAATTGGAATGCAAATAATGAGCTACGATGTGCCAATTCCAAGCTTGAGGGTTGATGAAGTTAAGCAAATTCCCAGCAGCCCTATTGAGTGCTTGCCCTCTGTAATGAGAAAAATATGCCCCAGGCAGCTGTTGCTCCTTAAGCGTGGGTCTTGGAAAGAAAACACAGAGAACAGACCTGGATCCAACTGAGCTGAGCTGAGCCCAGCTAAGATGGACCAAACCATAACCAAACTTCAACCCAGGCTGGAAACCACTATTTGTTGCTGTAAGCCACTGAGATTTGGTTGTCACACAACATTCTCATAGCAAAAAAAAACAAAAACAACACACACACACACACACACACCTGACTAATAAAGCTAGTAAATGGGAAAGAAAATATTACTTGTTCTAGTTTGCCAATTATTGAGAATTTTAATTATGTCTTGGGTATGTCATTATGATTTTATCTATTTACTCTGCAAATGCACTTTTTTCTAAGATTTTTTTGGCATTTTCAGAATGTTTCTGTGATGCATGGAAACTTCATTGCACCACTCCACTAGACTGACATTGACACACAACTTTTGTAATAAGTGGAGATATCTGCCTGAAAGGGATAATTTAATAGGAACCACAGGTTTAGATAGAGTAAAAAAAGAAGAGGAGTGCAGTGCAAAAAAAAAAAAAAAAGTACACGGAATAGTCATTTTGTAATCTTCCAAGAGCTAAGATAAGCACCTTATATTTCTAACTAAAAAACCCTAGGTGTTTCAATCCACTTAACTCCACTGGCTTCCACTTTTCAGTCTACCTAACTAATCGGCTTCTGTTATCTTGATTCCGTGGGCAGCTTCAGGAGAACTAGTCCCATTGGCCCTCTTATCTGTTCATTTACAGTCATCTTGTTGGGGTCACAGATAAGTACCCAACTCATTAGGCGCTGACCCCTACTGGAGTAATCATCATAAACCACCATGAGCTCTTCCCAGTTCAATTGATGTGTAAACTATTTAAGGACAAGATCAAATGAACAGGAAAGATTTTCTGGTTTAGTTTAATTGCTTCTCAGGTGGCCTCTCATTTACCAAGCTCTGCTACAAGTAAGAACCAGAACTACCCTAGTGAAACTAATATAAAAGACCCAAGTACTTTGGGGAATACAGCTTGATTCAACAGATCCCAAGGAACTTCATCGCCAGATTGAAAGAAAGTCTACTTGGTGTGCTTCTGGTGGTGGCCTTTCTCTGTGTATACAGAATTTAGAATTGCATTCCCTCAGCTTTAAGGAGCAGATTATGTTGTCCACAAATTCCTTGCTCTTCAAACTATAAAAAACAATGGCTACTTCAAACATGAATCAACTTTTTTCTATTGGGATGTTTTCATGAGAATGCAGTTGGAGGGTATCGAGGAAAAAGTACTTAAAATGATAATAAAAATACAGTGGGGTAGATGAAACAAGATTGGCAGAAAGTTCATGGTTGCTGAGGCAACATGGTGCTTCATTGTACCATTTTCTCTACTTTTTATGTGTTTGAAATTTTTCATAACAGAAATGAAAGATTTGTTAAGTCTGCAGTCATATCAGCTCAGATTTGAACCACATCTTATTTGGAGACTTGCTTTGTGTCTACACTCGATTGTTGTTGTTTTTCTCAAATGAAAAAGTGGCTGTCAGGAGACCCCATTTCACAAGCACTTTGGATTCTGATGTTCTTAAGCTTCCACCGTTTTGTTAAGATATGGAAACAACTGGCTCTGGAGTTTCAAGGTCTGGCTATCAATTACGCTCAGGTGAAACGGATTCACTTCTCTTTCAGGCTTCTTTGTTGTCATCTTTCAGTCATCTTCCCTTCTTGCCTCAGCGTGGATGGGATCCAATAGAAATGGTGCTCTGGTTGTACAGAATGAAGCCTCTGATAAGCAGCAAAATCTCTCTGCCCTTACCTGCTCAGGCTCTGCCTCTGGTGAAGTTCCTGGGGCTCAGAACCTGAATCCCCAACTTGCCCCAGATCGTGACCAGCCCAGACAGGAACAGCTTGCAGCTTAGGAGGTTGGGCTTCGATAACAAGAGTGGGCTTGCAGCCCTTGTTAATGCATCTAGTGTAACACGGTTGGGGAAAGGGGAGCCCTACGGAGCTCTGTGCCCACCCAGCTGTAGCAATCCTGTAGCCCTCCCGGTGCTTGCTAAGAGTATGTCAACTGGCTCCTATCCTGCATCTGATCGAGAATGGACTGTGATTTCATTCCCAGCCTTCTGTGTGGGGGCCCTGATACCCTATTGCTTATTGCCACCTCCATCTCCAGTCATTGGCTCAGGCACTAATCCTGCCACTCTTTTGAGTCTTTTGGGAGGGAGACTTCAGTTTGATGTCAGGCAGAACTTTGTCAACAGACAAAACTGAACTGCCTCGCAGCATCTACACAAGCCTCGTGGCAGCAGCTGGCCAGCCACCTGAGCATGTCTGCCCCCGCTTCCCAATAGCACCTTCAAAGATTTGAGGCTCATGCCCTGCCAGTTCTTCCTTTTTCCCTGGAAAAAAATTACCAAGCCCTTCATTTGAACTCACATTCCATGGTGAATGAGAGAAAGCTTGGATTTTTAGAATCAGACAGACCGGTACTAGAATCCCAGCTAAACTGACACTTCTATGACTGTGGGATTTAATCTCTCGCAGCCATCCTTGTTTGTAAAACTGGGACAATACTTAAAATCTCCTCATGTGGCAAGAGCACTGAAGAAGGTAATATGTGTATATGCAGTTCCTGACATCATTCTCTCAAGGCCACTGTGAACAGCTGCGCAGGTTGTACTTGCTCAAGGATGCCAGCCCAGGGAGCCAGTGTGGATGGAAATCCAGCTAGTGCTCAGATCCTGAATCCTGCACCCTCACAGGGGCTGCAGCCTGACAGGAAGCAGCGCCTCCTAGTAATTTATGCACTCAGACTAGACATCATTTCCTACGTCTTAGAAAGGCTCTGAATGCCTTAGGTAGTCTCCGCCTCCTTTCCCACCCCCTCCTTTTGGTCATTTCCTCTTCAGTGAACATGGGTCATAAAATTGATTACACTGACCTACTCACAACGCTCCACGCTTGCTTGGCCCCCATGTACTGGACTGCAACTGCTTCCAGGCAAATGAGAGGAGGAAGATTTCTTGTTACCTCCAGGGCCTTGACAAGAATTGGTTCTGCCTCTAAATGAAATACCCTTTAAATTGGCCTGAAATTGCATCGCTTGTCTTAGTTAAGTGAAATCCTATGGACTATAAATCTAACTTGAAAGAGCTCAGTTTAATTTGACTAAGATGTTACAAAGAGTTTACCAAAATTTAAAGCATTTGTCTATGGAAAATCAATTATGGCCCAATCCATCTCACTGATGACGAGAGCGTTCTCATTTTTGGATGGCATAGTGCAGAGGTGCATGCGTGCACATATACAGGCACACATGCACATACACATGCACACATACACATTTGGGGTGCAGTGGCTGGAGTGTCATGTTATAGAAACTCAAGATAGGTTAGGTATGGCTTATTGACTAATGCTAAGCAAGTTTTCAATTACAGTAATGTTAGCATGTTTGGCTCAATGTTTCTAGAATGCTGGGTCCTAACACTCCAGCCATTTTAGCTTATTATGCACTGTTAGTAAAAAGACAGAAAATTGCTCCCCATTCCAGGTCCCTCAGTTTCCATTACCCTCCAGTGACATGGGCAAAAAGCCACCCAACTGGGTGAAATAAACATTTGGTTGCAGGCAAATTAGCAAATCACCCAAGGCTCAATGTGCTAAAAGAGAAGCAAGTCTCCTCATACAGCGAGTTGCCAAGGCTGTGTCCGGCTGGCATGTAATTATGATGAATGGTTGAGAAGGTGGAAACATGAACCAAATGGATGAGGAAAATCTCCCAAGACTATGCCACCCTAGCAGGTAAATTACTGAACTACTGCTTCTAAAGTGACCAGCAATGAGGGGGCCTGGAGCGGGAGACCAGTGGGAACTTAGAGCTCTGTCAGGGGCAGGTGGAGCTGTCCACAGAAAGTGCAATGGTAGGGGCGCTCTGCATGGAAGTCCAAACAAAAAGAGGTAGGACCCCACACTAATATGAGAAATTAGTTACAAGGAGGGGTACCTGGTCATAGTAGAAGTAGTAGTAATGATAGTGATAATAAATAACAATCATGATAACTGACATTTATCAACACCTACTATGTGCCAGAAGTGTTCTAAGCACTTCAGATTTGTTATCTCATTGTCGCCTACTTTGAGGTAGGCATCATTATTTTCCTTGAACTAAGGACACATAGCTATGTAACTAATGAAGCTGGAATTCTACCTGAAGCTTGTTTTCTTCATTATTATACATAATGGCTTTCAAATGAAAAATGAAAGCAATATGCAGAGGTTGGGAGGATTAGAAGGATTCTTAACCTGGTGGCAGGAAGCACCAGGCCCTCTCCTCCTCTCACTTGATAGCATAGTGCAGAACTGAGGAGTCAGGGGAGAGAAGGGGCACAAAGGCTCCCCTTCCTCAAGCTGGAACAACTTCAGGGATTTTGAATGCTCTACATAAGTCTTCAGATTAAAGAGGAGACCATTGTTGGGTCTGGGAGGTCCAATGGTTCAAAGGATTATCAGATACTTCCCATGCATCTCTTCCTCTAGGGTCACATCCTCACCCCTTGCTTCAGGGGGTCAACAGAGCATCCTTAATACTATAGAGAAGCAGAAGAAAAATTCTAGAAGTAAATATTGCAGTTGTCAATCATTTCTGAGAAACAGCTGGGAAACCAGAAGGGTTGCGGGGAATGTGGAGTGCTGGGATGTGCTGCTTGCCTGGTTCCCCAGCTCCACCCTCCCAGTGCCATCAGGCAACAGGACTGAGGCTGCACAACAGTCAATAAACTAGAAAGGATCCGAGAGGGGACACATTTAGGCTCTTTCCATTTAGTTCAGAATCCTGCATTCGCACAATCCCTCAAGCTCTCAATGCCCCCTCCTAAGAGGGGCCTCCCACCCCCACAGCACTCTGAAAGGATCAAAAGACACAGCTGAGGAGAGGGCAGTCCTCCCAGAGGCTGCTCAGAGCATTTGACTGGCATAGCGTTTGTAACATTAGAAGAGAAGGTTTTTAATGGCGTGAAAATGTCTTTAATCACAGGAACTAAGCTGCGTGCAGTGTAGGTTCAAGGTGATGCTCTTGTTCTACATCTGCATTTTCATCTCACTTAGATTAATTCATATTTTAATTGCTTCTCTCCCTGATTGAAGTACTAGAAAGGAGCATTTTCATTCCTTTGATCTCACGTTCTCTCAAGCATGGTCAAGGTCAGGCACAGGCACAGGAGCCTTGTGGGAAAATTTCCAGGAAGAACACCAGGAGGTAGGCACCTCCTTGTGAGCAGAGGCATTCATCAGAGGGAGGGGAGACTGGTGGGGACCCCCAAGGCGAAGCTGGCACCACCTGGCCAGAGTTGAGCATGTTGGCTTTTTAAACCAGCTAGGGACAGCAGAGAAGGTGTGTAAAGGAATCATGGAAAATAATCGTTCATTCTCATTGTCACGTATCCTGTGCTTTACACCCCTGTTTTATTCATCTTCCATCCATGACATTAATAAGGATGTAGCCCATACTGTCCATCACCTGGTAGGGTCCCCAAGTCTCTGGGCCCTGACTTGTCACCTTGCCCTTTAGTAGGGAAAAAATGTTTCTCTTACGAAATCTCTGGGATTCTGAAAGGGTTATATGTCCATGCTTTGTGGCCCTTTCTTGTTCCAATTTCCTGTCCTTGCCCAGGTCTTACCCCAGCAGTCATTCCCTTCTCTCTACCTAGAGAAAGAAAATAATCAATGCAGTGCTCAATTTCCCAACATGTAACTCTAAGGGTATTTGTGTGGAATAGAAGATCCACTGAAGGTTAGTCTCACAGCAGACTCTCTAGAAGCGAGTGTTCGACAACACATTTCGGAAAAGCTCCTGTGTCCCCACCAGCAGGGACTCTTCACAGGGCAGCTGCTCTTCTGGTTTGACAAGGGCATGCCTGTGGGCAGACTGTTTCTTGTCTTCCTGTCTCAGGTCCCAGTATTAGTCTTTGAGGCTGCTATACAAATGACCACAAACTGGGTGGCTTAACCAATAGAAATTTATTATCCCTAGAGGTCCTAGATCAAGTTGTTAACAGGGCTATGTTTCTTCTAAAATCTGTAGGGGAGAATCCTTCCTTGCTTCTTCCTAGTTTCTGGCAGTGGCCATCAATCCTTGGTTTTCCTTGACTTAACAGCTGTGTCACTTCAATCCCTACCTCTGTCATGGCATGGCATTCTGCGGCTGTGTGTCCTCTCTGGCTTTACATGGCCATGTTTCCTCTGTGTGCCCAATTTCTCTTGTCTTATAAAGACACCAGTCATTGGATTAGAGGCCAGCCTAATCCAATATGACTTCTTCTTAACTTGATTAGATCTTCAAAGACCCTACTTCCAAATAAGGCCACATTTATAGGTATAGGGGATGCGTACTTGAATATACCTTTCAGGGATACATTTTTTTTCTCATTTTTGGAAACTTAAAATTCCTCCTTCCTCATGTGGCTGAGAAGTTAGTTTTTGTTTTATCTCAAATCCTTTGGAGTTATGTGGAGTATGGGATAGGGGAGCAGGGAACAGAAAAGAGGAGGTATCTTTCTCACTGACATCCAAAGAAGACATCAAAGTGTTTTCCCAAACAAAATCACTTCTCTCCCAAAGATGGATTCTACTCTACTGTTCATCTTTTAAGATAAGTTTATTTTCCCCACACTAATCACCAGCCATTATTTTTTAATGATCACCCACCATGTGTGAGCCATTTTTCATTTTATTAACTCTTGTACTTCTTACCAAAACCCTGAAAGTTGGCTATTACTATGTTTTCCCCCCAAAGATTTGGGATTGAGGCTAAGGAATGCCTAGCATCATGGTAAGTAGCAAACCAGATATGGAATTCTAGCTCTTTAATCCCAAAGCTAATTTTTCTAACATGCAGTTATTCCCCCTCTCTCACCCGTGGCTGCTGGGGTCCTTCCACAGCATTGCCACACACTGGCTCTCCTGGTCAACTCCTCCTTCTTTGCTTCCCTCTTACAAGGATACATATCATTGTATTTAGGGCCCACCTATATAATTGAAGATAATGGCTAATGTCCTCATTTCAAACTCCTTCACATACTCTCATCTATAAAGATTCTTTTGCCACATAAGAAAACACTTTGGGGGATTAGGACATGATGTGTCTTTGGGGGCCATGATTTAGCCTACCACCCCACCCTTAATGGCTATCTCCTGACTGCCCTCCATTTGGCTTGTGGCTTGCAGACACTGAGTTTCTTGCCCTCCTGGCTACTTCCAGGAGCAGGGGTGGGTGAGGAGGAGGAAAGGAGAGGTTCTTGTGTGTGCCCTGCTGAGAAGAATGCCACACTAGACCACCCCAAAGAGGCACCAGGGAGCCTTCTCTGCCTGGGTTTTATAAAGCAGTTGTAATAATGCTTGTTTGAAAAAGGGCTGGAGAATCTCTGCTGAAGATGAAAGTGTAGATTGTTGGAATGGTAGATAGCTGCTTTGAGCCTCCAAGATCTCATAAAATGGAGGTCTTGCAAAGTCAAGATGAGGAAATGATTATCCTGTTGGGGAAAAGAATTCTTCAGAGTGAGGAGGAGGACAGGTGTCTGTTCATTGACCAATGACAGGACTGAATTTTATGGCTGCTACTTCAGGAGAGGGAATCGGCATCTCCCCACTTGAAACCTTACAGATGACAGTCATCATTGCAGATTGGTCACAAGTGCCTGGGTTAAGAAATCCCCAAACATTCATCAGGCTTTTCCATAGCAATACCTGATGTTGAAGCCTTTCCGCCACTTTCTGTTTTAAGCATTTTATCTTAAACTTATTTCATCCACATGGCCTCAAAGAATAAAGCTTTGTTGCTTTGAACATTTTAGGGTATGTGGTACCCAGAGACCAATAGTCAAAGGTTAGTGTCAGCTCTTTCAATACGAAGCTCAGAGGGTGAGAATGCAGTGGGATTTCTGATTTGGGATAATGGCTGCTAGCACTCTACACAGCTGCCTAACTGCTTTGTATACGCGCATCTCACTCAAATGAGGTGGGCTGGATTTGATTGGCTTCAGCTAAGAAAAAATAAAATAAAAGATTGTGAAAGGCTGCTGCATAGCAGAGGCAGGCATGTGACTGTTCTTCTGAGTCTTTGGGGAACGTTCACTCTGAGTGGATGAGCATATAATTCTTGATGCACACTCTGACATTTCTGAAAGTGAAGGGAGCATTGCTAATAAAACTGATATTCTAGGCATACATCTGGACAGTCTTCATTTACTCTCTACCTGTGGAGGACCTGTACATCCACATGGCTGGCCTTGGACAAAACTGTGAAGTAGGTTCGTGTACATTATGCTCTGTTCCTCTCTGACTCAGACTCTGAAAGCTATCATTCTGAAGCTTCATGAGAAGCACTTCTCACATCTTATTTTAGAATTGAGGAAGCTAAGAACTCAGTATATAGTGACTTTGGGTTACACATGGACATGGGGTTAGAACGTGTCTCCTCTTTCTAGAAGAGCATGCTGGTTTAGTCCACAGCCATGCCTGGCCAGCATCCAGCACTGCCTGCCCACTCAGCCTGGCTCGGCGCAGCAACACCTTCTCTCTCCTCTTCTCAGTGACATGACTGATGGACATCTCATAAATCAGCAAACATCAGATGATATGGTGTATGATTACCTCACCTTTTGGGGGATGACTCACATTGTCATAAAAGGCTTCTGTAGATGGTATCTTCACACAAAAGGTTAGATCTCAAATTTTGGTATTTCACTTACTGGTAGCAGGTCTATCAAGGAAAAATTTAGATATAAGAAAACTCCTTAGGCCACACAAAAGAATAATTTTTATTATTCTTGTGCAAAAAGGGAGAGTAAGAGAAAGAGCCTAAGCGTAAGTATATCTATGGTGGAGGAAGAGAGAAAGAGAAAGTACTGAAATAAAGAAAAGTGAAGGGAAAGGAATTGAGAAAAGAGGAGAAGGGATGAGTAGGAAATATGAGAAGGGAAGAGGAGGGGATATGAGAGGAGAAAAGGGGACGGAAGGGGAGAACGGGAAAGGGAAGGCAGGATTTGGGTATCCCTAGTAGCTCTGTAGACTATAGTTCATGATGTGGTTGACATGCTCTGGAGAAGTAGGATATGTTTGGGATAGAGTACTCACTAAGATATCAGTGACAGTGTTATAATTCCAGCTCTGTGTACACATTACTTGTCAGCTCTGGAAACTACTTAGGAGCCTCTGAAGCTAATTCTATTGTTAAAAGGGACCTAAGGTACATAAGTAATTACTTTTCATGACCTCATGCAAGGTCTCTCGACTCCCAGCCTAGTTAGTGCTCTTTGCACATTATTTCACTGCCTCTTTAGTCAGAATAAGAATGGAGGAGCCGAAACCGGTTTGGCTCAGTGGATAGAGCGTCAGCCTGCGGACTGAAAGGTCCCAGGTTCGATTCTGGTCAAGGGCATGTACCTGGGTTGCGGGCACATCCCCAGTGGGGAATGTGCAGGAGGCGGCTGATCGATGTTTCTCTCTCATCGATGTTTCTGACTCTCTATCTCTCTCCCTTCCTCTCTGTGAAAAATCAATAAAATATATTTTTTTTAAAAAAAGAATGGAGGAAAGAAACAAAGCCAACACATCCCACACCTATACAAGTTATGCACATCAAGTCCTAGCATCTGCAAACAAAACCAAATACATCAAGAACCAAAGCAGAACCTGTTGAAACCCAAGAGAACCAAAAACAATGGTTTCCCTTGAGCACTTCCTGTATGGTCCAGACTCACAACAAAACAAGCTTGTCTCTCATTCTGCTATCTAAGGGCACATTTAACGTTTGTGGACAGGATAAATGTGTCAGAAATCCACTTTTCACTCTAGATGGACTAGCTGTAATATGGGTAATTTTGTGGGATTTTACTTTAAAGAGCTATTATATTTCTTATTTGATAAGCGAGAAGTTCTTTGCAAATTAACTTAATGCTTGTCTCTGATTCTTCCTTTCAAAATAAGAATCCATAAAATTTCATTTCATGCCCCAAGTAGAAGCTATATTTCTAGTGATTTTTCTCTAATCCTGTCCCCAAGATAATAGATCCAGATGGTCAAAAGCTTCAGAGTCATTGTAGGCTCTTCCTTCACCTTTGCTTTTACAACTATTTTGTTATTCAGCCCTATTGTTCTTCTTCATCATTTCCCAGATTCAACTTTACTTTCCTGTTTCTTTGCCCTATCTTTCTTCCTGTCTTTTTATAATTCCTCCAATTTCTCAGTGAGTATAACCTTCATCCTAGTCTCCCTTATGATGACTCCAAACAGTCTTTCCTGAAAACTGCTGCCAAAATAACACTCCTACGACATTATTCTCATTCTGTCATCACTTCCACTCTCAGAAATTATTGCTTCTAGGAAGCAGTCCAAACTTATCACCACGGTATGCCATGCCTTCATGATCCAACCTTATGTTCCTTAAGTTCTGAAAGAATGGCTACCTTTCCACAAACACCAGCTTCACAAACAAATTGTGAAATCCCTGGTTAAAGCCTTCAGCCTCTCCTTCTCCTTTTTTTGTCCTTTGACCACATAGGTTCCTGTTTGCTCTTTTTTATCATTATTCCTTCTTGACTAGTGCTACTCAAAGTGAGCTCCAGGGTTGAGCAGTATCTGGGTCACCTGAGAGCTGGTTAGAAAGGAAATGCCTGGGTTCTGTTCTGGACTCACTAAATTAGAATCACTGGGCCCAGGAACCTGAACCTTAACAAGTTGCCAGGTAATTCTTAGGCACACTAATATTTGAAATACACTGTTCTATACACCCTAACATCTCCTAACATTCTTTGGCAGCTTGGCATCTGCTGAACTTAAATTATTAGTTACTAATCATTTTGTGGCAGAGCTTGGTCTAGAACCCAGTGATCCTAACTACCCTTACTTTGCTTAATCACCTTGACTATTTCATTGCCCTGTAAATGCTAACTTAGGAGAAGTGAAGCATGTGGTCTGTTTCTCACGTGAACCCTCAGAGATGACCAGAATCCTACATAGCCCAGTGTGGCCCTGCCCCATGGGCACCTTACTGCTGTCATGAGATACACTGTGTGCCTTTGAGATCTAAGGTAGAGACACCTGAATACAGAACCAGCAGTGACACTGGAAAATTTAGAAGACTCTGTCCAGGCCTTTGTGCTTTGACAAGCCTACATGTCTACACATGCTCCCTCTATACCCTCTGATTTCTACTCACTTCTAGCTTTCTATTCCCTGCTCTGGATGCATTTTCATTCCCATTTGGTACCAGATTCATTCCCTCTGAATTACCTCATTATCTTGGTTCAACTTATTTTTGTTTCCATCCAGTATTCTTAGTGGAGATCAGTCAAAGCTGACTTGTTAGGGCTCCCTGCACTAGCCAGTAACTTCCTGAGACTCCATTTGTCTTGGTTCCATCTCTTATCTTCAGCTAGCTTTGGCACATGCACAAGACAATGACAGGCCTCAGTGTTACCACGAAGATCTAAGAAGATTTCCACCTGCAGAAGACAACCTCCACCATGGCAGTAACACCACGTTGCCCACTCATTGTTTCTCACACCCCTATTTTGATAACATTGGGTCCTCCAATCCATTGACTTTTCCAGTTTTCTGTTTTCCTTCTTGCGTGTTTCCCTGGTCCAGCTTAGATTCCATATTCCATCCTTATCATCCCTCCCTAGCACACATCTTTAACTATGCCAACTCCTCCCTCCCACCATCCTAACTGCCTCTAACTCAACTTTCAACTTATCCTTTGGGCTCATCCAAGATACATAGCCAGCAAAAACCATACAACAGTGTTGACAGCTCTCCCTTTACATCTGTGACTACAATTCTCCCATGGAATCTCAGCACAGCCCAGGTGTCCTGTTGCAGTTATTCCCTCCTCCACAGACTGGTCAAATATCATATTTCATTGAAAAAATAGAAGAAGTGGGAGAACAACCCAACCTTGCCACCATGTAATCTACTTGCCTGGCAGCATTTCACACACACTCCCTCCCTGTCTCCCCTCTTTACAGAGTGGGTGAAACCACTAGAAAACATTCTCCTCCTGCAATTATTGTGTTCTTTTCATCATTAGTTTTCTCCCCCTTTCCAGAGGCATTGCTATCAGCTTATGAAGGTATTTCATAACAGCTCATATCTTTTTTAAAATGCTCTCGCTAGCTCCTCCACTCTCCTTCAGCCACCACCCATGTCTATGTTCCCTTTTGTAGCCAAACTCTTCAACAACATTGCCTCAATGTGCTATCTCACTGATTTGTCTCACAGTCTCTCTTCAGCTCACAAAAATCAGGCTTTGTCTTCACCACCCACAGAAATTACTCTTGCCAAAGTCAGCAACAAGCTTCATTCTGCCAGGTTCAATCACCACTTCTCTTTGCTCATTTGACTCAAAGGTTCAGCAGCATGTGGTACAGTTACTCGTACATTCTGTCTGGAATGGCTCTCTTCACTGGGGTCCTGGGGAGCTAAATGTGTTCTCCTGATTTTACTCCAACCTCAGCATGGATTCTTGGTCCTTTAAGTTCCAGCTTTGCCACCAAAAGCTTTGGTTTTCTGGAAGCTGCCCCGACGGTAATGGAAATAACACTGCAACATCCACCAGTTGGCTTCATTTATTTTATTTGCATTTTTATTGAGATATAATTGACCTATAACATTTTAGTAGTTTCAGTTTTATAACATAACTAGAGGCCCGGTGTACAAAAATTTGTGCAATCGGGGGGTGTCCCTCAGCCCAGCCTGTGCCCTCTCGCAGTCTGGGATCCCTTGGGGGATGTCCACCTGCTGGCTTAGGCCCACTCCCTGGGGGATTGGGCCTAAGTTGGTAGTCAGACATCCCTCTGGCAGCCCAGCAGCCCTACTGGGATGCCTGGCCAGCCTGGGTGGGGGGCTGAGGGCTGTTTTCAGGCTGGCCTCACCTCCTTCAGGGTGGGGGTCCCCACTAGGGTGCCTGGCCACCCTGAGTGAGGGGCTGATGGCTGTTTGCAGGCTGGGAAAGCCCCCCAGTGAGGACCCTCACCCCATGGGTGTGTGGCCAGCCTGAGTGAGGGGCTGATGGCTGTTTTAAGGCTGGCCACAGCCCCTTCAGGGAGGGGGGCCCTACTAGGGTGCCTGGCCAGGCTGGGTGAGGGGCTGATGGCCATTTTCAGGCTGGCCACTCCCACAGGCTAGAAGCAGGTATCTGGGATTTATTTAACTTCTATAATTGAAACTTTGTTGCCTTGGTCCAGCTCAAAGCCTGGGTTGTCCCTGGCAACCCAGGTTCCCAGCCCCTCCTTAAGCAGAGGCCACACCAGCTGGAAGCAGGTATCTGGGATTTATTTATCTTCTATAATTGAAACTTTGTAGCCTTGAGCGGAGCCCACAGCCAGCCAGGGAAGGTGGGAAGCTTGGCTTCCTCCATCACTGGGGGAACTCAAGCCTCCTGCTTGCTCCAGCTCTGTGGCTGCCGCCATCTTTGTGATGGAGTGAGGGAGTGAGGGAGTGGTGGTTAATTTGCATATTACTCTTTTATTAGATAGGATGAATCAATATTTGTATATATTATAAAATGATCACCAGACTAAGTCTAGTTAACATCCATCACCATACATGTTACAATATTTTTCCTTGTGATGAGAACTTTTAACATCTTTTAATATTTACTCTCTTAGCAACTTTTAAATATAAAATACAGTATTATTAACTATAGTCACATTATTAACTAACATACCATACTGTATATTATATTCCCATGACTTATTTAATTTATAATTGATTTGTACCTTCTGACCTCCTTAATACATTATGCCCACCCTCCACCTTCCATCTCTGGCAACCACCATACTGTTGCCACTCATTTTGTATTTACGAGTTTGGGTCTTATTTCATTTAGCACAATTCCCTCAAGTTCCATCCATATGTTACAAATGGCAAGGGCAGGGCAGGTGGGCGTCTAAAGCCAGATTGTCTTTGCTCTGCCTCTTATGTTGAGTTTTTAGGGTCTTTCTGTGTATCTCCATGACTCTCAGGTTTTGTGGCTCTCTCCCTCACTTGATTATGGTCTTTACTCAAAGCTCATCATCTCAGAAACCTTGCCTGATTACCTTAATGAGATCAGCACCCTCAGCGCTCCCTGCCTCTCTCAATCTATTTTATTACCCTGATTCTTTTATCTTCAGAGCACCTTAATTACTTTACAGTGTATTTCTAGTCAACTCCTCAGCAAGATTGTGAGCTCCCTGCAGGCAGGGACATTGGTTTGTTCATAGTTTTATTTCTGGTACTCACAGTGGTGCCTGACTCATAGTACTTGCTCAATGAATAAATGAATGAATAAGTGAGTGAATATATGTCGTGGTGGTGGCTTTGGCAGCATTTGGGGGTGGCCATGTGTATGGTCCCACATGTCTTCATGTTGAGGGACACAGAGTTCAGAATGCCTTCCCTGTGTCTTTCTTCTCCTTCCAAACCTCAAGGCTTGGCACAAGGCAGCAGGACGTGAGCTCAATCAATAGTAACTGTATGAGTAAATGAATGCACGGATTTCAGAGAGTCCATTGGCAGTGATTTCAATTGCTTTTAGGCCTGATGACAAGATTTTACAAGCTCTGTATCAACTTGTATGTTCTGATCAATAAAAATGTTTTCATAGGGAAAATAAGGCAATATATTTGACATCAGGATGACCTCTTACACCGAGGACGAGGGACTGTAATTTTAAAGATGATCTTTTCTGTCCTGACCTTCCCCACACCAGCTTGTCCAACTCTAGATCTGCAGATTCTGACTCAATTTGATTAGCAACAGATGCTATTATCTGAGGAAATCTAAATTGCCTCTTCCTGTGCTAATGAACTACTGTACCAAGTGCATGGGGATTTGAGAACAAGATAGATGTATTAATGAGCACCTAATTAAAGGGACAGTTACAGAGTTCTGGGGGGGTTGGTGGCAGTGGGGGAAATATTTCTATTTCTTATAAAGATTTACACTTTTTATGACAAAATTAAAATGTTTTACATCTAGTTTAAATTTTTAAATGTCACAATTTGAAAACTGAATGTAGAGTTCAGTTTAATTAAATGCAATGACGCCCTCTTTCTGATTGAGAGTGGAGTCTGCAGGTCTTTCTGTCACAGCTCTCCCTCAGCCTCCCTGACAACCAGCCCTGCTGCTATCTGCTGCTTTGTTTTGTTTTGTTTTTTTGTGTGTGTTTTTTTATCTAAAACTAGGGGCCCGGTGCACGAAATTCGTGCACTGGGTGTGTGTGGGGAGAGGAGTGTCCCTCAGCCCAGCCTGCCCCCTCTCACATACTGGGAGCCCTCAGGCATTGACTCCCATCACCCTCCAATCGCAGGATCGGCCCCTTGCCCAGGCCTGACGCCTCTGACAGAGGTGTCAGGCTTGGACAGGGGACCCCCATCTCCCCCCAATCACTGGCTCTGGCCCCCACCCAGGCCTGAGGTCTCTGGCCCAGGAATCATGCCTGGGCAGGGGACCCCCATCTCCTCCCGATCACTGGCTCTGACCCCCACCCAGGCCTGAGGCCTCTGGCCCAGGAATCATGCCTGGGCAGGGGACCCCCATCTCCCTCTGATCGCTTGCTCCACCCCCCGCCCAAGCCTGACTCCTCTGACCCAGGCTTCAGGCCTGGGCAAGGGGACCATCATATCCCCCCAATCCCCGGCTCAGCCCCCCGCCCAGGCCTGATGCCTCGGCCAGAGGAGTTGACCCTCATCACCCTCCGATCACCAATCACCGGATCGGCCCCTTGACCAGGCCTGAGGCCTCCGGCAGAGGTGTCAGGCCTGGGCAGGGGACCCCCAGCTCCCCGCGGTTGCAGGCTCCACCCCTGCCCCTGCAGGATGCCTCTGGCCTAGGCGTCCGGCCCGGGCAGCGGGGACCCGCAGCTGCAGCGGCCCCACGATCGTGGGCTTCGCTTTAGGCCCAGGCAAGGGACCCCTAGCTTCCAGGACTGCCAGCTTCGACCATGCCCGGCTCCCATCGCTGGCTCCACCCCTACTTCCTGCTATCACTGGCCAGGGCGGGAAAGGCACCTGATTCGCCTTTGCCCTGCCCCCCAGCTCTTAGCTCCCCCCTGGGTTTCTGATCACTGTCAGTGGCAGGGGGCTTCTTCCTGCTTTCCCTTTCGCCTCCCTGCATTGTGTTTACATATGCAAATTAACCACCATCTTGTTGGCAGTTAACTGCCAATCTTAGTTGGCAGTTAACTGCCAATCATAGTTGGCAGTTAATTTGCATATAGCCCTGATTAGCCAATGAAAAGGGTATCGTCGTACGCCAATTACCATTTTTCTCTTTTATTAGATAGGATAATTCTGAAACATATGACTTTCTCTCATACTAAAGGGAAAACCTGCATCTGAAGCTCTGGAAAGTGCATGGTCCGTAGTGACACATCATGTATTAATGACTCCCTGCCCCGACTCTCTGCACACAGTGCCTACTACCCATTGAGGAGTAGAGTAAAAAGGGATTCCATGATTGAGCCCCAATCCCCTCCTGATTTCACTCCTTATGTAAAAATGCAGAGCAGGCTGGAAGTAGCTGTGGTTAGACATTGAAAGGCATAAAGGCTGTTGGTGACATTTAGAAATGGAAGTCAATGGCTTGACTTGCTATCCCAAGCCAATCTAATCATCCCTAAATGTATTGAAGGAATGATTGAGCTCACTGAATGCAAGGGTACCCGTTGAGCAGCAGGCAGGAATATGGGAGGCCCCATGCAAGAAAAGGGAAGAGGATGAAGGGACAGGTGCTCTGGAAATGGGTAGGTGTACAGCAGCAGAATCAATGCTGAGCTCAGTACAGGTTCTACTACTGCCAGCTCTCTTGACACCATGTAGTTTTTTAAAAAATAATTTTTATTGATTTTAGAGAGAGTGGAATGGAGAGAGAGAGGGGAGGGAGAGAGAGGGAGAAAGAGAAAGAGTAAGGGGGGGGAGAGAGAGAGAGAAAAAGAAACATTGATATGAGAAAGAAACATCCCATAGCACCCTGACGAAGGATCAAACCTACAACCTGAGTATGTGCCTAGACTTGGAATTGAACCAGTGACCTTTTGGTGCACAGGATAACACTTAACCAACTGAGCAATACCAGCCAGGCCTTGACACCATATCTTGATTTTTTACAAGCTCTGGGACAATCTATACCTGCTACTGACAGCTAGCATCACTGAAAAGCCCACAATGGTGACAATCATAGAGGCTCATGATGATAAAGTGGAGTGAGAAATGTTTTTTGAAACATGTGAGAGGGAAACTGAAGCCTTGTTTGACTCCGCCCAGGTCCCTAGAAATTACTACAGTGATACAAATCAGGTACATAGCAGAAATGTCTGTTAGTGAGCAATGGGCTACAGTAAAGAATAAACTAAAATGAGGCTAAAACAATTTCTGCAATAAAGAAAATCCATTTATTTTTAAAAGATATTCTTTAAATTATCTTTAGTATCCCAGTTACCACCGATTGTGAGAAGGGGTTTTGCGTTCTCTTTGCAACTCCCTCCATGTGAAGGACTAGGAGGCTGGGTGAGGGAATACGTTATTCCTTAATTTTTGTGAACCAAAGATACTGTTTAAAGTAATTGGTTCATTTGAAGAGGCCCTGGAATTAAATGTCCTTAGAAACATTTCCTTATTCTTTGAAGACTCACACAAAGATTTCTCATAAAATGTTGTGACTTGGATTACAGTTTTTGTAATAGACCCAGAGAACAGAAGAGACATGTTTTCCAGCCATATGCATGAGAATAATTGTATCCATTTATGTAGTGAATAGTAGTCTATTTCATGAAATTTCCCCAGTCAGTCCACTATGTCTCCTTTTATAAAACAAATACAGGTGCACAGTAAAACCATCAGCTCCCTCATGCAGAATCCAGTGGAGGTTTAAAATTGGTCTCCACTTAGTAAGAAATCATGGCTGCCTTCTTGCGCTGCTACCCTGGAGAAGTTACACAGCCTAGAGATGTCACATTTATGCTGGGCTTGCCAATAGCAAACACTGTTAGCATTCTGGGTTTCAAAAGGAAGGAAAAAGACAGAGCCAAACCTGGCCAGAGGGTCTACCAGAAAGAGGTACCAACAGTCCACATAAGTGTTTGAAGATCTGGTGTCGGCTCAGGCTTATAGCAAACAATGTCCATATGGACATAGTCCTGCTATAGCTGGTGAGCCCTGAGACAGAGTCCTCCTGACCTTGCAGATACGTGGGGTGGTATCAGGCAAGTGTCTGGCTTGGGCCAATAAACATGGCTGGGGGACAGGTGATAGGCTCACACTTCCTGGGAGAAGGTCTGGTAAGAGGTGGGCTGACTGGGTCCAAGCAGAGGATTACAGCTCATAGCTGGGCTTATCCCATTGGGGGAACTGCTACCAAACTCTACTGAGAGGAGGAGTCAGACTGGGGACCAACTTCTTGATAGACTAGAGCAGTGATGGCGGACCTTTTGAGCTTGGCGTGTCAGCATTTTGAAAAACCATAACTTAACTCTGGTGCCATGTCACATATAGACATTTTTTGATATTTGCAACCATAGTAAAACAAAGATATTTTTGATATTTATTTTATATATTTAAATGCCATTTAACAAAGAAAAATCAACCAAAAAAATGATTTCGTGTGTCACCTCTGACACGCGTGTCATAGGTTCGCCGTCACTGGACTAGGGTCTGGTATCCAAGCCTGGGTTGGTGAAAGCACCTGGCCTGCAGGTTCCAGAGTGTGGTCAGGGGAGAGTTAAAAAATGGTGTTTGCAGGTGAACCTGCAGCTGAGATACAATGAGACTAAATCAACCAAAGTGTTGGTGAGGGAGGAAAAACATTATGCGGAAGGCACTAGCAAAGCCGACAGAGGATACCAAGAGAAGACATGAAAGCCCTGTTTGATAGATAGGGAGTACGATGTGAAAATCATCCTGGAAGTGCCTGCACTTAGAAGTAATTGTTATTACACCTCCCATATTAAGTATATACTATGTGCACCTTTTAAGACCCATTTCTGGTGTTTATACAGACTGCCTGAAAGTTATCATCCTAATCCTTCATACTGAGAAACTGAGACCAAGAAATATCTAGGTAGCTTACTCAGGACCTTAGAGCTCAGAATATTATAGCCAGAATTTAAAACACATCCATTTGATTCCAAGACTCGTTATTTGTCATACTGTCTCTCCTTCATATAGAAGTCTGCAGTCTTACCCACAGTTAAGAGTGTTGCCCTGACTTTGAGTAAGCAGAGTAATCATCCACAGAGGAAACTGGAGTGCAAGAATGCGGTGAGCACACATAGGTCTCTTACATACCCAGGTCTGCCCTCTGCTCCTAGACTCCTCCCACCTGTTCTCAGCCAGGCTCCTATGACCATAATGGCAGGGTGTGCCAACCTATCGGTTTTCAAATCTTTTATATGAGTTTGAGTGGGGTTGGAACAGCCAGTGGATGATGGTTTTCACTCCTCTAACTCAAAAGGCAGATGCCCAAAAGGTTTTGATATGCCATCACATTGTGGTTTCAAAGGATCTGGTTCCAACTGAGAAGTGACATGCTGCGTGATGAGAAATTTGGCTCCTCTGAAGGACAATTTCCTGCCACAGTGGGCAACAGACTCTGTGCTGTCCTTTGAGTCAGACTCTCTGCTTCAGGGTGATGAGGTGTGAAGGTGACAGTGCGGATAAGGTTTCTCCCCACAGATTTGTAAACTTCAATGTGGCCAGTGTGGAGCCCTATATCAGAGGAGATGGAATCTGTCAGGCATCCCTTTGAAAACAACTGAATAGGGCTGCTATTTGTGTGGAAGAGGTCAGGATAGAATCAAAGCTGCTTGGAGGATTTGAGATGGTACTGGGCGGCTTCTCTAGAAACCATAGATTTCTGTCAATTGTAAGCACCTACATCCCACAAATCCTTGTTACATGGCAAGTGCGGACCTATGACATCTCCCTGCTAAAGCCACCGTGTTTCACTAAGCTTCTGATTATAAAGTTAAGATATGTCAATCTCTTACCATTTACTGGAGGTCCTGGTGAGAAGTCATATCTTTGAATCAAAATCTACCAGCAGAAGAGCCTTTTAACTCCTACTTTTGCAAATGGGAGGCCCAGACAGAGAAATTGACTCTTGTAGGAGGACACAGCAATGAGTGGAGCACACAGCAATGAATGGAGGACTTGGAATCCAGTCTCTGAGTTCCCTGAATATCAGTGAGGTCTATCATACATACCATATCCCATTAAGAACTCTACAGGCCTAGCCGGTTTGGCTCAGTGGATAGAGTATTGGTCTGCGGACTGAAGGGCCCAGGGTTCGATTCCAGTCAAGGGCACATACCCGGTTGCAGGCTCGATCCCCAGTAGGGGGCATGCAGGAGGTAGCCGACCAATGAGTCTCTCTCCTCATTGATATTTCTATCTCTGTCTCTCCCTTTCCCTTCCTCTCTGAAATCAATAAAAATATAAAAAAATAAAAGAAGTCACCTAACTTTTTTTTTAAAAGGAACTCTACAAATTGATCAAGTTAGGAAGGTGAAACCAGTGTTTGGGTACCACCATCAGTCACCTCTTTCCAGGATCTTGGATTTTACTTTCTTTGTTTCAGATGGAATGGTTGCCTCTCAGTTTAGGTATCTCTAAAAGGAGGTCTTCTCAACTTTTCAATGAAAGCTAAGTGCAGGGTCTTCTTAAATGTCAAGCCAGAATTGGGGTTCCAGTGCCTGAGAGAGGCTCATATGGATTGACCCTGCCTGCTCCTGACCAGCTTTCACTTTCTGAACAGATGCCTTCTTTGTCATTAGTGGATGCATTGCCAGGAGAACAAAAAACTGAAAGTAACATCATTCCCTTACAACTACCCTCTGTGGTCAGAGACCGCTCCTGAATCAAAGTCCTTGCACATAAGAGAACAAATTCTAACAGGAATTCAAAGGAAAGGGGAACTAATATCTCTCCACAACCCTTTGAGCCTACTCCAGCACACATGATATTACTTAAATTATAGGCTAAAAGATAGAAAATTTTAAAAAGAAGAAATGGGCAGCCCTGCCATACACTAAAATGTTATGGGTTTGATTCCCTGTCAGGGCACATTCCTAGGTTGTGGGTTCAGTCCTAAGTTGGTGCACATACGGGAATCCACAAATCAATGTTTCTCTTTCACATTGATGTTTTGCTCTCTCTTCCTCTCTCCCTAAAATCAATAAAGAACATATCCTCAAATGAGAATTTGAAAAACAGAAAAAAAAACCACATTTCAAAAAAAAAAAAAAAAAAGGAGGAGAAGAAGAAGGAGGAGGAAAAGATGAAGGAGGAGGAGGAGAAATGGGCAGAAATGTCTTCATATGTGTCTTCTTCCCCACTGTGGCATGTAGAAAATGTGACCTTAATAACTGATTTGAAAATGCTTTTGTCGTGAAGGAAGACATGAGAACCGCAGCCAGGATTCCCAAACCTCACCTCACTGGACAGCTATCCTCACTGCTTCTTTGTAAGGTCGCTACTATTCCATGGAGAAGATCTGACCAGCAGTGTTCACATACAGACTTGTGGGTCACTTCTGACGGGGCTCACTTTTGTCCCGCCAGAGTGTGTTCTCCATGGACTGGGCTCCACCCAGCCCTTTTGGTAAAAGACAGGGGTATGGATGAGCAGAAGATAAAGCAGAATAGATGGGCTTAGAAAGAGGATGGCTCCTTTTGGATCCAAAGTTCTGGTTTCTTCTTTTATAAAGCCAGATTGGCTGGAATTTTAGTGGTTTTGGTGGAGAGAAATTGTAATGGTGGTGGGTGTAGGTTAATGGCTTGCATTGGGTCATTAAAAAGAAATCTTGTTGTCACTAATCTTCAGCCTAACCATTTTAGCAGAATTGATTAGTCATTTAGAAGTGTTTATTTATTGAACCATTGAGTGTGCTACAGATATGGTTGGTCCGTACACTCTTGGAGTTTTACAGCCTCACCAGGAGACAGATAAGAGACAAATATTACACTTAAAAATCGACATGATGAGTGCTACAACAGAAATGTGCCCTGATTCTGTAAGAGCACACATCCATCTGGCAGGACCTGAGCAGGGCTTTTTGTCTCATGTTTTTTTCACTATTCCCCCAAATGACTCAACCCAAGCTTTGAGTCCTAACTGTATTTTAATTTTCCAGAGTGAGCATCCTTGAGATGGAATCATTTTAAGCCCATATAAACTGAAGGGTTGGAAATTCATAACTGAAGGTTTGGGAATTCATCTAGCCAAGGGCAAGGCCTTAGAGATGCAGGGACCAAATTCTTCCAGAGTAGAAGACTATAGTCAAGTTTACTGACATTAAACTGAGACACCTGTATTAGTCAAGGTTCTTCAGAAAAGGAAAACCAGTGGCGTGTATGTGAATATATAACTATATATGTTATAAAATCAATAGTATATTAACATAATAAAATATGGTATAAATATCAGTCTAATATACTGATTAATAATATGATATATATTTTAAATGTATAGATAGATAAACAGATGATAGATAGATAGATAGATAGATAGATAGATAGATAGATTTTAAGGAATTGACTCATGCTATTATGGAGTCTGGCAAGTTCAAAATCTGCAGGTGGACTTGCAAGCTGGAGACACAGGGATGAGCTATCTTGTTTTTCAAGTCCAAAGGCAATCTGCTTCAAAATTTCCTCTTGTTCAAGGGAGGTCAGTCTTTGTTCTATTAAGACCTTCAAGTGATGGGATGAGGCCTACATACAGTAGGGAGGGCAGCCTACTTTTCAAAGTCCACTGATATAAATGTTAATCTCATCTAATAACACCCTCACAGAAATATCCAGCACAGTGTTTGACCACATATCTGGGCACCATGGGCAGCCAAGTTGACACATAAGATTAAAGATCACAATCCCCTTTAAATAAGCTTAAATGTTGTGTGAAGAGGGAAAAGTCAAAGGGCTCTGTAGTATTTGGAGAAAACTTTTGAAGGAGACTGAAGTGGAGCTGAATGTGGTTAGGTGAGAAAGAGCCAAAAAGGAAATAATGAATATAGGATGTTGAGAAGGAGATGGCTCACAAACTTGTTTTCCAATATTCCCTAAATCAAGAGCTTTCAGTGCTGAGACTAATAGATGATCATCCTTACTCTGACTCACCATGAGCCATAACCCCAGGGCAGGAGTGGGTACAAGAGGGTGCGCAGGTCGCTGGAATATTTTTTACTGGACCACTCCAGTCTCAGGAACCTTTAAAAACTCTTTGTAAGAATAATAAGTAGTGAAAAACACTATTCTTGGCTCTGCACTCTCATAGCTACCAGTACTTTGTGGAAAATGATAGTACTTATCAGAGTATATTCTAATTTTCTGTTTGCCTACGCCATAAAACACCTTACTGGGTTAATTCCTCAAGGACAAAACCCTCACCTTATTCATCCCTGTACTTTCAAAGCCCAGCATAGTGTTCTGTTTGTTATGATGGGATTGGCATGTCCTCTAAAGAAAAAAAAAGACCGAAAGGCAGGTGATAAACCCCCAGGTCCCCACACTTAGTTCCTCTGCAAAAACTAGATCATTTCCCATTTCTCCAAGTCTAGCTCAGAAAGCACTCCTCATTCTCCTCCCCCTCCTCAACCCAGCTCCTACCAGCCACAATAGTACTGTGCAGATTCATATTGAATTTACTATCATTTTGTGGATCGCTTTCTTTTCCTAGCCTTCTGGCAGCAGGGGAATTCTCTTTTATTTGATGCGATAAAATACAGTAACACTGTTTCAGCTTGCCAACTTTAAAGGACTCTTACAAATGGGTATATTTCCACAGACCTACACAATAGGCCTAATTGCATGGATTTGCAGTGTAAGCGGAGGTCGTTTGATTACTAGCTGTTTTGTACCATGAAAGTGCGCATTAATTATTTAAGAGATGGACTTATAATTATTGCAAGCCTTAAGTAATTACCTATAATTTTGGCAAGGGTTAGAAAAACTGATAGTCTAGCAAATTCAGGTTTTAGTCATTAGTAAGATCATAATTACATTTAAATTGCAAAATGAAAATTATGCAATTTATCTCCCCAGTAATGCATAAACATTATAGTGATTGTAGGTTTTAATGGACTATAAAAACTAGAGCAGCAATGGGCAGTCGGGGGCAATTTCAGCCCATTGCTATTATTTTATATTTTAAGTGCTTCTTCCATACCATTGCTCTGTCCACTAATCCTTGGGTTAACAATGGAGCTATAGTTTTTCTTTCAACATGAAAGCAATGAGCTCTTTGAAGCAGAGGAATAAAGTGAGACTAAAACACTAGTCATGCTAAATCTTCAATAACAGTAGTATTTGTACGAGGGCAAAGGAAAGGGAGAAGCTATGTAGGGATTATCATCGTCTCAAAATACTTTCCTACTTGAATTTTTATGTGAATGAGGTTACCATACCTATTTCACAGGTGAAGAAACTGAGGCTCAGAGAGGGCAGGAGACTTTCTTGCGGTTGTAATGCTGGGACCAGAACCCCTGCATTCTAATGATTTGTCTTCACTTCATCATGCCGTGTGCAGGGTTGAGATTCACTCAGAAGCACGTAAGGCATGACATGGGTTGGTTTTGCCAGGTAAACACAGTCCTACTGTATTTAGGTACAAAATGATGACATTTTCACAGGAGACCATCAGCCTAAAGTCTTTCCTCCTTTGGTTGGCCCATGCACTTGCAAAAAGCAGTTCAAATACCCCCTCTTCTGTGAAGCACTTCTGGGACAAAATTCCTCACCCCTTCCTTGTCCCCATATCAGCCCAGTAAATGTCTTCAGTGTGATTCAGAGTCATAAACAACAAACTGCAAGAAATTGCAATCTCTCCTTAACTGGACTGAGAACCCTTAAAGAAAATGTTTTGGTTCATATATTTTTGGCAATCTGTGAAAGCTGAGGAAATGATTATTAACTAAATCCATCAATTAATCAATCATTTATTACTTGTCCACTCTGCTTATTATCCTATGTTAGATGTAGTGGAGGTTAAAAAAAGTAATAATAATATCTATCTGCTCAAGATACTGTAATTGGCACAGCAAAACAAACAGCCGATGAAAGACAAAATGATAATACAAACATATTTATCATCACTGAACAAACTGTACTGGTGTTATAAGTGTTTGCTGAGATAAGTCATGAATTTTTCTTCCATTGGAATGCCGCAAGTTGCCCAGACACCTATCTGACTTGCTTAAATCAGGTTCAATTTTACCTAGATGCAAGAAGATAAATATTTCCTGTTGTCGTGATCTAATTATTGGTGGTGCCAACAATAAATATTGACTGAGCACCTAATCTGTGCCAAGCTTCACGCTGGGAAATAGGGCATGGGAAAGAACAAACTCCAGTCTGTGCTTTATTGGCAAGACAGATTTGGGCAGTTCAAAGCAAGATGTACACTCTTAATCAATAAGAGCTAGAAGAAGGGGCAAAGGGAGTACTGCTGAGGGGCAGAAGAAGGTGAAAGTGCCCCCAGGGGTGGGTGCAGAAGAATGCTTAAGGGAGTCTTGGGTTTTAAAGGATATCTTGAAAGGTAGGAAAGATCTCAATAGTCAGAGAAGAGGGATTGGAATGAGCCATTCCAAGAGTGGCCAATAACATGAGTAAAAGTATGGGATATGTTTCATTTGCATTACTGATATTGAAGGCAGTGAAACCTTGATGATCTCTTAAAGTAGCAATTTATACAGATTGCTGGGTTTTGTTAGTTTCCATGTCCTAGTTTGATCCTATCTTATGATCCTGGCCCCCAATTCAGTGAGAAGTATTATTTGGATGACCCACCAGCAACCTCATTCCATGAGGGGCTGTATATTGAGTGGCCTTGCTGTGGGTATAAAGTGCCTCTTTTAGGGGCCTGAAACTGATTTTTAGAACAGTGTTAGATGAAATTTGCTGGTTAAAAAAACTTAACTACTTCAGACCTCTGCTGCCATGGCATGAAGGAATCAGATGGAGATATAACTCTAAAAAATGCATTTCTTCTCACGTGACAGTCCAGTGCTGTATATTAGGAGGAATAGCAAAAACAATAATTACACAACCTCTGCATTTGGGAAACTTGACAATCAATGCAAGATAAGAGGTAAGATCAGGCAAGTACATAGATGGCTTAATGATAAGGGGGGATTTAATTGCCACAAAGAAGTGATTAGTGTAATAGAGGAGAAGAGAGTGCGATCACTTGGGCTGGGAATATTGGCTACCATTTTTAATTAAGGCTTTGGAATTTAAACTTGGTTTTTAAAGAAAGGTATGATTCTGTGAGCTAGAGATGAAGGAATGAAGTCTCAGTGAGGAAACAACACCTACAGCAGCAGGCAGATAGGTGGAAAAGCAACTATCATATGTGTTAATTGGAATTATTTTGGTTACAAGTGACTGAAGAATCAACATGCCATAGCTTAGGTAAAACATTGAAATGAACGAACATTAAGGCTCGCAAAACTGTGTGACAGGCAAAGGTATAGCCAGCTGTAATGACAAATGGGACAAATGGTTTGAAAAACATCAGAACTCACTGCTATCACCCCATCTCTGATTCTCTCAATGTGTCACTTTCATTCTCCCAGATTATGGGGCAAGTGGAATGCTGGCCTATGAAGTATGATCTTTGTGCTTGAGACGGTATTTAGCACTCATGGGTCTTGAATAGATGCTTTTCATCATATTATTTTACCTGGCTTTTCACTAGCTCTCCATTAAATCAAGCCTCTATGGATTAGATGAAAGGAGACTTACTAGATAGAAATAAAGGTTGAGATTTTATCATAAAGACCAGACCGATAAACTAGATAGGATAGAGATAATAATATAAAGTATTCACTTCAAAAGCATTTTACTTACCAGATAATGTCTAGTTTTGATTGTGAATGCACCTGCCTGTAAGGCATAGTGGAAGCCGAGGTGGTAGTGCTCAATGGCTTTGTTATCCTGAAATATACCTAGCTCTTCCGGCCCCACAGGGCTGGCTCAGCAGACCCATCTTGGTGAATAGCAGCTTCCAAGCCTGTATGTTAACTCAGCTGACAGCCAAGTTCTAGTTTTCTTTTAATCAAATACATCTGCTAGGAAGAGTGAAAAACGTTGACTCCGCAGGGACTTTCATTATCGTTTTCCCTCAGAGAATGAAAACAAACTCTTCTCCTTCCCAAGGACATCACACTTCCTCTAGCATTACAGTTGGAAGAGGCTTTGTGGAATTTCCTAATTGTTGTCATCTAAGCTGTCATAAGTAAAAAGAAAGCATTATTTGAACTATCTTCCAGTGATTAAGGGTTTTCAAGCTTTGTCCTGCCCTTCTTCCATTCATCTTCTTTGAGCTAGATGTACTTACTAGGGGACCAAAGCACGCCAGTTGCTAAACTGCGAACTAGCTTTATTTCTTGAGTCGGATGAAACTTCCTACCTAGTGAGGTATGGTAACAAGCCCAGCACTGAGAAGCTGACTTGTCAAGAAATGATGACAGGTGGGCTGAGTCAGGATTTTGATAGCAACAAATGAGCTAGAAGGAGTGCCAGTTATCCTTCCAGAGGCCTCAAACAACTGCAGGCTTTTGACGTCCTGGCTAGAGAGAAAATAGTTCTTGCTCCAGTCACAGTAAAGACTATGTCTTATTCTTGGGTAGGGATTAGGTCTGGGATAGCTGAGAAACAAGCCCTACACAAGATCTTTGAGTGATTGATTGCTACCTATGTGTACCTCATTGGGACATGAGATACATTGAATGCCAGTGTCTGGGGTCAAAACTCAACAGTTACATTTGTCTACCCATATCTGAGAAGCTTCATGTATGTGAGGCATGCTTGGAATGGTGGCCACTCAAGGTCAGCAGGGAAGAAGAACACTCGAGATTGATCAGTAGGCTGCAGGCAGAAGTTGTAGAGACTGAGCCAGTGTCCAAAGTTTTCTCCAGAGGTTGAGACATGGTGCTTAAGGGTGATCAGAGGCCCAGGTGTGGTTGAGCAGACACCTATATGAGCAGCATCTGAACTACCTACAATGAGGGGGCATGATGAGCTTGAGAGACCAGGTAAAGTTTATCTAAATTAGGCAGGCTCTCTCCACTCACAGTAAGATACAGTAACCTCCCAGGAATGGGCCAGGATTGAACAGTACAAAGACTCCAAGGGCTGAGTAGGAATAGAGATCTCATTTTGGTGGACTGGCATTTAGGAAGGGCGTGGAGCCCCAAAAAAGACGGGGCCATGAGGCTGGGTAACTGGGGAAAATAGAGTGAGATTCATGTAGAGGTGAGTGCTTTGGCCTGCTGGTTCTGAAAAGAAATGTGGAAGAGCTATGACTTCCAGGATATACAGATGCAGGACTCACCCATCCTAGGCCTAGATTTATTTGCTTTTATCTCAAGTGTCATTGGATACTGAGGCTGAGGCTGCGGAGTGGCATTCTAGCTTGATCGGACATGGACCTACCTTGACTCCCCTGTGGTGTCCCTCAGCATACCAGGCAGTTGGGCTTGGGGAAGACCAACACAGGGAAACACCTTTGAGCCTAATCCTGTCTTGGGATATTTTCTGATTAGATCCATAAGGCTGGTAATGGCAAATAAACTCTACTGTCTCTCATCACTAGAGTTTCCCTTAAAAGGATCCTTATCTGTCATGGGTGCTACAAAAGTATTCTTGATGACCTAAAATGTCACCTTAAGTCTAAGATATTTTTAAAGTATTATTACTTTATTCTAAATAGCTGAGGTTTATGACATGTAATAAAAATAGCTTGTTTTACTTTATTATAAATGTAATACATGCTCATCAATGAACATACAGAAAACTGTTAATAAAAAAGCAGTATTTTATTAGGATAACGATGGTCTCTGAAGGATAAATAGCTCAAGTTGGTGAATGAAATAAGACTTTAAAAATCTTGGAGTCATTTTTCCCTGGGGTTTTGGCTCTATTTGGCCAACTGCTTGCAGATGTGAAGAGGTAATCTTTCCATTAACAAATGCAAGGCGGGCAAGGAAGGGCACAGAGGATCTAAAACAGGAAACAACCTGTTTCCTGTTTTATTTTTTACTTTTACATGCATTTTCTAACTTCCATTTGAGCATAGGCTTGTCTGCAAGTATTTGAAAATTCACTTCAAAGAAAATAATAAAATCTTGGTGCAAGAGAAATTGAGACGCTTTCCAATTTCCCATCTTCAATAAAATGCTCCCCAGTGTGTCTCTGAAAGTCACTCTGGACAGGAAATTGATAGCAATGGTTCATTTCCAAAGTGGTGAGGGAGGGTACCGGGAGGGTGGCACTGAACTAGCACAGGGATAGGGGGAAATGGTCTCACAGCCAGGGGTGACAAGATTCCAAAGCTCTGTGAGCAAAAAATATGGCTAATTGTTCTGAAAGATCTGAGCATGGGGGTGTGTTGCTTCTAAAGCTTCTGGCTGCATGATACTTACTATCAAAAAGCTCTCAAAATCATAGACCCAGGAGAGCCACTCAAGTGGACACAATGGGTTTTTATTGTGTCTGCACTTACTTAAAGAGACCCAGATTATCCATGTGACTCAGTGTAGAGAAGAGTGATGAGGTCAGGCAAGACCAATCTCCCAGCTTCTGCCTCTGGCATCCTCACAGCCCTCCCATGAGTCCATTTTCCTGAATATCTGATTCATTCTCCCCAGGTCTCTGAGGCTTTCCATTATTCTTTGGCTCTTGCTATCCACCTCACACTATGCTTTCATGATAGTCTGGATTTTACAGGTGTCAGGATATTTGTCTGCCCAGCCTGACTCTATCCTGGGAGATGCTTTTGCCTGCAGATCCCCGTTCACCCTGACCCTTTGGGACATTTCCACGTAGGTCCATTCCAATAAAGAATACTAGTAATGTTGGTTGAATGGAAAAGCTCTATTGGAACAAGGACAAAAGAACAGTCAACTAGATGGGGTTCAGGGCTGAGAGCTCTGCCCCTTGGGGAAAAGAAGGGTAAATCAGATCCAGAGCAAAAGGCAAGGCACTCAAATGCTCCACATGTAGACCATGGTTGGTAAATTGAAGATTGAATCTCAGGTAAGTGTCACAATCTTCATTTTCAAGGTGCAGGTTGAGAGCCTAAACTGAGGTCCCCCAAGATGGGTTGAGAACCCAGGCATCACTATCATTATCCTCATTACACAGAGAGAGACCTGAGATCCATAACTTGGAAAAGGTTGTTTCCCAGAAGGAGCACAGAAAAAGGTGGAATGGGTGCTTTGAAGCCAGAATCTAACAATTGTCCACCACAGTGCATATCTACAGCCACAATTCTTCCGCTACATAGCATATTTCTCAAAATACTGTCACTTAACATCAATCAATATTCCAGGTACAACTGAAAACACTCCCACATCTTTACCAAAAAAGAGCAAATTAAACTCCTGTCAATCATGTCTCCAGCTCCACATCCAGAATCTCTGCTTGATATTTACTTTGCCTCTATTTCTCCATGAGCCTGTCTGGATATTTGGCAGTCTATGAAGTAGACAGTTAATTAAACTGCCACCCACCCAGTCTACACACCATGTGAGGCAAAGAGAAGAGAAAAGATGTTAATTAATTTAAATACAAAAATGCATATTTGACATCAACCACATGCCTAATTTATACCCACTTGTATGTCCCAAATGAACTCTTGATCTTTCCCTAAAATCTGTGCAATCTTCCCATCTCTGTGGCTTAGGCAAAAAACTTGGGGACATCCTTGACCCCTCTTATACTATATCAAATCTGTCAGCAAGTCTCATTGGTTTTACTTTCAAAGTGTGTCCAGAATCCAACCACTCCACACCCCTCTCCTGTTATAATCCAGATGCAAATACCTCTGGCGCTTGCTAGGATTGATGCCATGGTCCCATGGTCTCCTAACTCACCTGCCTGATCCTTCTTTTGCCCCATTACAGTCTATTCTCAACACAGCAGCCAGAATGAACCTATTGAAAGGTTGTCAGATCAATATATGCCATTCTGCCCTAACCCCCGATGGCTTCCAGCACTCTGCAGCTAGAAAGCAAACTCTGCATCATGCCTGCAGGGTATCCATGGCTGGTTCCAGTGACTCCCTGAGGGTGACCGCATTCCTCTCACTCACTCTACTCCAACCACCCTGGCCTCTTCACTTTTCCTCCCACGTGACTGGCTTGTTCCCACCCAAGAATGTGTGCACTGGTTATCTCTTCTACTTGGGAATATCCACATGACTTGCTCCCTCAAAATTGCTTCACGTTCATATTCAAATGTCACCTTCTCAGGAGACCTGCCCTGGCCACATGTTTTGTTTTGTTTTTAATAATTCTTTACTGTTGAAAATATTACATATGTCTCCTTTTTTCCCCATTAACCCCCTCTAGTCCACCCCCACCTCCCACCCCAGGCCTTCAGCACCCCATTGTCTGTGTCCATGGGTTATGCATGCAAGCATACAAGGCCTTTGGTTGATTTCCTCCCACCCACCCACCCTCCCCCACCTTCCCTCTGAGATTCCGTACTCTGTTCTATGCTTCCATGTCTCTGGATCCACTCTGTTCATCAGTTTATTTTGTTACTTAGACCACAAGTTTTAAATCCTCCTCCAACACCCAGGTCTCTTTTTCTGCCTTCATTCCCCCCTGTATTCTTTATCATTATTCTAGAATAATATATATTTTATTTGTTTATGCGTTATATTACCTGCATAAACTCAAGGAAGAAAGAGAAGCTTGTCTGTTTTATTCATGGCTCTGTCCCTTTTGTCCAGATAGTATTTGACACATAGGAGGCACTCAATAAATACTGGTTGAATCAATAAGTGAATGCTTGAACTGCTCATGGGGCCATAGCTAGTGTGCCACCAATCTGTAATGGTTCTCTCTTCCTGTATACATTCCATTTCCCTCGTCTTTTCACAGCACTTCAGTCAATGGGAGCTGTCGGGCAGGTTAAGATGACCCAAATCTGCATCCTCTGGGCTCTGAGCCCTGGTGCACCTGCTGTGCAGAGTTACTGTCATCTCCCATTAACTTGTATTGTAGGTCAGAGTGGTATGACTATCCCAGGGACCCCCTGAGCTCCATCTGAACTTTTCCTACTCCTTACAATGTAAAAGCAGCCCAATTTCCCCTTGATACTTCAGTCATTCCAGCCCACAGGGTAATGGATAGCAGAAAATACTCCAGTGGCCGGCCATCTAAGCTTCCAATTCCACTCTCTCCTAATGGGTCCAAGAAGTAAGATATTTATAAGTGGGCATTAGATATGTTCATGAGGAATGCCTTTTTCACTTTCTCCTGGGTACTGGACCCTGTGCTCTAGCTATGGTGGAAGCAGCACCATAGTCTGGACCCTGATGCACAGCCTTCAGAAAGACAGCACCCAACCATGAACGTATTGTCTCCCAGCTGGCACTGTAATTGAGCCATCAGTAAGCCATTCCACCGATCTGTGAAGTCAGATGCTTGTGCATGATAGGATTCATGGTAAGAGTGGATTGCATGGCCATCAGCTCGCTGCCTCTCTCCTCTACCTGGGGAGTACATTTTTTGGTCAGAAGCAATGTTGTGTGAGGCAATGAATAATGTATTCAGAAACTTGATAGATGACAATGCGGTCAGAGACCTAAGAAGCCTGGAAATAGAAACAAAATCAAATCAAGAATAATGGTTTGCTACAACAGGACAAATTGCAGAGCCCTCCATTACAGGAATGGCTCCGTGTAATTAACCTGCCACCAGGTAGCTGGATGGCCTCCAAGGAATATGTTATCGTATCTGTTCTCCCTCATGCCCAAAGCTGGTTACTGATGTCAGGTCACTGGTCAGTTTAGAATAACAGCCGCTTACAAGAGGGACTTGGTGGGAGGAAGTCCATATTGCTCAGCCTGTTCTTAGCCTCCATCCTTTGTGCCATAGCTGTCATTTTGTTCCCTGGGTCCTTTCATGAGTACTTGAGTATTTGTAGAGGAGGATGAATAATACTGAAGGGTCAATCTGTCCACCTGATTATTAAGAGCATCTTCAGTAGTGGGGCCTTTTGGCAACCATTTACATTGGATACAAATATTCTCATACTCTGGCACAATGTAAAATTTCTAACTACATATTTCTTCCCCCACTGCCTTGTAATCAATAATGTGGTCTAGATCATTCCAATTCCCTGTTCATTACAGCCACCCTAGCCTGCTGTCTTGGAATTCTTCATTTGCTTTATGTTGTCTATACTAGCCAGCAGCCTGGCTAATCTACAGTGATTGCTTGACTCTAGGTCAGCGGCTGTCAACCTGTGGGTCGCGACCCCTTTGGGAGTCGAACGACCCTTTCACAGGGGTCGCCTAAGACCACCGGAAAACACATATATAATTACATATTGTTTTTGTGATTAATCACTATGCTTTAATTATGTTCAATTTGTAACAATGAAATTGGGGGTCACCACAACATGAGGAACTGTATTAAAGGGTTGCGGCATTAGGAAGGTTGAGAACCACTGCTCTAGGTGATCATGGACAATAGTATAACTAGCTGCCTTTGACATCACTTATAATGATTTGGAGGACAGAGAGCTCCAATAAATGATAACAATACTAAAAAAAAAAAGAGAGAGAGAAGAAGAAAGAAAGGAAGAAAGACATTCAAAATAAACAAGGACCAAGGAAACTCAACCGTGTAGGTAGCATGAATTTTGATTGTCCCACCAGAGCACAGTGGTTGAAATAAATGAGCAAGGGTCATCCTCATGCTCGTTGTCACTGCTCAAGCGTCACATTCTACAGAGGATGATCTGATTGATCCTGCTTAGGTGCCATCCATACCTTGGCTTCTTGGCTATTCCCAATGATACCTCATAGGAGAGAAGCAATTTTGCAAAAGGATATCAAGATGCTAATATCGCCCAGCTTGTGTGGCTCAGTGGTTGAGTGTAAGTCTATGAATCAGGAGGTCATGGTTCGATTCCCAGTCATGACACATGTGGGCTCCATCCCCAGTCAATGATTTTTTTTCTCATCATTGATGTTTCTATCTCACTTTCCCTCTCCCTTCCTCTCTGAAACCAATAAAAAATATTTTTTAAAAAGATGCTAATATTAAAGGAAAAATGAACACTAAATAGTCATAAACTCTACAAATGCTCACTATACTGAACCCTTTGGTCTACAGATGTTTGAGGTGTCCAGAGGTCTTTAGTGAGGACATCTGTAGTGCTTGGTGGAGTGAAGTGACTATTATTCATGAACTTACTTAAAGAGTTGGTGCATAAATAAATATTAAATTCTTGCCACCACCTACCTTTCTCTTCACTCCATTCATCTTCCTGTCCACAGACTGAGCTTCTGATCCTACTGTTTGATAGGTCACAACCACTCACATGCAGCTCAGATGTAACCTTTGCCCCACTGACCTGTGCTCTGGCTTTTAAAGAACCATCCTGACCTCAAGCATGCACATCAGACCACACAGCTCGCTTTTGGCTTGGAAGGTAGGACTGGAGTCATCCCAGGATGCTGGCTCCAGTCTCTGACTCTGGTTAGGTTCAATATCAGCTTTCCAGACATGGACTCATATAAGAGGCTTCCACAAAGGAAAGAGGGGAAAAACGTTCATAAGCGCCTGTGTTCAGCCTCATGGCAGGGTTTCATTAGGTCTTAATGAAGCTTGGGCCTGCAGTCCCGAGGTCCTTTTTAATCTCCACTTGATCTGGCTCAGCCAGTTCCTTACTCCTGAGGACCCCCTGGAGAGCTGAGCAATTCCTGGGCTCAGGTGTCATCCAGAACTAAGGCTAGGACAGAGGATAGGAAGAACTGGAAATACACTTTCTCTTGTTCCCAAGAGTAACAGCACTGGGTCTCCTAAACATTTTTTCTGTGTGATGAACTCCACACAGAAGAGAACACAGGCTGTCACCCCAGTGAGCCTGGACTCCTGCTCCAGCTCTAGCCGCTCGCATATTTCCTTTCTGAGCCTCAGTTTCCTCTTCGGTGGACGATTGTAAAGAATAGTATCTGAATAAATATGGGTGTGCACATGCATGCATATTTACCATCCATACAAAAAACTTTGCATTTTGCAAAGCATTTTATCTACATTATTTCATTTAATAGCCACATCTAACTTTGGGGCTTCATTATTGTTAAACCGATTTTATCAATGAGAAAACGGAGGATCATAGCAGGGACCAGATATTAGACGATTAGCTGGCCTCGGAATCCTGCCTGTCTGACTCGGAAGCGTGTACTTGACAGCCTTACTGCCTCTGTACCTACATTATGAATACCGTGTCTGGGGCAGAGTGGCCACTCCACAATCATTGCTACTTTATTTGAACATATGTTTAATTTCCGTGCATATGAGTCTAGCTGACTCTGTGCACGTGGGTCTGGCTGCCACGAGCAATATTTCCGCAGTGCTTGTCACTGAGAGCATTTTCATATGCTAATAAGAATTAATAATTCATGTTCCATAATCTGCCTGGTGTTTTTCCCATCCCATCTCTCGCTGGGGGACAAAGTGGACGAGAGATGATGCTTCCCTGGAGGGAAGGCCAGGCCATCTGCATAGCTATCTCTATGGAGGGCTTGGAGGGCCTGCCTCGCTCCTGCTGAAGGCGGCAGGATGACTGAGGGGGATTAGGAGGCAATGCCAGCCTTTCCTCAGGGAATCCTTTGGGCCCTGTGCCGGCAGCTGGGAGCTTCAGGGAGCTGATCTGTCTGCACAGGGAGTGCGCTCTGCTGCTGAGCATTTCTGTCTCGTCTGACTTTCCACAGCAATTGTTTTAAATTAGGCGCCCTGTGATTTTCTGGACTCTGTCGAGCCTGAATAAGCTCTCCCTGGGCAGCAGGCCTCGCAGGACATGAGGGCTTTTCCTATTTAGGCTAATGTCTGTGTTACCCTCAAGCTCAGAGGAATTTTCCAAGCCACTAATTTGTACTTCGCCAGGAGCCCAGAGTGATGAGTGGTATTATAGTTGAGGCTTTCTAAATCAGAGCACCGCTTTTGGGTACTAGATGTGCTCAATTTCTTATTTCCTTCAACTCAAAAATCCAGCAGTTTTTGTTGTGCTACTTAAAAAGGCAGCTGGGTTTTTCAGAGAAGTCCTTGTGGCCTCTCCCCTCAACCTGTCAAATGATAACTTCCGGTTCTTAAATTTAACTGAACACGTATGTGCCCATCTGATGTCAGGCTCCAAGGTAAGTGCTGCAGAGGGTTATAAAGATTAGCGGTTCATTTAGTCATTCATGCATCCATCTAGTCATTCATTCAACAAGCATTTTTGAGCATCTGTTATTGACCAGTTACTGACAGGTGCTAGAACGGAGTCAATTAGGACTGTATTTTGCTTCAAATATCAGAAAACCTAACAATAGTGCCTTAAATAAATAAGGGGTTGGTTTTTTTTCTTATAGATCAAGAAGCCTGGACTCAGGTAATTACTGGTATTAGAGTTAATAGGCTCTTTGACTTTGGGGATGGTATTTCTGTTAGTCACTGAGCCTCTTCCTCACAACTCAGAATGGCTGCTGTAGCTCCAGCCGTAACTTCTACTTCAGGCAGGAAGAAGGAAAGATTGAGTCAGCCAAGTTAGAATATTTTTACCAAGAAACCATAAACTTTCACCATATCACTCACCCTCAGCCAATTCCCCCTTATATCTCACTGGTCAAGACCAAGTCACTGGTCACTCCCTAGGTACCAGGGAATCTGGGCAGGGCTGTCATGATTCGCTTTGATTGGCCATGCTCCCTCTTGGGCTTCTGTTAGGAAGGGAGGATGATATTGTATAAACAAATAGTAGCTGCAAAATTCTAAATGCAAGAGTCTATGACTATGTCCTTGCCTTCAGGGAACTTATCACCTGGCGTCAGAGGCAGGGGAGGGGGTGATAGGGCAGGGGATCAGTGGAGGAAAGACTACAGTTACAAAGCACCTCACACGCTCGAGTTCATTTGCTTCTCGCTATAAACTTGTGACATAGGCCGAACAATCATCAATAGTCCCATTTTATAGATGCCCTCATCTAGAATAGTGAGGCACAAAGAGGCTAAATCATGGTATTCTAGGGGCCACGTGGGTGATATATACTAATCCAAGGAACAAAATCTAGGTCGCCTTGAAACCTGGCCCTAGGTTTTTGTTGCCTTTCAGGAGGTAACAGTAGGCCTCCTCACAGATCACCCTTCCAAGCCAGATAAGGACCGGGGCCCAGAGGTTTACACAGGAGCACAAAGCCCATGGATGATCTCCAAGTAACCCTGATGGGTGGCTGGGACCAAAATTCTGCCCTAGCCGGAAACTCTGTGGGCAGACCTGGTCCTTGTGGACGGTATCCAGAAGCAAGGGGTGTCTAGTAACTTATGCTCAGCTGGCACCTAGGTCTCACCTAGTCAGATCCTGCCAACTGGAATTCCTTTATATTCTCTCTCATCATGCCCATTCCTTACCTTAGATAACTTACAAGAGTGCCCAGTCAAAACTTCTGAATTAGAATGAATATGTGTGATTTCTCCTTGCCATTATTCTTTAAATTTGCAGGGAGATTGATCTGAGCCTTGTCGCCAGTCTCCTCCTTTGGCTGGCCAGATGAATCAATCTCTCTCTCTCTCTCTCTCTCTCTCTCTCTCTCTCTCTCTCTCTCTCAAAACCTGTGGCCTCAGACTTTGGCTCCTCTGTGCACCACAAGCTTCGATTCACCAATTTTGTTCAATAACATGCTGACACTTCTCCAGTGCTCTCACCCTATTCTGATCATCTAGAGTTGGACACGCACGGCTACTGTCATCTTACCTTTTTATCTTGTAAATCAGCAAGTGGCCAAGGCACTTGCATCATGGCCTTAGACAACTGTCCAATCCTTACCTGCTAACCTACCTAACCACCAACCCACCACCTTCCCACTCCTCCCCACACACATATTCCCAAAATACCATCGATGTGATAAATGTTAAAGCAAACATTGAATAAATGAGTGGTTGATTAATCCTAAAGGGTATATATTTTTGAAAGAAACACCAACCATATTTTAATAGCTATTATTTTTCTCATAGTCATTGGATATGCGGCAGAAATCCCAAGTTGCTGGCTTGGCTGCTGGTGGGTATTTCTAACCAGGTGACAATGTTGCTAAGTTCCTGACCTCCTGTGCTGTTTACCTTTCAGAAATGAAAGGTCTCAAATTGACTTGCCGAAGAAAGCCTGCCAGATAAAAACTTACTCCTAACTGCACCAGGTCCACCTCTCACTGTGCAAGTCTCTCCGGCAAGAGAGACTTTCAGCTTCCTGATTTCTCACTTAGCAAACTAACCTGCTCTCCCTACCTCACAACGCACTCCAACTACTACGCATACAGGTACAAGTGCTGACATCTGAGATTAGCACTTTCCATATCCCATCGCATTTAATTTTTACAATTTATCCTGTAAGTGCTGCAATCTCCATATAACTGATGAGGGCCTTGAAGCTCAGAGAAGGTACAAAACTTGCCCAGGGTCACACAGCTATGAGTGAGACAGGGTTGTAATTTGAACCCAGGCTTGTCAGATCCCAAACCTGTGCTCTTAAGCACCAGGAAAATTGCCCCTATGCAGACTTTGCTGTGGCCCTCATTAGGGCTTCAGCACCAGGCAGTGGATATTTTTGTGAAGGTGGAAACATTACATACCTGTGCTGTCCAGGGTGGTAGACACCAGACACTTGAAAGGTGGCTGGCGCAACTGAGAAACTGAATTTTTAGTTTTATTATATTTTTAATCTATTTAATTTAAATAGCTCATGAGGACATTGGACAACACAGCTCTGGAACATTAGCAACTACTGGGGAAACTGAGGCCAAATAAAATGACTGATTTCCCTAAGGTAGCAGACTCTAAAGCAGTGGTTCTCGACCTTCTGGCCCTTTAAATAAAGTTCCTCATGTTGTGGCCCCACCATAAAATTATTTTCGTTGCTACTTCATAACTGTAATGTTGCTACTGTTATGAATCGTAATGTAAATATCTGATATGCAGGATGGTCTTAGGTGACCCCTGTGAAAGGGTCGTTCGACCGCCAAAGGGGTCGCGACCCACAGGTTGAGAACCGCTGCTCTAAAGGCTCCTAGCTCTCACGCAAAAAACAAAAACAAACAAACAAAAAAATGTTCTGAATAACAACAGACCCCACAGAAATACAAATGATTGTTAAAAAATACTATGGACAGCTTTACTCCAACAAACTAGACAACCTGGAGGAAATGGACAAATTCCTAGAAAAATACAGCATTCCAAAACTCAATCAGGAAGAATCTAAAAATCTCAACAGGCCAATAACTATGGAAGAAATTGAAGCAGTCATCAAAAAGCTTCCATCAAACAAAAGCCCAGGACCAGACGGCTTCACAGGGGAGTTTTACCAAACATTCAAGGAAGAACTAAAACCTATCCTCCTCAGACTACTACAAAAAATTCAAGAGGAAGGAACACTTCCAAGCTCATTCTATGAAGCCAGCATCACCCTAATACCAAAACCAGGTAAAGACAACACAATGAAAGAGAATTACAGGCCAATATCCCTCATGAACATAGATGCCAAAATCCTCAACAAAATCTTAGCAAATCGGATCCAGCAGTACATCAGAAAGATCATACACCATGACCAAGTAGGATTTATCCCAGGGATGCAAGGATGGTACAATATCCGCAAATCAATAAACGTGATACATCACATAAACAAATTGAAAGAAAAAAACCACATGGTCATATCAATTGATGCAGAAAAAGCATTTGACAAAATTCAACACCCATTTTTGATAAAAACTCTCAGCAAGGTGGGAGTAGAAGGATCATACCTCAACATAATAAAAGCCATATATGACAGGCCCACAGCCAACATCATTCTCAACGGACAAAAACTAACACCATTTCCCCTAAGAACAGGAACAAGACAGGGATGCCCCCTCTCACCACTCCTGTTCAACATAGTACTGGAAGTGTTAGCCATTGCAATTCGGCAAGAAGAAGAAATAAAAGGCATCCAAATTGGAAAAGAGGAAGTAAAACTGTCCTTATTTGCAGACGACATGATATTATACATACAAAACCCTAGAGATTCCATCAAAAAGCTACTAGACTTAATACATGAATTTGGCAATGTAGCAGGATACAAAATTAACCCCAAGAAATCTGAGGCATTTCTATACACCAATAGTGAACTTTCAGAAAGAGAGATTATAAAAACAATCCCGTTTACCATTGCACCGAAAAAACTAAGCTACCTAGGAATAAACTTAACTAAAGAGGTAAAAGACCTCTACTCAGAAAACTACAGGACGTTGAAAAAAGACATAGAGGAAGACATAAACAGATGGAAGAACATACCGTGTTCATGGATTGGTAGAATCAACATCATCAAAATGTCCATACTACCCAAAACAATCTATAAATTCAACGCACTTCCCATTAAAGTACCAACAGCATACTTCAGAGATCTAGAACGAACTTTCCAAAAATTCATCTGGAATAAAAAAAGACCCCGAATAGCTGCAGCAATCCTGAAAAAGAACAAAGTAGGTGGGATCTCAATACCAGATATCAAGTTGTATTACAAAGCCACTGTTCTCAAAACTGCCTGGTACTGGCACAAGAATAGGCATATAGATCAATGGAATAGAATAGAGAGCCCAGAAATCGGCCCGAACCAATATGCTCAATTAATATTTGACAAAGGAGGCAAGAACATACAATGGAGCCAAGATAGTCTCTTCAATAAATGGTGTTGGGAAAATTGGACAGATATATGCAAGAAAATGAAACTAGACCACCAACTTACACCATACACAAAAATAAACTCAAAATGGATAAAGGACTTAAATGTACGACAGGATACCATAAAAATTCTAGAAGAATCCAAAGGCAAGAAAATCTCAGACATATGCCGAAGCAATTTCTTCACTGATACAGCTCCTAGGGCACTTGAAACTAAAGAAAAAATGAACAAATGGGACTACATCAAAATAAAAAGCTTCTGCACAGCAAAAGAAACCATCAACAAAACAACGAGAAAACCCACTGTGTGGGAAAACATATTTGCCAATGACATATCTGATAAGGGCCTAATCTCCAAAATTTATAGGGAACTCATACAACTTAACAAAAGAAAGATAAACAATCCAATCAAAAAATGGGCAAAGGACCTAAATAGACACCTTTCAAAAGAGGACATCCAGAAAGCCAAGAGACATATGAAAACATGCTCAAAGTCACTAATCATCCGAGAGATGCAAATCAAAACAGCAATGAGGTACCATCTCACACCTGTCAGACTGGCTATCATCAACAAATCAACAAACGACAAGTGCTGGAGAGGATGTGGAGAAAAAGGAACACTTGTGCACTGCTGGTGGGAATGCAGACTGGTGCAGCCACTATGGAAGACAGTATGGAGTTTCCTTAAAAAACTGAAAATGGAACTCCCATTTGACCCTGTGATCCCACTTCTAGGAATATATCCCAAGAAACCAGAAACACCAATCAGAAAGGATATATGCACCCCTATGTTCATAGCAGCACAATTCACCATAGCTAAGATCTGGAAACAGCCTAAGTGCCCATCAGTAGATGAATGGATTAGAAAACTGTGGTACATCTACACGATGGAATACTATGCTGCTCTAAAAAGGAAGGAACTCTTACCATTTGCAACGTCATGGATGGAACTGGAGAGCATTATGCTAAGTGAAATAAGCCAGTCAATAAAGGAAAAATACCACATGATCTCACTCATTCGTGGACAATAGAGACCATTATAAACTTTTGAACAATAATAGATACAGAGGCAGAGCTGCCTCAAACAGATTGTCGAGCTGCAGCGGGAAGGCCGGGGAGGGTTGGGGGGCAGGAGGTAGGGGGGTAAGAGATCAACTAAAGGACTTGTATGCATGCATATAAGCATAACCAATGGACATAAGACACTGGGTGATAGGGGAGGCTAGGGGACTGTCTAGGGCGGGGGAATAAAATGGATACATTTGTAATACCCTTTGTAATACTTTAAGCAATAAAAAAAAAAAAAAATGTTCTGAGAAATTAAAAGTCATTACAAACTTTTGACCCCAAATTTACTATAGAAACATGCCCACCTTCACCCCCATCCATAGAAATGCCAAAAAATTTGATATTGACACTATGACACCAACTTTTGTGAATATGATGAGAACTGCGAGAAAGCAGTCTGTTGGGGTTGATAAAAAGGTCATCTGTCTGTACCATTCCCCTCCGTGTAACATTATAGAGAATAAGTAAACATTTAGTCAACTAATGATTGTTTACCAACAGTTGGAAATGAGACAAACTGAGCTTAAGGAAATAAACTCAAAGTAGAGGGTGGCAGACAGCATTTAAAGAGATATGTTTGCAATTGAGCCTGTTGACAAAGGGGCCTCGTGGCTGTTGTGTAGCTGAGTCAGTAGGTAAAGAAGACTGGGGGCAGTCAGGCCAGCAGGCCCTGCAGAGGGTCCAGGTGCTGCCAGGCACTGCCAAAGGTACAGGAATGCCGGGTACTGGGGAGGAGGCTGAAAACCCTTCCCTGCCTTCCAGATGAGCCAATCTTATCTAGCTAAGGAAGTTAGTAAAGGTTACCTAGACCTTGTCCTGTCTCAGGCATCCTAGTTGCTTTCTCCTGTATGAGTTCCTTAGGGACTCTGAGTTGACTTTCTTAATGAAGTTGTCATTACTTCATTCCCAGGAAATCAAGGCTAGTGTTGCCATGGGAGGAGTAGGAAGTGTCCTCTGTGTTCCCTCCCTCCCGGGGAACAGGACACTAATCCAGTTGAATTAGGCCCTACTTAACCCCAATTACTCATTTAACCTTAATTACTTCCTTAGAGGCTTCCTCTCCAAATACGGCCACAGGGGTGGGTTAGACTCCAGCTCATAAATTTTGGAGGATCAGAAATATTCAGTCCATAACAATAACCTCATTCATCCTGAGAGGGTAAGCGTTCAAAGCATCATTCACCATTTCTCCCATAAAATGTTCTAAAGAGGCGAATCAGGTGGCATAAAAGAGATATTCATGTCTGTCCATGTAAAAGAATTTTTCCCTACTTGAAGAGCACATCTGGTTATAGGTATCATGCTTGCCCCTTAGTAGGCGCTCACAAATGTTTATTAAATGAATATGTAGCATTCGGCCCATAACATTTCTTGGACTGTTAAGGCTCAAATGAAGTGGCAAATGAAATGCTGTGTGGTGGCATGATTTCAGAGCTGGAGACACTTGTAAGTCAGCAGAGAAGTGTTCTGAATAGTGTACTTTATACAGATTTATCCAGGGGAGATGTTCTCCATATCCACCTGCACTTTGCCAGTTTGAAAGGGGGGCAATCATTTGCTGACTAATCTAGGTGAGATGTACAAGCCAGATTGTCATAATTGCACACCCAGCTTTGGTCATAACACGTTGATTTGATAATTGCATCAGTGTTTGAGCAAATGGGTCCTCTGACATTCATTATTAGTTTCAAATAAAATGGAAAATACGCAAAGGATTCTTTCCTAGGTCAAAACCTGACCTCAACCTTCTCTCTACTCTCCCTCCCACCCCCACCCAAACTTGAATTGTTAAGGGCTAGTGAAAGATGAGGCATTGGGAGGGAATGAGGGAATATGGGATCTTCTGGAAGGATTCAGTGGTAGGAAGCAGCAGCAGCAGTCACTGTGGAATTCAATTTGTACTGAATTGCTCTTCCACCATTTACCATTTTCATGACCCTGGTCAAGGAATTAAACTTCTATGAGACTCATTTTGTAAAAGCTAATATTGCCTTCCCCACCAGGCTGTGGTAAGGATCAAGGCGGATAATTTTTCTACAGTATTTAGCATCATGCCTGGAACCTAATAAACAACCTATGCATGTTAGTTCTATCTGAATGTGTAATAACACACATCATTAGACATACTTTTCAGAACATGGCTGTCCAGGTCATGCAAATCGGGATGCTGAGAGCGCAATTTGCTCATTAGGTGATCAGTGGGAACATTCGTCCCCAAATGTGTTATTTTAAAATAAATTAGTAAGTTTTTAATCCATGTAAGGGAGCCAGTTAGATACAGGTTTGATGTGGTGATTTTAGGCAGAGACCCAGAAACCACTCTAGATACTGTTGTCAGGAAGGGATGTAATGCAGGAAATTAGGTGCTGAATAGGAAAGCCTTGTCTCTCCTCCTGAGTCTCTCCTTAACCCTCATCCTGCCACTCATGATAAAGTAGCTTTACAGTTGTAAGTCCGCCAAACACAGACTTTATTCTTGTATTATTATTGATTACTTATTGTATTATTTTTCCATACAAACAACTGTAAGCCTACTTTTGCCCCACCCTGTACTTTTGATACTAGATGTGTGGGAGTTTTTCCCACCCCAAGCAATTCTTTGCAACCCCAGTTTAACTCCATTCTGACACTATCTACCTGGAGACAGCATCAGATCCCATGGGTTAAGTTAGGGCTCAGTCCCTCAAGGCTGCTCCCACTTCAGATGCCAATTATAAGTCCAGGTTGTCACCTGTGCTTCTGACCAATGGGCTATAAATCATAGAAGGTTACTACTACGCCCTCCTCAGGTTTGGTTGATTTGCTAGAGTGGCTCACAGAACTCAGGAAAATAGTTACTCACCTTGACCAGTTAATCGAAGGACATGATAAAGGGTGCAGATAAACAGCCAGATGCAGAAGTACATAGGGCAAGGTCTGAGAGGGCCCCGGGTGCAGGAGCTTCTGTCCCTGTGGAGTTGGGGTGTGGCACCCTCTTGATATATGGTGTTCACCAACCCATACTATTGGGATTTTATGGAGGTTTCATCACATAGGTGTGATCAATGACTAATTCCATTTCCAGCCCCTATCCCCTTTCTGGAGAATGGGGGGTGGCGCTGAAAATTTCAAGCTTCTGATCATGGCTTTGTCTTTCTGGTAAACAGCCCCCATCCAGGAGCCATTTGGGAGCCCACCCAGAGTCATATCATTAGAACAAAAGATGCCCCTAGTGCTCTTATCACAGGAATGTAGAAGGGTTTCGGGAACTCTGGGGCCAGGAACAGGGCTGAAGACAAAATAGATGTTTTTACTATAAATCACAAGATCACAAGTGCTCCACAGCATTTTTGGCAAAGCTGGGTGTGCAAACATCAGGAGAAATCATCAATGATTCCAGGAAATCAGGCAGTTTCGGGAATTACAGAAACTGCCACCCAAAGCAGGTAATTCACCGGAGAATGCTAAAGAAAGCATCATAAAACATTACACAGCCTTCTCCTGAAACCCACACACCTGCCCACCTATGGCCAAGTATTATAATTGTTCCTGCTCCCCGCCCACCTTCCACATCTGATGTGAGTGCCTGTCACCGGCAGAATCTAAATTAGAGTCCAAGGAAAAGGGGCCTGCTAAATGTAACTTTCAGGTGCTTAGCAGTGGCAGTGCAGGTGATAGCTTAGAAGGGGTTGTGCTTGCTGCCGAGTACCAACACACACCATGGATCCTTATTATCGGCCAATTCCCACACTCACTAAAATTTATTTGTAACTCCCAAATCAATATTTATGGTATTTTTGTGGTCATTCACAATCACATGCAGAGCAGTGAAAGTTTGAATTGCCCAGCATACACATTTCCAGCTGAAGTCAAACAAGGAGACACTCTGCTTTCTTGTGTTAGCCCTGATTCCATGAACAAGTGTCCTTTTCTTAAAATAAAAAAAAAATGTTTTTATTGATTTTTTTTAGAGGGAGAGAAGGGAGAGGGAGAGGGAGAGAGAGAGAGAGAGAGAGAGAGAGAGAGAGAGAGAGATCAATGGTTGCCTCCAGTACACAGACTAGGGATCAAACCTTCAACTTGGGTATGTGCCCTGACTGGGAATCAAACCAGTGACCTTTTGGTGCATGGGAAAATGCTCAACCAACTGAGCCACTCAGGCCAGGGCTGAACAAGTGTCTTTTTCACAGTCTATTTAGTACCACCTTTTGGGGGGATGCATATTGTCTTTGTTGTTGCTGGTGGGATTTTGCTATATAAAATGGTCCTAAACAGAAGTGCTGACGTGCTGTCTAGTGTTCCTAAGTGCAAGGAGACTGTGACATGTTAGGTAAACTTGGTTCAGACATGAGCTATAATGCTATTCTATGGTCATGAATCAATATATATTCACTAAGCAGTCTTTAAAACAGAAGCACATATAATACAAGGTTATGTAATGATCGGTTGATGGACATGTGACCAGAGGCTTGCAGGAACCTAACTCTGCATGTACTGTAGGAACAGTAATTCAGTACTAGTTAATTCAGTGCTTGCAGTGACTCTGTAGCCTGCAACTACCACGAATAACGAGAATCAACTATAATATTTAGTTCCTGATCAGAGATGCTAGAAATGAATCTCTGATACATTTCTAAGCTGTGATCCTCTTTTCTGTGGTGGTGAGGATAAGAGGCCCATCCTTTGGTATCTTAAAATTTCCTCTTGAGAAGATCCAGTTAGGAAGAGAAGTGGTTCAGCATGCTTTTGTTAAGGATAAAATGGCAACAGATGTTGGACCTCAATCCTGCAACCTTGGTTCTTGAGTTCAGCCAAGAAAGAACTCAGAGCCAAGGAACTCAAATACAAAGAGGAAGTTTATTTAGAAAGTCATAGAGGTAGAAGCGAGCTGTGAAAGTGGGCTCAGGAAACAAGTTACAGAGGTGGGAGAGAGAATACTTGCTGAGTCTTTTGTCTTAAGGAGTTTTATTTGTTTCCCAAAGGCAGAGATTTTAGGAAAGGTCCTGGTCTCCACTGATTGGTCATTCATCCTCAAAGCTGGTCCTGATGTCAGCTATGGCGTTGCCCCACCTGGCTTTGCTGCTTTTCTGGACCTTGAGCTGAAACACAACTAGACCTAGATGTTATCTCTAGGGCTTAATGCTTAAGGGAGTGGTCAGACAAGGGCTTGTGTGGGAGCCAGTGTGAGACTATTCCCTGGACCCCTTTGTTCCTCCTCTAAGGGGACATGCCAAAGGAGAGGGTCTGAACCGGATGACCAGTGATATGGGGAGGGAAGGTCACCCTGGGGGCAAGGCCCCACCCTAGTTTTGCTCATTGCTAGGTACCCAGGGCTTTCCCCTCTGGTGACTGTCAATAGCTGGCCTATCTTTCCTACTCCGCTCATGCCTGTCTAACTGCCTACAACACTTTGACATAGTCAAGGTCACGCCAAATTCATATGCATGAGTTGGCTTTGAAATTAAGATTCTAGAATTTCCAGCATGGTTTTTCCAAATCTGTGCATCTTCTCTTGTAGATTATTTTTTTTTTGGGGGGGGGGGGAGTTGGCGGGGGGGGGCGCAATTTATAAAATTAAGCAACCTTTGTCTCAAACTTTCAATGTTCTTCAAAATTTAAAAAGAGGAAGATATAAGAATTTATGCTATCACCTAGAGCGCAGAGAGATGCCAGTTCAACTAACCCACAGTCCTTAGGCAGCAAGTTTGCCCTTGTTTTACATATAAAACACCTGAAGCCCAAAAAGGTTAAGAGGTTTGCCTGGAGGCCACATAGGTCAAAAACCTGCCTCCTGCTTTAGTGTCTCTCCTTTTTGCTTGGTTGCTTTACAGTAAAATTCAATTGCTTATAAAATAAGGAAGTTGAACTAGCTCATCTCTGAGATCCTTTCATAACTGAAAATTCCATGACTTTGTGACTTTGGCATTCATTTAAGGCTGAAACTGTTCAGCATTACGCTGGGGGCTGGGGCTGAGCTGAAGAGGGAAGAATTAGCCTGAGAACATACTGAATATGTCACAGAGTTATTGTGTGTGAAAACAGGTCACAGAGACATAACACTTAAATGACAGTGCGTTGCATTTTTTGTGCATTTGTTCGAGTGACATCTCCTCCAAAAAGCCAGCCTTGATTTCTGCCATCTTCTCAGCTTGAAATGATTCTATGGTTTTAACTGCTATTGCATTAACCTGAATGTCTCATTAGTCCTAATGACTAACATTTACTGATTGTGTATTATAGTTATTGTAAGGACAGAAAAAGGCCTTTCCTTTTCTTTGCTGTGGCCTTCCACAATTTATGAGAAGCACTAGTCATTAAAACCCAAGACTTTTGGTGCCTCTGATTCAAACAGCCCCTCTGTTCAAACTGCTGGACAAGATAAGCTACTCTCAAGGCTGCATTCTTGCATCTATTTTTGTATCCCCTTCATCCCTGCTGTTTACACAACTCAGGGATAACTGGAACCAAGGAGTCTCTAGTTAGTAGAAAGTTCCCTATCCCCTCCCCTTCAGACAAGCCTCTTTTAAACTCTTCATAACTTTTGCTCTAAGCATGTTTTACAGGTTTGGAAAAAATATTAATAAGACACCTCCTTAGGACATCTGCCCGACTGTCTCCTGGAAAGCAAACAAACTGTAACTTTTCAAGACAAACCCCCTTGGTATCTGCTGAACTTCAACACAAACCCCCCCTCCCCCTCCTTTGTTGCTTAGCAACTGCAATTGCTTGCTCTTTAAATGCAGAAGCCACTCTTTGTTCCCTGTCCTGTATTGACCAGCAATACACAGGCCCTTTCCTCCCTTGGAAAGTAAAATAAACTTCCTCTCTGCATCTCTTCTCCTAGTGGTGAATTCTTTCACAGCCTGCCTCAGGCCCAAACCCTAACAATGATTGTACTTTACATTCAGAGTTACAATTAGTCCTCCCAATAGCAATAGCCCTATGAGAGAGATGCTCTTACTGGCTTCATTTTACACATGAAAACATGATCTTTCCTCTTCTGACTTTGAAGTCCTCTGTGTTACCAAAATAGGTCAGTATCCCTTTCCCTCCATGTCCTGAGGATGGAGTTGGGATGTGGACCAGAGCAAGTGTGGGCGGGAGAAAGAAACTTTTATAGGTGAAAAACCAAGCCTGATTTGCCAGTCTGTCCTGGGATGCTGTCTGCACTAAGCCAATTCAAAGATGTTAATGAATGGAGTTTGACTGGAGGGGTAGGGAATGTTCTGAGGATAGATTTGTGGCTTTTGGAGAAGAGATAGCAGATTTCCCTGAAGGATTGACAGAGGTGGAACTCTGGACATCTTAGTGACACTGTTCATAGGTATTGTCTTACCTATGGGAGAGGAAATGCAGCTAAAAACTGATAACTTCCCTACTATTACTAGGATTCCACTGGCCCTTGGTACATGACAGTTCTTCCCTCAAGCTGCTACTTGAGTGATTAGCTTAAATATCCAAATATGGTCACATTACTATCTAACCTGTAAATGGACTGCCTATGAAATAAAGTAGCTGTACCTTTAGCATGACTTACAAGGCCCTTGACATTCTCTTTCCAAACTACCTGTCCAAGTCCTTGCTCCGTTGCTTTCCAAGCACACCCAATGCAGCAGAAGTACCAACGTTTCTGATATTCAGAAAACAATACACCTTCTCTCCCAGCCTCATTGCCTTTGTCATGCCTTTCCCCCTTTTTTCTATCTCTTTTTGTCTCTCTCTCTCCTTTAACAGTCTCAGGTTTAGCGTTGTGTTAATCTTGCTTTAACTTGTTGCACACTATCATCTCTGCATGGTTGGCCTCTAACTCCCCAGAACTCCAAATGATGCTGTAATAGAGTTACATGAGAATTTCCCCGAGAGATAGGTGCTCAGAAGTTGAATTGCTGGCTAGAAAGCATTAGTGTATCTAATTTGACTAAATATTGACAGATTGCTTTACGGGATACCTGTCAATATCTATATCCTCTGCATCTGAAGAACACGGCATTATCCAGCTTTCTAAATTTCCCAGTCTGATAGGAATCAATTATCATGATTTTGAACATATTATCATATACTCCTTGGTTTTAGAAGTTTCTTCTGTCAACTTCCTGTTTATGCCCTTCGCTTCCTTTTCTCTTGCTTTATCTTCTTCTTCACCTAATATTGCCTTCTGTGTTCCTCACATGGGACCCAGTTCAAATCCCACTACCTTTCTGAAATTGTCCCTGACTACTTAGATTTAAAATCTCCCTCTTCTGGGTGTCCATGGCATTTTGCTTATACCCATATTATATGTATCATATACATTGTCATCATGCATTTCCTGTCTTTGTCTCTTCTATTAGAAAATGATACATAGATAACAGCACTGTTTTATAAAAAATCACAGGACATACCACATGGCTTGGCACAAAGCTAGATCTCAAATGTTTAATGAAAGGAAAGGGAGAATTGTATACTTTTCATGTGGGTAACATGATTAAAAATACCCCCAGAAGAAATTAATCTATGAAGTCCGAGAAAATGACACATAGAAATGTAGATTATCTAACAGCATTAGTCATGTTGGAAATAAAGGACAATTATGTTTAGAGGACACGCCTATGTCCAATTCTTAATGCAAACATCTGTTTCTTTTGATCTACATCTAACCATACTGGGCAAACTCCCTACAACCACACGAATTCAGTGTTTGTTGGCTTTGGGCCACAAGGTATCACAATGAATCCAGATGATTAGAAGGACAGGTTTGTTAACTCAGCATTTCAAGACACTGCCAAGTACATTCACATCAGTTTGCAAAGCTACCATTCCAGTTAGAGGTGTCATCTTGAGGGGCTGCACTTGAAGCTCCAGAATTTCTTAAAACAAAACAAACACAAGGGCTTACATGTCAAAGGTTGAAAAGTTAAATAGACCTTTGCTGACAAAGAAGAAGGATGTTTCTATTCTCAGTGCCCAGTGAATGTGGTCAGGGTCAGCCTTTGAGCATAAAAATTGGCTCAGAGTTCTTATGAGAAAGATCTTCTAAGAGTTCCTATGAATGGACAGGCCTGACCAAAGGAATTAAAATCCAGTCCTTTGTTTTGCAGCCCTGGAATAGAGAGTTCTTTAGGGTCTGAGGAATGGTCAGCGAATCAGGGCTGAATAGTGCTGTTTGGGGCACCCATATCCCAGGTGCTGCATGGGAAATGGGAAGCTGGCATTTGAATGAACAAGAGATTGCTACTAACTTGAGCAGGCAGTATTTCCTCACAGCTACCTGGAACTTTTAATAACATAACATTAGCTGAGGTTTGGCCATGAGATATGCCAGACATTGGATGATGACCAAAGACGAGGAAATTGGGGTTGAAGGGAGTCAGGTATTGGATTGGTCCTTAGGAATTACTCAGTCTTAATAACAGGCTTGGAATGCTTGAGCAAAGCATTGATTTCTAGCTTGTCTATTACGGATGAAAATTTTGGGTGGGGATGAATATAAAGTTAGGTGAGTAGGTATACCTTAGTGCCTGCGTCAGTCCAAGTGCTGTACTCTAGAATTCCAATTTTTCACACAACCCCTCTAAGAAGACAAGAATGATTATGATACCTTACTCATTTTACAGAATGTATAACTGAGACCCAGAAAGGATAATTTTTCTTGCCAAATATCCTTCATTCATTCACTCATCCAGTGAATATTAAGTAAGTGCCTACTATGTGTCAATCCCTTTGCAGTCTTTGGAGATAGAGTGAAGAACAGGACAGAAATGATTCCTGCATTCATGCAGTATACACACTTAGTTATCAAAGATACTATTTATATATATAAAAGCCAAGCAACCCGAACAACAGAATGACTGGAATGACCAGAAAGACCGGTCACTATGACATGCACTGCGGCAGCCAACCAGCCTAATCGGGGCCCTGATCAGACCCCCCGAACCTTCCGCGGCTCCTCCCCCTGGTCAGCCCAGCCCCAATCAGCCTCCCCCACACCGATCGGGGGTGGGGCAGGCTGGCCAACCACCCACCATCCCTCACCCCCACTGGCCTGGCCCTGGATTGGCCCTCATCGGGGCGGGCCGGCCGGACCCCACCAGTGCACAGATTCGTGCACCAGGCCTCTAGTGTAATTATAACCATGATAAAAATGCTCTGAAGGAAAACAGTGACAGGCTAAGTGGGTGTAAAATGGGACACCGACTGGCCTTGGAGAGGCTGGCAGAAGTAGTGAGCTTGTCCTACAGGGAATGGCATCCCTGAGGAAGAAATGGTACCTAATATCAGATGAGTGACATTTTCAAGAATGAAGGTGGGGGAGGATTTGAAGAGCATTCCAGGCAGAGAGGATAGCATGTGCCAGTGCATCTGAAGAACAGAGAAAAGGCTGGTGTGCCTGCATGTGGATAATGGGAATAAAGAGAAAAGGATCAACCATACTCTTCAAGTTGAGGAGACTGTATTAAGAAATTTTTCCATTGATCCTCCAAGAAATGGGAAGCCATTAAAAACCTTCAAGAACAAAATGACATAATCTAATTTTCTTTGTAAAAATGCATTCTGGCTGCTGCCTGTAGAATGATAGTGGGAGCTAAAGGAGATGTGTATGGACCAGTAGGTTGGCCATTGCAAGTGGTCCAGTTGAGAGAAGATTGTGACTTGGATTAGGATGGATACAAATGGACATCTTTCAAATATATTATGAAGCAGATACATGTAGGAGGATGTAAGGAAAACAATAAAGAGGCCAAGCATGAAGGGTAATGGATATGAAAGAAGGTAAGAACAAGCCTTTAGTCTTCTGTTTTCAAATCCAATGTTCAGGACTAAATGGTTGAGCGCAAGAGTGAAAGTGCAAGAGAGATGGGCAGATCCTGAGACATCAGTCATGTGACTGTCACCTCCCTGTGGCCTATGCTGTCACTCTCATAGCTGCTGCGATGGAGTCTGGTAGACAGGGGTCTGTGATCTGGGGAACAGCGGAGGGAGAGGACCAGTCAGAGAGACAGCCAGGAGCAGAACAGGCCTGGTTGGAGGATGCAACTGCCAGTCAACATCCCTCCTGAACAGTAGAACATCATTGCAAGTCAACTTGTAATGAACTGACAAAGTGTCCACTTCCCAGGCCGCCATGAACAAGGTGATGTTGTCCTGAGGACAGGAGAGAGGCAACCCTGCCACATCCCTGTATCAGTGTCCACCCACTTCATTTGTGCTTGGATGCCTCCGTTTATAAAATTATGTGGTAGAGAGTATTTCCTTTGCTCCTACCAAAATACTAGTAACTATAGAAATCATTGTCCTAATGTTGAGTCAAGAATATCCATCACAGTCTCATTCTTGGAAAGTTAACAAAAACACAGCATACATGCTTTTATTTAGCACTCACACATTTCTGGGATCCTATCTATTTAATCTTCCCAGAGGTTGAAGGAATGGCATTTTGCAGCTAAGAACCCCTGAGCCTTGAGGAGGTTTATATCACCTGCCTCAAACTCATTAAAAAAAAAATTGGCAGAGCCAAGATTTACAGAAGTCTTTTAAATCAAGCAAGTTAAATCGTTGACTCTCCTTTGGACCTAAAACCCTTGATCCCAGACCTTTACCCAGGAAATCCCATGATGACAGCATTTGATGTGGGGTGGATATCACACTGAGGTGAGTGCTGGGGAGCTGGGTGCCTGGCAGGTGCCCATGTCCCTGGCTCTTCCCCTCTTATGCTGCCAGAAACTAGGGTTGAAAGTATCCTTCTTCCTTTATTTGAAGTGAAGTGAAAACCCCTTGTCCTCTTCCTGCCCTACACACACTAACATACACGCGGGGAGGAAAATACAAGATATTTTCTCACTGTGCCATCCCACAGGTAAAGGGTTCTATGCGGTGTTCAAGTGTTATGTCTAACTAGCTCTAATGAGACCTGCAGGAGATAGTATGCGTGGTCCAAGCTCAGTAGTTCCCTCATGGGGTCATTGAGGTTTCAACCATTCGGGAGTCCCTGAGGTCCCAGAGGAGCCCAGGCTGCTTCCCAGAGATGGGGCCGAACGTCTGGGATGACCACCCATTTGTCCACATAAGTAAAGAGGAATTCCAAGGTGCCGTGGCAACTGCTCCATTACTCTGATGGAGGTGAATACATATCCTCAAGAACAATTGTTTCATGCAGTGGCTCACTGATGAATAATGCTCCAATCATTGCTCTTTGCAGGTCTAGCCCTTGGTTCGATGGAGCCATGCCTACTCCAGAGCTGCTGTCTGCTCTGGGTCTCTAGAGCCCCATAGCTTGCCTCCCTTCCCCCAGTCTGCTCCATCCCATGGATCCTGGACTGCAGACTGTATTTCCCAATGGAGGAGTCAGTGAGAAATGGAAGGCAGTAAATTAGAAGGCACTCAAGAACTACTCTGTGTCTGGTCCCCCACCTCCACATCCAGTGTCTCTAGCATCAGCTATGTCTCTTTCAAGGCTTTCCTTTTCTCTCTCCTTCCCCCACTCTCTGTCTCTGTCTCTATCTCTGTCTCTCTCTTATCCCCTTCCCTTATTCCTGTGGGAAACCTAGCCTTTGACCTTCAGAACCATCAACAAAGAGTAGTCACTTCATAAGAGACTTGATTGCTTATTTTGCAAGTGAGCACATATCTATTTTTGCAAGATAATCTTAGAAACCATGATACTATTCAATACGCTGTCCCATTTTGGGGATGGTGCTGGCCTATGCTGGGCTTTCCTAGGCATACCAAATCTCACAGGTTAATTAATAATGCATAGCACTTAGGGCATTTGGCTAGTGACATCATGGTCCATTTCATAAACTCAACACACTAGATATTCCAATATAACATTTAGCTGTGAAATGATCACAGATTTTAAACTCTTGGCTTGTTCTTAGGACCTTGAAATTCCTGTGGATTCCAGATTTGACTCCAAAGTATTTTCAGGGAGTGGGCTTTTTGTTTTTCTTTTATGCATTTGTCTATTTATTTTCTTTCTAGGGTCCAAGGCTTGTAGACCTCTGCCCCAGGTTATTCTTTGGTAATATTGACTATGGTGTGAGAGCCACCTTAAACACAGGGGCACCACAGGGAGCTATTTGTAAAGAGGCCACATGTTGATGTCAAGAAGCAACAATAGGAAATCCATGTGTATTATTCAAAGCCTGTAGAGAAAAAATAAAGTATTTATCCCTGAAAATCTCTGGCTTTGAAGAGTGGGATTTCATAGGCAATGTGGGAAACAAACAACACTTTCTCACCTGCTGTGCTCCTGCTGTGCCATCAGTTGACATGCTGGGTGCTGGAAATCTAGACATTCATGAGGCTCAGCTCAGATATCTCAGGATAGAAGGGGTAATGAAAGCAACAAATAAATATGTAATTAGTAAAATTAATGTGAAATGTGCTGCAGCCAAATCATAAACTCAGACTGAGCAAGTTGGGGAAGGCTTCATCAAAGGCAGTGCACTGTGAGACAGATGTGGCCCATGGGAGGCACTTGGTCACATTTGTTGACTGAATGCATGAACCTGTGAATGTTGAACCAAGTTGATTTTTATCACGTAGAAAGGTAGGAATCAACCCTACCTTTACACTGTAAACAGTGTATTCAAATGCATCAGGAAAGAACATGCCTGATATAAACCAGAGCACCAGCATGTCCTTTTGTCATCATTTTCCTGGCTGTCTCTGAATTGGAATTTGTAATCTTGGGATTTATGGGCTTCAGAGTAAATAATCTGACAGCTGTGAAGAGAGTGCACCTCTCTCATGGCCCACATCCCAGACTTTGCAGGGGAGGGCCTCCTAGGAATGCACTGGGAAGAAGAAGAGGAAAGGCCCTGTAGCTGAGCCATGGCCTACTACTAATGTCAGAGCTCAGGACCTGAGGTCAGAGCTGGGGGTTCCTTCACCCCATCTCCCGAGCTCTGAATGGGCCTCCCAAAGCACCCATTATGCTCACCTGCTATCCTGCAAGCCTGTTAACATGGAGGGTGATAAGGACCAGGGAGGGCAGTGCCTTTGCTGTTACAAATAGCAGAGAAGTCCCACTGGTGGCAGCACTTGCTATTCAGAGGCATTCCACTCTCTACTGGAGTGCCTGTCCATCCATCATTCATTCATTTAGTCAGCAGGCATTCACAGACACATACATGTACTTCCTGCTGCCTTGGGTCTCAGATGTGAAATAGTTTGGGTCTCTGCACTAACATGGATCCCATTTTCATGGGAAAGGCGGGAGAGGAAATAGTTACACTAGAGTTTGCTCAGAGCTGCAGCATATGCAAGGGCCGAGAGCAGACCCTGCCCAGGTGCTGAGGGCTGGAGGAATTCCATGGGGCAGGTGCTATGGAAGGTAAAACATTAACGTTGTTATGTTCACAGTTGAGAATACAGTGTGTGTGTGTGTGTGTGTGTGTGTACTTTCTGCCAACAAGTGATAAAATTTAAATAGATACAAAAACAAAATAAAAACACCCCCCAAAACCTGGCTTTTAGTCCATGGCTCTAATCTATAGCTAGCAACCTTGAACCATGCTATGCCTTCATGAAAAAATAATAATATGGGAATTTCCTGTGGGGATGCTGAGGGAAGAGGAGATGAAAGGTTAATTTTGAAAACAGGCAGTTGAAGAATTTGGCATTTGACTAATATGGTTGTGTAGTATGCATCGTGTGCTTTTGTTCTACATTATTTTAGCAGAAGCCTCAGGATCAGAAATGAGGAGCTGACTTTAAAATCAAGGTTATAAGAAATGGTAAGATCCTAGAGACAGCCCTAACCAGTTTGGCTCAGTGGATAGAGCGTCAGCCTGCGGACTGAATGGTCCCAGGTTCGATTCCGTCCAAGGGCATGTACCTCGGTTGCAGGCACATCCCCAGTAGGGAGTGTGCAGGAGGCGGCTGATCGATCTTTTTCTCTTATCAATGTTTCTAACTCTCTATCCCTCTCCCTTCCTCTCTGTAAAAAAAAATCAATAAAATATATTTTAAAAAAAAGATCCTACAGACATTTTACATAAATTTTCAAAGCCAAGAAATTGTCAGCTGGGGCAGTGGGTCAGTGTTGGGTTTCAGGGACAAGCTTGCTTATTTTTCTCCAAGTAAAATTGGGAATTATTTTTTTTTAACATTTCTTAAGCTAAAGTGGTTCAAGTCACTGGTGAGATCTCATTTGTCCATCAAGTCCTAGTGACCAGCTGTGAAAATGTGAAAAATAGATTAAAGACAGCTTTTTTGGCTGTTTTTATGTGGTGCCAATGAACTGAGTCCAGCTTCGTTGCCAACTAAATCAAAAAGTGATCCTGGCTTCTGTGGAATGAATGCTTTTGTTTTCTTAAAATTCATGTGTTAAAACTCCTAATCCCCATTGTGATTGTATGTGGATGTGGGGTCTTTGGGAAGTAATTATTAAGTCATGAGGGTGGACCCCAATGATGATATTAATGTCCTTCTATGGAGACTAGAGAGCTTACATATATATATATATATATATATATATATATATATATATATATATATATATATATATATTGATTGATTTTTTACAGAGAGGAAGGGAGAGGGAGAGGGATAGAGAGTTAGAAACATCAGTTCAGCTGCCTCTTGCACACCTCCTACTGGGGATGTGCCTGCAACCAAGGTACATGCCCTTGACCGGAATCAAACCTGGGACCCTTCAGTCCGCAGGCCGACGCTCTATCCGCTGAGCCAAACCAGCTAGGGCCCAATCTATGACATTTTTGATACAGCAGGCCAAGCAGATGGAAACACAAGCTAACTTATTCAAATGTTTTAAAGCATGCCCCAAAACTCAAAATTAGCACCTTGCTCTCTTAATCAGCTGTTTCTTAGTTGGTAGAATTGCCCCCTTGCCCAGCCTAGATATTACTGAGTTACATGTGTCTTTACTCATCAGACACATGGAATTTCACTCCTTGACCCCCCAAAACATCCATCCTCTTTTCCACAGACTCATTGCAGCTTCCTACCAGATTCATTCTAGTTTTAGTCTTTCTCTTGCAAGACACTCTTCTATACCACTTTATCAGTGATCCCTTAAAAACAATACTGAGACTGTTTGTTCCCCCTTCATCTATGATAAAGAAAAGTATATAAGACCCTTCTCCATTTAGCTGTAGCTCACCCTGCTAGTCTCCTCTGCCCTCTTCCCTTTCACTCTGCATCCTTCGCTGTGATTAAAAGGACTTGCTTCTTTCTCTTTCTTTACCTACATCTGCCTCTATGTCTCTGGTCCTTAGTCCTTGGCATATACTCTTCCCGAGGCTTAGAAGGCCTCCTCCATCCTTCTTTGTCCATAATATCCCACATTCAAGACCAGGAGTAGGCCATAATGCATCTATGGCACCACTGTGAGCTGCTCCTGCTCAATCTCATGTAAGTGTCTGAGAACAAGTATCTCCTTTGTTTTATTCCCTCAGCCCTCAATTTTCTCAGCCTTGTCCCAGATCCAGCCTCTTCCTCAGACCTCAGTCCAGCCTCTTCCTCATACCTCAATCCAGCCTCTTCCTCATACCTCAGTCCAGCCTCTTCCTCATACCTCAATCCAGCCTCTTCCTCATACCTCAGTCCAGCCTCTTCCTCATACCTCAATCCAGCCTCTTCCTCATACCTCAGTCCAGCCTCTTACTCATACCTCAATCCAGCCTCTTCCTCATACCTCAGTCCAGCCTCTTACTCATACCTCAGTCCAGCCTCTTCCTCATACCTCAGTCCAACCTCTTACTCATACCTCAGTCCAGCCTCTTACTCATACCTCAGTCCAGCCTCTTCCTCATACCTCAATCCAGCCTCTTCCTCATACCTCAGTCCAGCCTCTTCCTCATACCTCAATCCAGCCTCTTCCTCATACCTCAGTCCAGCCTCTTCCTCATACCTCAATCCAGCCTCTTCCTCATACCTCAGTCCAGCCTCTTACTCATACCTCAGTCCAGCCTCTTACTCATACCTCAGTCCAGCCTCTTCCTCATACCTCAATCCAGCCTCTTCCTCATACCTCAATCCAGCCTCTTCCTCATACCTCAGTCCAGCCTCTTCCTCATACCTCAATCCAGCCTCTTCCTCATACCTCAATCCAGCCTCTTCCTCATACCTCAATCCAGCCTCTTCCTCATACCTCAGTCCAGCCTCTTACTCATACCTCAATCCAGCCTCTTCCTCATACCTCAGTCCAGCCTCTTACTCATACCTCAATCCATCCTCATGCTGTCTCCTAAGAAACCCTGCTTTGGCTCTCCAAGGCAGAGACAGTAATGCCCTCCTTTTCAGCTTCCTGAGCTATGGCAAGTAATTCCCTCACATCTATTCATCTTGTATTAGGTGCACAAGTCTGTTTCAATATATATTCAATTTAATCTATCAGATATCTACTAAGAATTTATCATGTTGTATGAATAAACAAATTGTACTGTAGACATTGTGCTGTTACTTACAAACCTCCCAATACAGATCCTTAAACTGAGTGTAGAGTGAGTGCTGATCAATATATCTATATCTACTTTGGGGTATATTTCTTAATTCATTGGCATCAAACTTGTTCTCTTTATCTGTGACTATGGATGGTTCTAGAGGAAGATCATAAAACATAGACATGATAATTTTGCATGTCCCTTAAACTTCATTCTTTCATTATAGAATAAACAGATATAATAGAGTCAACTATTTGGGAAGTAATTTATTGAGAACAGTAGATCATCTTCCTTTTTAGTCATACAAATAATTGATTGTGTCAAATTACCCAAAACATCAATGATAGGCAAGTAGGGATCTATTTGAAATCCATCCAGTGTTAGTTTCTGTGTATGTAAATAGTCAGTGTTTCAATGATGTGGGAAGAGAGGGTTAATACTCTTAAATGCAAAGTCATAGCCATGTACATTGAATAAATAGTCTGGGAAAAACGTAAAGGGCCCTTATAAGAGAAATAGCCAAGAGGGAACTGCTGAAGGTTGAGAGCACACCTTGGGGGCTTACTAATATGTCATGTAGAAATTAGACAGCACAATGTTTTCATAAACAATGTTCATCAATTGTGAAGAGCTGAAGGCAGCTCCCTATATCATTTCTGCTTTATGAGTTTGTAAGGATTTCTCATGGTGGAAGGAAATGAGTCAGAAATTAGAAACAAACTCATTTAATGGCTATATTTTATTTCAACCAATATTATGGATTGTTTGGAAAATAATTTGTTTGCTAATTGTGTTAGTCAGGTCTCTTTTGGCTGAAAATGATAGAAACCAAAAGAGGAGATTTTGTGCTTGAATAACTACAAAGTATATATAGTTTCAGGCATGCATGGATCCAAATAGCTAAAATGATGACATCAGAAACGTGTTTACATTTTTCAGCTTTGATTTTCTGTTTTTTTCACCACCAAAAGGGCAAAAAAATGGCCAACAGAAGATGTAGGTTTATATTTAACAAGCTTAGAAACTTGTGAGAAATGAGCTTCTCTTTCCCAGTATTCCAGATAATGCATTGGCTGTGAGTCATTAATATATCTTGGGTCATATGCCAGTTTCTTCATCAGTCACTATAGATAGGAAGAAATTATGCTCTGAATGTCCGGATCTGGCTTGCATGCCAGTTTTGGAGCCAGGAATGGGTTAGAACCACCATTATATTGTGTGAACTGAAAATGGGTATTAATAGCTCCTAAATTGTTTCCAGTAATGAAAAAATAATTCATTAACCCAATTTGTTCCATTTTTTCCCAAGATAATTTGTTCATTTGTTTATTCATTCATTTATCCTTTTTATAAATTTAGTCTGACATTTTTTTGCTTCTTAATCTGAGTGCTTTTTAAATTTGCACTTAATGTATTCATTGATATAGTTGATTTAGGTCAATAACTATTTGCTATTTGTTTTATATTTTCCTCATCTGTGTTTTTTTTTTCTTCCTCTGTTCCACCTCTCCTTATCCTATTTGAATTAATTAAATATTTTTAACATTTCATTTTAATTCACTAAATCATCTTTTAAGCTATAATTTTTCATATTGGTTTTGTAGTGGTTGCTCAAGGAATTATAATGTGCATCCTTATCATAATCTACTTGGATTTAATATTGCACCACTTCCCATAAAATGTAAGATTCCTAGCAACAGTACAATATAATTCCATTCACTGTACCCCTATGCTTTTTATTTTTGACATATATATTTTATATCTACTTAAACCCACAAAACAGTATTAACACTTGTGTAGTAAATAGTTATGTGGCTTTAAAGAGCCTAAAAAGAAATAATTGACTTCTCTGTTTACTTACATACAGTTGATACTCCATTATTCATGGTAATATTCTATAAAGTCGCTGTGAACACTGAGTTAGTGAATGCTAAACTGTTGTTCCTAAGAGAAATACAGAGTTGGGTTCCTGTGAGACCTTGGTCATGTTTTCATCAAGTGATCAACACCTAAACTTGCTTTATGTGTGTTTATGGTTAAAGACACCTTCGTTAATATATATTGTTGATTCATTCACATTGAAATCATGGCCAACAATGCTGGAACTCATGCCTGAACAAAGTGCACCTATACACATAGTTTCATATAAGGCACCTCACAACCTGCTCACACTTAGGAACACTAGACAGCACTTCAGCACTACACGAGGGGCCATTTTAAACAGCAAAATCACCACCCCACCACCAACAACAACAAAAAGCACAAAAGTGTGAAAAATGTGGCATTAAATAAAACACAGAGAGATCACTTGTTTACGGTGTGAGAACTGGAATAGGAAGGCAGTGTGTGGCCTCAGCTGGGAACACACACATCAGGCAACTCTAATTTGTTACTACTCTGTACATGTCTGTGAAGGTAAAAGAAATACTTAGACTTTGGCTCAAGGAAATAGAACTTTATTTCTATTCCAGTTAAATTTCAGGTCAGCTCGGAAAAAGGGAGTTCCATTTAGTCACTCAGGCTGACAAGTCTGTTATCTTCCTATCTTCCCTCATCTTGTACTTCCAGTGTCACATTAGGTATTGACATTGCACTTAGCAATGTTCAGTCCCTTCAAGAATGAAGGCTCAGATCACCACACAAGGTTAAGAACCATGGCCTGCTTGGGACCTGGTTGAAAACAATGGGAGCATAGAATGGTAGTGGAAGAGGAAAGCTGTAAATATCAATCAGGACCAGTTCCACAAGAGTAACTGTTTGCTTGCACGAATTCTGAATAATAGATCCAGAAGAAAGGGATACTGATTTGGGTAAACGTCTAGCAGTCTCTACCAAGCTGCAGCAGGGACACTTGGTCTTACATAATTAGTGGTCATGGTGGAAGTGAATATGGACATGGTTCATTCCCATATCAGTGTCACTTGGCCTTCAACCTGTTTTGATTCCACCCGTGGACCTGGGCATGTGGGAAGTTCTGGAATTCCTTTCCAACAACAAGGAGACAAGTCTGAAGATCTGGCTCCAGTGAAGCTAGACATGTGTCCAGACTTACATTCTGCTTAGTATTCGTGTCTCCCCTGAAACCAGATTATAAACTGTTCTAGGATTCTAAGTGTCTCAAAATGGTAGAGAACATGACCTCTAAAGCTATAAAGATGCCCTCTCCCATTGTCTCAGAACAGCAACAAAAGTTAAAAATTCAGATTTCACAGTTTCCCAGATAGAATGCAGATAGCTTGAAATTAAGTGTCAGTGGAGGGAGAGAGCAGAGTCAGGCAGCAGGTAATAAAGCAGAGTTGATGCCAACTGTCAATAAGCTTAAAAACATGATTTACTGAGTTGATATATAGTGAAAAATTGAATCTGCTGATCCAGGGCCAGCCACTGTCCATCAAGACTATGTCCCTGGCTAAGGCAATTACCATCTTTCCGTAAGAGGATCCCACTTAATGTGAACAAAAGACGAGCTAAGGCATGGTGCGCCATCCGTTGGCTGGAGCCTCTGAAAGCTGCAGCTGGCCGGGAATTCTCGCTAAATCTCTGGGCCTGAAATGGCAAATGGTGGCCTTTCCTTCCACTCCCTCTGAATGACCGCCTTGAAGGCAAATCAACAGGAGTGACAGGGGAAGAGAGGGCCATGCGCTGAGCTGTCTGCCAGCCAGAAGGGGGAATTCAATAGCTCTCTTCTCCGAACTGAGCCCGGAGTCAGCTTTTCTGAGATCTGGTGACATTTCTGCCTATTAGTGAATGGAAACACATGCTTTCATTCCTGAGTGGAGCAGTGGTGTTTTGTCTGCAGTGCCCTTGCTCTCCCGGCTTGATTGTTTGCTGAGAAAAAACAATTAACGCTTCCATTCAATTATGGCCTGTTTGGGTCTGAAGAGCTGTTTAAAACCAGAGAGCCTTATCATATTAATGAGCACTACTGCCAAGATTAATACCTGAGAAAGGGATTCCCTGGAGAACTGAGGAGCAGAGCTGAGAATATTAGGATATTATGATCTTCACATGATAGAAAACTACTGATAAAATGGCACATTACCCCCAGAGATAGGGGCTTTTGTGTTAAATAGGCATGAAAATGAACATATATACTTCACATAACCTGATAGAAAATATAAACTTAGATGGAATGTGCAAACATTTGTAACTCTAATTATCTGCCTAATATCCTCTTTGCAGGAGCCCCAGTGTTGGCTTTCTCTGGATGTTAGGTGTCAGAACCAGGACATGAGGAATAAGAGAGGCAGGGAGGGAGGCCAACTCAGAGTGGGCGACGACTGTTTACATCAAATGCCAGGAGAAACCGAGGAGAATCCCAAGTTTAAGAGCCAGAAGCAGGGTTGAAGACAGGCTACAACTCCAGGAGCTCAGAGTGGAGCTGGAACAATAGGATTTGGGGGAGAGCAGGCCAGCAGAAAGGGAGGCCCAGTCCAGGCAATAGCAATGAAGGCCTTTGCAGCTTTGGGCACTCGGCTTGGTCACGTGGCTGGAGATGTGCTGCATGGACTCATCTGATTCGAAGGCCCCAAAGTGGAACACCTTTTCAGATTCTCACAGACTGAGTTGTTGTTTTTGTTGTTGTTTTCATATACAGTCATAATAGCTCAAAATGAAATGCGGTCAATTCTCCCAAGTGGGGAATGATTTTGGAGAATGCAAGATGATTGATAATGATGTTTCAAATGGCCAGTGTGGCTCCGTTAGTTGGGTGTCATCCTGTGCACCAAATGGTGGTAGATTTGATTCCTGGTCAGGGCACATGCCCTGGTTGCAGGCTTGATCTCCAGTTGGGGGCGTGCAGGAGGCAGCCTATTAATGTTTCTCACACACACGTGTCTCTCTTTTCCTCTCTCTAAAATCAATTTTTTAAAAAACATTGGGTGTTTTTAGGGAAACATTTGTAAGTACTGACTATCATTCCAAGAACAAATATTATGAAAATATAAGTTCTATTGGTTCTGCTTGAATGGCTTCAGGTTATTAATGATTTGCTTATTAAATACCAATGAAGTTCATTGGTGTTTAAATGTTTAGTTTTGTTCAGTTATATAAATGCCTTTCACCTTTGAATAAAGGTCTTGGGTAAATAACGACCTCAGGCCTCGTTCTTGTGTCTCTGAACCTTAGGAAGGCCCAGGCAATGGGAGAGCCAACTGAAGAAGTACCACAGACCAAGTTCACTGTGATTAGTGAATTATGAATTGGGAATGGGAGTCACAATAATAATAATAAGCCCCCCATTACAAAGATTCTTAAGAATCAAGGCATTGTGGTATCAGTGGAGGACAGGTAGCACTAAACCTGAAGTCACTGGGCCAGTGGGCTCTTACTAGCTGTGTAGCCTTGGGCAAATTTGTTAACCTCTGTGAACACAAGCACTATCCTGAGGAAGAATGCAATAACTACTTTAAAGACAGTTTTGAGAATTAAAGGAGATTTAAGGAGGTATGTCATGCAAAGAACTCAGCAAAATGTACAGAATGCAGTAAATTTATATTAAAAGGCGGTAGTTGTGACATGGCTGGTTACCTTGAAACCTGGTGACAGGGGATAAGAAAAGAGTTATATCTTTATGTTTCTCACTGGGTTGGTTTGCCCTAGAAAAGAGAGTTGGGAAACTTCAGACTCCTCTAAAATGAACTGGCTTCAACAAGCCTACATTTTGGAATTAACTTCCCTCTCGGTCACTTTACTCTCCCCTACCTCCCCTCTTTTCCTCTGGTAATCACCATACTATTGTTGTTTGTTTGTTTTGTTTTCTTAATCCTGCAAGGGTGGTTAAAATCTCTGCTCACCACTACCCTCTCAGAGCAAACTGAGGGCCATCCCTATGTGGAGAAACCTTAGAGAAACCAGCATCCACAGCAAGGCTAGCAAGCACACAGGGGTCAATTCATAAGAGGAAATCGGGAGGGAGTTTTAGAAGCATCAATGGATTTTATGGGTACTGGGTATCTTGTTTTTATTTTGAATGCTAAGTTTGAGTTACTTTTGCTTACACATGTACTTCAAACCTGTATACATACCTGTATAAATACACCCAAGGCAAATTTGTGTGCACTAAATAACTCAGCTAATACTTCTCTTCTAGAAAGACCAACTTCAGCTTTTGATCAGGATGAATAATCATAAAACTTAGATTATTAAACTTGATCAGGCATTACCATTCTGTTGTGCATCATATTTAGGACTGTAACATGAGTTCTATTTACTGACTCAAATGCCGGCTCTGTGCTGGCATTTTGTGCGTTATGGATTTTCTAGGACATTTTTAGCTTTACATATTCTGTCTGCTAAATGCATTCACTTCTTAAAACAGCTTCATTGATATATAATTGACATATAATAAAGTACACATATTGAAATGTAAAATTTGATGTTTTAATGCCCATAGAACCATCATTTCAACCAAGGTAATGAACATACCCATTGCCTACAAAAGTTACTTGTGCCCCTTCATAATCTCTCCTTCACTTCTCTACCTTCATCCTATTCCTAGGCAACTACTTTATCTGCTTCCCGTCACTGTGGATTAGTTTGCATTTTCAAGAGTTTTATATAAATAGAACCATATAGTATGTACTCTTGTGTCATCTACCATCATTCACTCAGCATAGCTATTCTGACATTCATCCATAATGTTGCCTGACTCCATAGTTCACCCCTGTCCGTTGCTGTGTAGTATCCCATTAGAAGGATATAGCACGTTGTGTTTATCCATTCACCTGTGAATGGGCATTTGGGTTATTTCCAATGTGAGCTATTACACATATAGCTGATAATTTATGTGTCAGTCTTTGAATGGAAATGTATTTTTATTTCTCTTGGGTAATTGCCTCGGAGTGGAGTGACTAGTGAAATTAGGGGCGATTGATATATAGTGATTCTGAGCTACGTTTCCATTGATGTGACTTAATGAAACAGTTGTGATGTAAAAATAGACAATGTGATTCTGTGTGACCCACCAGAAATGTTTGTTGCCAAACTACCCAGGGAGAGGAAACCATAATCTGTGAACACCTTTGGTTTCAGTGACTAGATTTAGATTTAGTCATCCTGCTGAAATTTAGGAAATACAAATATCTCTCCTGGGAAGGTGATAATACTGTATGCCCTGCTCCATTGGCTGAAAATATGCAACATCACCCAGTAACATATTGCTAAGTAAAAGGCATGCCGACTGCTTTTGCTGTAGCTTTCAGCTCTCCATCCTAGCTCTTAGGATATAAGGAACAGGACAACAGGAATGTATTCACCTGTTGTATAGCTGCCAGCAAAAGGACATTTCATACAAATGAAGTTCAGTGGAGATCCAATCTCAGTATCTTTGGATTTTTTTCCCCACTCATTATTTTCTAATCAGTGATGGCCTTTACCAAAAGAATCCCTCTGAGATTCTCAGAGTGAACAAATCTATAAATTAAACACAATGGAATTTGTTATTGTTTTTCTCCTTTCCTCTCCTCATAGCAGCACATCTCCATTGACTTGGAAAGAAGAGGAGACACACAATGTGTAGGCTAGGGCCTAACACTTGTCTAAATGTGTAACATTTGTCTGGGAACATTTTAGCCAATATTGTGTAGAAGCATTGAGACCAGAGAACTCTGGCCCATCCAATGCAATCGTTACTTCATTTTTCTTAGAACTTCTCTGGAGTATTTTATCAACAAGACCTTTGGCTACACCATGAAGACAGGCATCAGAAGCCAGTTACAGAAACTGGATATAAAAGATATGGAACTTAGGATTTCTGAATCGGATACAGCCTGTTTCCTCTCATAAACACCCCTATTTCTAGATAAAACCTCTTGGCTTACAGAAACAAAAACGTGTTTCTAAGCAAATTAATTGTGTAAACACAAGCCCCAGAAAATGATTAAACTACTTAAGAGATGAACAAGTCTTTAAGCTTTGGAGAAGTACCCCTTCTATAAAAAAAAAGTCATGATTATCACAGATGTCTTATCTATTCATTAAAAGCAGGTCCCCTAAGGATCTTTGTTAGACAATGTTTTGTTGACCCAATTCTAATTGCTCTGTGCATTTGGGAGAAACAAAATTACATTTATTTTGAAATATTCTGCAATCCAAACCCCAGAATAACAATTTTATTGAGTTGGTTTTGACATGATAGCCTCAACTTTTATTGAGAGACTAGAGGCCTGGTGCATGAATTCGTGCACAGGTGGGGTCCAGCTGGCCAGACCTGATGGGGGCCAATCAGGGCCAGGCCAATGGCAGGGAGGGGCCGTGGGTGGTTGGCGGGCCAATTGAGGGAGGGGCTGGCGGGGAGGGCACAGGAGGTTGGCCGTCTGGTCCCACCCTTGATCAGACCATTTGGCCAGCCACAGTGGGCATCATAGCGACCAGTCATCCCGGTTGTTCTGGTCATTCCAGTGTTCTGGTCGCTGGCTTTTTATATAGAGAGATGCTGTAAGAAGCAGCTTATTATTTATTGTCAGGATTTTGTCATAGAGATGATTCATGTATTTTATAATTAATTGATAACAAAAATGTTCCCTGAACAACAAAAATGTTGTGCATATCAAGCTTTGTTGTGGACAGTGAAAGGTGTATAGCCAGCATGTTTTTACTATGATATTTTCTTCACTATCCTTAGGGGAAATAATTTGGCAATTCCAATTTGATGTGCTCATGGCACTATCTTCTAATGCTGTAGACTGAATTGTTGTGACCCTCAATAGTTCATATATTGAAGCCCTAACCCCCAAGGTGGTTGTCTTTGGAGAACTTTCTCTCTCTCTCTCTCTCTCTCTCTCTCTCTCTCTCTCTCTCTCTCTCTCCCATTCTCCACCCCCTGTACACAAAGAAGAGGCCATCTGAAGACACAGCAAGATGATGGCTGTCTACCAACTACAAGCTATGAGAAGAGTCCTCAGAATGAAACTTACCTTTTTGGCACCTTGATACCCTAATCTTGGGCTTCCAGCCTCCAAAACTGTGAGAAATAAATTTCTGTTGTTTAAGCTACTCAGTCTGTAGTATTTTGTCATGGCAACCAACTCAAGCAGACTAATATACTACCGTACATTAAATCCACTCCATGATGAACAATAACAAGCTAACTATTAGAATATGAAGATTTCGTTTTTATTTTTAGATTATTGTCTTACTATTTAACTTTAAATCCACTTTTCCACTTCATTCACCTCAATAACTAGCAAACTATATGAATTAGGCAAATAAACTTTGAAGTTTATTTCTTTCAAGTATATAAGTTCTTCAGGGTTGGAAGAGAGATTAATAATCATCCAGTAAAAAACATTTCATTTTATAAATGAGAAAACTCAAGTCCAGAGAGTTCATTGGTCATAGGACCAAAACCAAACCCGATATCCTTGAACACTCAGGGATTATTGACTAGTGTTGATTATTTCTTGATGCCAATATAGAGCACCAGCTCCAAGTTCGTCATTGCCTACAAGCTAACTGGTTAGAATTCAGCTGTATTCAAAGCCATTTTGTAGAACTTTTTTGATGTGGAAGCTAACCACAATGTAATTACACTGCAATTTACATATTAAAAGGCATAGGAAGATAGATGGACCTAAGTTTAAAGTTGGCACCATACCGTAGTAACAGAGTGACCAGGACAGGTGTTATGAAGTTCAATTTCTTACCTGTAATAGAGAGGAAGCAATACCTATGTCATGAGCTGCTTGTGGAAATTTAGTAGATCATTCATTGAAAGCCCTCAACATCATTTTTGGAGTGCTCAATAGAAGTTGGCAGTCTGGACCATGTATCATCTTTTCCCATACAATCAACTACTTGTTAGAGGTAAGCTTTTACTTGAGTTCCCAGCTGGTCACCTTCTTTGCCATCACTGTGGTTTGGTAGGGCATCACTTGAAGTAAAAGAAGAACAGAGAATGTAAGATGGACCTGCCAATGACTGCAGCAGGTGAGAGTGGGCAGTCAGGGAGCAGGAAGGAGGGGGATTAAAAGTCAGATTGGGAAGCCTCTGTATTAGATGAACTCATATGCTATCTGAAGGTCAATAGCTTACATGGAAAAAGAACAGGAGCAAGGAAATAAAATTCTCTTAAATGATGGGGCTCCAGGTGTTATTTATGAGGGAGATCCAACTAAGGGTTATTTGATCAGCTGACTGCACAGCGCCTTGGACCTTTGATGAGGAGATTTCATGAAACATTGCGATTCACACCTGCAAGGGGACAGAAGGTAAAAGGAAAGCATGCGAATCAATGTTGCCTTTTTATTAATTTATGAAAATTCAAGTTGTGTAAAATTAAAGGTTCTCAGATTTGGCCTAAAGCAAATAAGTGTTTTCTGGAGGTGAGTTACAATTTCCCAGGAGAGAACGTCACTCTTGAGTTATTGTTTTCATTTTCTAGAATGATGCTTTATTTTTTAATTTAAATTTTAATCAAAGTACTATGTACCAATGTAAAAAAAATCAAATAGTTCAAAAGTTATTTATCAAAGAAGAATCAGGCTCCTCCTTCTGATCCCCATTCCTAACCACAGGGACCACAACTTTTAACTCCGCCTGTTTTTGTTTCTCTTCCAGATATTGTGCCTCTAACAACATCTCCTAATTTATCAGCTATAAAACATATATATATACTAGAGGCCCGATGCACAAAAATTTGTGCACTTGGGGGGGAGGGGGGATCCCTCAGCCCGGCCTGTGCCCTCTCGCAGTCTGGGACCCCTCGGGAGATAACAACCTGCTGGCTTAGGCCTGCTCCCGGGTGGCAGAGGGCAGTCCCAATCCCTAGGTGCAGCCCCTGGTCGGGCTCAGAGCAGGGCCGATTGGGGAGTTGGGGCGCCGCCCCTTGTCATGCACAGAGCAGGGTGGATCCGGAGGTTGCGATGCCACCCTCAGTCACGCTCAGGGTAGGGCCGATTGGGGGGTTGGGGCACCGTCCCCTGTCACACTCAAGGCAGGGTCAATGGGGAGGTTGCAGCGCCACCCCCTGTCATGCACAGAGCAGGGCCAATCAGGGGGTTGGGGCACTGCCCCCTGTCACTCACAGAGCAGGGCCTATCAGGGGGGTTGAGGCTCTGTACCCTGTCACTCACAGAGCAGGGCCTATCAGGGGGGTTGAGGCTCTGTACCCTGTCACTCACAGAGCAGGGCCTATCAGGGCGTTGGGGCACCGCCACTCTCACACACAGAGCAGGGCCCGTGGGGGGGGGGGGTGCGGGGGGTTGGGGGGCCGCACCCTGTCACACACAGAGCAGGGCCAATCAGGGAGTTGGGGCGCCTTCCCCTGTCATGAACAGAGCAGGGCGGATAGGGAGGTTGTGGCCCCGCCCCCTGTCACACACAGAGCCGCAGGGCAATCAGGGGGTTTGGGCGCTGCCCCCTGTCACACTGATCCTGGTCCTGGGAGGCCTCTCGGCTCCGCTGATCCTGGTGCTGGGAGGTATATTACCCTTTTACTGTATAGGATAGAGGCCTGGTGCATGGGTGGGGCTGGCTGGTTTGCCCTGAAGGGTGTCCTGGATCAGGGTGGGGGTCCCCACGGGGGTGCCTGGCCAGCCTGGGTGAGGAGCTGAGGGCTGTTTTCAGGCTGGGGGTGACTGAAGCTCCCAACTGCTCCTTTTTTCTTTTTCTTTTTTTTTTATTCTGGGCTAGCTTTAGCTTTGAGGCTTGGCTCCAGCTCTTAGGCCTCCACTGCTGAAAGTGGTTTCTGGCCTTTGTTTACAATGTTGCGATCCTGCTGGCTGAAGCCCGGCTGGACTAAAGAAGGTTTCTGGGGTTTTGTTTAGCTTCTATATTTGTTACATAGTTGCTTAGAGTTGCAGCTCAGAGGCCTGCAGCGGCAGGCGGGGAACGTTGGAGTCCTCCGTCACTGAAGCAAGCAAGCCTCATGTTAGTTTCAAGCTGCCTGGCTGCCGGCCGCCATCTTGGCTGGCAGTTAATTTGCATATTTCCCTGATTAGCCAATGGGAAGGGTAGCGGTCATATACCAATTACCATGTTTCTCTTTTATTATATAGGATATACTGACTTGCTAATATAAAAAAGGAAAAAAAAATCAGTCACTTACTCTTTCTCTCCCCTTCCCTTCAGGCTCACTGTATTTATTTCACATAGAATACAATAGGAACTCCTTTGATCCCTATTTTTTATATTTATAATTTGTATTTTTTTCTTATGGCTAGGCTTATAATTTTAAGTAATATATTTAAACCTCTGTTTCTTCTTGCATCAGTCTTTTCTCTAGCTCCTTTCCACCCCTCCCCTGACCATCCAAACTTCATAAACTATAACATCATTTTTATTTGAGCAAGATTAAAAATATAATCATATCCAAAATGAAGACTTCTTAAGTTTTTTGGCAGATGAATTCTAAAACTTGAAAACAAAGCAAAACAAAATCATTGGCCTTATTGTGACTAAGTACAACTTTCAGTCTTCAGAGCCCATTTCCATCTTGGGAATCATGCCACTCAAGAGAAAAGTTTCCTAGCATGTAGATTAAAAATATTTATCTTTCCTTTTTTGAACACTCTATTAATGGCTCAGAAGTGTTTAATTTTGCTTTGTATTTGGATCCTGAGTTTCTTCCTCCAACTTGGAGTTCCTCCCTCCCTCCCTCCCTCCCTCTCTCTCTTCCTCCTTCTCTCTCCCTCTTTCCTTTTCCCTTTTTCTTGTTGCTAAAACAATAATATGTCTTTACCACATCCTCAGAATTATCCCATTGGTCAATGATTCCATCTATTAGAGCATCCAGTTTATTTTTTGGAAACATACTTTTTGGATCCCCTCAAATTCCTTTTTCAATCTCAGCCAGCTGCATCCTGACTTCTATCTTGGAACTCCTCTCATTTCTACTCTACAAGGACAAGTGTAGATGGGAATGTTAAATGGCATATCTGTCCTGGGGACAAATACAAGTACAATTAAGTTATTTTGTCTCTGTTCCTCTCCCTGCTGACCTCTATTCTTCCAGGCCTCTAGTCTAGAGTCTGTCCCGGGTTAGGCTCAGAAGACCAGCCTCTTCACCACTTGATCCCCTTTTTAGTGTATTCTGGGTGGTGCTTTTTCTGTTTTATCCATCCGTGTACTTTTTTTCTGATTTTCATCCTTTTGCAATGTGTTTAAATATCTCAACCACTGAAGTCAGCATCCCACTCCCACACCCCTTCCCTTAATTTTGAGTGGGCATTCTTTTTATTTATTTATTTATTTTCTATTCCTCTGGGGTCTAACGGGCAGAGTTGGTGGTGATCATTTTATTTCCTTGGCAGAGAGAAAGGAGAAGCCAAGACAGTGACAGGTGTTGAATAAAGGTGAATGAGCTTGGCAGGTGAGGAGCCGGTCGGGTCTTGCTTGATTCATTGATTCTGAATGCTACCAAACCAAAGTCCACGTGCCTGATGTTTAGAAGAACCAAAACACAAAACATCAGAGTTTGGAATAAGGGAAGTTTTGTTGATTGAGAAGATGCCAACTGAGAAGATTGGAGACCTAGTAGTGCCTCAGAGCCAAGGGCTTTTAAGGGGTCAGGGGGAACAAGAATGAGAAAGCGCTGGTGGGGCAAATTTTAATTGGAGAGCCTTGGAGCTTGGCCATTTATGGTAAAGAGGCATCAACACTGGATCTTCCTGGACAATGAACTCTTAGGTTCTGACGGAGTTCTGGTATTCAACTTCCAGTTATGTCCTGGTCTTTGGGTTCCATGTGGGGGTGGGGGAGACTTTGGTTCCATGTGCATTTGGAGCCCAAAGTTCTCTCCTCTGCTTATTCCCCAGATGCATGACTCTTGGTCTTGGTCTGTTGTCTCTGAAAAGCAACTCAGTATCTTGTTAAACAGGGTAGGGCCATTTTAAGCTGGTTCTGCAGCTACATGAACTCCTCTTGCTGTTTCTGGCTTGTCTACAGCCCTCCACTGGCCATTTTTCTAGTCACTTGTTCATGAAATAGATGGAATATGAAGTGAGCAGAAGTTGGGGAATCCCTCTTGCCATGGTTGTTATTATTTTGCTCTATTTTCAAAGTTAGCATTCCACTGATGATGGGAAGCTGGTGATTAATAAAAATCATGCCTGCCTCCTGAAAGTACAGTTAAACATTTGTATTAATTTAAATAGTCACTAGAGACACTTGAAAAAGTGGGCCATTTTGTTGCTTTGCATGGCAATGAGTAGAGTATGGTTTATAAACTGTTTCTCAACAAATATAATCATGTATGAAAGTGAACTTTTCTAGAACAGGGAAGGAAGAGGTGGCAGGTGGGCCAGGGCTGCTTTTCTGTGCAGAATCCTAACAATCAAAGCAGAGATTCAGCTGTGATGGTGACACCAAAAGAACCACGAAGATGTATGTGGCGAGAAAGCAGGCATCTTGGTGGCAGTTGTGTGATCCCTTAGATGGGCACGTTGGAAAAATATGAACAAGTCATGATAGAGTAGGAAGTTCCAAGTTCCTGGAGTCACTGACTGTGTTTTCCCCTTTTGTACCTCCCTGCCTCTACTGTGTGTATTATTCCATGTTGAGTACACAAGCGGGGGCATCTTACAATGAACAGATTCCAGGCCTTGGTCTCTAGATCTTTTTAGCTGTCTTCATTCATTGTTTTATCTTGGGAAACTCATTGCATTCTCTGTGCTTCAGGTCCCTCATCTGTGAAACAGGGAATGAGGATGAAATACTGAGGGGAAAATAATGGCCATTAGAAACAGTAACTAATGCTCAAGTGTATTGTTAGAATGGGGAAATAAAAAGAAAAGAAAAAGCATGGCCTGTAATTTAAAGAATCAAAAGAGATTCCACATCTCCATTTTTAAGTTTCCTAGAGTGATTTTCTAATGACCTCTGGCCTGTCTTTCTCTGCCGAGAACATGTGATGCCTGGGTCCAGTTGGCTTTAGGCATTGGATTTGAACTTGCTCTCTAGAGGCCTCTTCTAAAAGCATCAGCTTCAGAATGTCTTTGTGTCTTTAAGGCAATGGGGTTACATAGTTTTTACCTCTTAGTATCTCTCTCACACGTAGCTGTGAGTAGCATAAGATTGATGGGGTATGTGAGGGGCCCAATGTAAGGAGGCGCTCACAGAGCTGTACACTGGTCCAAGCCCAATATCCCTCAACGAGGATGCCCCAATTCCCCTCCTTCTCAGCACACAAAGATTTTTGTTCTTGTCATTTGTTATAAGCTTCTTATGGAAGGATCTTTGCACAGATATGCTCAGGATACTTATGTCTAACCTTTATGAAGCCTTGTCTATTTATTCAACTTTTTAGGCAACTTAAAAATGAATTCTGGCGTGGCTGGTGTTGCTCAGTGGTTGAGCGTTGAACTATGAACCAGGAGGCCGTGGTTCAATTCCCAGCCAGGGCACATGCCTGGTTATAGGGAACATGCAGGAGGCAGCCAGTCCATAATTTCCTCTCATCATTGATGTTTCTATCTCTCCCTCTCCCTCTCCCTCTCCCTTTCTCTGAAAGCAATAAAAACGTATTTTAAAAAACACATGAATTCTAGGTTCAGCACTGACTAAACTGTGAGGACTTTGGGTGAGTTGTTTAATTCTTCTGTGCCTCGGCTGCTTCACCTGTAAAATGGGGATATCAGCAGTGAGGCTTACCTGAGCAAATGCATGGGAAGTGCTTAGAATGGTGCCTGACACTCGCAAACACTCAGAACTGTTAGCTGCCTTTACTAAAATTCAACCATGTTTTCTTTTTAATAGAACAGGGTTTCCAACCCTGATGCTTAGGATTCCTGTATCCTATGAAGTCATACACCTCAGAGTCATGAAGGAGCTGACGTTTATTGTCCATATACTTTGTGACAGGCAGTATCTTGAAATTTTGCCTGTGCCAACCTGTCTCCTTTTCCCAAGAGTTAAGGCTGATGCTTCTTAGGACGAGCTCAGGTTTTGAGAGTTAACCAAACTTTCCAGATCTCAGTTTTATAAAACTAGAAGAGCAAGGAACTATCCAAGGTCATGAGTGCTTGTCCATGTATTTGGTTTTGTTGGTCTGGCAAATTTCCTGTCACATTTTGGAAAATAAATCTATTGAAAGAGATTGGAGGAGCAAGAAGCCTGGTTGGTTGGCAGAATGTGGGGGAATATTTCCCATTTTCACCAATAATTGACATCCCCTTTGGAGACTTCTACAGTCCAGGATGGATGGCCTGTCTTTCCTACAGGACCTAGGCAAGGTCTCCAGCCTATATGAAAATCAGACATTTGTGTGCACAACTGTGTGTGTGTGTGTGTGTGTGTGTGAGAGAGAGAGAGAGAGAGAGAGAGAGAGAGAGAGAGAGAGAGAGCGATATGAGTCATTAAAGAAGTGGTTCAGCTAAATAAAGGATCTCATTATGTGTGCTATTTTTATTCCTCAAATGTCTGCCTTCCTCCCCCCCTTGAGGTTCCTACTGAAATCTGACAATCAGGGTTGAACTTCACTGTCAGCTTCCATTAGGCAAATCAAGCAGGAAAAAAGGGAGTGTGAGTCTGGCCTTGGCAGGGAGCTGATTCAGCAGTGATAATCTGCCTGGGGCTGGTGGGGGCCAGCTACCAAAGAGTTTAATTAGTCAGCGGAGGTGCTGTCTCTGCCCCTGCCCCCTTCCCCTTTCCTTCATCCACCAGCCTCTGAGACAAGTCTCTTCCTGCCTTCTCCGCCTCCGATTCCTGGGAAAGAAACAACACATACAGCCTGCTGGCCCCCAGCACAGGCTGCCCCTGTCAAGGGCATTTCCTCTGAGGCAGACTGATGAGCTTCCATCCTTCCATCTCTTGGCTCACTCACTGGGAGCAAGACTTGGCCCCTCCTGGGAAAAGGAAGGTGCAATGGGGCCAAAGCCACAGGGATGTCTTTCCCAGAGGACTAAAAAGCACCATCTCCCTCCGTGATCCAGTCTCCATCTTTCCTCCTTCATTAGATAGTCACTCACTCAAAAACAAAATCACCATGTCAGTCGTGTGTGAAGCATTCAGAGCAGAGGTCCCTTCCCCCCGTGAGTGCAGGATCCACCAGTAGAAGCAGATGTTGAATGTAAAGAGGGGAGAGGAACACGAAGCAGGTGGTTGTGGTCTAGAAAAATTAATTGGGGCAAATGGACAGCTGAAGTACAAGCTGGAAAATAACATGTGCAATAAGGTTAAGAGCTCTGGCAGCTCTGAGAGTTTGGAGGAGGATGACCCACTTCCAGAAAAGAGCACTTGAAGACGTGTCCTTGGAACTGGGTGTTAAAGGTTGAGTGAGATATAATCAAGCAGAGAGGGGGAGCTGCTGATCTCTCATGGTATCCTCTCAGAGCGTCTCGCTCTCCATCTTGGAGGTCACTGGAGTTCTCCAGCTACAGCAGCTCCCCTGAGCTCGGTCCCACCTCCTTGCCTGAGCTACTCCTGCCTCTTCAACTGCTCCAGTGCCACAAGCAGACAGTGCCAATGTGCCCCTTCCCCTCTTCTCATCCTCATCAGTGCGAGGTCACGAGAGGACTTCACTATGGAGGCTGAGCTGAGGTCACTCCCACTTGCCTCTTGCAGCTTCTCCATCCCACGTACTCACACTGGAGTTGGGGATGGTCCTCCCCAGAGCTGTGTTGCACGTTGCCGTTTTGTCCTCTGCAGCATATGGCTTTGCTCACTCAGTGTCTCACAGTACCCTGAGAGGCCTGGAGTTTTACAGCCTCTCTTTAAGATTTGGGATCAATTCCCTTAAGATGAGATTCAAAAATGATAAATGCGACACCACTCTGAAAATGCTTCTGCCTAGCTACCCACCAACCATCATCTTAGGTCTGTGTCCCACACCTCGTACGTACCTTTATTAGGTGTTCTATGGGAAGAGGTTGGGGAAGGCGATCTGATCCCCAATTGATTCGAGACTCTCAGTCTTGGGTGATCACTGTCCCAAGGACTCTTATCTCTCCCTATCAGCAAAGCTTATAAAATATTCAGGCAATTAGTGCTTGGTGGATAGTTGCTTGGTCGGCCACTACCAGTTCTCATGATAAGCCCTGCTCAGGGCTTCTATCTCTGATGTGTGTGTGTGTGTGTGTGTGTGTGTGCGTGCGTGTGTGTTTATCTAACTGAGCTGGGGATTGACTAGGACTCATCAGGGACCCAATCAGAGGCTGGATTCTCTCATTTTTCATATGCCTTCTGTGAAACACACACACACACACACACACACACACACACAACAAGGCTGCTGCTTCTTCCTCATGGCAATTTTCAACTTTTCAAAGGCAACAGTATTTTCTTCCCAGTCCTATCTCATCAATCTCCGATTCTCCACTTCCTGCTGGTAGAAGCTGTGTGTCAATGTGCACAGATGATGAAGGAGGCCCCCAGGCACCTCCGGATCTCTCAGGTCCCTTCCCTCCCCACCGTGCTGCTACTTCTTCTCTGGGTGTTCAATGCCTTTCTCCAAACAACCGGGAATACTAACCTTGCTCTCCATGTCTTATGATATATCCTTGAGCATTCGTGATATGAGATTGCGATTACGAGTTAAAAAAATAAAGCTCTAACAAGCATGAGATATTAGTGCTATTATTCAAAAGTCAACACTCTTTGGGGTGAAGGTGGATATGCCATTATTTAGGGAACCTGGAGGGTGGTCCTAAAGGATTTTGACCTTGAATTACTATTGTCACTAACAATGCAGAGGAAAGAGCAGACTTGGATAGAATCTTAACTATGCTCCCAACTAGCTGCTAGCCTCCAGCTCCCTGTCTGTCAACTGGGGACAAGGGGCTCCTCCTGCAGTGGACTCATGAGAGGCTTCAAGAAAAATGACATGTGAACATGCGCAGCACAGAGCAGTTGAGCGACTGTTTCATTGGAGAATGACCTCGGTTCTCAGCAACCCAATGATGAAGGGGAAGGGAGAGAACAAAACCCCAAAGAAAGCCCTGTCTGTATTTCCAGAATAATCACCCATCTTAGGCACTAATCAGACCAGCCAGGCTCTGCTGTGGTCTTTCATCTCATACAAAAGTCTGTGACCCAGGATATCATTATCACCTGTAGCTCATCAAAGTCAATTCCGCATTCGTGGGCAAATAGGACAGATCACAATGAGTGGCCCTTGGAGGAGGATGGCCAGAAGCGGACAATACAGATGAGGTGGTGGAAGTGGGTCACACGTCTGCCTCAGCCACCCAAGCCTGTGCGGAGTGGGACATGGCCATTTTCTCTCTCTGCAGGAATCCGATTCTGGCTGCCCTGGGCAGGCGCGCAGAGGGAGTCAGAGGGGTGGGATGGGCCTCCACACAGCAGTATGCTAGCAAGAGCCGGGACATTTCTACCCTGCCAGCCCATTAGCTGCTCTGGCTATACAAAATGAGTGTGAATTACTGGGGCCCGCTGAGCCTTTGATTTCCCTCAGCTGCCATCCCAGCAGCCACTTTTTTGAAAATTAAGTGCACGTTTCATCTGCTTGCAGAGGGAAGAAGTGTTCCATGTTTGCCTGTTGCTTTGCCACCAGCGGCCCATCACTGCTCTCCTTCCTCCCCAGTTCCAAAGTAGCACTTTCCAAGGACACAGGCTCCTCCTCAGGAGCTGACAGGCATCCTGGGGTCTGCAAGGCTTCCCATTAGAGATGCCGCCACTTCTTTCATGAGACAGGACTCAGGTGGAAGCAAGCAGGGAGGGAAAAGGTTGTCTGTCTATTTCACTTGTCTGAGTCATTATTTTTCCTTCTCTCCTTCCTCCTTCCCCCTCTCTTTTTTTCTCTCCTTCCCACCTTACTTGTTGGTGGGAATTAAAAGAACAACAACTTTTTTTTTCTCTCTGCCAACACAGGGAACTTTCTAAAGCTGCTGGACCTAAACGTGCATATGAATCACCTGGGGGGTCTTGAGATGAAATGCAGGTTCTGATTCAGTGTGTCTGGGGTCGGACCTCAGATTCTCTAGTTCAGTGGTTCTCAGCCTTGGCTGCACATTAGAATCACCTGGGAATCTGTTTAAAATCCTGATTTCTGGGCCTCATCCTCCGGAAATTCTGTTTCTTTGTTTGGGGTAGGGCAGTGATGGCGAACCTTTTGAGCTCGGCGTGTCAGCATTTTGAAAAACCCTAACTTAACTCTGGTGCCGTGTCACATGTAGAAATTTTTTGATATTTGCAACCATAGTAAAACAAAGACTTATATTTTTGATATTTATTTTATATATTTAAATGCCATTTAACAAAGAAAAATCAACCAAAAAAATGAGTTCGCGTGTCACCTCTGACACGAGTGTCATAGGTTCACCATCACTGGGGTAGGGCCACAACATTAGTAACAAAGAAACAGAATTTCTGGAGGATGAGGCCCAGAAATCAGGATTTTAAAAAGATTCCCAGGTGATTCTAATGTGCAGCCAAGGTTGAGAACCACTGGTCTAATCACTGACATGTCATCTCATTTGCCCTTGCAAAAACCAAGGTGGCTCCCTGTTGCCTATAGAATAAAATCTGGGCTCTATAAATCATGCGAGGCCTTTCAGCTTCTGGTCATTCATTCATTCATTCATGCACGGATGCATTCAGTTAGTCAGGCCAGAGTGCTAATATTCCTTTCCGCAGCATCCCCTACCACTCCCAACCGCGGACTCCATGTCCTGCCCAGCATCGCCTCCCAAACATCATGACTTCTGCCCCTGGGTCTTGGCCTTGAGCTCTATTCTCCTTTTCAAATTACTTCTAACTCTTCAAGGTGATTTTTAAGTGTTGGCTCTGCCAGAAGTTTCCCCTGATTCCTCCAAACATTTCTTCGAGTCTCTCATGGCATCATGCACACAATCCTGACACAGCACTTGCCACCTTGTAGGGCAATTTTGGTGTTTTGTGTCTACAACCTCCATTTAACTGGGATTTTCTTAAGAGTGGGGCTGGCATTTTTCTTTCTTTTTATCTGCCCCAGCACTGGGTCAGACAGAGTCATATGCTCAATAAACAAACAAACATTAGGAAAGGTTAAGTACCAACTCCTTTTGTCTTCTCTGGAAGTACACATACCTAAAGTGAAAAAAACCAGGAAAACTAAAATGAGTAGGTTGTTCTGAGAGTTAATTTTATAAAATCAACTTTTATTTTTGAAGAGGTCTAGATTTACAGCCAAGTTATTAAAAAGTATAGAGTTCCCATATATTTCACACCCAGTTTCCCTATAGCTAACATTTACATTAGTACGGTACATTTATCACAATTAATGAACCAATATTGCTCTATTTTATTATTAACTAAATTCCATGCTGTGCTTGGATTTCCTTAGTGTTTACCTAATGCCCCTTTCTGTTTCAGGACCCCATTGTAATAACCAATCTTGGTAGCATGTAATTGATGATTGACATCAGGAAATCATGGGATAGGTGTGCATGTGTGGGGCCATCCCTGTGGTTTTGCCGGTACACAGAGATCATATGATGAGCCTTCCAACCACAAACTCCAACATCTGTGTTTTGCTTCCTGCCCAATAGATATCCCACATAACAACTCCTGGCCATTATAGGAATAAAGAGTCTTGCCTACACCTTCCCCTCAGTCCTCTTGCCTCCTGTCTGAGCTGCTGCTTCCCGGTATGGCCCTGCATGACATGGCATGCCCCCTCCTCTTGGGCACTGTAAATAATAGACTCTTCTTTCTCAGCAGTCATCTCCATGTCTGTCAATGTACCATACCTGATTAAAACAAATTCCAGGTTCATTTCAAAAACAGTTGGCACACTGAACTGGGTGGTCCAGTGGCAGACACTGAGGACATGCTTCTGAACTGCTCCTGGCTCACTAACTGAGTTCAGGGAATGGCTTGCTCTGCCTAGAAAGGCACCACGGCCCAGTAATACACTTGCACTTTAGTCACCGCTGCTTCTGCTGCTTCTGCTGCGTCTGCTGAAGTCTACCTTGATTTGCCACCCTCAATTGCTGTGGGATCTGAAGGGAGAAATCCCAGGACCCCTGCACAGCTTAGTGTAGCTGTAGGCTGGACAACTGTCTCCAGTTGGCACCTCTATGGAGCTTAAGATGTGCCTAATGTCTGGGCAAAGGACCCTGGGGATGCCTAGGGTGATTGGTTAACTAACAAGGCAAAGGGTCCGCTCAAGGGAGGAGGACAGGATTCTTCAAGGTGTTAGAGGCGGGTCTCATTCACAAACTGAGCAGCACCTGGAAGGCCAGGGCCTCCTCAGAGGATAGCTGTAGGCTGGGCATTGTGTCCTCACTGTTTCAGAATTAGCACCATTTCCCCTTACATTCCTTCACTAAGGCTGTTTCACGTATTTATAATTTCATTTGATCTTTTTCATCACATATTCCAATAGCACTACACACCTATTAGAATGGCAAAATCCAAAACAATAACAACACCCAGGCCCGGGGAGGACGTGGAACAAAAGGAACTGTCATTCATTGCTTGTGAGAATGCAAAATGGAGTAGCCACTTTGGAAGACAGTTCAGTAGTTTCTTAAAAACCTAAACAGACTCTTACCTCATGATGCAGCAATCAAGCTCCTTGGTAAATACCCAAAGGAGTTGAAAACTTATGTCAACACAAAAGCCTGACCATGAATTTTTATAGAAGCTTTATTCATAATGATCAAAACTTGGAAGCAATTACAGTATCCTTCACTAGGTGAATGGATAAAGTCTGGTTCATCTAGACAATAGAATATTATTCTGCAATAAAAAGAAATAAGCTATCAAACCATAAAAAGACATGGAGGAAATGTAAATGCATACCAGTAAGTGAAAGAAGCCAGTGGGAACAGTCTATATGCTGTATGATTATAACTCTATCACATTCTTAAAAATACAGAACTATGGAGACAGTAAAAAGAGCAGTAGTTGTCAGGGGGTGAGGAGGCAGAGAGGGGTGAACAGGTGGAACCCAGAGTATTTTCAGGGCAGTGACTACTCTCTATGATTCTATAATGGTGGATACATGACATCTGTATTTTGTCCAAACCCACAGAATGTGCAGCACCAAGAATGAACCCCATGTAAACTATGAATTTTGGGTGATTGTGATGTGTTCATCTGTGGGGAAGCATGGGACTTAGTTAAAATGCCTGTAGGGAGGATTCTCTGAAAGGTCGGGGACCTCTGAGGGGACCTTGCTGAAGGCGGCAGCCCCTACCTTGACTTTTCCAAACAAGACTGATCCCCCTGGGTGTTTAACTAGAATCTCTCTGTTGAGTCTTTAAAGACACGACCTGTAGAAGCATATACTTTCTCAAGGATGCTTACCTAATAGTTAATTTTAGTTCAAGCTTTTATGACAATAAAAACCAAAGGAGGCAGGTGAACAGGGCTACTTGCCGGCGATAGCCAAGTAGTGCCTTAGCCCTCTCTTTCACAGAAACGTGTGTTAGAGTATCTGTTCATTCATTGCTCAGGGCCTGCCAGTCAGCCCCGGCTTTCATCAACTGGTTTATCAAATGTAACAAGTGTGCCACGCTGTGGGAGAGGTTGTTAAGGGGATAGGTGTGCATGTGTGGGGCCAGGGGGTATATGGAAACATCTCTGGACTATACTCTTATTTTGCTTTGAATCTAAAACTTCTCTAAAAATAGTCTTTAAAAAAAACCCAACCCACTGCATTTAAACTCTCCAGCAATACACCCTGATCCATATATTTGAGGTGTGCTTGACTCATCTCACAGGAGCAGGGTGCCCCACTTCACCTTGTCCCTGGAAGGATTTTTCCTGCTGCTCTGTGGTAATTTTCAAGCCTTTTTTTTATGAGTTTCCCTGGAGTATATTCCATGTACCTGGTGCTGGAGTGGGTGAAGACATATACATATTTTTATTTATCAATTCAAACATGCCCCATTTATTTAAGCTGTGCTGACTGTCCTGTGGCCTCTGAAAATGTATGTAATTCTCAGAGGCACTGTTTAAACTGAATCAAACTGAAAAATTTTAAGTAGCAACTTCTAGATCTAATAACCAAGGTAGACTACACTGTACTGAGATGTTGCAAATCTATTATTCTAAGTACTAGTGTCTGCTGCCCTGACACAATTTTCCCTAGAGCCTAAAGCATTTGAAACATTAAATCTCTGCCAGCAAGCACATATAAATTCCCAAACTGGTTTGATGGATTTTTTTCATGAATCATATGACATGCTAGAAATACTCTATGAGGAGAAGGTCATGAATGGGGTGAGCCTATGAAGCCAGATGGTGTGAATCACAAGATCTGGGGCTTTGGAGAGGTTCAGCCTTATGTGGGACAGCCACGTTTGTGGGGTGGGAGAGCCTAATGCAAATGTAGGGATAAGAAGTTGGGTAGGGTTATCAGGGTCTTCTTAGAAGTGCCTACCATAGCGCAGAAACATCTTGTTGGATCACGTTGGAAACAGCCACAATATCTGGGCTATATCAGAAGTGATGTCCGGTCCTGGGGCTTTGGGTATGTGGAACTATGTGGGCTATGTCTAACCTACTATGAAACTATTATAAGTATTACTATGTTTAGCCATTATATTATTTTCTGTTCTAGAATGTCTATGTGGTTATTTTTATAGATTCCAGTTCTCTGTTGAAATTCTTCATACTGTAATCTATTTTCTTAAATATAATAATCAGAGTGGTTTCAAAGTCTTTGCCTTAATATCTGTCTCATCTATAGCTCTGTTTCTTTCTTCTGTTTTATTTTATTTTTTTTCTTTGGGTTTTTGGTCACTAGCAGTGGTGTGTTGATAAATGTTTAATAACTGGCTCTCTGAAAAAATTTCATTGATTGTGTTTTCCAATTTCTATGGTATAAATGCTCTATTATGCCAAATTTCCAGCTACCAACATGGTGTTGCTTTACACAAGTTGGAAAGAGAAGTGCAGAGTGATTGCTGGGAGCTGGTGCAAGCTGGCTGTAGCATAACACAGTCAACATGGGACTACGCTTCAGAGTCCAATTTACCATTGTGGCAATTCAACTACATTGGACCCCCTCTATCCATGAAAGGCCAAGAGATCCTCCTTATAAGGATGCATATATAGACCAGTTGTGAGGATTGTTTGTTTATTTTTTCCATGGAGCTCCCATTAATCCCCTATCTGGAGGCTTACAAATGACTGATCCACAGATACAAAATCTCATACAACACAGCATCCAGCCAGGGGCCTACTTCATAGTAAAGAAGATTTGGGTATGGACATATTGTCTGCCATTGTCATATGATACATTACTCCATCGATAAAGAAATGGCCTCACAGAAAGCTGAAATAACCTTCTAAGTGCACATCTGAAGTATAATCTAGGAGACAATTCCCTGCAAAGATAGAGTAGCATCCTTCAGGAAGTACCATACACATTAAATCAGAGACCTTTATATGATACTGTGCCCCAAGTAGAAAGACTATATGGGTCTTGGAACAAAGGGTGGAGACAGGCTTGTCTCTACTTGTCATCACAACCAGTGACCCACTGGTAGGCTTTGTATTTCCTATTTCTGAAATTCTGGGCTCTTGAGGCTATTCCCCCAAAATGACATACTCACCAGAGGACACAGTAAGGGTCCCACTGAATCTACACATGTTACCAAGGTACTTTGGATTTCTTGTGTCCAAGAATCAGCAGATAGTAAGAGGACTCACTAACTTGGTACCAAACCTATATCATGATAGATAGTTGTTGGCACTCAACCTTGCATTGAAGATCAAAGAGCATTGAGGGGAGTGTGGTAACTATGGAGGAACAGATAGGTCCTGTCTCAGGGACATGGAGCTGCTCAGGCTCATGTTTTTTGTGTTGGTCTCAGTATTTGGATCCCTTCCAATTTTTCCAAAGAATCCATAAATCTGTAGGTTGGCATATGCCCTCTATTTTTCAAAGTTGCCTACTGAACTTGAGTCTGGTATCCACACTGTATAGCTGAATGAAATATAGTGAAACTCTGTCTCCTAGAGGAAACACATTTTGTTATGGTGCAGACCTGGCTCCCTGGGAAGCAAACACTGAGATAGATGGTGTAAGAAGTTTATTAGAGAGTGCTCTCGGAAAGGAGAAAGAAGGAAGTGCCAGTAGAAGGAGGTAGAGTGGGGAAAGAAGCAACATTGGGCAGAGGGAGACATTGAATGGTGATGCACTCTGAACAGAAGCCTCAGCCAATATCATGGGGAGTTCTCAAATTAAAATAACCCTCAGAGCTGTCCCAGTTGGGGTGAGAAGACCCAGCTATCACCACCGCATTTATCTGTCATTGAATGTAGGCTCTTCCAGGAAGGTGTGTAGTCTGTGGGTAAGTGGCTCTCTGCTGCTAAGACTTTCCCCAAAGGGAGCTAAGAGCTGATGACTGCCTGCTGGCAGCGCTCCCAGCAGCGATGTCACAAGTCCTTTATTCCCATATTATAACATCCAGTATAAATTAGGAGCTCAGAGGGGACCTGAGAAAGACAAGGGTCACCTTTCTCTTTGGATTCAAGAGGGAGAGTGTTGTATTTAGTTAGAAGCACTGATTATTAGGAAGTATAAAGGATATCTGTGGGAGCCATGATGATCTTTACAACCTTGTTGAAATAGAATGTCACTCCTTTCCCAAGAGTGGAGACTTGAACACAGGCTTGACATAGCCACTCTGGAGAATATTTGCAGAGCTACCACACCCAGAATCTTGATGACTTCATCAACCAACTTGTTTTTTTTTTTTTTTTTTTTACAAATAAAAACACTTGGGCTCGGAGAAGTTGGATGAATTGCCTGACATCATACATGGCTAACCCTTGGTAGGCTAAGCACCAGAAACAAAATTCCTCACTAAATCCAGGGCCCTCATACTCTCTGCGCCGTTATGTCCCTGATCCTCTGTCCCATCGACCATTTCAGCCTTGCAACTGCGACTCACACAGATACTGGTGAGTCATACACTGCACACCTCCTAATGAGCATGAACCAATTAAAGTATTATATTGAAGTAATATATGGGATGTGTCAAGGCAAAAATGAGAATTTCGATTTGCATAGAGCACTATTGATTAGCATGCTGTATCACTGCTCTGAATACCATTCAGGATGGCATTCAAGGGACTCTGAGATGAGGGGGAGGTAGATGCGCGGAGCACAGAACATCTCTATTTGTGAGCCAACTAAAACATATCGCCAACCCCAGCTGCCTCCGTCACCCCTCCCCGTTCCCCCAGCACTACAACACTGACAGATCTAAATATGAAGAAGAAAAATGTCTCCGGCAGGCTGTTATTTTGCTGCCTGGGTTGTGTCAGGGAAGTGTAAATATAATCACATTTTATCCGCCAATCTGAAATGGATTTCAGAGGAAGGGATCACAATGTTAGGAGAAATCTTTTTCGTGGTAGCATGGCTTGATTGAAAATAACTCCCTTGTTACCATCAGTAATGTGTTCAAGGGAGAAAAAAGCAGTGCAGTTCATGACAGAATTACTAGGCAATTCAATCAAAACCCCTTTGCAGGTTATAAGGGGAACAGGTAGGCCCAAGATTTGCCTCAAGAGCATGAAGATTGTTCTGAAAACCTTCATTTAAACATCTGCATCTCCATTGGTGACAGTGAGTACCATTGGGAAACACTGGCCTCTCCCAATGCAGCCTTTACCCTTTCAGGAGAGCCTTTATTTCTAGAGCAGGATGAATGGCACTTCTTGTTCGCCCTGGGTTCTAAACACACTGCTTTATAGCCTAATTATTACTTTGCTTTTACTTTTTTTATTAAACAAATACGTATACAATGGCCAATCAGATCTATTCAACAGGATAGTCAGGATGAGTTGAAATAATTAAATCTCAAAAAAGAGGTATCTGATATTTAATTGGACATGGAGACTTAATGTGTGTGTGTGTGTGTGTACACAAATATATGCATATATTCATTCAACTTTCAAAAATATTTAAAATCAATCCTCATTCTCCAACAGTATAGCCTTTAGAGCAGCCGTGGGCAAACTACGGCCTGTGGGCCGGATCCGGCCCATTTGAAATGAATAAAACTAAAAAAAAAAAAAAAAAGACCGTACCCTTTTATGTAATGATGTTTACTTTGAATTTATATTAGTTCACACAAACACTCCATCCATGCTTTTGTTCCGGCCCTCCAGTCCAGTTTAAGAACCCCTTGTGGCCCTCAAGTCAAAAAGTTTGCCCACCCCTGCTTTAGAGCATAGCAACTGCCCCCAGAGAACAAGCAACCCTCTAAGGATGATAAAATGCATGGAGGGCCATTCAGATAGTCCTGTGGCAGCCAGCAGCCTGAGATCAAGCAGTCTGCTTCAAACTGTTCACTGTTGTCATGGCACATGTAATGTTGCTTGAATACGAGCAGGTGAAAGCAGCAAAGATCACCTTAGGTGTCTGCCAATAATGTGACTTGACATTTTAAGCCGGTCTCCTATTACTTTTGCTCTTTTCACCGAGAAATATCCACATGACACCTCCTCAAAATTGTCAAGGCACAAATGGAGCCCTAACCCCCCTGCTCTGGTATTAAAAGAGAAGGAAAGCCAGGAGTATTCACACACAGTTGCATTCTTGGATGAAATTACTGTTCTAAATTTAGAACTAGGCCAGGCTTTGCGGCCTGCCCTTCGTTTGAGGTCTAGCGCATGAAAGACCTTGTGTTGGGGATTTTCAGGCTCACTTGGAAGGGGGCATTTAACCCAGTTTGCTCTCCAGTGACTGCATCGGCGCTGACTCTGCGGTGGCGAGGGAACCACGCTGCCCGTCCTGTGGTTTCTTTGCACTTTGAGGGAGATTCTATTTGATGTCAGTGGGAGCTCTATTTCCAAAAAGAAGCCAGGACCCCAGAAGCTGCATAGAGAAAATCTCTCCCCTGGTTCGTGAGCCAGTAACACGTCTGTGCTGAGGGCAGCTCCCATTGCATCGCTTGGAGAGTGCTGGGTGGAATGATGTTATCTCATGATGAAAGAATTAGAGTGGGAACATTCAGCCTGTATATTTTAAGGCAGAGCCTCTTTTGGCAGTGAACAATTAGTAAAGTCATCACCTGAGGCCATGTTAATTTGTCTATTATCTCAGCTACTACTCTAATGAAAAAGCATTTCCTTTAAGCACACAAAGCCATGGTTGTCCATCAGTAAAAGAGAATGAATTTGAATTCAAAACATCTTCTTTCTAACCTGAACCGTACCCTCAGTTAGCACAGCTTCTATTTTTCTTGTAAATGCCCATAATCAAGGCCCAGGTAGGACTTAATTAACAAATTATTGTCTTTGACAATACCATTGGGAAACACTGGCCTCTCCCAATGCAGCCATTGAATCTCTTCACTGGGCCAGGCCTTAACCCTTTCAGGAGAGCCTTTTAATTCTAGAGCAGGATGAAGGGCACTTCTTGTCCCCCCTGGGTTGACAATATTATCATCAGCAGAACTCCAGCATTTTCAGGTTTTTTCCTGCTGTATCAATTAGCTTTTGCTGAATAAAAAACTTGCCCCTTTATTTTATTTTATTTTATTTTATTTTATTTTATTTTATTTTATTTTATTTTATTTTATTTTATTTTTTGACAATTGGGCCCACCCAATTTTTAACTTTGGGCCCCACTCAAATGGTCCAGTATAATCTCCTTGTCTCAAGGTCAACTGATTAGAAAACATAATTTCATTGGCAACCTTAATTCCCACTTTGTCATGTAATGGAACATATTTAGAAGTTCTGGGGACTGGAATGTGGACATCATTAAAGGGCCGTTATTCTGTCTACCTCGTCTGGCTTACTTAAGATCACACTGGAATGTCGGGTATCAAATTCATAAATGATGCTCTTCATACAATTTCAATATTTTTTCTGGGAATGAAGAACAAGATGATTTATAAATATCTAGCGGCCATCTCCCTCTTCCAGCAGCTAAAGTTCACTCACATCTGAATTTTGAAAGGTCGGGGCCTATGAGTCAAGACTGAATTTTTTTCTATTGAAATCACCATTTGGCCCTAAATGTTAATATAGCTTAAGGGAAGTTTACATTGAACTTTGGAAACAAGTCAAAAAATCATGCAAAATGAAGTAAGGTTTTGGGTGGGGATAGCAAGCTGTATTGGAAGGAAGGAAGGAAGGAAGGAAGGAAGGAAGGAAGGAAGGAAGGAAGGGAAATTAATATATATTGAACACCTACTCTGTTCCACACAGTGGGACAAGCCTATATATTTTTTCATTCAACAAATATCTATTGAACTCCTTTTTTATTAATAGCTTGTGTCAGAGTCTAGGTTCTGGGGATATAACCCTAAAGAAGGTAAACAGAATTCTTGTCCATAAATGTAGCAGACAATCTAGGCAAAAAACAAATACACAAACAAATAATGTCATATGGTGACAAATGCCAAAAACATATTAAAGAGGGCAGGGGGAAAGTGAGCGATGGAAGACAGATGGCATTGCATTACTGTCTCCATGGCTCTGCAGGCTCAGTGTGCCAGACAGAAAGATGTGCAATTCTGGCAATGACACATTCTAGTGTCACATGGTCTTTCCATGTGAAAAGTCCTATACACACTATTTCTCTTGCCCCTACTGCCAGCCCACAGACACATTAGGATGGCCTCAAAAACAAGAGAGCTTTGCTTCCCATGTGCTGCCATCTCCAGTGAGCTTGTGGGAGCCCACCTCTCTGGTCTTCTCCTGTCACCTGAGGCCACTTTTACCTGCAGGGTCAGGGGTATGCAAATAAAGGGGCTCAAGATCTTAAATTACTCTCTGCTCATCCATTCTGTTTGCATCTCCAGACTTCCCAAATTGATTAAAACCATGTGAGGAGCCAGTTTGAAGAATTCAACAGTATCAAACAACCCACTCTTTGGAAAGAAGGCAGGAAATGAGTCTTTACAAAAGAGTACAAGGATAGTTGAAGGTCATTCCAAAGGGTGAAGTTAAACCAGCCGTGGGCAAACTACGGCCCGCGGGCTGGATCCGGCCCGTTTGAAATGAATAAAACTAAAAAAAAAAAAAGACCGTACCCTTTTATGTAATGATGTTTACTTTGAATTTATATTAGTTCACACAAACACTCCATCCATGCTTTTGTTCCAGCCCTCCGGTCCAGTTTAAGAACCCATTGTGGCCCTCGAGTCAAAAAGTTTGCCCACCCCTGAGTTAAACCATCTGTCATGGCCTGCCTCCTCCCTTGAAGGAAAGGATAATGAGCAGCCACAGTTGCACAGAGGGAAAGACTACTGGGCTTCCCTGCCTCTCTACAGCCTTCTTTTCCTGGTGCTCTGCAGCCCAGGTGTAATGGATAGTAATGCTGTTCCTTCTTCTCCACTCCTCTCCTATCCACAAGCCTTGCCATGTGAGCTTGCAGTCCCTCCCTCTCCACCAGGAGTAAAGTGTATTTCTGGCCTCATTGATAGTCCACTTTTTCATTGCAAGAACATTAGCCATAGTGATTTTAGCAGACATATACATAGGCTTGAAGACTTTTCTTCTTGTATTTCTACCATTGCCATGAGAGAATCTCTGAATAGCCTGCTGGTCCGATGTGGATGAGAGGTAGGGGCCAGCAGGAGCAAATCCACAAGTTGGAGCCAAGAGGAACCAGACTGAGTCCAGTTGATCCCCAACCAAGTCCAATCACATAAAAGAGAATAAATGTTTGTTGCTTTAAGCCACTGAGTTTTGAGATGGTTTCTTACACAGCATTATTGTTGCAATTAGCTGACTGATACACAGGGGAGCAGAGTTTCCCCTGGCACAAATCTTGGTAGCAATAACAAATATTCAAATAAGATCCTTGAAGCTATCAGAGGGAGTTTTTTTGAAAGCAGCAGCTGAGCATGGGGCCAAGCCAGGCCTGAAACATCAGCATGAAAACAGCACTGAGGAAGTCTTATTAACTAGAAAACCCAGAGCTGACTCACGTGGTGACTCCAAAGATCAGGAGTCACACTTCCTCTAAAGCCAGCACTCTGCTCTGCATTTGACCCCTGCTGGACTGAATTATTTTGGATCTGTTCTTGTGACTCTGGGGCTTAAAATAGTCACTGCTGAGCCATCTGTCTTGGGATCCATCTCACTTCTGAAACGTAGAGCAGCTGTGGCTGAATTGAAAGCAGCTCCTGTTAAGAAAGTGAACAATCTCTCGGCTTTTCTCCATCTATGAGTGTGCCCTGGAGAGAAAATAAAATAGAGGGCATTTGGCTGCCAAAGAAGGATAAGAGCTTCAGAAGGGAAACCGGGAGATGCTGGGCAGATAGAAAATGAGAACAGGGAGGGCTGCCAGAGGGCCTGGAAAGGAGCCAGGTCACATGCAGTTCAGACAAGGGTGCTGCCAGCTGGAGGTGCAGGAGTAAGGAGAACAGTGCAGACCATGGCTCTGGGACAGCAGAGCAGCAAGGTGTGGTGGAAAGGCCACTGAGTTGGGTCAGAGTTCCCGAGCCGAAGACTCAGCTCCATCATCAAAGCTGTCACAGCCTAAGCTTTTGCACCCTTAAAATAGGGTTAATGTTACCAAGCTCAGGCTGTGCCGGCCAATCAGAATAATGCAGATAAGGACTAAATAACTGTATAGACCCCAGCAAAATGCAGCCAATCATGCCCAAGCCTAGATGGTCATTTCAATAGGACGGAAACAGGGTCTGTCTTTTGTGCTGTCCTATATTGCATTTCCAGGACTTAGCTGGAAAATACATGCACAAACACATGCACACACACGTGTGCACACACTCCACAATTTAATTACTAATTACTAAAGGCCATTAATATGTATACTAAGAACATTACTCAAATTCTTGGCAAAGTAAGAAATAGCTGCTGTCTTTAGCCAAAAGCCTTCTGGAAGTTGCATCCTAATACAGAATTGTTAGCAATAGTTGACCTTCCTGCCTGACAATCACATCAGAGCAATGAGAGCTTCTGCCATTCTGAGCAGGAGTCCAGCCCCCGAGGAAAAGTTACTTGCTGGTGTGGAGCTGATAGGAACCTGCGGAGAGGCTTGTAATCATGAAGATGGGGTAGGTCTCTGGGAAAGTGCCTGTCTTCCATCTCCCTCTTCCTAAGGGCCGGTCTTAGCTGTTTGCAAGCATTTCCAGTATTGACAGCTATTGACAGGGGCACTGAAATTCCAGGAGAGAGAGAGAGAGAGAGAGAGAGAGAGAGAGAGAGAGAGAGAGAGAGAGAGAGACCAAGGCAAAAAGATACAAAATCATGACACTGAGTCTGGAGATGGCCATTGGTAGGTGTTCTAGTGAGTTTATTTAGAGAGAGCTCTTGGCAGAGAAGCAGTTAACCCATTCTGTAAGGATCCTCTTGGGGACTGAGAGGGAGAAAATGTGCTCTCCCAGCTGGAAAGCTTGTGCATGTGTGCGGTGCTTGAGCGCCCCTGCAAACTGCAGGCTCCACCACAATGCCGCCAGTACCTTTCACCGGCCACTCTCCTTAACACTCACATGTAATTTTATCTCTTTCAGTCCACAGCAATTTATCTTTTTAATACCCTCTGTTAGTCAAGCTGTGCTTTGCCCACTCAGGTGTTTCCAATGTTGCCTTAAAAATTTCAGTGGCTCATTCAACAAAGCTTTCAACAGGAAAAAGAAAACCAGAGGTAGGAGAGTGTATAAGTAGGCTGGCTGCCAGACCAAGGGGAGTGGAACGGTGGAAAAGGAACTTTCAAAACTCTTTCTTCAAATAAAAGAAGAGGAAAAATATGACCATGCGAGCATTCTGAAATGTACTGGATATTCAGTTTTCTCAATGCAATTGCACTCAACGTTACCCGTTTTACACTTCCTGAACATCAAGTGATTTGAGGATCGACTGTCCAACGCAAAGCCACTGCATCCTATCCAAGAATTATGTCTTTACTTTGTGACGATGATATCTTAGCAGAGAACTTCCAGAGCCACTGTGTTATTATAAAAATAGACTTAAAAGAACAACTATCATCCATCGACGGCCTGCTGTGTGCCAAGCATCCTGCAAAAGGTCTTCACCCACATCGCTTCATTTAATCCTCTGAAGAAGCCTTCAAGGTTGTAGAGACTGCAGAGAATCAGCACGATCAGGCGATATGTCATAGGGCCGGTGGCAGAGTCAAAATGTGAACCAAGTCTATCGGATTCTAATCGCACTATCCTTTCAAGTTCACAGAGCCATTTTGTGAAAGACACTGTCCAGAGTTGCCCAGAACATGGCAGGGGCAGGTGGAAACACATGCCTCATGGAATGGAGTGGAGGTCTCTAGGAAGCAGGGAATTCTGGGGCTTGTGCTACACCAGACCTGCCTGCCCACCCACCCTGCAGTTCGAACTACAGCCCCCAGAAGTGAGTCGAACCACACCCTGCTTATCAGTAAATCCAGACATTGTCACTACATTTTCAATCAATGCCATTGACCTGTTTTCCAACTTACGTCAAATCTTCTCCCAGATGAGACCGTGGGTTGACATTGTTTCATGTGCTAGCTCTGGGTGAGGGGTAGAGGGCACCCTTTAAAGAAAAACAAACCAAAAGCACATTTTCATATTTCTCTATTTAACAGAGACTCTTGAAGACAATCTGCCCTTTAATGATGCGTTCTACTCAATATGATTTAATAGTTTATGTATTTTTAACCTGCTATCCCAGCCAAATTTACAGCACAAAGTAAACAACCCGATGATGCTGTGCAGTCACATTAAAAATTTGTGTGCACAGTGAACCAAAGTAAAACTCCAGCTGAACATGACCTTTGCCCGGTTCGGCTTGTGTGTTTTCTGCCTGAGCCCTGGAGCCTCCTGGGAACGTCTGATACAGGTGTAATTGGGTCCCTCCGGGGAGTCTGCATGGGAATAGTCCAGGTATTCACCACAGAAGAGGAGCAGCTCCACAAGGAGTCCTGAACGTCACCTCCTTCTTAGGATGCTCTCATTCCAACTGTGGCTGAAACCATGACCCTATCCCTGAGGCCATCCCCATTCACCCCCCGCCTTCTTTTCCAGGCTCGAGTCCAAGTGTGAACTCCAACCTCTTTCTTCAGTTTCGCCTTTTCATGTATCATAGAGAACAACATGGACTTTGTAAAAGGCAATTCAGGAAGCACAGTCATAACGTATAGGTCTCTGCTGTCTTCTCCCTCCCGGTTCCTCTCATACAGTAAGTCCTCACTTAACATTGTCAATAGGTTCTGCAACTTAAAGCTAAACAAAACCAATTTATCAAAATCTAATTGTTATAAACAGGAGTGAAGTCCTTACAGCATCTCATCAATAGTCTAAGGTAATGAACAAACGGCATTATTCAAGGGCCTGCTATAACATGTTGGCAGACCCATTGATTGTGATCATGTGACAACTTCATTCTGTCTTTCACTGTCCCCTTTAAACTTTATTTCATGAGGTTAATTTTACTCTCTGTGAGGTTCTCCTCACTGTGAAGTCCTTGCTTCCTCTTCTCACTCTTAGACAACAGAACACTTAGAACTTACCTAAAATCACAGGCACAGGTTGACCCAGAAAGGAGAATGCTCACACTGCTATTCAAAGAGAGGCTCTGGACTTGGCTGGAAGCCTGCGGCAAGAAAGGAGGCAGAATTGTCAGTCTTCCCACTTCTCTTCCTGTTGCTTCTCCTCCTTACACACCTCCACCCTCTGCTAGGTCCCTGCCACCCCCACAGCTTCCCTCTAGGGGCGGATACATGGAGGAGGAAGGGACAGGAAAGGTGTTTCTTAAATTAGCCTTGGCTTTTTGTTCTCTGGGGATGTTCAAATGTTTAAAGTTGTTGCATTCTCTTTGGAATGCTTTGAGACACTGTGCAGCTCCCTTGATTTGGGGACCGGGGGAATATGGAGACTTACAAGTCTTTCTTCTGGCCCTGGGCTCCAGCCTCGTCCTCTCTGAAAAGGACCCAAGATGACCCACTGCTGCTCTCTCTGAAATGCCCCCCAAGTCTACTCCATGGGGACTCTCCCATCCCCCACACCCCTGCAGACCCTTTACTGGGCAGTCCCAATGCCATCCTCCCTGGCACCATCACCAAGGCAGGAGGTCAGCCCTCCCAGTATCCTCCACCTGGGATGCCTTGGGTCCAGAGACTGGCGCAGTCCACAACCCACTTTCGCATTCTCAGGCATCTGTCTCCTATAAACAAGAAACACATTTGGAAGAAGCCAATGGCATTGTGAATGCCCTGCCCTCACCTGCTCTGGCACAGTGACCAGACTTACAGCTGCCCCATTGTAAGGACATTTCTCCAGATATGTATTCCCCATCACCCCTCACTCTGCACATCTGAATCTTTGAAGCCATCAAACAGGTTCTCCCTGTTTCTTTTTAAATAGCTTCATATGCAGATTTACTTACCTCTCCTTAATTTAGAATGGAAAGCTAGCACTTGGCACAAAGTGGAAACCAAGGCAGGAGCCACACTCTACTTTCCTGCTTCCCCTTTACCTGGGAAGGTTGCTATCCTACCTTGCATGATGAAAAGTTCTCCAGACACTGAATCCATTGGGAAAGAGTCCAAAAGAAAGATTCTAACCTAAGTCCCCAGCCAGACCCTCCCCATCAATCCATGTCCCCAACTGAGCTGCAAGCCTCTCCCATGAAATTGGGGATGATGCTATGGAACTCCCATTTTCAGTGGAGAGCCTGCCTGATGGCCTCCATGGGCAAGCCGTAGCCTGCAGATGGGAAAGGAACAGAAGCTAACTTTCAGGAAGAAGGAATTTCTGAGAGATGAAATGCCACAAATGAAGGAGCCTGGCAAGATAGTCCAACCTGATCATCGAGGCCTGAGGTACCAGGGAAAGAAGAGCTGCAGAACTATATGAGACATTGTGTTTAACAGTCAGCACAACTCAGCCATGGGGTTCCACCTACCTCTCTCTTCACCCCATCATCAAAATACATAAACAATAAGAAAGAAGGGCCATTTTCCTGCAAGTCAATGAGGAAGGTCAGTGTCAGGATCTGGAGATGCGTGGAGGTCCAGAGCAGGTGGAAAAATTAGGTAAGAGTTAGATCAGCATTCCCTTGTAGATGGCCAGGGTATGGGGTTGAACCAGCCCGACCTTTAGGCACAGCAGGAGTTACAGGTGAGAAAGCCATCCCCACTCCAGTGTGCATCAGGAAGATACAAGAGGGCATGTGGGAAGGCCGTGCTGCTTGACAAGTGAGGGTTATTGTTCCAGCAGAATTAGGGACAAACATTGAAAATGACCTTAATTAGCAACCAGAAAATTGTAGGCCTTGAAGAAGAAATACCTCCTAACCTCAGCATAACCTCTGCAAAGATACCATTCATTGTATGAGAATTATATAGAGAGAGTAATAAGAGTGTGGGGTGGTCAGGAATGGGCACAGGCTCAGCTACTCAAGGGCTGACGATCTCATTCAGTGGGTTTCAAACCACAAGTGACATCCTGAGATTCCCAAAAATGAATGCTTTTCAATGAAGTTCTGATTCCATGGTTTGGGATGAATCCTGGGCAGACGGAGATTATGGAAAGCTATGTAAATGATGCTGATTCACACTCCTGGTTAAGAAACACTAAATTAAGTCTCCAACAGGTTTAGATTTCTTTTCCACCTTCTCCTTCTGCTTCCATCTGATTTGTAACCATTTCATTTTCCTTCAATACATCAGTGAGACAAGGCTGGGGAACAGAAAATGCTAAAAACATCAGGTGATCCTGAGATTCTGATAAGTGGGGCAGGTAAGGTTTCAATGGTTGGGGATGCTGAAGCCAATGATTGTAGGACCTGTGCCTTGTGAGTACATTCACACGGTCCATTTCCCAAATAGAACCTTCACTCTGCAAGAGCATGAGAGTGGTTGATAAAATAAGAAAGCGTTGAATTCAAACCACTGTGATATTTAGAAATGCCAATTGACGAGTAAGGGGTTACTGAGATGGTTTCAAAAATAAAAAAGAAGGTATGCACTGTTTTTTCTCTGTCACACTTAGACAAGGAGAAATATTCTAGAGTTTTCTGGAACGAACTGGAGCACCAGTCACAAGATTTGCATTTTGTTTTTGTAAGGGAGCGCTTGCTCAGAAAGCTGGGGGAGCAAGCCATTTTGGAAAAGCAGGCTTGGGTTGGGACCACCACTGGAATATCTTCCCAGGTGGCCAGGGCATCTCTCAACAAAATCTGCTAGCACTTGGATTTTGACAGCTAGAAATCTGTGCCACATCAGAGTGATAGAGGCCAGCTCCTTGGTGTCCCCTGGGGCACTGCCAACTTGCTCCTCCTGTGGTTCTGGGCAAAGTCCTTCTGTCTGGGAGTCAACTCACTGGAATTTGATATTTATATGAAGTGGCACCTTGGTTCTATTTACTCAGTCTATTCAAAGCTAGAGGAAAGCAGATCTCTACAGAGACCAAATATTTAGTTCCACCAAGACATGAGAAATAAACAGGAAAAAAGACAAATTGGATGCAACACACTCTAGAGTTGACACGCTATGATTCACTTCCTTAACACCTGGCCAAGTTACTTACCCAAGAGTATCAATTTCCCTCATGAGGATACAAGGACTGCTCACAAAATCCCATATATCCTCCCAGATACTTGACAGAGTGGCACTACCGCCTCCCTTCCCCTTGGATATTAGGCATGGCCAGGTGACATGCTTGGCCAAGGGTGTGTGAGCAATGAGAGAGCCATGCTCCTTCTGGATGGCAGCTAACAGCCAGTTTGCATCACCCAGCACTTTCCTTGTGATCCTGAGACTGGCAACAGTATCTGCTCTCTTACCTGGATCTTGGAGTGAGGAAGCTTGGAAGCAAAGCTGCTAGCTGAACAATGAGGCACGGGCTCATGAGTGAGTAAGAAAGTGCTGTTCACTAAGCCACTAAGATTGGGGGCGGGGATTTTTGTTATCATAGCACAACCTAGCCAATCCTGACTGATACAAGGGTCAGTTGGCATAAAAAGAAGCAAAGTCCGCAAAGCTCCTCACACGATGTTTGGCGCGGCTCAGTTGGTTGAGCATTGCCCTGTCCCATGCACTGAGAGGTCGCTGGTTCTATTCCCAGTCATGGTTTCAGGCTCGATGATCCCTAGCAGGAGGCAGCCGATTGACCTTTCTCTCCCTCATTGATGTTTCTCTCTCTTTCTCTCCCTCTCCATTCCTTTCTCTCTAAAGTCAATAAAAACATATTTTAAGGGATATATATATATATATATATATATATATATATATATATATATAACCATTGTTTTCCCACAGGCACACTTTAGGCTGGAAATTTAACAACTGCCTCTTTTGAGAAAGGTTTATGACACACAGGTTGTGTTAGTTTGGCTGGTGTATTGCTATTGTTGTTGTTGGAACCCTCAGTGTCAGTCTTGGCAAACTGGTCTATGCACAAAGGCAGGGAATGGTTCTGGATGCAGTGCCTGTCGGTTTTAAGGGGAAAACTTGGCTCTGGTAAAAATCAACCGAGGCCAGTTGCTTAGGAAAAGATGAATCACTGAAGTACCAGCATTGTTCAATAAGGCTGTCCCTGCTTCCCCACCCTCTCTGCCCCTGAGGTGTCTGGAATGCCCCACCCAAGAGCCGGGAGCAGGATGGATGCTAAGAAATGAACCTGATGCGAAGACAGACTCCTGATTCTATTTGGCCCATGGATGACTCAGAGCAGGCGCTGTCACAGCCTGTCTCCTTGAGATCCCATTGTCATCTGTACTAGGTAGTTTCATTCTGGGAGAAAGACAGCCACCAGCAGGGTTCCAGAAACATTATTTTCTTTCCTTGTCTGACTGACAGGAGTGAGGTGACAGGAACAGTGGGCTTTCACATAAAATGATGCCTCTGCCTCCACGTTATTCCAACAGTGGAGCTGTGAGAGCTACACTCACAATAACTCATCATGTCCAAAACGCAGTCATTATCTCTCCCTGCAAGCTGCCGCCTCTCTTCCCCCTGGCAGTCCCTCCCTTGGTTAACAGCATCACCATACACCGACTCACCCAGCGGGAGAGCTAATAAGTAGGCAGGAAGGAGAGGAAAGACCTTGGGAGGTGGAATTAGAAGAGCAGGGATTAATGGGCACAATGGAAGGACTTTGGGCAATTTACCTGACCTCTTGGAGCTTCGGTTCCCCTTCCGTGGGAACGGTGATGATTATCACAGTAATCGAAATGCACAGGATTTCCCCTCTGTCCGGCCTTGCTTGGGGGTCCTTTTCCTGCTTAAACTGGTGATGTATTTGACTGTAGTGGCCCATTTTGCCTTGCCAGGTCTGAGCCCTGTGACCTCCTCAATTGGCCTGTCATTAGCTATTAGTCTGGGGCACTTCAGAGGTAGCAGCATGTAAATCCAGCTTTCCCACTCACCCATGTCTTCCTTTCACTCCACTGTAACTGTAAACCTTCTACTTTTTAATAAAATGCATTGATTTTATGATCTTATACATAGCATACATTTTTGTTAAAAGTGAAATGATAGAAAAGTACAAAGAACAGAATAAAAGCATCGCATGGCACCACATCTCAAAGAGAACCACAGATGCTACTTTGTTAGACTCCCTTCCTGTAAATGCTTGTGAATACTTAAACATGAACAACACTGAGGCAGGTGCATCCTGGTTTCAGGAAGCAGTCAGGAGGGAGGGGCAGTGGGTGAGAGGGATTGAAATGGCTGCACATATCTGTTGGCTCACACGGGTAACAAAGAGTCTTGAGCAACTTCACAGGACAGCAAGGAGAATTACTTCTGGACCTAATAATTCCACCCTTCCCAACACAGAATTCTCATGCATATTGTATGTCCAGAATAAACTCACATTGGTCAAAGACGAAGTGTAATATAAAAGGGGCAAAGACAGCAACTATATGGAAACTATACAACAAAAAAGGAGGGAAAAGAGCAAAGGAAAACGACAAATCAAGTGCCTGGAGGAAAAAATGGTCTTTGAACAGGGGAGTAGTGTCTCCAAAGTTTCATACATTAAAGAGGAGTTTAATAAAGGATTTTAAAAAATAAAGCTCAAGTCAGAAATAGAAGCACAGAGAGAATAAATAGCAGGACAACAGGGTGAAATGAAACATAAGCAGAAAGAAGTGAACAAGAAAGGAGTAGAAGAGAAACAAAACTTCGGAGAACTAGAAGTTAAAAGACAAGACAAAGAAGAATTAGTATGGTTGGAAAAGCACAGTAATTATTATGAAGGGGAGGGTTGGGAAAATAAAGTAAAATGAAAGAAATGAACATAAAAGAATGAATGTATATATACATTCCATAAATGCATATCTAGGTCTATATTTATATCATATCTATTATCTACCTATATTATCTATCTATCTATGAAGAATATAAAATCAAGAATTCTAAATTCTCATAACTGTTGTCCCCAAAGAAGAGACTAAAGTAATGAAACAAACAAAAACAATCATATTTTATAGAAAGTGTTTTTGAAATAAATCACTTTCTATAAAATAAAGATCAAATCCACATAATGAATGCACACCATGGTTTCAAGAAACACTGATATGGAACTATTAGCACCAAGATATATTCTAAGAAATAGTGAACATAACAGATAAAGAAACAATCCTTTGGGAATTGAATCAAAACATCAAGTTGGCTCTAAGGATAAAATTATTGGATGGGCCTCAAACTTCTCCATATTTGGTGCTAAAGAGAGTGAATCTACATCCCCATTAGGATAGACATATAGACCAAGGGGAAAGAATTGATAGTCTAGAAATATACTCTCACATTCAATTGATTTTGAACAGGGTACCAAAACAATTCAATGGCAGACAGAACAGTCTTTTGAAAAAAATGATGCTGGGAAAATAGGGTATCAACATGGAAAAAATGATGCTGGACTCCTAACACATAGCATATTAAAAAATTAATTCAAAATATATCAAAACCTTAAATGTAACCACTAAAATTATAAAACTGTTAAAGGAAAACATAGAATTAAATCTTTGTGACCTTGGATTAAGGAATAGTTTCTTAGTATGACACCAAAACCATAGGTAAAAAGGAAAAAATTAGATAAATTGGATTGCATTTAAAATATTTATGCTTCAAAAGGCACTATGAAGAAAGTGAAAAGACAGCCAACAAATGGAAGAAAGTTTTTGCAAATCATATATCTAACAAGCAAAATATATCTAGAATATGTAAACAAACTTTAACATAATAATAAAAAGTGAACAACCCAATTTAAAAACAAGCAGAGGATATGAATAGACATTCTCCAAAAAAGATATACAAATGGACAATGAGCACAAGAACTGATATTCAACATGATTAGCCATCAGGTAAATGCAAATCAAAACCACAATGAGATACCACTTCATAGTCACTGGGATAGCTATCATAAAAAGGAGAGATGATAAGTGTTGGTGAGCTGGAGAAATTGGAACCTTCGTGCATTGCTGGTGGGGCAGCCACTATGGGAAACAGTTTAGTATTTCCTCAGAATGTTAACATGGAATTACCATATGGACCAGCAATTCCAATTGCTAGTTATATACCCAAGAGAAATGAAATGTTATGTCCGTACCAAACTTTGTACATGAATGCTCATAACAGCATTATTCATAATAGCAGTAAGTGGAACAATAAAATATCTAACAACTGATGAATGGATAAACTGATATATGTAACCAATGGAATATTATTCAATATAAAAAGAAATGTAGCATATGACATATGCTACAACATTGATAAACCTTTAATAAAACGTTTTCTTAGTGAAAGAAGCTATCACAAGGGACCATATATCGTATGATTTCATTTATGTGGAATGGCCAGAATAGGCAACTCTATATAGATAGAAAATACATTAGTTGTTGCCTAGGGCCATGGGGTAAAGGCAAGGTAAGACGTATTTCTTACCTTGACTACTAATGGCTACTAGATTCCTTTCTGAAGTGATAAAATGTTTTTCTAAAATTATGGTAATAGTTGCATAACTAGATATATTATAAATCATTGAATGATACATCTTAAATGAGTGAATGATATGGTATGTGAATTAGAAATCAATAAAGCTGTTGAAGAAAAAAACATTTTAAAGTGTGTTAAAACTTAGAGAATATAAATTCCATAGGGTCTTATTAAAGAAATACTAGATGATAAACTTCAGCCAACCAAGAAATGAACAGTAACACTGTGGTAAACAGACTGGCTGTAAACATTGAATCAATCTAAGTGTGGGAGTAAGCTAAAAAAAAATTGTGGTTTCAAAACATTAAGTATTATGGATATAATATAGTGAATAAAATAAGAATCTTCCAGTCCAAATTGATATAAATAAACAAATGGAGAAGAAAAAGTTCTACCTTATAGTAAAATTCAAACTAATAAGTGTAAAAGGAATGATGGAAACACAAAAAATTACCACTTGGCCCAGCCAGCGTGGCTCGGTGGTTGAGCATTGAACCATGAATCAAGAGGTCACGGGTATGATTTCTGGTCAGGGTATATGCCCGGGTTGCAGGCTCAATTCTCAATAGGGGGCATGCAGGAGGCAGCCAGTCAAGATTCTCTGTCATCATTGATGTTTCTATCTCTCTCCCTCTCCCTTCCTCTCTGAAATCAATAAACACACACATACACACACACACACACACATCTATATCTATATCTATATCTATATCTATATCATCTATATCTATATCATCTATATCTATATCTATATCTATATCTATATCTATATACTAGAGGCCTGGTGCATGCAATTCATGCAGTGGGCGGGGGGTGGAGGGGGGGTCCCTCAGCCCAGCCTGCACCCTCTCCAATCTGGAACTCCTCAAGGGATGTCTGAATGCCCGTTTAGGCCCGATCCCATGGGCTGGCTCCCAACCACTCTCCTGCGTGCCTGCCTGATTGCCCCTAACCACTTCCCTGCCATTCTGATCGATGCCTAACTGCCCCCCTGCCAGCCTGATTGCCCCTAACTGCCCTCCCCAGCAGGCCTGGTCCCCCCCAACTGCCCTCCCCTGCAGGCCTGATTGCCCCCAACTGCCTTCCCCTGCTGGCCATCTTGTGGCAGTCATCTTGTGTCCAAATGGGGGCGACCATCTTTGACCACATGGGGGCGGCCATCCTATGTGCTGGAGTGATGGTCAATTTGTATATTACTCTTTTATTAGATAGGAGATATATATATATATATATATATATACATATACATATACACACACTCCCCCTTCAACGTGGTTTCTACTGATGTTTCTTCTCCAACTATAGGAGAGATCAAAAACAAACCAACAAACCAAACAACCAACATACCCCCAAAATTTAACATTTGTATTCATATATTACCTCTTATTTTTGGAAATAATATCATTGTGTTAATTTCCTAACTAGAATACAATCTAAAATGTAAGGATAACATATATTTTGAGACCAACTTTTTCCCATTGGACAATATCTCTAATTGCATGATGAAAACTTGTTGGTCCTCTGGTTCCTGGCCTTAATCTTCAAAGGCCACAGATAAACATCGGTTGGTATTACTGGCAACAACCCAAGGTGGCAGATCCTATTGTTATTTTCTTTCCAGCTTTATGGAGATATAACTGACATATAGCACTGTGGAAGTGTACCCCTGGGTCCTAAGGGATGGTGGAGTCTGGGTCCCAGAATGACCCCATGCACCCATACTGGACTGCAATCTGGATAAGAAATAACCTTTTATGGGTTTAAGCCACTGAGATGGGGAACTTTTTGCTATAGCACTTAGCCGGACCTGGCTGAGCAGTGCATAGCATTAGGCAAAGGAAGGAGCTGAGGAAAAACAGTTGAGGGAGGGGGATGAAGGGTCAGCCTTGGACAAAAGAAGTTCGGACTGATTGAAACATGGACACGGAAGAAAACCTTACAATAGTTTAAATAGCTGGGCTTGGGGAACTGTTGATGAGAAGAGGAGGAGTATGTTAAAGGGAAAATAGAAAGGCTACAGGAGTGGAAAATACCTGCAAGCATCTGAGCTGATGGGAACAGCTTGGAGGTCAGCTACAGAAACCACTTCCGGTTTCAACATTAGTCGTCTATGCCAAGACTGGGAAGTCCCATCATGCACGTAGCTCTTAAAACCTGATTCAGCGTGTTGGGGTGACCACTCAGGGATTTAACCTACAATTGTGTTTGCCCCCTTCTTCTGTTGGTACCAGCTTCAAAAAGTACATTAATGAATCTAAGAGCTGATATCTATTCCCAGCCACAAATATTTATTGATCACTTTCTGTGTGAGAGGCACTGTTCTTGGTTTTTTGAGAAAACAGAACAAGTGTAAGAAATATTTTTAGACTTTGAGAATCTCACATTCTTGCAGGAAGACAGCACTCACAGATGGGAGAGTGAAGCATCCTATATAATAAAAAGCTAATATGCAAATCAACCAGACTGTGGAACGCCTGGTTGCTATGATGTGCACTGACCACCAGGGGGCAGATGCTCAACACAGGAGCTGCCCCCTGGTAGTCAGTGCACTCCCATAGGGGGAGTGATGCTCACCCAGAAGCTGGGCTAGGCAGGGATCACGGCTGGCAAGTGCAGCAGTGGTGGCAGGATCCTCTCCCACCTCCATTGCAGGCAGGTGGTAGGAGGAAGGGGTCTGGACTATGAAAGCCCTGGACTGCAAGAGGGATGTCTGACTGCCAGCTTAGGCCCGATTCCTGGGGGGATCCAGCCTAAGCCGGCAGGTGGACATCCCCAAGGGGTCCCAGACTGTGAGAGGGCACAGGCTGGGCTGAGAGCACGCCCCATCCTTGAATCTCGTGCACTGGGTCTCTAGTAAAAGAATAAAGGAGCAATGCTTGTGTGTGCCACACACTAGGGGCAATATTTTGTTTTTACTATTAGTAAGGGGTTCTATTAATCATACCCACCTCAAAATTGTGGAAGGCTAGAGCAGGTCATTTTCACTGCTATTGCTGTAACCACAGAACAGCTCAAAATGGTCTAAACTGTTTAACAAGATACTGAGTTGTTTTTCAGAGACAACAGCTCAAAATTGCAAGACACGCAGCCAAAGCATGTGCAGAGGAGAAAACAAAGTTGACCTCCAGCTGCACCCAGAACCAAAGTCTCACCTCCCCAGGATCCAACACACTCAGAACTTGAACACCAGAAGAGAACCCTTTCAGAAGTGAAGGACACATTGTCCAAGAAGATATGGTGCTGAGGCCCTTACCATAAATGGCCAAGCTCCAAGGTCCTCCAATTAAAACTTGCCCTACCAGTGCTCCTGTGAACCTGTTGCCACTACCCCCTTTAAAAGCTCTCCCCAACCCTGGATCATGGAGTTCAGGTTTTTGAGCCTTAACTTTCTTGTTCTCCTGCTTAGCACTCTGTACTAGTAAATAAAGTGACCCTAATTTCTCCATTGCAATTCTTGGCATTTAGTGTTTAACTGCAAGTTCCAGGTGGACGAACTCTCTGTTTGATAACATGTGAAAGAGGACCTGATAAATCTTCTCAGATGGGTGATAGTGAGAGATTTGCAATGATGGCTGAACCATGTGTCTGCCCTAGAAAAGAGCAGGGTTGAGGTTCTGTTCCATGTCAATGGCAGAAAACAATAAATAAGAACAGGTCACATGGGGTTGCTTATTTCAGTCTCAGGAACGTGTCTCAATTTCTTTGGTATAGGTAACTATTTATTTACAGAAAAAGTCAAGCTTCCCTTTGGAGTTACTAATCAGCTGAAACCATAATTAATAGAATGTCTCTCACCATTTGGGCAAAATTAGGGAGATAATGGAAAAAGCTGGAGAATTAAAAAAAAAAAGTCATACAATAAAGTCATAAAGCTGGGTGGTGCTTTTAGGAGAAAAAAAAATTGTCTGCCAAAAGGCCCTCCCAATCACCCTGGACCCAGACAGAGAAAGGGAGAGAACTTGGGAGTTTGGGCTCCCAGAGACTTTGTGGGTGGGGCTCCATGTCCAGGGCATTGCGAGCAATGCGCACACATCAGCCCTCCCTTCTCAGAGGCTGGGATTCTTGGGGTTTATAAGTCTTCTTAGACAATAGAAGGAACCCCAATCAACAAGCTGAAGGGATATGAATTTCAAAGGAAGCTGGGGAGAGGTAAAAATGGATTAAAGTGAAGGGGGAACCAGTTAGGGTGGATGGTGGCGGGACAAAGACAGCAGGGCCAGGAGCAACAAGGAGAGCAAGACTGGCCTTCACTCTATGGCCACAGACAAAGTATGTGAGTAGGTTCAATGAGTATGGACGGATAGATTTTCTTATGTCCCAAGGAAGGTTTTTGGAAAAGCAAAGGTCATGATTGCTCAAGTATTACCCAAGTCTTGACTTTCCTTTCTTCTCTCTAAAGCTATGAAAGTGGGGTTGATGGTCATTTCCCACCGCACATTATTTTAACGGGAATTTTTATTGTTCTAGTCCTCAAATGTTTCTTGAGAACCTACAGTGTTTAAGGCACTATTCTAGGCTCCAAGACACAGCAGTGAACAGAATAGATAATGTCTGTGCTGTCATGGAGTTTATATTCTTCCTGCTAGGAGACAGACAACAGAGTAATTTATAACTAAATGACATGCCAGCGGGTAATTATTGCTAAGGAAGAAAAGAAACCAAAATAAAGTGAGTAAAGAGGCATATCGATAATAGAGGACCATATAAATAGTGACAAAACAGGTATGTACAGAACAGAGTGGACAAATACTTTGAAGAAGTTAGGCTAAGTAGAACTCTGCACTTGGGTAAGAAATTGAATGCTGAGCTTCATGACAAGCAAAAAAAAAAAGTAAAATGTGTTGAATGAAAACGTTTAGATTATTTGAATATATAATATAATTATATATATAATTTTATATATGTGTGTGTGTATATATATATATTATATATATATATACATATATATATATATATATATATATATATATATATATATATATATATATATATATATATATAGAGAGAGAGAGAGAGAGAGAGAGAGAGAGAGAGAGAGAGAGAGAGGCAATATGCTAATTTGTCTGTTATGGGGTCTCAATCACCACCAGTCTGTGGGCAGGAATGGGGGCGGGGACTTCGCCCCCAGTGCTAATGTCACGCTACTTGCTTGGGTCCCCACCCAGGGCTGAGGTGAAGCTGCCTGCATGCGTCCTCTTTCAACGCTGATGTGCGGGAAGGAGGGGGGTCTGGGCTTGATGGGGGACCTCAGGCTGCACCCCCACCTTGGCACCAGGCCAGGAGAACTCAGGTCACGCCCTCCCACCCTGTGGGGCCTGACAGGGGAACCCAGGCTGTGCCCCCCGGCCCACAGGCCTTGATGGGGGACCTAAGGCCACAGTCCAGGGGTGGGCAAACTTTTTGACTCGAGGGCCACAATGGCTTCTTAAACTGGACTGGAGGGCCGGAACAAAAGCATGGATGGAGTGTTTGTGTGAGCTAATACATGTTAACACTGCTGCTGGTGAAGGAGCGGAGGGGAGAGCAAGAGAACCCTCCGCTCCGGCCCTCGGGCCATAGTTTGCCCGTGGCTGGGCCACACCCTCCGCCCCAGCACCGGGCCTGGGGACCTCAATTCCCGTCCCCCACCTGGCAGGGCTGGACAGGGGACCTCAGGCTGCACCCCCTGCCCCGGCGCTGGGCCAGGGTATCTGAGACTGCACTCCTGGCCCAGCGCTGAGCTGGGGGACCTGAGGCTGTGTCCCCCACCCAGAGGGGCTTAATGGGGGGGTGGGGCCAGCCAGGTCTGGGCCTCACCCAATGGGGGTGGGGCTGTCCGGGTCTGGATCGTCTGCGGTTTCGAAGTGCATGTAGGTGGTGGGCAGGGACTTGACTCTAGGTCCCACGGCACACCCCAGACTCTGACAGGAGGGAGATTTTATATACATTTTACTAATTTTCTTTCATCTCTGACACTTCTATTATAGAGAAAGGGCAAATAGCATTACTAAAATGATTCTTCTAATTAATTCCCTTTTAATGTGCACGAATTTCATGCAAAGGACCACTAGTCTATATATATAAAAAACATTTTATCTGGGGAAAAAAAAAAATATATATATATATATATTTCCCAGATAAAATGTTTTTCCAGCACCAAACTCCAAAAGAAATTTATCTCAATAAACCTTTCAAATACTTTCAATTTAGAGAATGGAAAAAGCACTAATGTTCACAGTTGTGGGCAAAGGCTTTATGGATGAGGTGAGACAGAAAGCGGGACTTCCCTGGAGGAGCGGGGGGACTTTGTGCGATGTCCAGCTGGCTCTGACCTGCTCTCTGCCTCAGTGACCTGCTATGACTTGCGCAGCGGAGCTTTTCTAATGCACAGGCTGTTAAACCCTATTGTGCTGCTTTGACATCTGGAACAAATCCTTTTGTCATACACCATCAGACTTTAAGCAAATAAGAGCTAATGAGTTATCCAGACGCCATGATTTTGCCTCCACCAATAATTACTTTGTTCACTCAAGGATAGTAGAGAGGCAGGAAGATCTCTCCCATCCCACTCACATTAGAATTCATTTGCTTTGACAAACATCTGACTTGTCTGTTATTTACAAGGCAACATATTTATTTTGCGAGATCTGCCCTGTACATCTTCCTGTCCGGAAGCTCTGTACCCTAATGGTGTGGAAAGAGTCTCTGTTTTGGAGCCAAGCCCAGCAGAACTTCAGCCCCTATTCTCTCAATCACTACCTGAGTGAGCAAGGGCAAGCTGTGACCCTCCATGGGCCTCAGTTTCCTCGCCCATAAACTGGAGGTAAAAACATGTACTCCATAGGGTGGGATTACCCAAGACCTTAACACATTGTCTGGCACACAGTAGGAAATTAATAAACATTTGTTACCATCCTGTCCTCAAATCACTTTTAATTAGTGTGTCCTTTGAGAATAAGGTCAATGATATACATTTTTAAATAGGACATATCTAGGTAAATTCACTTTGAGAATAGTGATTTGTTATTTTTAATTTAACGCCAATTAATTAGTTCAGTGAGGCCTTCTGGCCTCTCCCTGATGTCTCTCCACATCTTATGGCATCTAAAGGGAGATTTCTGAAGTCTGGTGCCGGGGTCCAGCCCCAGCGGGTCCAGGGGTCCCCAAAGGTGTGGACGGAGTCGGCGAAGAAGGAAGGACACAGGGACTTCTCCAGCCAGGTTTGGTCGCCATGTTCTAGTCAGGTTCTCTTGCCAATTTCTGTAGTCAGGTTCAGTCCAGGATCCCTTGCCATATTCTCCCGCTAGGCTCTGTCTCTAGGCTCCGAGGCCAGTCCCTCTCCAGGATCCTCTGGCATGCTCTCTCCAGCGAAGTTCTTCTGTCTCTAGAGAACGTTCTGTGTAGGTTCTGTGCCTAGGATCTGTCTCTCTTGGTTCTGTTCTAAGTTCTGAGTCCTGAATTCTGTCTCATGAGTTCTGTGTTCTGAGTTCTGAGTGTTTCTGTCTTGTTACATCTGTATTTATACCAGTTGAGTCAATCCTATCAATCTCTATTACAAAGGTTAGGGCGTTTCTTATCTCCATTCCAGGGAAAAAGATTATGTAGTTTAAGCATGATTGTTCGTAGTTAAAGGGATTAATTACCCGCCTGGCACTTAGTTGAGGGGTTTTATTCCCTCCCTAACTTCAGGGGAAAATCCCTACCTGGGGATTCAACCTTTCTCGGAGAGGTGACCTTGGTTAAAACACAGCGCCAAGAAGGTGAGCAAACATATTAAGAACCGTATGCCATATATGCCAGGTCCCTTGAAACAGCAAGGATGGACCGGCTCCCGGCAGTCTGGAATAAAAGAAAGTTGACAAAATATAGAAAGCATTATTTCAGATAAAAGGACATGCCCACTGTCTCTCAGGCTGACTCCCAGGGGGATACTAGGCCAGTGGAGGATAGCTAAGTGTCCCGTCTCTGGGAACAACCAACTTGGGGAAGGGGAGACCGTGGCTCTGGGGATTTGTGTAGAGGACAAAGCAGGCTTACCTCCAGCTGCAGGAGCTACAGCTGCTGGGAGCTATTGGCACCTGTATGAGAGCAAGTACTTCAAGGATGAAGCACCTGGAGAAACAGATGAGCATGGGTGGGATGTCAAAGCATCATCTTCCAAGGAAATCTGAGATGGAGACTGGGGAGCACTCGGAAGTAAGTGGTGTATCTGGGAGACTCGGAGGTGATTGGGCCAGGGGGCGTCAGCATGAGCCTGAGCCACACCAGAGAGAAATGGCCAGCATGTAATCTGTCCAGACCAACCTCCATAGACAGTGGCTGGAGGACTTTAGGACTTTTTTAAACCTTTCTTTTACTAAATTCATTAAGTATAAATTTTATATGGAAAAAATACAAAAACCAAAACTATATAAACAATGATTTGTTAACATGCAAAACATTCATAAGCACAACCTAGCACCCAACACCCCAGAAACCAACCTCTACCCTCTCCTTCCTCCAAGAGAGTAGCCACTATCCTAACTACTATTTCCAATATCCTAACAACTTTCTTGCTTTTCTTTATAGTTATACCACATAAACATGCACACTCAAACATAATAGTTTAGTTTTCCTATTTCTTGAACTTAATATAAAAGAATCATACTCCACATGTGTTTTTTGTTGTTTTTGTTGTGGTAGTGGTGGTGGTGGTGGTGCTGTTGTGTGTGTGTGTGTGTGTGTGTGTGTGTGTGTGTGTGTATCTGGCTTATTTTTCCCGATACGGTATTTGTAAGATTCATTCATGTTGCTGCATGTAGAAATACATCATTTATTTCCGTTGCTGTGTGGAATCTCATCTATAAATATTCCATGATGGATTTATTCATTCTAAAGTTGATCGACATTTAGATTGTTTATAATTTATAACCCCAAATGCAGCTATAAAAATTCTTGTTTTTTTTTACATTGGTTAATACAATTATATAGCTTTCAGGTGTTCAATTCTATAATAAATCATCTGAATATCATATTGTGTGCTCACCAACCCAAGCCAAGTTTCCTTTCGTCACTATTCATCCACCCTTTACCTTTTTCTACTTCCCCCAACCCTTTTTTCCCCTAGTAATCACCAAACTGTTGTCTGTGTCTATGAGGGGTTTTTTTGTTTGTTTGTTTGTTTTCTTTGTTTCTTTTTGCTTAATCCCTTCACCTTTTCACCCAGCCCCATTTTGACTATTTACAATTTATAACCCCAAAAGCAGCTATGAACATTCTTATATATATATCTTTTGGTGCATGCAAACACATTTGTATTGAGTGTGTGTGTGTGTGTGTGTGTGTGTGTGTGTGTGTGTGTGTGTGTTACCTAGGAGTGGAATTGCTGGTTCATAGGATATTAGTATATTCATGATTAGTAGATAATGCCCAACTCTTTTCCAAAGTGGTAAAACAGGGAGGCTTTTCTTATAAAGTATATTTATCTCATGAAGTGAAGAAAACCAGAAATGGAATAACTGATCTCAATATTTCTCCCACAAATAGTTCTTTGAAAAAGGTCTCAGGACTCCCTCAAGTCTTCAAGAGAAATAATTTCCAGACCTAATGTACACAATCCTATTTCTTTTAGCGGCCCTATCAAATAATAGGATACACACATATAGAGTGTCCCCAAAAATATATACAGTATACACACTTTAAATAATTATAAAGGCGGTATTTATTAAAACACATTTTCAAAATTGAGCTACTAGCTATTAAAGTATGTAGGTATAATTTGGGGGGACACCCTGTATATTCAAAGAGTAATATTGCTGTTGGATCAGAATATCAAACTACTTCTACCTGGAATCAGTTTGACTGATATACACATGTACCAAATATACACTGAGTGGCCAGATCACTATGACCACCTGACGTTTGTAGGCAAATTAGCTATAAATTCGTGCTGAAGTTGCTAGAGGGCCAGACCATTATAAATAGGGAAGCAGGTTGTTGACCACGACAGTAGAAGTGATTTTTTTTTCTGAAGATATGGGTAAACAACGCAATTTAACAGCCTTTGAACATGGGAGATATATATATATATATATATATATATATATATATATATATATACAATGTATATCAAATAATATAATCATTGATGTCATATATGTCCTATGATGAGGTTATGTTCCAATATGACCTACAATGGGGTTATGTTCCAATAAACCCACCGTAAATTGAAATATCATTAAGTTAAACATGTATTTAATGCACCTAACCTACCTTAAACATGCTCAGAGCACAATATGCACAAAACACTATAGAGTACACGGTAGCGTATTGGGTGTTTGCCCTAACAATCGCGCAGCTGACAGGGAACTGTGGCTCACTCACTGCCCAGCATCAGGAGAAAGTACCAAACCACACAATGCTGGCCTGGACCACGATCAGAACTCAAAGTAGTCTCTACTGAAGGCGCATCACCTTTGCACCATAGTCAAGTCAAAATACTCTAAGTTGGGCACTGTCTGTATACATGCATAGCATTGTCAGACTAGGTCTTTCTCACTTTCTCATGAGAAAATACTGGCAGAGTCCCATGGAATATTGCTGAATACCCCTTCCCAAACCCCACTCCTATTCAATGTTAAGAAACAAAAACATATGTTTAGTAGTATCTCACAAAAGTTGCTGCCTGCCCCAAACCTAGAGAAAGCCTCTTTCTGTTCAACCAGCTAACTAGCTGACTCGCACTTTGCCTTGTCTAGCAGGTAGGAAGGTATTCAACTGCTCAGACAGAAATCTCAGAAATTTGGAGTTACCCATCTACCAGATATGTTTCTTGGGCTGAGAGAAGCTTGTCCAGGTTTAGAGAGAGGGGGTAAGTTTTTAAGATGTACTGGAAAAGCACCAGGACAGTAAAAATAAGAACTATGTTCACAAGCACACAGAAAGAAAATACATGAGGCTTTTGGAAGAATTCTGTATCATGACACCTGAGCATAAAATATACAACGACAGGGTGGATGAGGAGGGGGCGGCTTTTCCTACAAACTATATTTATCTCATGAAGTGAAGAAAATCAGAAATAAACAACTGCTTTTTTCTTAAATTAGAACCAAATGGATAGTTATTAAGCAATAGCAAAAGATAAATAGAAAGTAACTAAAATGAAACATTATATTGGAAATGTATTGGCTGCAAATATTCAGGCTCTGGACCTTCTCCCAAGAGAAATGAGAACTAATAATAAACACAACATTTTATATTCAATTTCATGAGATTTTGAGACTCTCATAAACTTCTGCTTGGAATGTAAAATGGTAGGGCCACTCTGGAAAGCAGTTTGGCATTCTGTGAAAAAATTAAAAATACCCATGTCATATGATCCATAGATATTTACCAAAGAGAAATGAAACCATATGAGCATATAAAGATTTGTATGCAAATGTTTATAACAGCTTTATTTGTAATAGCCAAAACTCCAATTAACCCAAATGTCCAACAGCAGATGAATGGATGAACAAGCTGTGATTTATCCATATAATGGAATACTACTCAGCAATACAAGATTCTGCAAAATGCAAGAATTTCAAAATAATTATAATGAACAAACTATACTGTCTGTTTTCATTTATATAAAATTCTAAAAAAATATATCAAACTAATCTATAGTGACAAAAAGACCAGTGGTTGCCTGCAAATGGGGCAGGGGTTTAGAAATGGGAAATTACAAAAGAGACACAGGAAATTTTATGGATAATGAAGATGTTCTCTATGTCAATCATGGTCATGTTTTCATGGATCTATACACATGTCAAAACTTATCAAATTGTACACTCTAAATGTGTGCAGCATATTATATGCCAACTAGTAGCCCGGTGCACGAAATTCATGCACATTAAAAGGGAATTAATTGCCCTAACCGGTTTGGCTCAGTGGATAGAGCATCGGTCTGCGGACTCAAGGGTTCCAGTTTTGATTCCAGCCAAGGGCATGTACCTTGGTTGTGGGCACATCCCCAGTAGGGGGTGTGCAGGAGGCAGCTGATCGATGTTTCTCTCTCATCGATGTTTCTAACTCTCTATCCCTCTCCCTTCCACTCTGTAAAAAATTAATAAAATGTATTTTTTTAAAAAGGGAATTAATTAGCAGAGATATTTTAATATTGCTATTTGCCCTTTCTCTATAATAGAAGTGTGAGAGATGAAAGGAAATTAGTAAAATGTATATGAAAATAATATATAAATTTATTAATAAATAAACAGTAACAAAAGGATATAACTACAACAGAGGCATGATATAAAAATGACAAAAACATGACATGAAAACAACAAAAACATGATATGAAAACAACAAAAACGTGATATAAAAACAACAGTGATGCAAACAATGACTGATAAAGTAATTAAACTTATTCTAATATCTCCCTGTATACTGCATTAAGAGTGAAAACACTTTCAGAGTGCTTGACTAATTTCCCTTGTGATGAAGTACTTAGAACTTTAACTGTAACATCACATGCTCTTCAAACTCGAGAGAAAGCAACATATAACTGACCATGTGCAAAAATGGGTTCAGGTAGGAATATGCCTACTTTGTCTAGAGTTTGTCCTTGTGATTTATTAATAGTCATCATGGGAAATGCTGGCATCACAGGAAACCATCGTCGAATCAATTTAAATGGGAGGCCAGTGTCAGATGGGGACAAATTAATTCTTGGAATCAGAACAGCCTTTCCCTCTGCAGATCCTGTTAATACTTCAGCTTTAATAATGTAGGTTGTAATATTTTGATAATAAATCTGGTACCATTACAAAGACCCCATTTACTATTGAGATTTCTCAATAGCATGATGATTGCACCCACTTTCAATTTTAATTTTAATTCCCGAAGGAGTAAATACTATTAAGAAATTCGATGGGAAAATTTTCCTTTTCAGCATCATCTGTGGAATCAATGGAATCATCACTCAAATATGTGTGAAAATCTCCATCGAGTATATCCAAATTTTCTTCATTTAATTTTTGAACATGCTCATTTTTTGGACAAAGAATTGCACGTTTAGATATATGTTTAATATTATCTATAGCAGTGGTTCTCAACCTTGGCTGCACATTAGAATCACCTGGGAATCTTTTCAAAATCCTGATTCCTGGGCCTCCTCCTCCAGAAATTGTTTCTTTGTTATGGAGTGGGGCCACAACATTAGTAACAAAGAAACAGAATTAAAATTTTATTGTGGGGAGCTGCTACAGTGTTTTGGACAGGTTCAAGCCATGGACTGATGAGAGGGCACAGTCCTCTCATTGCCACCTGCAAGTCCCAGCTTGGAGGGCAGGGCCCGCCCAGCACAATTATAGCCAACAGCTGTAGTTGTAAGCTTGAACCTATGGTCCGAACACCTGGCCCCATGTGCCTGAGTGATGTAGGCTTGATAGAGTTCAGGTGCATGTAGTTGAGTAGGATTGAAACACAGGAGAATGTTGTAAACATCTTGGTCACACCCTTACTTTGCCTCATAGCATCTGCTATAAAATAAAGGCATGGCTGTGGGCATGGTTGCTGTCTCTCAGAGAAGCAGTGTCCCACGGAGACCGGGCATTCATTCTCTGGTCTGTCTTTTCTAAGCCTTTCAGCCGCTCCCACTCAGGTTCACCCTTGGCTGTGCTGGCATGGCACACTTTATAAAGATAATGCCTCCACACTCCCAGGGCAGGTTCCTGCCTCAAACCCAGCCCTTACAGGAAACAGCTTGGGGGAGGGCGCAGCCTTTGCCAAGACAACTCCTGCAGGACTTGACTTCCTTCTGCTTGGTTGTGGTGGTTCTGGTCATGATGACCACCACCCAGGTTTTTATATAAGTAGATTACTCCTCAATATAGCTGTTAAGAACACAACCCTACATAACACTGACCAGTGGGGAATATAACTTGCATAATCATATACTGCTGATAACAGTGCACATATTTAGCACTTGCATGGAAAGCAATTTTGCCAGAAGTGAGGTAAATTTTTACTATTGTTATTACAGTGTGGATGAAATGCAAAAAAAATGAGCCCAAATAGCCAATGATCAGGCAGCTTATTGCAGGAGGTGTTATCCCTGATCTGTTTTTTAGAGAAGTGCATGCTTGCAGATGTGACAGGCTCACCTATCAGAAAGCTCCCGCTCTGTGAGTGCAACACCTGATGTCAATCATTTGGCTAATGTTCACCCAGATTTGCACTTTGTGCTTCACCCTTTATTGCTTGTATTTGCAATAGAACAGCTAAGTTCTTTAATTACTCCTTTAGGGACAGTTAATACATTCTAAGTGTTTACTAAGCCTGGGAAAGTGATTGATTGCCTCTGGTTAATACTTTTATACTCAGGTTAATTATTGTTTTCTGATAATATTTTTATTCATTAGCATCCTTTAATGAAGTTGGCAACCATTAGTTAGTTAAGTGGACAAACCATTAATATGAGAGCCAATGTATCAAGAGAGGGTCAACCTACTGATTTCATGGTCTTAGACAGCCTGGACAGACCTCATAAAATAAAAATGCTCACCTGGATCACCTTCTCTTTATCTAAATGAGACAGTCAATATTCTGTAAACAGCTTACTATTTCAGCAAGGCTGTGTAACTCTAAGGAAGGCAGGGTAAAGGACATTGTGTACAAAAAAGATGAAGAGTAATGGGAGGGCAGCACAGCTGATTTTTCATTGAATGGATCTGGCACAGAAATTTACAGTAAGAGAACAAGGATAGACAATGCAGAGATTTCTGGCACTTCTAAGCCTTCTCTGAACCTTACATTTTAATAACTTATCTTTAAAAGATGATGCGTCGCTTGTTATGAAAGGAATATGAAAACATGAGAACATGCAACTTCACAGAGGCCTAGACTGGCTTTCTGCTGATTGAATTCTATGGAAATCAATAGAGATACATTTCACAGTCTGGAGCTATTTCAGGGAGCACTTCCACAGGAAGACGAGCAGAGACCTGGTGCCTCCCTTGAAGAGGATTAAAAGGGAGCAGAGCATAGCTACAGACATTAAACTGGATTCAAGTAAGAATGTTTGAGACCATAACTCCGAGCAATGGGTGCAGTTGATAAAGAATGAAAATCATGCAAATGCTAGCAGTATCTTCAGAACTATGAGGATACTGATAGATAACACCATTTCACGTGGCTCCTTCCTGTCTTGCTTTAAACAGTTATTTACAAAACACTGACAGTGATCACAGCATGGCATTAGGTAGCAAAGTGTGGGAACAGAGAGAGAGAAGAAAAAAGTATTAAACAGCCATAGTTCATTTTGTCACTCTCCTACTGAAAAATGGTTACTGGCCTGTTATTGCTTAAAATAATGAATAAATACCTTAGCAAGCATAAAAACTTGTTTATATCCTGTCACCCAATTCAACCGTTTCTCAACATATATCCTTTCTCAGTAATAGTATCCAATCTATGGATTTGACACACATAGTATCAGATTAAGCATGGTACATAATGATTCACCTAGTACCAATTATGGGTAGCAACACCAGCATTAGGGTCATTAATGCTATTTCCTATGACAAAAAGCAACATACAATATTTTATTGACTACTGAAAAAAAATCACCCCAGCACTTGATCACTTCATTCACTCGTAGCCCAGCAAGAATACGCCTGGTTGGGTGGCTCTCTGGACAGCTGTCCTTTTAGTAACTGGACTTGTGCTCCTCCCATTTGGGTTGTCCAGTATTCCAGAGTCTCCTTACAGAACTTCTCCTCTCTCTTGGCTCACAAGTTTACAGATTTTAGGGGCCAGACATGGAGGTGGTGTACATTATTCTTATCCACATTTCAGGGATCAAAACTAGTTGCATGAGCCCAGTAGATGTGAGAGAAGATCAGTTATGTGTTACTGTATAACAAACCACCCCAAAGCTTAGCTCACAATTCTGCAGGTTGGCCATTTACACTGAACTTCACTGTGCTGACTCATACATCTTTAGGTTAGATTCTGCTTCTTGTGGCTGACTGGCTGTTGGCTGGAAAAACAGGGATGACTTGGCCATGAAATTTCACCATCCAGCAGGCTAGTGCAGTGTAATGTGTAATGGCTTAAGACTACCATGGCCCGCTTTGGGGACCTTGTGATAGGTTGAATGTGCTTTATATGTGAGACTTAGATCTTCAGAGGCAGGAGGGTGGACTGTGGTAGGCAGAATAATGGCCCCCTGAAGATGTGCACACCTCAATCTCTGTAATGTATTAAAATGTTATGTTATGTGGCAAGGGAAAATTAAAGTTGCTAATCAGCTGACCTAAAAAATAGGAAATTATCATGGGCCCAATGTAACCATAAGAGTCTTTCCATGGGAAAAAGGAGACAGAAGAGTTAAAATAAGAGAGATGACATCATGAGAAAGACTTGACCAGCCATATAGCTGCAAAGGGACATGAGCCAAGAAATCCAGGAATTATCTAGAAACTAGAAAAGACCAGGAAATGGATCACCCCCTGGAGCCCCAGAAAGGAACACAGCTCTGGTCTTTGCCCCGTGAGACTCATCCTGGACTTCTGGTCTCCAGAACTGGAAGACAATAAATTTATGTCACTTTCAGCCACTAAGTTGTGGTGATTTGTTATAGAAATATCAGGAAGTGATAGAACAAGGACCTGTGAAAGGGACTACCAGGACATAGATAGCGGAAGATATGAACCAATTGGGCCATTCTAGGGTTGCCAGGAAATACGGTATTCCCGAGTGTCCCAGGAGAACACGACATGGTTCAGTGAACACGTGACTTTGTCTCTGCTACTATCAGTTTTCATAAACAACCCAGGGAACGCTGATCTGCAGTCATTTTTGTGTAGCAAAATGATGCTTTTCCAAACATCTTGGCTGCAATTTGACCAGTGCTGTTTCCTTCAGCTTTTCATAACGCTCTTCCAACTTTCCATTCCTCTCCATCATCCAACTCTCTCCCACTCCACTCTCCATCTGCAGATTCCTCTCTTCCTTTTCAAAAAAAAAAATATATTATTGATTTTTAAAGTGGAAGAGAGAGGGATAGAGAGATAGAAACATCAATGATGAGAATCATTGATCGGCTGCCTCCTGCACGCCCCCTACTGGGGATCGAGCCCACAATCCAGGCATGTGCCCTTGGTCAGAATTGAACCTGGGACCCTTCACTCCGCAGGCTGATGCTCTATCCACTGAGCAAAACTGGCTAGGGCAGATTCCTCACTTCTTGGTAAAATCTTTCATTCTTCAAATTTAAATAAAAATTATTTTTCCCTGACCAGGATGTCCCTGATTCTCCCAAATACATTCTTGATCTTTCCTTTGTCCTCCCATTGTCTTATCAAATTTTCAAACTCAGTCCTATAAACTAGTAAAAAGGACTATTTGTTTAAATAACCCAATTTAAAAATGGGCAAAGGACCTGAAGAGACATTTTTCAAAAGGAGATACACAAATCCCCAATAGGCACATGAAAAAAAGGTGCTCAACATTACTAATGATCATCAAAAAAATGCACATCAAAATACAATGAGATGTCAACTCACACCTTTTAGAATGGCTATCATCAAAAAGACAACAAATAGCAAATGCTGGTGGCAATGTAGAGGAAAAAGGAATCCTTGTACACTGTTGGTGGGATTGTAAGTTTATACAGCTATTGTAGAAAATAGTATGGAGGTACCTCAAGAAATAAAAATAAAACTGTGATATAATCCAGTAATTTCACTTTTGGGTATTTATCTGAAGGAAACAAAATTACTCTCTCAACAAGTTATCTGCACTCCCATATTTATTTACAATAGCCAATATACAGAAACAACATAAGAAAATGTGATATATAACATTCTGCCATTTGAGACATGGATGAACCTGGAGGGCATTAAGCTAAATGAAATAAGCCAAACAAAGAAAGACAAGTACTGCAATGACATTTCACACTTATATATGGAGTACACACACACACACACACACACACACACACACACACAAAGAAAAGTCAAATTCCTAGACGCGGGGTAGAATAGCAGTTGCTGGGGCTGGGGAGGGGGTGGTAGAAATGTGGAGATCCGGTAAAATGAATAAGTTTAGAGGATCTAATGTACAGCATGGTGATTATAGTTAACAGCACTGTATTGCACACTTGAATTGTGCTTGGAGAGCAGGTAAGTGTTCTCACGCACTCAAAAAAAGGGAACTATGTGAGAAGATGAATATATTACCTGGATCGCGGGAACCCTTTCCCTATGCAGATGTATATCAAATCATGAGGTCGTACACTTTAAATACACTAACAATTTTATTTGTCAATTATACCTCAGTAAAGAGAAGGGGAAAGTGTATTTGTTTAGTAAAAGAATAGAAATCTCTAGCCTTGAGAAGCTAACACCTGATCTGAGAAATTAATATAAATGCAAAAATATATCCGCTGCTCCCTTCTCAGTGGCCAATGGAACAATCCATCAATCAAATCCCAAATCAATGATTACAAACTGTTCTACTCACCCACTCTTCCCACCTACAACACATTCTTCACCTTGAAGCCAACTTCACATTTTATAGAGAGCTTTATTGAAATATAGTACACATGCCACACAACCCACTCATTTAAAGTGTACAATTCAAATGCTTTTAGGATCTTCACAGGGTTGTGCATCCATCACCACAATCCATTTTAGAACATTTTTTTCATTACTCTGAAAAGAAACCCCATACCATTTAGTCATCATCCCCAATTCCCTCTGTCTGCCTCCCCAAGCCCTTTTAGAACACACAAATATCATATGTTATTTTCCTGCCTATCACCCCACTGCACTTACGATAACACTACAAATCCTTGTTATTTGTGCCGAACTTACCTGTCTAGCCTCATCTTGTGTTTGCTCCTCTTGCTCTTTGCCTTCTGGAAGCATTGGTGTCCTTTCAGCTCCCTACATGCCAAGCCCCATTTGCGCTCAAGGCCTTTGCACGTGCTATGTCCTCTGCATGTACAATGCTTTGCCCCACTCTTAGTTTGGCTAACTCTACTGCACCATTAGATTTTAGCTGAAGTGATGTCTTTAGAGAAGTGTTCTCTAACCTACTTCCTATCTCAATTAGACTCCTCTGTTTTACCTTCTCAAAGCATCTTCTATGTTTATTCATAGTGTTTATCACCATTTTAAACTTTACATTCATTTGTTTGATTATTGAACTGAAGTTTTCCTCTGCTAATTTTACACTGTTCATAGACATAGAGGTGATTTTTTCCCCCTTACCAAACACCCAGTTCCCAGCATAGTATCTGGAGCATAGTGAATATGTAATAAATACTTACAAAAAATAAGAATGAATGAAGCAATCTGAATGTTAAAAGCTAATGTATACTTCTCAAGAACCTCAAAATATATATGGTCTTTAACCAAGTAATAGCATTTCTGGGATTCTAAATGGAAGGAATAATCCTAAATAAGAGACTAAGTATAATTTTTAATGGTAAAAGTTCAGGACCCCATGAATGCCCCATTATCATGCAAAAGTTATGTAGCACATGGTATAATCATTCAATGGAAATTGGGAAAACATGTGAAATTGATGTAACACATTGAGTGATATAATAGCATCAAAACACTTATGATTTAATAGAAAGTTAAAAAGCAAGATAGTATGTAATTATAGCAATGTAAAAAAAATATGTCCATATATATACAAGAGTTATTAAAAAGCTGAGAACAAAACCCAAACAAATATTAACAGTGCTTCCGGGCAGAAATGATTTATTTTTGCTTTAATCTTCATTTTTCTTATTTTCTAAATTTTAATAAGCATTTATTGTTTTTATGATGAAAAATATACTTTTTTTCATGTGGTATAAATAATTCCATATTTTTTCCAAATGAAGGTACTAAATAAAGTGTTTGCTACCGTGAGAACAGTCACGGGGAGGCGGGGAGGGGCTGAGGGCCTGGGGCAGGATAAGAAGGAGGTTGATCTCTCAGTGACCCCCTCCACCCTGACCGAGGAGCTACATGTGTGACCAACTCCATCTTTACCACCTTCCTGTGTAGTGATGGATTTCCAGGTTCTGCCCCCCGCCAGTACCCACCCCCTTCATGCTTAGAGATGCCTTCTCAGTAGTGGTGGCACATTTCCTCTGAATCAGTCATGCCGTCCCTCTGTCTCCTGCTATTAAAGTGACCGGCTTTCTGACTGAAATGTGGGCACCAGGCTGAGTAGGGCCGCCACTAGCACAGACAGCCAACAGCCAGGAGGTGAATGTGGTGAGCAGATTCAGCCTGGCTTTCAGCATACTCTCTCCCCTGGTGTGTGTGAGTGTGTGTGTGAGTGTGTGTGTGTGTGTGTGTGTGTGTGTGCACACGCGTGCGCGCAAACTGGCTGGTTTCCTGTTTGTAACCCCATTTATGGACACTTATAATTCAACTTTTTCTCCTTATTAAATCAGGTGTTATTCCCCCTATAAATGTTCATTTTCAAAAAAATTGCTGTTACTTCTTGACATCTACTGCTTCCTCTCTTCCTCTAGTTGCCCCTTGGGTGTATAACCTTCAAAATATTTCTTTATTGACATTTTTTTCAGTTGGGGGTTGGAAGACATGGAGATAAGCATGTAACTTCAATCCATCTGGTTTGACCAAATGTAACAGATGGAGAGTCATCAAAGACGGCTGACTTCTGCAAGTGACTGTAAAGGAAAGACTATTCCATGGCATGACCGTTGCCTGAGCATTGCAGGACCTGCCAGCTGGATCAGCAGAACAGGGATTGTTCCTGCTAAATGCCTGAGACTCTGTTGATGCCTCCCCTGTGACACAGTGTGCTGATTTCTGCTGGGTCCTAAAACCCGGGGCAAGCATGATGAGGGTCTTTCTCTTATCTAGGGTGGATCATGCCACAGTATTCCATCCATCCTGCCCCAACTATGTAAGTCCTTAGCCCCTGGTGTCTGGTGCTTTTTGCCATGGCCAGGGAGGCACCTCATAGGTAGACTCCCATAATAAACACTTAATGTAATGGTAGAGTTGTCAGCCTCTCCCTCTGGTCTCTCTGCCCTGGGAAATTTTTCCTAAGACTGACGACTAGTAGAGGGTGAAGGCAGGAGCTGCTGAATGGGTCATCAATCATTGTTTCATGATTCAAATCTGTGGCAAACTTGCTAAAGTCCTAACGTTTCTGTGGACCCCTCCAGTGAGCACACGTTCCAGATGACAATCCTTTCTGAAGGCCAAGAACAGGCAGCATGCTCTCATTGCAGATGTCATGAGTGGCCTGTGGGCAGGGGAAGCTGGACTTCCTGAGGCCCCCACAGCCTCCCCTGGTTGCTTTGAACATGGGCGTTGTTCACCTGGGTAATGAGTGGAACTGACAAACTGAGTGCAGGAATCTGAGCCAATAATAGGGCACACTGTTTGGTCTGTAACATCTTGACTCTCTCTTGCAACCTGGAGTAGTGCCCAGATCCCAGGAGCCTGCCCCTCACCCCCCAACCCCAGAGCTCCCGAGGCCAAGACTGTTTTCTCCTCTTCCTTGCCTCCTTGAGATCTCCCTGGATAGTGGTGACTCTGAATCTGATAGTAAGGATGACAATAGTCAGCAGTTTATTGAGTGTTTGCTTAGCACCTGACCTCTAATTCGCATTCCACTGATACAGGCTGTTATCTCCGCTCTGTCCTTCCCACCCAATCAATTCAACTCGTTTTTAAAAACGTTTTATTGAGTGCTCACTGTGTGTCCCATCCAGCTGATTTTCTCCTTCAAAATATGTATTAACCCGTTGTCTACTTTTCACCTATTTTTTACCACCCTGGTCCAGCCCTTACCTCCTCACTGTCACCTCGACAGCGGGTCAGGACTTCCTAAACTTGCAGGGTGACTCCACTTCTGTTCCACCTGCCTCAGAGCACCCTCCAGCCCAGCAGATCTTCCAGAACAACAGTCCTCGGCAAAGCGGCCACTTGTCAAATACTCTCCAGTGGCTCCTGTCACCAGCAGGACACATTCTGCTCATTCCCTGGGCTCCGCATGCCCCACTAGGTGAGCCCTGTCTGGGTCCCCAGCCTCCTAGAGCACCACCTACCCCTCTGCTCTTAGGGAAACACCACAGGGCTGCATGCATCATGCTGTCTCCCTTCCAGGGGAAATCGCCTTTGTCTTTTTCCTTCTTGCTAGCTCCTTCTCACCTTATTCCAACTTACACTTACGTGTTATCGTGATCTTTTGGTGTGTCCTTACTAGACTATGAACTGCTAAAGGCAGGTCTTTTTTCTCAATTATCTTTGAATTACTACCTTTAGGACGTAGCTAAGCACACATTACATGCTTTGTAAAAACCTCTTATCACAGGTATTATGTGTCTGACACTGCTCGCCACCTTGCAAACATTTCTATAATCTCCATAATGAATGTGCACCTAACATCTGGCACGCGCTGTTTTATGTGCATACCTTTACTCTCTGGAGTGATTTTTAAAAACAGGAACCAGATCCCACCTGCCCCTCTCCCGGCCCTCTCTCTGCTCACTCACTGTGCCTGGGCCTCACAGGCCCCCTCTGCACCCAGCAAGCTCCTGGGCACCCCAGTATGATGCCCACACTAGTCCCTCACCTTGGAGCTCGCTGCCCTCAGAGCTGCACCTGCTGGACTCCTCTCTGTCATGCAGGTGTCAGTGCCTCTGTCACATCCTCAGAGAGGCCTTCTCCTCTCTGGCATAGCCTCTTCCTTCCACCCCCGGGTCGGGATTCAACTGCCACAGGAGCCCTTTTAATTTCCATCACAGCATGTCTCCAAACCGGAAGTTACCCTGATCCTCTGTGTGAAAACTCAAGGGCTGCCTCCCACTGGAATGGAAGTGCCACAGAGTAGGGTCTTGTGGGCCTTGTTCCCTGTCCCCTGAGCTCAGAATGCTTCCCGGCACACAGTCTGCACAATCTCATAAGCTATAATCTATTATTACTCCCATTTACAGATGAGGGAAGAAAAACGCAGAAAGGTTCATTGAGTAGATTGTGTAGCTGAGAAGCCAGGCCTGTTTGATGTGACAGCCGGCATTCTTTGCCTGATTCCTTACACCTCTGAGATGGCATCTCCATCTGGTCCCAAGCTGCACAATGTCTTGCCCTCTCCTTGTCTGTTCCTGAGCAGGAGGAGGCATTTCTGCTTCTCTGCCCCACTGCTCAGGTTTTCTCTCTCTCCTCGTCTGCTTGCCTTGGCTATATGCACTCACAGCTGTCTCAGGACACTCCACAGTTTGGTCAGACTTCCTGTTGGAGTCAGGTAGAATGAAGGCCATGGTGCTGCCTATCTACCAGTGCCTAGGCCACTGTGTCCCCTGCCACCACTAGCATTTCATAATGCCCTGGGTTTTTGAGTGCCGTTTTATTACTCTTTTAAAATGAAATGGACTTTTGAAAGGGCAAGTAGCATTCTGGAGGCAAAGCTTGGCATGGATTTAGGGTGATTAAGATGGCATTTGCCTTGGCAATCAACTCCCTTCTTGCACAGAATGGCTTAAGGTCACAATATCAATCCCAAATTTGGTCTCTATATCACAGACTGCAATATTGTTTTCCTCTGGGGACTGAGGTCTCAATATTGATGATGTTTCCCAGATTTCTCACCATATAGAAGACAGTCTAAAATGTATTCCTTCATCCATTTATTCATTTCTCACACATTTCTAGCCCAGCACTATGTACCCAGCGCTATGCTAAGTGCTTGAAGCAACATAGATGCCTAAGACCTGGCCAGCCCCTCCTCCCTGCCACGGCCACCAGGGGCTGGAAAATATATGAATGCTTCCCCCAGGGAGTAATAATTTTAACTTCCACCCTTGTACCAGATCCTGCACTCCACCATCCCGACCTCTTAAATTCAAATAGCTTCCCTTTGACCATGAAAAAGCACCGAGGTCACACGAGAAACATTAGCTGGTGCATAAAACTGTCAAGCTCCTGAAAGGAAGGAGCCCACACCAGACACTCTAAAGACAAAGATTGAGGAGCACATGGGAGATTAAAGGAAGCATTTTTCACCTCCCAATGTGGAAGAATACCCCATATCAGAGCTGGAAAAAGACCCAAGGAGGTCAGCAGCGATGACCTGACATCCAACTCAGGTAAATCAGGTGGAGGCGAGGGAATGAGAAAGAAGGGAAAGTAGAAACACACACACACACACACACACACACACACACACACACACACACACACACAAAACAACAAAACAAAACAAAACTCTCAACTCCCATACCTTAAAGTGGTGACTGCATCTTGGGGGCTTCAGAGATTGCTCCTTCTCCCCTATGACTTTGGGGTGTTAGGGAGCAGTGGGAGAAACCAGGTAGTGGGGGGCTGAGGTGCATTCAGCTAATTTGGGGGCTTTCTTGTTCCTGAAGCCTATGCCTTACCTTGCTCAGATGTGCTGATTTGGGCTCTGCTTGGACCAGCTGGCTTGCATCAGCACAGAGAGTATAAAGCTGTCAACGCCACATGATCAAGCTCTGTGATTTTACAGACGTTTCTCTTCCCAGGTTTTTCCACCTTCAATTCGTGTTTTCACTCTTTGAGGCAAAATTAGGAGGATGTGGGAGCCATGGAAGAGCCCCAAAGAATCATAGACCTAACCCACGAGGATCAGGCAAGAATCCTGAGGCTGTATTTTGAATGTTCATGGACTTTCTTGCTTGTGTTGGGTGCTCATCTGGTTAGGGGAGGACTCTGCCCTCCTTGATGAGTAATGGTTCTGGGATCCAAAAATGTTTTGATAGCTTTGCTTACATACAAGTTTATACATCGATCCTATTATGAGAAGCAATTATTCCTTTTGAAAAGTCCACTTTCACATTGTGCTGTTGGTGTGAAGGCAGAACCATAGCCCAAAAGAAAAGAAGAGAAAGACAAATGCTTCTTTTTCAACCCCCTCTTTCTGGCCCAAGCCTCCAGAACAGCTCTGTCCATGAGGGAGATGAGCTCCAAGACTGTGCTTTTCCCTCCAAGGAGCCATTAGCGAGTGGCAGCAGCAGAGGGCTGCAGCTGGTCCTTCCCTTCTGGGTGTCCTGTCTGTAACTGTCACTAATGCAAATTCATTAGCTATTTCATTAGCTAGGCCAAAAACCTATATCCTGATCTTTAGCTGAAAACATCTCTGAATTAGATCATGAAAATTAGAATAAAACTTATTCGCCGGTGGCAATTAATGAGTCATGACTAACTACGGAAGAGGGAGGGGGTGCAAAGAGGAGCTCTCCTTCCATTCTGCTGGTGGCTAAGTGGAAGGGAAATTAGTCTGCGTTTTGTGAGTTCACCGAAGCATGGAATCGTCACTGCTAAGAGCCACCAGGCTTCCTGACCCAGCTCCTGGGCTCCCGCAGCCTTCCGTTCCACACCTTAGGGAAGAACATGAAATATGGGTGGTGAAGGCCAGTCTTCAGGATGGAGACCAGCCCTCAGTGGGAGGTGTGCCAAACAGAAGGCACACCTTCTATTAGCTTTGGTGGAGACAATCACAGACGTCTTGCCTCTGATGTACATTTCCCACACAAAGGAAACTGAGGTTGCAAAAGGTTAGGTAGCTACTTCCTGGTCACACAGGAACAACGGAAGGATTGGGCCACAATTCAGTCTCCTGACTCCATGTACAGTGCTCTTTCCTCTGAACCACTATGCCTGCCAAGTACTTGGTAACCATCCACCCATCACTTAATACCCACTCCAAGGGGGATGGTGAGATGGAATAAACAGAAAGAATGGTAACGCATGGTCCCTGCATTCCTGGGATAAAGTATAGTGGGGATACACTGTCAGGCAAACAGGCTTTTAGAAAACAGGATAGCATGTGCCCTGACAGGGGTACGCAGACAGTGCCCTTGGCATGTGGAGGTCGCAGAGCTTTACTGCCTGGAAAGTCATAGAAGAAGATGATATTTCAGTGGAGACTTTGAGACCAGAAGTTTGTGTCTGAGATTGGATTCACCTTAGAAATAGAATCTGAAACAAGGATTTGAGGGCAAAACTTTATTCAGGAGGTATATGAACACCAGAAAGAGAATCAGAAATAGAGAAAGGGGATCCATAAGTCAGCTATCACACTTTGTGTGGAGAAACTCTGGGAACAGGCACCAAACACATGTCTCAGAATTATGTCACCTGAAAGGCAAGGGAGCTGGAGTGTTTATACACCAAGTCATAGTTGAGCTCTGCTCCTGGTGGGGAATGTTGGGTGCCTGGCATTTGCGAGGTGACAGGATGGCCATCTCTGGCTTGATGAAAGCCCTCGGGTAGAGAAGCACAGATGTTTACAGTTGTGAGGCGGTAGACACCATAACATGTGAAGGCATGAGGGCATTGGCAACATTTGCTCTAGTGGGCAGAGGGGAAACCATTGGCAACAATGCAGAGGCATGGAGTCTGGAGAGAGAGCATGGTGTGTCGAGAGCCAAAGAACTAGAAAAATAGTTGAAGCCTAAACTGTAGGAGTGGGAATAGGGAACAATAAGGATAAAGATGTAGACCGTTGAGACCATGGGGCTTTTTTGTGCCTTGTTACATAATCTAAATAATCACAGTTTGTTGCCCTGGTTGATTACATATACAACAGAAGAAAGGGAGAAGTCTAAGATGACTCAAATTTCTGCAAAAGGGTTTAGAGAAAGAGCACACATAAATCCTGAGCCAGCACAGACCAAGACTCAGTTCCTAGAGGTGTGGTGGGATCTGGGTCCTTCACAAGGGTTTCAGGGCCTCCAGGCACCAGGAGGAGGGAGCAGGTGCAGAGTACTCTCCAGAGCCCCTGGCCTGACCAAACAGCAGGTCTCATCTAATTCACTCAGACTGGGACCCAGAGTTAGCCTGGGGCCTGAAACAGGTCAATGTCAGTTGGTGGAGCTGCTGCAGCTATCTTGCCACCTCTGCAGCCCCTCCCAAACATCACTTGAGCACTCCAGACTTGCAAGTTCATGATTTGGGGTTTCTATGGGTACTTTGGAAGCAAGTAAACAAAAATCTTTAACAAATTGCTCTCAGAACTGCCTGTGGCTAAGGAGGTTAGCAGGTGACAGTGACATCATTTCCATCACTCAATAGCCCTAGCCTCTGTCACAACTGAGTCTTGCTCTCTCAGCAATGAGAAGCAAGGAATAGTTGTTCTTAACTATCAATGAGTTAACTTGCAAGCCGTGATGTAGATTAGACAGGACTCCTGACTGTGGGGTTTAGTCCACCTGACATTTAGTAGGTATTCAATAAGTCCCAGATGTTGACTGAAATAATACTTTTTTTATTGTTGACATGATTACAGATGTCCTCCATTTTGAAATAATATTGATGGCTCTACAGAATTTCATTTTCTGGAGATTTATGAAAATAAGGGAGATGTCCACCTCTATAAAATGATGCAGGAAGAGTCCTGCCTGGAGGCTGGGAGGTGGACATTCCAAACTACAGAACTCAATTCATCAGAAAGAAAGGAAGGCGGGAGGCTGAGGGAGGGAAGATGGGAGGGAAGATGGGAGGGAGGGAGGGAGGAAGGGAGGGAGGGAGGGAGGGAGGGAGGGAGGGAAATCCTCTGGAGTTCCAGAGTGACTGAGTCAAAAGACCAAGTGTCATTAAATCTGTCATTTGAGAGGGAGAGTGGACCAAGGAGTTAAACAATAAATGTGGGGACAGTAAAATTGGCTCCCAGACTTGATCTGCTGGCAATAAGCTTTGTCACCTTAGCCAAGTTATTCAGCTTCTCTGAGCATGAAGGTACATGCCCATATGGTCTCAAGAAACAGAGACATGTCAGGAGGGTGCGTGCAAGGATTTTCCCTCCACCTGCCAGCTCATTCTATTGATTCTTGAGTGGGTGTCCACCCTATAGCATAACAACCTGCCAACCAGGTCAAAAACCTTGCTCAAGTTGTTACGCTCTGTTCCCTGTAGAGGTAATAGAGACCAGAGCTCTTCTTTAACATGCCTGGTGTTGTATATTAAGAAGCTTTTGCTTCCTTCTGGCTTAACCCCCAGCTTACTTGCCTTGTCTGAGAGATGGATGGCAAACCATTTCAGCTGGTTTTGCTGCCAAGTCCCTGAGCCACAGCCTCTGTAGCACAAGGTGATTGAGCTGGGGAGGTTGAACCTCCAGACGCTCCCAGAGGACACCTTTTTTCACTTACGTTTCTAATTTCTAGACTTGTCAACAACTTCTGCCTCTCTTCTCCAAGAAGAACACACACTCAAAAACAAAAGTTTGCTTGTTTTGTTTGTTCATAGATGCCATAGTTGCTCTCAGACTGCCTGTGACTAAGGAGATTAGCAGGTAACAATGGCATCATTTCCATCATTCAATAGCTCCAGGACAGGACAAAAAAGGTAAAGGGGAACAAATATATGAGGAAGGAAGGAAACTAGACTTCAGATTGTGAGCACACACTGGGATATACAGATGATGTCTTATAGAATTGTACACCTGAACTTACATGATGCTATTAACCAATGTCATCCCAATAACTTTACATTTTTTAAAGGTAATTTCCACTTTAAACTTCCTGGGGGACTCAGCATCCCTAGTTGTGAGACCCCATATTAGCCAAGAATGACAAGCTCCTGTGCTTTGTCACCATGGTCTCAGGGTGAAATCTCAGGGAATGAGAATAGACCCCCCTCTTTAGCTATATCCTGGCCTAACTGTTCCCTCCTTTAACTGACCATTCAGAGAACCCTGGGTCTATGCCACTCATTTTTAAAATTTGAGATATAATTCACATACTGTAAAATTCACCTTTGTATTCATTACCTCCAAAGGAAGCACTGTATGCTTTGAGCAGTCACTCCCGATTCCCTGCTACCCAAGCTCCTGGCAACCACTAATCTTTCTGTCTCTGTAGATTTGCCTATTTTGAACATTTTATACAAATGGAATCATATAATATGCAGCCTTTCTGTCTGGCTTCTTTCACTTAGCATAATGTTTTCAAGGCTCATCTATGTTACAGCAAGTATCAGTGTGTCATTCTCTTTTATGACTAAATAATTCTCTATTGCATGAATATGCCACATTTTATTTACCCACTCCTTAGTTGATGAACATCTGGATTGTTTCCCCCTTTTGAGTATGATGAGTAATGCTGATGTGAACATTTGTGTGGCAAGTTATTTCGCGTGAGCGTATTTCAGTTCTCTTAGCTATAATCTAAGCGTTTAATTGCCATTTTATACAATAACTCTATTTAAAAATTTTTGAGGAACGACGAACATTTTTCCAAAGTGGCTGTACCATAGACATTCCCAACAGAACTATAAGAAGATTCCAATTTTTTCATCTTCTCACCAACACGTGTTGTTTCTGCCCTTTTTATTATAACCACACTAATGGGTATGAAGTGATATCTCACTGTGGTTTTTATTTGCATTTCCCTGATGATCAGTGATGTTTTAGCATCTTTCCATTGGCCGTTTGTGTATCTTCTTTGGAACTATGTCTATTCAAACACTTTGCTCATTTGTAAATTGGGTTATTTGTGCCTTCTTTCTGAGTTGTGTTCTTTGTATATTCTGTATACTAGACTTTTATCAAATATATTATTTGAATACATTTTCTTCAATTCTGTATGTATCCTCTGAAGTATAAGTTTTCAGCTTTGATGAAATCCATTTTTTTGTTTGCTTTTGTTTTAGGTGTCACAACTAAGAAACCATTGCCTAATTCAAGGTCATGAAGATTTACATCTATGTTTTCTTCTAAGAGTTTTATAATTTTAGCTCTTATACTTAGATCTTTGATCCACCTTGAGCTAATTTCGTATACGACGTGAACTAAAGGACTGAATTCATTCTTTTTCATGTGTATATCCAGTTGTCTCCCACTATTTGTTGAAGAGACTATTGTTTCCCCATGAATTACTGTGCCACTCATAACTTCTACTAGATCCTGTCTCCTGTGATTTACCCGCTTGTATTAAGTTTTTCCTCTCTCAAAGCTACATGGTCAGCCAACTGAAGGCAGAAACTGGGGACAAATTTTTGAATCCCCCATGAGGTTGGGTACAGGATTATTCAAAGCTTCCCAGTGCATACATTAATTGAATCACTCTGGAAATTGCTACAGACTCATCCCTTCTGAGTATTTTTCACCTAGAGGTCCTACGTGTTCCTGTATAGCCCGCACCAATGTTAATTTAGTTCAACAAAGTTTAATGAAGTCAGAACCAGAAGCAAGCAGGGAGTGGAGAACAGTGACTTCAAATGAATTTATGCTCCAAAGCCTATGAGTTCTTCTTGGGGAGGTCCTGGCAATCTCGTGCCTTCACCATCACTCCCAGCTTCTCAAAATGACCCTGGAGCGTGGAGGACCATAAGCCTTCTCACTCAGCCAGTGAGATCCAGGAGGGAGGGGAGTTTGGAGCCGGACAAGGAAGGGGGAGGAAACGGTGTTTAGAGGAAGAAGGGCCTTCCTTAGAAAGGCCTTGGGAGCAGAGATATGGAGGGGAAGATGGGGCCAGAGAGCTAGAGACTAGAAAGGTAGTCATCGATGAGCTACTCATTGAGGGTAGGTCCCCAGACCATCTACATGTACTGGAAACAGCCCTGGGAAAGCCAACTCACCCAAAAAGAGAACACAGGCAGCCTTTGCCTAGTCCTGGCAACAGATTGTTGAAATAATGGGTTTATGTTTCAAAGGTTTTTTCCCCCCTGTGTTTGATCAATAAAATGTTCTTTAGATCAATACAAATGTAATTTATGCTGCTGGCAGCCATTTATAGCGTACAGTGGAGGGGCCGCTGCCCGGCAAGCCCGGCTCATGAGCATCACGCGAGCATCCTGCTCTGCTGGCCATGGCTGTGCTTGAGAACAGAGGGAAAACTGATGAGATTACCCACCAATAAGTTCAAGGTTGGCACCGATGCCCTGGTGCCTGCATTACTCTCTCCAACTCAAGGCCTCTAGGAGAAAGAATCTGGCTCTCCTTAATTCATTTTTTTTAAACGAGATAATAAAAACAGTGTGGAATTGATGGTGTTTATTTAGTATTTTTCATGTGCTAGAAACTGTTCTAAGTGCTTTTTTAATGAATTAATTCATTTAAATCTGACATAAACCCAGTGACATCACCCCACTAGAGCTCTCCTCTCTTTGATAAGGCAATGAGGCACAGAGAGGTTGGATAACTGAGAGCCAGGCACACAGTGACGAGGAGCTAAACTGGGACTTGAACCCAGGAAGTCTAATGGCAGAGGCTCTAGCACAGCGCTGAGTCACCCTCCATCCGAGCATCCCCTGTAGCCCCTGACATTTATTTATTAGATGCTGACCACATGCCAAGCACTGTTAGTCATACTTTCATGTACTTTATTCGCCTAACCCTTTTTCTATAGATGAGAAACTGAGGCCTAGAGAAGATCAGAAATTCCCTCCGTTTCATTGCCAGGAAGTGGCAGAGCCAACATTTAAATCGGCACTGTGAGCCTGTGCTGTGCTATACTCTCACCTTCAGGGAGGCAGCCAAGTGGTCTGTGTGTTTCTTCCTTTCCAGCAGCTGCCCCAGTGAAAGACAAAAGATTCTTCAGGGAGTTCAAAATGAGGAAGAAGCCCCTAGGGGTGCAGAACAAGTGACCCGGAGGCTCCTGGGGGGCCCAGCAGCGAGAGCAGTGGGCCATTAGGGTAGGACTGCTCAGAGAGAAAGGCTGTTGAGCGGAAGTCTCTGTCCTGGTGTGGCCCCCTTCTCTGCAGCTGCTGCAGGGCCCAAGACTCCCACAGGCTGAGAACAGTTTAGCCTGAGTTCAGCTTTCTGACATTCTCTGGGTCTTCACTGTCACTCCCAGCCCAGGCAGGGCTCCTAGGAAATGTGACGCTGGATGTCTGACCTGCTTTCTACGTGGTGAGCTTCATGAAGACAGGGCAGGTAGAGTCGGAATCCTTGTGTCGGGGTCCCAGTTCAGCAGTGTATCACTTTCCTGTCTGGGATACAATGAACTGGGCCAACTCATTTCTAAACTATCTCCCATTCCAAACACTATACAAATCAGTGGGAAGGAAGAAGGCCAGGGCTGCTAAGACAGAGATTAATCTTTCATTTATTCAGCAATATTTATTGAATGCTCATCATGTACCAGCCAGGGAATTCAGCAGTGAGCAACAAAGACAGTGTTCCTTGTTGTCCTTGTGAAGCTTAAATTTCAGTGATTTGTGAGGTGCCAGATTCATTCACTGATTCACTCACTCATTCGTTTTTTCATTCATTCGTTCAATAAGCACTGCTTGTTACAGGTGCAGTGACAGGTGCTGAGGATTCAAAGACTAGAAAGACAAGGCCCTGCCCTGGAGGCACTGAAATGTCAGCAGGAAAGTGAGGAGTGTCAATAAACACATCTCCATCTTGAGATCGGGACCAAAGCCATGCTTACTCTGAGTCTATCCCCAGCATTACGTAAGAACTCACCAGAGAGTAGGATTTAAGGGCTAGCCCCAAAGTGGGGCAGGAGAGCAGGGAAGCTAGGGAGGAAGACAGGAGGCAGCCTGCCAGAGGGCCTTGGGCCAGGGCAGGCACCCACAGGAGCCATCCTTGAGCAAACTCTCATGGACATGTCAGATGAATGAGGGGGGCCAGGAAGGGCAGACCTCAGTGTGAGTGCTTCTGCCCACTAGTCCCTACACTGCTGTCTCCAGGGCATGCAGCACTGTGCAGGTGCACTCTGCCCCTTCTCGCAGCTCATCAGGAAATCCAGGATGCTCAGGCTAAAGTTAGGTGATGGCCCGTCTCTGCACCTGCCCCCACTTCTAGTAGGGCCTCTGAGTCTGCTGGGTCTCCCCAGAGCATCAGTCTCTTGGGAAGAGGAGCCCAGACACTGTAGGTACCTTTGCTCATGGCACCTCACTTCCTGGGAGTCAGACTTTGTTCATGCGCCCACCTTAATTCTTCAAGGGATGGTTGAGAACTGTACCTACCATTCCACTTCCTCAGCGTCCATACCAGCTTTCCTCCAACTCCCCCTTCCATGAGGCTCAATATTCCTTTGGGTCTCGACTGCCACAAACCCTGACTATCATTTAGTTAAGGGCCACGACCTTTGACAGGTCACTTCCCTCCTCCAACTCCCATTTCCTTGTCTGTAAGTGGAGAATAATGTCACCTATCTTGATGACTTGACAGAGCTGTGTTGAAAATCACATGAGATAAACAGAAAATAATAAGCTTTAAGTGTTATGTATAGAGGTAGCAATAATGATGACGATATTTATGACACGCCAGAGTGATAGGAGGTAGAGATGTGGAACCATTTCTTTCCCCATTGAAAGATTCAGCTTCCATTAGCCATCCCTGAGCACCTCATGTGTGCCAGGCACTGGGACAGTTGCTTTTGTGTTCTGAACCTCATTTAAACATCACATCATTCCTTTCCATTTTCAAATGAAGAGGCAAAGGTGCTGAGAAGTACGTTTCCCCCAAGGACCCAGATCCTTAAGCACCTGGGTTTCCTGGAGAAGTCATCTGGCTCTTTAATCCACGGTTCCACAGAACACTAAACTTGTATCCATGTGGTTTCTGGAAAAATACAAAGTGTGCTGTACTCCTACCTTTAAATTCAAACCCTCTGCTTTCAGACCCAATTAGGAGCAGGTAATTACCTGTGGGAAGTGGGGAGTTGGGCAGTCTGCTGGATCGAACAGAGAGTCTAGAGCTAGTCTTTTCTAGTTATCAATAAAAGGCTACAACAAAATCATTAATTGGCAATGTGTTTATTTAATATTTCATCCCATAGCCCCAGGATGGAAAGTAGCCACAGTCACCCTCCTACGATAACATTTTTTGTTGGTGCCCTTGGCTTCTCTGCCCGTGTTTGGCAGAGATGTGCCCTGAGATAGGATGACCCAATTTTCCCAGACTTCATAAAGAGGATTATATAGTCTCATATACCTCGGCTTCCCACCTGGAGTCTCAGCCGTGAATGGTCCCTGAGATGATCCTGAGTGAGGCAGGCAGAACGTCAACTGCCTGAGCCCTGCTGCTGGAGGCAAGAGAGATCAGCTGAGCTGCTGTCACCAGGTGTCAGGTGCACTAGAGTGAGCCCTTGGCATCCTGTGCTCGCAGGATCTCACCAGGACAGACATGCACCTGGGCTTCCAGCTCAGCTTTCCTGCCCAGCCCCACAGGCACCTGCTAGGAGTATGTGCTCAGCCTGCTTAACCTCTTCCCCAGGGGACTGAAATCTGCTCCCAGCCCACCTGTGACAATCATTATCCTGCTGCCTTCTGCTTCTGAGTATTGTTTGTCTCCTGGTCATGGGCACCTGCCTGAACTGCACTTGAGCTTCTTGACCCCGCTGATCTCCATGGAGCAGCTGCTGGCTACCCACATGAGCACCACCAGGGTCCCGGCATGCTGCCTGTAAGAGTGAGCAGCCCTTCCAGGCCTCTTCACCCTGTTTTGCTGGAATAATGTGACTGCTTGTTTGAAGGACATTTGAAAGTCACTGAGTGAGCAAAGAACCATTTGATGTTCCCTGGTCCTTTCTCCCGTGGGGTTCTCTAGGTCTTGGCAACTTCCAACCTTTTTGCTTGTTCCTGGAAACAGAATATAATTGCAGAGCGGGCCGACATGAGGACAGAGTCCTTGGTGTTGCACGAAACAGCTAGCTATAATTTGGGGACTTTGCCTGAAGGGCAAGAGGAATTGGTTCTTACTAGCCTGAAATAAGGGATGTTCCCAATTTGCTCTGGGCAGGGAAAGAGTCAGAATGTAGTTTGCCGTTAGCAGGGAGTTTTCCATTTTGGGTTCCACCTTATTAACTGCAAGGCATGATGGGCCAGGAGAACCTCTTGTCAACCCCTGACTAGCACACATTGCTCAGGCTTCATTCCCTCGCTTGTCCAAACAGAAGCATCAATCACACTTAATCTAAACCAGGTACCTGTGATAGATGTAGTTATGAGGTTGACAAGGTCCGTGAACTCACAGATTCCTCAGCTCAGCATCCATGAAATAGGAGTGTTTGGGTGGGAAATGCTGAGGGTACCCAGGGCTCTCCAGCCTTCTTTCTTGACTTCAACAGCTGGTCATCAATTCTATTATTGTTATTATTATTTTTGCCTTCAGTTTGGCCAATACTGGTGAGGCCAGATGTCTCTAAATTCCAGATGAATGTGTGTCAAAACAGAAGAGCAATTCCACAAGTGATCCAATGAGCCAGTGAGGCATTTGGTAGATTTACAAATTCTATCAGATCATTTCTTTCAGAGTGGGCAACTGGGGATCTAAACACTCTTTCTATCAAGAAAAAAAGCACACTTTCAAAGAACAGTTTTCAAAGGTCACTTTGCCTGCATAGTGTCAGTGACTAATCCAATAGCCAGTTATTTTGGAGAGATGTAGACACAGCCCCCATGGATCTTGGGCCTGAGAGTGTCATTATGGAAACTGAATCTCTTGGTCTCTTGCCCAGTGGCAGACACACATGAACTCAGCTTTCCTTCTTTTATGTGGTTTAACCAGAATCTTGCTATGATCCAAATGACAGTGATCCAAACTACAGGATTAGTGTCTTCTGAGCATCATAGTGTTAGGGTGTCCTTTAGGTGATCTAATTCCAGTTCCCATTTGGCAATGTTCCTTCTCAGAACGATCCTTCTAATCTGATTTGCACACTCCTATAACAGGAAGCTCACTCCACAATAGGTCATCCCCTTCCACTGTGAAGTTATTCCAAGTGCCAGAAAGTTCTTCCTCAGAATGAGCTGAAAGATGCCTCCTGGAGCTTTCACCCTGCTGCTTCTATTCTGCACCATATGGAATAAGTCTACTTCTTCTTCCTCATGAAAGCTCTTAAAATTCCTGAACGATGCTCAGTCTGGCTCTCCTGAAACTCTAGCTTGCAGATCATGAGATTTCTCAGCCTCCAACATTGCATGAGCCAATTCTTATAATCTCTCTCTCTCTCTCTCTCTCTCTCTCTCTCTCTCTCTCTCTCTCCCCCCTCCCCACCCTTTGGTTTTGTTTCTCTAGATAATATACCCCATATGTTTGAGGGCTTTATTTACCATGGCTGCTAACCCATTACCCGCGCATCTGAGACCATCCTCAGGGGACTTTCTCTGAGGAGGAATTTGTCCTCATAAAGCAATTGGAAAATTGTGGGCTTTGTGGTCTGGCTCTGCACTCACACCCCACTGAGCCTGCGGGAATTCTCAACCTAAGGCTGTTTGCAAAGCTGCTACTTTTCCGCCCTGAACCTCGCTACAGAGGCAGGGAGGAGAAAATGAGAAAACAGAAAGTTCTGCACAACAGGAAACCACGTTAGAAAGCTGTGAAAATCATGTATCCTTTTGAGTGGTAATGGTTTTAATTTTCTCGGGCCCTGATCTCCCTGGCAACAATTTAGAAGTGCATAAGCATTTATGAATCAAAGTTGGGCATGTCTGAATGTTTAATTATATGTCATTGGATGGAAACCTTCCTTTTGATCTTAGCATTTAAAGGGATTTATGCTTTTACAACTATATTTTTTTTCTCCTCCCAAAGTCAGTGTGGGTTATTGGATAGTATCGGCACATTTGTGGTGGGGAGGATGCTGAGAAAGCCATAGAGATTTCTGTTCAGCTTGAAATGTAGTGAAGTGCTGCCCGCATGCTCCTATTCTTGAGATAGAGAGAGCTGCTGGGACTGCTCCACTGTACTGTGAGCATCCCTATCAATAATGCCCCTCATGCAGCCCAGAGGATTCTGGGCCAACAGAGACCAGAGCTTAGATCTAGATAGGATGAGGTCTCCTTACCTTGTACAAAAGTGACCCCTGAGGGGCCTCCAAATCTCCCCAATGACAGATTGATTGTAGATTTATTCCACCTTCAGAATAGATGTCAGTGGGTTGCCTAATGGATATCAGATATCAGATGGATATATCAGAGACAAATAGAAGACTATCCTCAATAGAATTTAAATTGTTTTTCCTTCTTTTTCTAAAACTTCTCTTTCCTCTCTTTCTTCGTCTCCACTCTTTCCTTCTCCCCCTCTCCTTATTTATTCCCTCCCACAAGTAATATATTTCAGTGATTCTTCTGAGTCATACATTAGGAACACACATTGAAGGAACTTACCTGAACTGTTTATTCAGCTCTATATTCACTCAGACAGGCATCCATCTATTTAAACATTATTTATGGAGGCATTATGCCAATGTCATAAGGCTGTGAGGCAAGCCTAGGTTCCCTCCTGACTCCAGAATGTACGAATTACTCTTCCTCACTATGCCTCAGTTTTCTCATCTATAAAATGGGCATGATGAATTCTCACTGGGTTAAAGTGAAAATTAGTACCTAATAATTAAGACTACCTGGCTTAATTCCTGGAGGTCACAAACCACTCCCAAACTTAGTGACTAGAACAGTTGTAATTTTTTTTCTGTAAAGGGACACAAAGTGAATATTTTAAGCTTTGCAGGCTATGCAGTCTGTTGCAGCTACCAACTTCACTGTTGTAATATGAAAGTAGTGGTGATAGTGTGATTTACAATAAATATATGCTTTGATTTTTAACCACATTGACTCAAATCTTCCCAAATCTTGTGACCTCCTAAGCTAACTGGTAAGGACAATGGAAGAAACTTTTGTTATAATATTTCGCATTTTGTCCTCAGTTCCTGGAATTTCTTCTGAGCCACAAAATTGAAATGGATGTCTTATTATTCATAGCAATCCCTTTTTAACCATACCTGGTGAACTAGTAACTAAACTAATTTCCTGAGTTCTATGAGCTGCTCCAACAAATTAATTGAACCTAAGGGGTGGTGGTTGTGAGAACCACCAATTCATAGTTCATGATTGGTCAGAAGCACAGGTGACAATCTGGACTTGCAATTGGCATCTGAAGTGGGGTTGGTCTTGTGGGGCTGAGCCCTTACCCATGGGATCCAACACTAATGCCATGTAGACAGTGTCAGAATTGAGTTAGATTTGTAAGACATCCAGCTGGTGTCACAGAATTCCTTGCTATTTAAAAAATTCACACATCTGATGTCAAAAGTGTTGTGAGTATGTCAATCATGTAAAAGTAAAGAGAACACATGGAAATGAGTTTTTCCTTTAGAGCAGCTATAGACAATACATAAACAAATGAATGAGAGGCTGTTTTCCAAGAACTATATTTACATAAACAGGATGCAGGCCAGATTTGGCCAACAGGACATAGTTTGCCAAGCCCTGACTTAAAAACCACAACCATTTATTTGCCTCACAGTTCTATGGGTTGACAATTTTGATGAGGATCCACTGTGTATTTTTCCTGGCCTTGGCTAGGCTTATGAATGTGTCTGCAGTCAGCTGCCAGGCCAGCTGGGGCTGGCTCATCTAGGATGGCCTCAGCTGCTCCATGTGGTCTCTCATCCTTGAGCAGGCTAGCCTGGGATTGTTCAAATGGAGGCTGGCCAGGGCTCCAAGAGACCCAGCAGAAATATGCAAGGTCTAATGAGACCTAGGTGTGCCACAAACACAATGTCTGTGGCTTTGGCCACATTCTATTGGTCAAAGTGTCCCACAAGGCCCACTCAGAGTCAATGGTTAGGGAAACTAACTCTATTATCTATATTAATAAAAGGGTGATATGCTAATTAGACCGGGTGACCAGCCATCTTCCAGACATCCGACTTCCTTCCAGACAAAGCCATGGTGGTGGGGGCTGAGGCAGATGTGGTTAGGGGCGATCAGGCCGGTAGGGGAGGGCAGTTGGGGGCCATCAGGCAGGCAGGGGAGGGCAGTTGGGGGCCATCAGGCATGCAGGGAAGGGCAGATGGGGGCCATCAGGCAGGCAGGGCAGTTGGGGGCCATCAGGCTGGCAGGGGAGCAATCAGGCTGGCATAGGCAGTTACGGGTGATCAGGCAGGCAAGTGGTTAGGAGCCAATGGTCCTGGATTGTGAGAAGGATGTCCGACTTCCCCGAGGGGTCCCAGATTGGAGAGTTTGCAGGCTGGGCTGAGGGACACCACCCCCTGTGCATGAATTTCATGCACCAGGCCTCCAGTTGGATATAAGAGCCACATGTTATACTGCAAAGGAGAATGCATACAAGAGGGAGTTTATCACAGGCATTTTTTTTTGCAAACAATCAACTCATTGGCATGTAAGTGCTCCATAAATGATAACTGTTAGCTTGTAGTTCTTCTGTAGTAGAAATAGAAGAGATTATAAAGCTCTGAAGTCCTAGCTTTGAGATGCTCATAGCCTAAAATATGAAATAATGTTTGTTCACAAATAACTACAACAAAGAATAAAAATAAGAAGTGGTTTTCCAGCTTGGGTTTTAGAACTTAGGAGATAAAAGCATCTAACAGTTAGGAAATAAAAGTTCTAGGAAGTTTATGTACCACTTAAGGACTATATCTCAGAGTTCTTCATGACAAGACAGTCTTATATAATACTAGAGGCCCATTGCACAAAATTCTTGCATGGGGGCGGGGGGGGGGAAGGGGAGTCCCTCAGCCCGGCCTGCACCCTCTCGCAATCTAGGACTCCTCGGGGGATGTCCGACTAAAGCAGCAGTCAGACATCTCTCTCGCAACCCGGGACTGCTGGCTCCTAACCACCTGCCTACCTGCCTGCCTGATTGCCCCTAACCACACTGCCTGCCTGTCTGATCACCCATAACCACTCGCCTGTCTGATTGCCCCTAACTGCTCACCTGCCTGCCCAACTGCATCTGCCTCGGTCCCTGCTTGCCACAGCATCCACCTATGCCTTGGCCCCAACCACTATGGCTTCGTCCAGAATGTCATCCAGAAGGACATCTGGAATGACGTCCAGAAGGTCGTTTGGCTGTCTGGTCTAATTAGCATATTACATGTTTATTATTATAGACTAGAGGCCCAGTGCATGAAATTCCTGCGGGGGGGTGGGGGTGGGGGGTGTCCTTCAGCCTAGTCTGCATCCTCTCCAATCTGGTACCCCTCAAGGGATGTCTGACTGCCTGTTTAGGCCTGATCCAGGACTGATGGCTCCCAACCGCTTGCCTGCCTGCCTACCTGATTGCCCCTAACCTCATCTGCCTGCCAGCTTGATCACCCCTTAACCACTCCCCTGCCAGCTTAATCGATGCCTAATTGCTCCCCTGCCACCCAATTGCCCCTAACTGCTCTCCCCTGCAGGCCTTGTCCCTCCCAACAGCCCTCTCCTGCCGGACTGGTCACCCCTAACTGCCCTCCCTTGCCAGCCATCTTGTGGTGGCCATCTTTGACCACATGGGGGCAGCCATCTTGTATGTTGAAGTGATGGTCAATTTGCATATTACTTCTTTATTATATAGGATTCTAGGCCCAGACATCTGAGTTGATAGTGATATAGCCCTCAGGCTCATGATTGCCTTTCATAGTAACCCTTCTAATCTGTGGAGGTGAGAGAGCCCTAGCATTATCTAACCCATTGGTTTTCTTATTTCAATTACACTAACAGAAGAAACATAACGGAAGTTGTAAGATGTTAGCCCTGTAGGTAGAAGAGATAAAGAGAAACTATGGACAGCACTTCAGATAGAGGGGTCAGTAAGTGCAAAGGCCCTGAGATGGGAGCATGCCTGGTGTGTCTAAGGAACAGTTAAGAGACTGGTATAGTTGGATCAGAGTTAGAAAGTATGACAGTGGTGATAACGGAGCTAGAAGGTTCCATTAGCTGAACAAGATTATGCTATTAGGGGATAGACTATAAGAGACAAGAGTGAAAGCAGGAAGACCAGTTAAGAGAAGTGCTAATGGCTTGGTTTAGGATGGTTGAGGTTGGGATGAGTTGGCGGATTGTTGATATATTTTGCATGTGAAATACACAGGATTTGTCATATAGTAGTTGAACAGAGTGATAGAGAGGAATAAAGGACTATCCCAACGTTGTTGACTTAAGCATCTATAAAGTCAGAGGTGCCCTTGTCTGAGGTGGAATAGACTTGAGCAGGAGTTAAGTTGGACAAGAAAATCCCAATACTTATTTTTGGCATAAGAGAACTACTATGTAAATGGTGATGTTGAATAAGCACTTGGAGTGTAAGGGAGGGGTTGGGTTGAAGTCATGAATTTAGAATCCATCAATGAATATATTGCATTTAAAGGCTCTGAATATATGAGATCTCCTGGAGAAGGATTGAGGATAGAGGAGAGGAGGGAGGTGAGGTTTGAGCCCTGTGCACTGCAGTGTTCTGAAGTCAGGAAGACAAGAGGGCTCTAGAGGTTAAAAGGAACAGCCTTGAGGTAGGTAGGAGGAGAACCAAGAGAGAGTGGTGCCCTGAAATCAAAGAATAGAAAATAGTCTATTCAATGTATGGAGCATTGCTAATAGGTTACAATAATTAGATTGCATATGGAAAACATCGGTAACTTGGCAAAGGTAGTTTTGGTGCCATTGTGGGGAAGAAAAACTAAGAACAGTGTATCCAAGAGAGAATAGGAGGAGAGGAATTGGAATTTTAAAAAGTTACTAAGGATTTTTCTTTAAAGGAGAGCCAAGAAATGGGCTAGCAGTTAAAGGCATGTGTGACCTCAAGTGAGGGATTTTCCTGAATAGAAGATATCGCAGTATGTTTGCATGTTTGGGAGAAAACAAAAGGGCAATTGCAAGAGCAAAGTTCTCATCTTGTTGGCAAGAGAGGATAAGACTAGTACCTTGAAGGCTGGCCTTGGGTAGGGGCAGGGACAGATCATCCACTGTTATAAGAGGAAAGGTAGATATACATGAAGATAATGTAGGCTTGGTAGTAGTAGGAATTCTTGCAAGTGAAGCACTAGAAGAGGAAGAGATAAGGTATCAGAGGTTTAAAGAAATAAAATGTAAAATTGTCTCTCCAGGGAGTGGAGGAATAAATTGATTCGAGAATTGTGGAATTGCTAAGCAGTGCTGAGCCCTCACTTATATGGTCATTAATTTAAAGTGAGACCAACTAATAAGATTGGGTGTTTCTATCCTTCCACATTCAGCTGCTTACAGGAAAGAGTGGAGTGTGCAGGATTGAATTTTAACTAGGCTTGGTGTTTTGCAATTCAAGTGAGAAAAAGAAAGGGAAGCAAGAACATGGAGAATGTGTACTTGGGAGTTGAGGGTATATGCAAGAGAGTGAGTGTAATCATGGGCCAGAGTGTAATGATGCAAGTGAGTGTAATGATTCAGTGAGTATAATGATGCAAGGAGGACGCTGCGGTCTGAGGGTTGATGCATTGGGTGTCTGAGTGGAATAAAAGAACTCCTGGGGGGTTGGTATTAGAGAGAATGGGACAGAAAGGTGAGATGTTATGGTCAGACAGTGAGAAGTTTGAAACCCAGATGTCAGACAATGATGACATCTTGGATTTGACCGTGGCTGAGGTGGCTCAAGGACAATCATTGGGGAGGAGAAGGCCAAGAAACTGTAAAGTTAAATTATTACAGGATCATTTGCATAGTTGCATAAATTACGAAACAATACTTTGGGAATATTGGTGGAGAAGATGGTGTTAAATCTGCCATGAATGTAAACGAAAAGCCTGTAAAGCTGTATATAGTTGCAGTCAGGAGCAGTAGTGGGCAATATGGGATGGTCTTACAGAATGAGCTTCTGAGGCGCTGGGTCTTCAGGAAGAGGGCAGCATGAGTAGCCTGGAAGCAGCGGTGAAGAATAGGTAGGATGCTGGATGGGGAGTAGGTGCTGTTATTTGATAGGGTTGCACAGGCTTCTCTCAAGGGCCACCTTAAACTCTGTAAGAGCAATAAGATAGTATTGGAGAAAGGATTTAACATAAAGGGCTTTAGCCCGGTGACATACCATAAATTACAAAGGAAACCTTAGAAAGATTTAGGAGGTTGGGGGATTTTAGGGGTTTTCATCACATAAGAATTGCTGATGTTGATATGGATATCTTAGCTTCTTCTAGTGACCAAAATAAACCAAGAAGAAGTAAACAGATGATATGGTGATGTTGGTCCTGGTCGTCTCTTATGGATAGATAGGTGATGATAGATAGATGCTAGATAGATGATAGATAGATAGATAGATAGATAGGTAGATAGATAGATAGATAGATAGATAGATAGATAGATAGATAGATAAATAGATAGATAGGAAAATGGCACAGGGGACAGTACCAAACTCATTAAGGATATTATGGTCAGGCAGTGGGAAGTTTTAATCCTAAGAGTCATAGTGGCTAAAGTTTAGGAGCACAAGCCCATGGCCAGAACAGAGAGCTGAAAATCAGGACATCGTAGGTTTATTCCCTTTCTCTTGCTGAGACTCAGTTTGGGTGTGTGGTTGTATTGTTGTGTGGGAGTGTGGGTGTGTGGTTGTATGGGTGTGTCAGTGTTTGGGTATTTGGTTGTGGGTATTTGGGTGTATGGGTATGTGGGTATATGGGTGTGTGGTTATTTGGGTGTGTGGGTGTGTGCTGGAGGGAGGAGTGTGGCTCAGATAAACTCTAAAGTCTGTTCTAAGCTGGGTAATCTGTAATTTTCTGCACTGGGTCAAAAGTTGGGTAAGATTAGTTATTAATAGCCCTAACAGTTCTACAATTCAATGATACCAAAGCTCTAACATATCACCTGTCACTAGCCTCAGATCTTCATTCTCTATGAAAAAAGTACCCAGTGAGTAATACTCATGCTCTGGTGTTAACAGGTTGTTTAATCATATGAATTTGAATGTACCCATCCATTTATTCATCTATCTATTCAACCACCCATACAACTACCATCCATCCATCCAGCCATCATCAAACAAGAAGTCAAAGCCATGCCAGAACCTGTGAAAATATAGATGGAAAAAAATATATATATATATATGTGCACAAAATTTGTGCATGGAGGGGTGTCCCTCAGCCCGGCCTGCACCCTCTCCAATCTGGGACATCCCTCTCACAATCTGGGACTGCTGGCTCCTAACCACTCACCTGCCTGCCTACCTGATTGCCCCTAACCACTCTGCCTGCTGGCCTGCTCACCCCCAACTGTCCCCCCCCCACCGCCAGCCTGATCACCCACAACTGCCATCCCATCCCAACCTGATCACCCACAACTGCCCTCCCCTCTTGGACCCTAACCACCTCTACCTCGGGCCCGCCACCATGGCTTTGTCCAGAAGGTCTCCTGGAAGGTCTCCCAGTCTAATTAGCATATTACCCTTTTATTAGTATAGATATACATATATATATGTACATATACATATACATATACATATACATATACATATACATATACATATTCTCTGAAGGGTTCACATTGTATTTATTCTTATTATTAGGATATAGAAACACATACTACAATCCTATATAATAAAAGAGAAAAATGGTAATTGGCGTACGACGATACCCTTTTCATTGGCTAATCAGGGCTATATGCAAATTAACTGCCAACTAAGATTGGCAGTTAACTGCCAACAAGATGGCAGTTAATTTGCATATGTAGGCACAATGCAGGGAGGCGAAAGGGAAAGCAGAAAGAAGCCCCCTGCCACTGACAGTGATTGGAAACCCAGGGGGGAGCTAAGAGCTGGGGGGCAGGGCAAAGGCGGCCCTGGGGCCGCCTTTGCCCTGCCCCCCAGCCATGATCAGAGAATCAGGTGCCTTTTCCACCCTGGCCAGTGATAGCAGGAAGTAGGGGTGGAGCCAGCGATGGGAGCTGGGCACGGTCGAAGCTGGCAGTCCCAGGAGCTACGGGTCCCTTGCCTGGGCCTAAAGCGAAGCCCACGATCGCGGGGTCGCTGCAGCTGCGGGTCCCCGCTGCCCAGGCCAGACGCCCAGGCCAGAGGCGTTAGGCCTGGGCAGGGGCGGAGCCTGCAACCGCAGGGAGCTGGGGGTCTCCTGCCCAGGCCTGACACCTCTGCCGGAGGCCTCAGGCCTGGTCAAGGGGCCGATCCGGTGATTGGTGATCGGAGGGTGATGAGGGTCAACTCCTCTGGCCGAGGCATCAGGCCTGGGCGGGGGGAGGACCCGAGGATTGGGGGGATATGACGGTCCCCTTGCCCAGGCCTGAAGCCTGGGTCAGAGGCGTCAGGCTTGGGCAGGGAGTGGAGCAAGCGATCAGAGGGAGATGGGGGTCCCCTGCCCAGGCATGATTCCTGGGCCAGAGGCCTCAGGCCTGGGCGGGGGTCAGAGCCAGTGATCGGGGGGAGATGGGGGTCCCCTGTCCAAGCCTGACACCTCTGGCAGAGGCGTCTGGCCTGGGCAAGGGGCCGATCAGGCAATCGGAGGGTGATGGGGGTCTACGCCTCTGGCCGAGGCATCAGGCCTGGGCAAGGGGCAGAGCCAGCAATCGGAGGGGTTTGGGGTTCCCCTGCCCAGGCCTGATGCCAGGCCAGAGGCATCAGGCCTGGGCTGGGGGCAGAACCAGTGATGGGGGGAAATGAGGGTCCCCTGCCCAAGCCTGACGCCTCTGTCAGAGGCGTCAGGCCTGGGCAAGGGGCCGATCCTGCGATTGGAGGGTGATGGGGGTCAATGCCTAAGGGCTCCCAATATGTGAGAGGGGGCAGGCTGGGCTGAGGGACACTCCCCCCCCCCCCACACACACACCCAGTGCACGAATTTCGTGCACCGGGCCCCTAGTCTATATATATAAAGAGCCAGGACCAATCACATCCAAAACAAACAAACGGACAACAGAACAGGCTGAGTGGGGCAACCAGGCCGGCAGGGGGGTTAGTGAGGGACGACCAAACGACTCAACAGCAAGGTGCGTGGGGCGAACAGGACAGCAGGGGGTGGGCAGTGAGGGGCGACCAGGCTAGCAGAGGGGGGAAGTTGGGGGTGACCTGGCCAGTAGGGGCGATCAGGCAGGCAGGCAGGTAAGCAGTTAGGAGCCAGCGGTCCTGGATTGTGAGAGGGATGTCTGACTGCTGTCCCAGGATCGGGCCTAAACCAGCAGTCAGATATCCCCTGAGGGGTCCCGGATTGTAGAGGGTGCAGGCTCGGTGAGGGGACCCCCCGGACCCCCCCCTATCCTGCACGAATTTCACGCACTGGGCCTCTAGTTAATATATAATATTCATAAAGTATTTTCTATGTGATAGGCACTCTCTAAATGTTCTACAAATATTAATTCTTTGTCCTCACAACAACCCTAGAAGGTAGATACTTTATTATCCCTGTTTCATATGTTATAAAACTGTACTTAGAGCCTCCACTCAATTTATTTTTTGTTTTAACATTATGAAAATAGCCCTGGTTTTGGTTATAGCCATGTAGATTTCAAACAAATATCCTTAACAATAAACTTTTTTGAGTAAAAATATTTCTTTCAGGCAGCACGATAGGAAGGAAATAGCATTGGTTTAAAATTCAACACCCTGGTTTCTGTGGTTAGCTGTGTGAATTTTGGACAGCTACTTTCCCCTCTCTGGGCCTCACTGTCCTCCTCTTTAAAGGATTGTATCTCTGTGGTGGTAGTGGTGGTAATGATTGGATTTAGCAGGATCAATGAATACAATCATGCAAGCTATACACAGCACAGCTCCTGAGCCCACCACACACAGAGGCCAAATGTGAATGGGCCCACCTGATTCTGTTCAGCACCTGACCAGTCTCCCAGGTGCCTTCTGCTGCTAATGATTTTGTAACTCAGTAATGGTTTTTCCCCATTCAGATGAAACATGATTCTTTGCATGGTGGGGCGGGGGGTATTTTTCTCCTCAAATAGTTTCTAGCTTACCCAATTTGGGGTAAAACTTAAGTGCACTCAGAACTGTCCATGCAGGAAACAACCTTCTCCAAACTCCTTCAGCATCTCTACTTGCTTTCAAAATTTCCCCAGAGAAATCTCCCCGCTGTGCAGGAATTTGTGCAAACTGAAACCGGAAAACCAATTGGAAGTTCTGTGTTTTCACAGTTGAGTAATTCCAAGCCAAGCCCAAAGTACGTTAGCAGAGGAGCAGGAGAATCCACCATGGAGACATGGAGGCAGCCTTAAGCACAGCGAAGTGGGTGGTCCTGTTGTGCCACAAGTTCCAAGAACCCAGAAAGGTATAGTAATATGTACCACCATCCCCATTCTCACCTCTCCGGAACTCACTGATGCTGGAATTGCTGTTGGTTTCCTTTTTTAAAAAAAAATGTTTTTATTAAAACTCAGCATTTGAAGACTTCTGTTTCTTCTGTCATGCAGATTGTGTTTCCACCACTGTTTATTGAGAACATATTGAGCTTATGAATATCTAATTACATTAATGAATTCTAAAAATCTGAGTGGGTAAAGATATCTATTTTAATAAAGTTAATTTGTCCTATTATATAAGTTTAATGTGCTCATTATAGAAAATTGAGAAAATAAAATTTTAGCATAGTGTCTTGTTTTCCTTTGGCTTTCTCATTTCTTCTTTAATTTTATACACTTTTTGCTTTGACTTTCTTTGAATCTATTTGATAAAATCATGCTACATATAAATTTTATGACGTTTTTACTTTTTATACCTTGCGATTATGTTCTAAGCATTTTAGCTCATATTATCACACTCTCTTTGTAAACATAATTTTTAATTAAAAGTTTTACTGAGGTAATAATAGATACACATACAGTTGTAAGAAAACAGAGTACACTTTAGCCAGTTTCCCCCAATGGTAACATCTTGCAAAACTATAGTACAATATTACAACCAGGATATTGACATTGACATAATCCACTGATCTTCCTCAGATTTTCCCAGGTCTACTTATAACTCGTGTGTGGTGCATTTAGTTTTATACAATTTTATCAGATGTATAGATTCCTGTGTAGATCACACTCAAGGTAATGAACAATTCCATCACCACAAGGATCCCTTACTTTGATAATCACAACAACACCCCTCATCTCTCCCACCCCAGTCTCTAACTCTTGGCATTCACTAATCTGTTCTTCATTTCTAAAATTTTGTCATTTTGAAAATATTATATAAATAGAATCATGTAGCATGAAACATTTGAAAGTTGACTTTTTTGCTTAGCATAATTCCTGGAGATTCATCTAACTTTTTCTGTGTGTCAATAATTTATTCCTGTGGAAACATTATGGAGGTTCCTCAGTGAAAAAACAGAACTACCAGATAATTCAGCAATTCTACTGCTAGGTATATATCCAAAAGAAGTGAAATCGGTGTCTTGAAGAGCTATCCACACCTCAATGTTCATTACAGCACTACTCACAAACAAGATATGGAAACACCAACAGATAAAAGGATAAAGAAAATGTGGTATGTATGTACAATGCAATGTTATTCAGCTATAAGTCAGAAGGAAATCCTGCCGTTGGCAATAACACGGGTGGACCTTGAGGGCATTATGCTAAGTGAAATAAGCCAGACAAAGAAAAGAAGTCAGACTCATAGAAACAGAAGGTAGTAAAGTGGTTGCCCAGGATAGGGGAGGAAAAATAGAAAATGTTGGTAAAGGGTACAAATTTTCAGCTATAAGGTGAATAACAACAATTTGTTGCATTGAGGTAATAATAGTATTCCATGGCAAGTATACACCACAGTCTTGGACTATTATTAATAATGCTGCTATGTGCAGGATATTTTGTGGAGATACGTTTTCATTTCTCTGAGATAAATGCCCAAGAGCCCAATTGCTGGCTCATGGAGTACTTGGGTATTTACCTTTATAAAAAGCTGCCAAATTGTTTTCCAGCATGGTTGTTTCATTTTACATTCCCACCAATGACTGAGTGATCCAGTTTCTCTACATTCTCACCCACATTTAACATTGTCACTATTTTTATCTTTTTGGTCATTCTGATAGATCTGTCATGGTGTCTTTTGTGGTTCATTTTGGGGGAGCTTTTTAAATTACAAATTCAATTTATTTAATGGTCATAGGACAATTGAGATTTATGTACTCATCTTGGTTGGATTTTAGCAGTATGTAGTTTTTGAGAAATTGTTCTATTTATCTTAAGTTATTGACTTTATAAGTATAAAAGTCACTTTTAATATTCACTTATAACTTTTTAATGGTTATAGAAGCTGCAGTGATATACCAGAATATTACATGTATATAATATTACAAGAATGTAACATATTACAATCTTGCTACTGGTGATTTGTGTCTTCTGTCCACTTATTTTTGCTGGATTCCTAGAGATTTATCCAATTTATTATTTTAAAGAACCAGTTTCTTATCATTGATTTTCCTTATTGCTGAGTTCTTCTTAATTTAATTGATATCTCCTCTTATATTTATCATTTCCTTTCTTATGCTTGCTTTGGGTTTATTGTCATCTTCATTTTCTAGCTTCCTGAGGTAAGAATTTATATTATTCATTGAGATTTTTTCTCTGTTGTAATGTAAGCATTTAATGTTGTAAATTTCCCTGTCAGCTTTGCTTTAGCTGCATTCCACATATTTTGATATTTTTATTTCATCTTGTATCTACTTGTATTAATTTTTATTTCCTTTGAGACTTCTTATTTAACCCATGGCTTACTTAGGAGTGTGTTGCTTAATTTTTATTGCTCAGAGCTTTTCCTGCCTTTCTTTTATTGATTTATAGAGGCCCGATGAATGAAATTCATGCAAAAGTAGGCCTTTGCAGCTGCAGCAGCTGCCTCAATCCTGCGGCTGCAGCCCTAGCTTTGTCCAGAAGGTGGTCTGGAAGGACATCCAGAAGGCCGTTCGGTTGATTTGCATATTATGCTTTTATTATTATAAATAGGTTGAATCCATACTCAGAGAACACATGCTATATGATTTTAACTATTTTAAATTTGTTGAGGTCTGCTTTATGGCCCAGAACATAGTCTATTTTGTGACTATTCCACTGGTACTTCAGAAAATTAAGTATGTTCTTCTGCTGCTTCTTAGAGTGTTCTATATATGACATTTAGTACATGTTGGTTGATTGAGGTTCAGATCTTCTGTGTCATATGATTCCAGGTATATAAAGACCAAACAGTAGAGCCTCAAAATACGTGAAACTAAAATTGATAGAACTGAAAGGAGAAGTAGACAAAATCCACAATTATAGTTCAAGACTTCAACACTCCCCTTCTAACAATTAAATTACTAGATACAATCCCTCTCTGTAGTAATTTTCTTTGCTAGGAAGTCTACTTTAGCTGATACAAATATAACAACATTGATTAATGTTTTCTTGTTATTTTTTTTTCCATTTGTTTACTTTAAAGTTATCTATATTACTGATTTTGAAGTGACTTCTGGTAATCAGCATAGAATTGTGTGTTATTTATATGTACCAGTACTCTGCCAATCTCTGTCTTTTTATTGGTGTATTAAGACCACTTACAGCTAAAGTAATTTTGATATGCTAGTGCTTAAGTCTTTTTTTTTCTATTTGTTTCTTCTATTTCTCTTTTTCTGGATTTCTGTGAATTAATTAAACATTTTTAGGAGTCTATCTTCTTTATTTCTAGTGTTTTTGAGTATATTTCTTTGTATAGAGTTTTAGCAGTTACTTGGGGTATTACACTATACGTAATGTGACTTATCACAGTATTTTACTACTTTTGAGTGAAGTATGGAAAACTTACTTCTATTTAGACACCCCCCCCCCCCCCCCGCTTATAGTCCATACCTTCTGGACCAGAAGCACCTATGGTAGTGGAATCCTCCTACTGATGTCTATAGTCCCCAGTGTATCTGTGAGATGAACTTAGTCTCAGGTCTATGGGACAAAGAGGCTTCCTGACCAGGCTGTTTGTTGTGGCAAGTCTCTCTTGCCGGTGCCACTTTTCTGCCCCAAATACCTCTCAGTGGGGCAGTGAAGTATGTGGCCCAAAGGGAAAGGAGGATGCCTGTCTTGGCCACTATTCATCTTCATTGCAGTTGAGCCAATCTCTGCTTGTGTGACAGGTAGGACTCTCATTGATTCAGGGGAAGAATGATCCTATGTAGGCTGCCATCTGGTGCTGGGTTGGGGATGGGGAAACATGGAGCTGGGTTGCATTCTGTTGGTTGCATAAGACATTTCTCTACTGTGTTCTTTCTCCAGAGCTGGGGTCCCAAACCAGTATGCCTTCTTCTTACTAACTTTCAAAGTTTTCCTGTAGTTACGTTGTTTCCAGAGTTTATAGTTGTATTTGGCAGGGAATAACAGAGAGCTATGAGTATGTCATTTGCCCAGATGGTTTCTCCCAATACTTTACTATTTAAAAAAAAAATCATTCTTTGCATAAAGGTTATTTCCATATTTTGGATTCTAAATCAGAGCATATTACCAGAATGGAAACAATGCTTGAAAGAGTACACACATTTTTAAAGGTCCACTAATAGGGCATTTTGATAGTGTTCTTATTATCTCTAGCTGTGCCATAGACCACCCTATGAGTAGTGGCATAAAACAATAGCAACTGCATGGTACTATCTCTCATGGGACTGTGTATAGTTGAGTGGTTCTCACTAGGGGTCTCTCATGTGGCTGTAGTCAGACCACATGAGAGATCCCTGGGGCTGGGGCTACAGTCATGTTGCAGGTTTCCTCTTTCACATGCCTGCCTAGGTGTTGATGCTGATTGCGACCTGGGGCCTCAGCCATGCTGTTGATCAGAACAATGACATGAGGTTTCTCTATGTGTCCTGGGATCCACCATGGTGGCTGGATTCCAACAGCCAGTGTCCCAAGAGAGAGTGCAGACTAGAGCTGTATTGCCTTTCATAACCTAACCCTGGTTATCACACAACATCACTTCTGCCACATTTTATTAGTGAGAGGTGAATCGCTAAGACCAGGTCTTATTGTAGGGGACGAGAATTAGACTCGATGGGTGAAGTATCAAGAGATTGGAAAACATGCTTTAAAGTCACCACATATAGGAAAAGAAGGAGTGGCTAGCCAGAAAGGGGAGACACACACCAGTTAGAGATATTATAAGTCAGTGACCAACTCTGTAGACAAGAGAAGAAAAGTTGAGGCAAAGCTCATCCACTGCAGGAGAGGGTTTGGCAGGTGAGCTATAGGAGTAACTGTCTGCCATTTGTGTAATAACAGCCAGGAATCAGAAAATCTCTTGACATGAAAATGTGGCTTCTCTCAACCACTGGGGTGAATTCTGCATTTTTTATTAAGTGGAAAGACTACGTTTCTGTAGAAATTTTAGGCTACAAGAAGAAAAATATGGCCATGGTGAGTACTCACATACACCAGTGCTTTGATAAGCTCTGCTCCGTGTACTAGTAAAACCTTATTATATTCTTAGAGAAATCAATGACAGGGTATTGACTGTAACACTCTGAACAGAACATTTCCAGTGGTATTTAGTATTATAAGAGCACAACGGGGACATTATGAGACTCTGACTAGAGTGGCCTAAGTGTTCAGATAGAATATTTCATCCACACGGTGACTTAGGAAGAGGGAGGCATGAGCTTGTGCTGTTTTTCTCATATATTATAAACTGCGTATCATATGTTTCAATTCTATGATTGATGTAGCTTTCTCATTGATGATACACTTATTTATTGTTTTGTTCTCCTCTGCTTTTTAGGAGAACACTGTGCATTAGCTTTAATAATTAAACTAGACAGGTATAGAGAGAAAACAACATTATTCTATCTGCTACTGGCTTCAAATTTTGATTCTCCCCTTGTCCTCCATCTGCACTCATGCTACATGAAATTTCAATTAGGTGCTTCAGCTTTCCAGGTCAGTCTAGGGTAATAAAACATCCCTCAATCATTTTCAGGAGAGAGAGAGAGAGAGAGAGAGAGAGAGAGAGAGAGAGAGAGAGGCGCATAATAATAAAGAGTGTCATTTTCTTGGTGTTTTAAAAATCCAGTCCACAGGCATATCCAGATCTAAATTATCATTCCCTTAAAATGCCTTCCCTGAGCTGGGAACCTTCAGTGGGCTGGGGGGTTAGGGGCCAGTTGTTTCCTTCCTCCTTTTCACTCCACTACTTTCTGGCCGAACTTTGGATGCCTCCAGAGTTGGAAAGGATTAGGGAAGAGAGACAAGGAGCAGCAAAGTTCTTACTTGATTAATACCGTTGGTTGTCACTGAGCCTTCTGTGTGCAGAAATTCTCTTTTTCATGGGGGAGTTCTGAGAGTTCTTTGGAGATCCCTTCCCCATCACTTCTGCACTTCCCTTAAGTGGACAATGCCTGCTCCCCCAGGCTATTCACTCCCAGCCTGCAGTGCACCAGCTGTTGGGGTCACCTTGCCCTATTGGGGAGACTCCCCTTAGCAGGTCTACATCTGTCACACAGAGACCTCCCCAGACTCTGCCCTACTCACTCCAGACATACTGGCCATTACAGTGCAGCCCTATCAGTCTTGGGGCCAAGCATGAGAGTTCAGGCCTCTCCCCACAGTCCTTTAAGTAAGTCAAGCACCTACTTCCCTCTGTCCCTAACTTCAGGGCCACAAGGAATGCCCCCTGGTGGTTCTCTTCCAGCCCCTTCTCCTGGCCCGAGGCCCCCATGGGGAGGGGAGGCAGGACACACTGAGGACTCTCTCCAGAGAAATCCTCCACATCATCCTTAATCAACCCCTACATGGACAGCCTATGCTTTGGAACGACTGCTGGCTAAAGTAGTTTCACAGTCTCAGCATGTCTGCAGGTGGTACGGGACCTTAATTAAGGGTTCTTGGCACCTCTCATGCTGTTCTTTTGGCCTTTGTGGTCACTGCCAAAAGTCTGAGGAACATGGTAACACCTATTTAAAATTTTTTCTTTGACACTTCATTTCACTGGAGATATTGACTAGGAAGCATGAAAAAGAAGACCCTCATAGAAGGGGACTTGGCAAGTGCCTAAAATGAAGAGATGTTAAGGAAACCTTACTATGTATTTCAAAGCCCAGACAAACCATTTTATGTACTAATCTGTTTGTTTTGCTTACTTGTTTCAATTTATATTTATTTTATTATTAACTAGGGGCCCGGTGCACGAAATTCGTGCACTGGGTGTGGGGGGGGGGTGTGTCCCTCAGCCCAGCCTGCCCCCTCTCACATACTGGGAGCCCTCAGGCGTTGACTCCCATCACCCTCCAATCGCATGATCGGCCCCTGGCCCAGGCCTGACGCCTCTGACAGGGGACCCTCATTTCCCCCCATCACTGGTTCTGCCCCCAGCCCAGGCCTGATGCCTCTGGCCCAGGCATCAGGCCTGGGCAGGGGACCCCCAGACCCCTCCGATTGCTGGCTCTGCCCCTTGCCCAGGCCTGATGCCTCAGCCAGAGGCGTAGACCCCCATCACCCTCTGATCACCTGATCGGCCCCTTGCCCAGGCCTGACACCTCTGCCAGAGGTGTCAGGCTTGGACAGGGGACCCCCATCTCCCCCCGATCACTGGCTCTGGCCCCCGCCCAGGCCTGAGGCCTCTGGCCCAGGAATCATGCCTGGGCAGGGGATCCCCATCTCCCTCTGATCGCTTGCTCCACCCCCTGCCCAAGCCTGACGCCTCTGACCCAGGCTTCAGGCCTGGGCAAGGGGACCATCATATCCCCCCAATCCCCGGCTCCGCCCCCCGCCCAGGCCTGATGCCTCGGCCAGAGGAGTTGACCCTCATCACCCTCCGATCACCAATCACTGGATCGGCCCCTTGACCAGGCCTGAGGCCTCTGGCAGAGGTGTCAGGCCTGGGCAGGGGACCCCCAGCTCCCTGCGGTTGCAGGCTCCGCCCCTGCCCAGGCCTAACACCTCTGGCTGAGGCATCCGGCCCGGGCAGCGGGGATCCGCAGCTGCAGCGGCCCCGCGATCGTGGGCTCCGCTTTAGACCCAGGCAAGGGACCCCTAGCTCCTGGGACTGCCAGCTTCGACCGTGCCCTACTCCCATCGCTGGCTCCACCCCTACTTCCTGCTATCACTGGCCAGGTCGGCAAAGGCGCCTGATTCTCTGATCATGGCCGCCTTTGCCCTGCCCCCCAGCTTTTAGCTCCCCCCTGGGTTTCTGATCACTGTCAGTGGCAGGGGGCTTCTTCCTGCTTTCCCTTTCGCCTCCCTGAATTGTGCCTACATATGCAAATTAACCGCCATCTTGTTGGCAGTTAACTGCCAATCTTAGTTGGCATTTAACTGCCAATCTTATTTGGCAGTTAACTGCCAATCATAGTTGGCAGTTAATTTCCATATAGCCCTGATTAGCCAATGAAAAGGGTATCATCATACACCAATTACCATTTTTCTCTTTTATTAGTGTAGATAGGACTAAACTTCTTTTCAAATATGATTACTCATTTTTTATTTTCTTACAAATTGCCCATTCATGTCTCAAGCCCATTTTTTTATTGGTTAATAAGAGCTTTTTGTATCTTAAGGACCTAAACCAACCTTTTATTAGAGCCATTTTTATTTATTCATTAAAATAAAATTCCCAAGTTAGAAGCTTGAATTTTATTCAATGTATAATGGGAAACCAGTAGAAATTTTCATGTATGAGAATGACATAATCTTATATTTTTATTTGAATTTTTTAAAAAATATAAATTTTCTAAAGGTACAATTCACCTAAAACTAAATGTGCCTATTTTATAAGTGCAGATTGATGAGTTTTGATAAATGTATACTTCTATGAAACCACCATCACAAAAATGGATGGCATGCCTATCACCACAGAAAGTTTCCTCCTGCCCCTTTACAGTGAATCTTCCCATCCCCACAACAATCCCAGCCTTGGTTTCTGTAGCCCCTTCACCCAGCTTCCCCTAATGTAACCACCCTACATAACCAATTATACCCCAGTAAAGCTGGGGGGAATTAAATAATTAACAAAACAAAACAAATGCAGTCTTGAATTGGATCTTGAAACAGTAAAAGGACATTCGTGAGAAAATCTGATTAGAGTTTATAATTTGGCTAATAGTTTTATGTGATGATCTTAGACACCTAAGGGCCCTGTGTAGGCTCTTTGTTGGACACAGCTGCTTCCTGGGACCCAGCACTTAGTGGCTGTGACAGATTCGGCAGCTTCCTTCTGTAGTTAGGACAGGGGTGAGTCTGTCTAGCACGGACTTGAGAGTTGAAACTCAATAGCAGTCCCTTCAATTACAAATGTAAATGAATTGCTTTGAAAGGATGTTTCAAGTACTCTGTCCTCATGCCAATTAGATTCCAGCAGGAAAAAATAAAAATAAAAACCGTGCCTTGGGCCAGGCAGGGAGAGTCCAAGCCCCTTCAGTCAATTGTGATTGATTGTCCCATGGGGATAACTGGAGTTTAAAAAAAATTCCTGGAAGCTAAAATATTATTTTTTTTAGATTTTTACTAAGGAAACTTGCAAAGCTGTAGCCTGGAAACTCAAGGTCTGACCCTATGGTTGGCGACAGGCAGACAGACACTTAATCCTGTTGTAAAGAAAAGAGGAGAAATTGTTGATGTGCTGGCAGGGGCCAGCACCCTGGCCGGGCTCTGCTCTGGAAGGCTCTGACTGGCACCTTTATCAGGTGCAGCCAAGAGACCTGGAGATGGGCCAGCGGTTGCTAGGAGAAGACGGGGTAGACAGAGCTTTGCCCCCACCTGCCGCTTCCTGACATCCTTTCTGCAGATGCAGTTTCAAATGGCCTGATTGATCCTAGATTTTTTTCCCCCCTCGGTCTGGCAGAGCCAGCCAAGTTTAGACATTTCTATTAGATTAGGAACCAGGAAATGAGAAAACCCTGCCTCTCAAGGGAGTTGCTCTCAGGTCACATGCCTGCCTGGTAGAAATGCAGAGAAATAAACAGAAATGTTTTGTTTGGGGGGAACCAAATAAATGATCACCTTTATCATTTCTCTGTTCTTCCTACCACCTCCCACTCCCACTCCCCTTCCCACCCACCCCATTCTTCCAGTATTCCAAACACGGTGCTGCAGGGGACAGTGGGGGGGGGGGCAGTGGGAGGGAGGAGGCACAGGGCAAATAGATGTCACCAACAAAGTCCTTGTCCCACAGCACAGAGGGTCTGGTCCCGGACATTGACATGGAAGTAAACTTGTCATGCACAGAGCAACAAAACCCAAAATGGGGACACAGTGCCTGGCAATATTTTTTTTCTGAATTGTAACTTTACTTACATGAAAAGCCTGTGGTAGACACTATTTGTTACCTCTCTTATAACCAATTCTCACTCTTTTTAAATTCTTAATAAAATCTTCATTTAGAATGCAGGTGGCAAGTACTACACATCCTTTGATTTAAAGAATATCCCTCAGCCAGAATAAGGAATGAATTCCAATTTGTCTAAGCCAGTCATGATGTGGTAGAGATGCAGGCTACAACCCAAATCCGTTCTGCCAATCTATTGCTGCAGCTGTTGCCGACCCAAGTCCAAACTGGGATGCATTTTCCAGCTGTGTTTGGCTGGGAAGACCATGAGACTATGCTCCCACCATTCAACTTGAGCTTAACTGATATATGGAACTTCTATCTCACTTGCTGAAGAGGAAATCCCAGACTCTGCACTTCTGTTCTTTCTATCTTCCCACTAACAGGAAGGGCAATGCTCAGAGCAACTTTGAAATCCATCAACCTGGATTTGTGAGTTACTGTATGGGACAAAGCGGACTGTCATCCTGAAATGCTCAACTGGGAAGTTCTACTTGGAAATAAATAAAGCTTTTATATTTATTGAGTAATAGAACTTCTAGGTGGTGTTGCTTTTTAGATTACTTTATTTTGGAGTCCTTTTTACAGCAGTTTATCACTACCTAACTAGTTTATGTGGAATTTCCTTTCTCTTTGGTAGATTTTAACTTTCTAAGTTTCTCTTTTAGATAGAGACGGGCATGTGACACAATAAAATAGAAGAGGAAGACTCCTTGGAAAATTTCCTTCTCTGAGTTAGAAGAAAGGGAAGTAGAAAAGAAATCTGTGAAGGAAAGCTTATTTTTTGTTTTTAGTGCTTTCTTCCTACTTATGAGTCTCATGTGTGGTCTTGATGCCTGGAGCTGCCGCAGCTACCTTGTGACTATATGGAAAAGCCAAGAGAATTCAAAGATGCCAGGCCAGCGTTCTGACACCACTGAGCCAGGAACCCACCCCGGCAGCACCTACCTGCAGCGTTCTGTATGTGAACAAGTGTAATGGCTTTCTTGATTAGGCTGCTATTAGTCTGACTTTATGTTACATACCATTCCTAAAAGATGCAAAGTCTTACAAAGGTGAAGACTTGACATTTCTTTTTTTTTGTGATATATTAAATGAATCACCTTTCATTTAAAATCACATATTGATAAACATTCATTACCTGTACAGGTAAATAAAGAACATGCATGGCCCCTTTTATTATTCATTCATTTCTGTTGAGGATTGAGAGTATCATTACACTTGTTACTGGAAAATCTCAGCTTGCTCAGTTATTAGCACTGTTGACTGGATTCACTGACTGAGTCAGTATTTCCAGAAATACAGCATTTCCAGGAAAGGGGAGGTATATGAGGAAATATAATATTGGATATGAGATTATCCTAAACCATCAAGCATACATGGCAAATCTAGAACATGTGTATTTTGTGCTACATTGTCAGGGCCAGCCTGACAGGTTGAGCCAGGCTGAAGTAGGGAGGTGGGAATTGAGAAAAGAAAGAAAGACAGGAAAGCGGCATCGGGAGGACTACAGCTCTCGAGGAACTGCAGCAAGTTTATTTAACTACACAATGCTATTTATACATAAGACACTGAACAGGAGGTCTGTCAAGAGGAATATATTCTTTGTTCCTCTTAATCTCTAAGGGAGAGACAGAGCAGAAGGACAAATTCTCGGTACAGCAAATCTCAGTAAATAGTTACAGATTTCTTGGTAAGCCATGAAAGGCTGTTCTCATTCTATAAAGGTTACTCTCATTCTACTGATAATCGCCATCCAAACAAGTCTGGGAAAACTGTGTGGGTAAGGGTCCCAGCTTAGCTAGCCCCTTTAGGTGCAAGGACCTTGTCAGCTTACACCTGGTCCTCAACACTACTTGTGTCTAGCTCACATGCAAAGTTGTCTGAGTTCCCACGTCAATGGCTGTTCATGAAGAACTCAAATGCCTCCTGCCTACCCACCAACCCACCGACTGTGAGAGCAGCAGACCCAGGACATGGCTCCTGGCCAATTACAGACCTTCCTTATAGAGCCCTGGGAAGCTTAAAGAGGAGGCCTGCAGATATTTTAGTACTAGTTTAAGGCCATTTCTTTAAGTACCCCAAATACATATAAAGTGAGTTTAGGATCAAAAATGGTTTGCATCTAGACACATACTAACAGATTTCCTGTTACTTAGAATCTCTAGGACATCTTATTCCCTGAAAACAAGAAGAAATATTTTATGTTCATGACATATTATTGTCCTCTGTGTGCCTTTGTCTCACAATTATTTGAAAGTAGTCGTTTTCCCCCTAAGAGCTAGTTTTCCCTAGTGCTTCTTAATAGTATCGTCTTTTATTTACTGAAGTGCAGAAAAGGGATTTAATTTTTTTTCTCAAATAGAAAATGCCTCTCTATGAACCAAGTGCATTTTTGTTACCAAAAACAGTTTCAGGCACACCCCGCAATGCAAAGAATTTACACGTTCATAGCTTTTGTTGCAGGTATAATTGACCCTGGTGGGAAGGTCCTGAGTAAGCCTTTGGAAGAAGCTTCTGCTGACTTTGGAAACGCTGCAATTCTGCGGGGTCAGGCAGAGAGAGAAATCTGAGTCAGGCTGTGTGCCATTGGCTGCAGAAGTTGGAACTGAGTAAGTGATGTCCTGATGTGCTGGAAACAGGTTAGCAGGTGAGAGCACATGGAAAAAATTTGGGATCCAGGAAGGTATCAGAAGACAGGGTTCAGGTTGCAGAAAGGGTTGTAATGTTGAAAGGAAAGGATGAGAGATTACCAGGCTGGCTTCCAGCCCCAAAGCTCAGCCATAGTGCCAACCATTTGATGCAAGATTTTCCTGGGTGTCTGAGGGGAGTAGAATCAGAGGGTGAAGCCCAGGACCAGACCAGGCAGATGGTGAGTCAGGGTGGATGTAATAGAGAAGCATGAAGCAAAAAGGACGTATCAAGTATGTGAGTATTTCATTATAAAGTCCAAGTCTTAGAGCAATTGATAAGGTGGGAATGGGTGTGCAGCCTGGGGCTCAGTTAGAGGCAGGGCCAGAATCCAATGCTGGGATTTACTGAGGCCTGAACCGAGGTGTGAACATGGATTCATGACGGGCCTGTAATGTAAGGTCGAGCAGACAGAAGTGGGTCACAGAAGGACAGCTTGACTCAGGAACACTGGCGTAGAGCCCAGGCAGAATTCCTTGGCATATGTTGGTCCTGTCAGAGGTACCCTTTGTCCACCTGATTCCTCCTTGCTGCTGGTTTACTCTTCTGTTCCTGTTTCCTCTACATCTTCTGGTGCCGTATCATTAGCTTCTCTATCTAAAAAACACCCCAAAGTTAGTGGCTTAAAATAATTACACTTCCGTGCATTGGGTAGGAGGTCACTTTGCTGATTCCCTCAGGGCTCCTATACATGGCTGTACGTTATGGGAAGTAGTTCTGGCTGCAGCCAGTGGTTTTAAGAAGCAGCAGTACCTCCGCTTCCAGGAAAAATGCAGGAAAGATCATCTCCTATAGTGAAACCCTGGAATTATGAATAAAGCAAGACCATTGCTTCAATGGGCCCGAAGTCCTCCTGACGAAATGGTGTATTCTGATGGGCCTCAACAATAATCACAGCCAGAAGGTGCTGCTCCCGTTCCCATGAACTGAGTCTGTGATGAGCAGCCAGTTCTTAGTTATCTTCTGCTGAGCTCAGCTGAGCGCCTGCAGCTTCAGAAAAAGTCATTATGCCCAGCCAGCCCTTCTAGTTGACCTGTCAAGATGAAGGTCCTTGGTTCCCCCAGCATTTCAGTCTCTTCCCAAAGGGTTTCAATGTCCCACTGTCTAGGGCACCTGCTCTAAAGTCCTGTGGCGCCCCTAGCCCTCTTCTGCCCCCTGCTGGGTTAGTCTCCATGATGTTCTCTGCTGTGTCTCCAGCATCTATGCTTCATTTCCCTTAGCACCAATCCAGATCTTCCTGTCCGTCCTCTCTGCTTTCCAGGATCCTAGGGAGAGAGGGGCTGAAATAAGTGACCCCACGCTCAGATTTTATATTTCATACCTAAATGAGAAGGTGGGTCATTTTATCATATTTCTACCTATTGTCTAGTTTCCTCATCAAAGATGTTCCCATTTAGATTTTCTTTCCTTTTATAACCTATTGCTCTATCTAAACTTTCATTTTCTGGAGCCTTCTTCAGCCCTACTGTGGTTTGTGAAGATTGTCTCCTAACACTAGCCTGGCATCCAATGTCAGGGTGAACCATAGGTGCCCATCTCAGCACAGGTGCAGTGTTGGCTCAAGGAGGCCATTGGAGCCTGAGGGGTTGCCTGGCCTCAGGTGTGGGGAAAATGGGGTAGATCCACAAGGCAATCAATCTCTGGCGTCCCCCAACCATGGCTTGTACTTTGCTTAATTGTCATGTCGTATTTCCCCTGGTTCCATTTTCATTGTTCTTATCTGGGAAACTTGAAGAGGAGGCGGATGACTAGCATAAGAGTTGGTTCGCAGAGGAAGTAGTAGGAAACAGCATGCCTGGGGAAGCCAGCTGATGAGGACAAGCATAGCCCACCCTCAGCATGAAAGCCTTTCCTTGGCTAGAGAAACAGAAGAGCCCATGGAGGCACAGAGCTCATGTCTCACTAGAGTCAGAGGCTCCAGAATTCCTACACAGGAAAGGGCTTCAACCCTGACTAGTGCAGGAGGTGGTGAAGGTGAGTTTGCAGAGCACTTGCCATAAGACTGAGACAATGTCAGACAGAAGTCCACATCAAAGAATGGGGACAGGGTTTCCTCTGGGAAGAACTGCTTGATGCCTTTTCTACGCAGCATTTAATCCACTTCCTACCAGTACCATTCTGTCTTTGAACTTCATCTCCAATATAAAGTGTTCTGTCTTGTTTTACTGGGACTGAGACTGCTGCTTGCTTCCTATCCATTTCCTCAGTATCCCCCAATTCTGCCAAATCCAGTCTCTGTGGCTGAATTCTGCATAGTAGAGTTTTCCACATTAATGCCCAGCTTCCTGCTTCTACCTCTGCCAATCATTGATATCTTAGAATCCTTGTTCAACCCTCCATCCATCAATGAGGCATTTAATGAGCAAAGCACTGGAATCCCAGGCATAACCTCCTGACACTGTGTCTGAATCATCTGCAGAGACCTTTCAATCCTCCTAACGTCAATGGCCTCCCTTCTTGCCAACTGACAAAATCTGTCTTGCCTGCATGTTCTCCCGACCTCTGTGCGTGGCTTCTGTTTCCTCAGCTGTCTGAATGTGGTTTGGATTGAGCAGGGCAGGAAGAAAAGAAGGAACATGGTCGTTATAAAGAACTACATCCATTTTGTAGCTTTATCCCATCCACAAGGGATACATAAGCACAACTCCTCTTTATACGCAAATTGTCACTGTGTGTTGCCTGGGACACTCTTTCTCCAATATCTACAGCACCTGCCATCACCACTTAAGGTCTTTACTCAAAGGCCGTCCTCTCCATGAGGCCTTCCCAATGGCACAATTAAACGTCAAACACCTGTCCCCCCACCACACTCCCTGTTTCCTTCCCTTTATATTTCCCTCTATGGCAGCTATCTCCATGTCGTGTCACATTCTATGTATCGTACTTAGTTGCTGTTGTCACCTGTACTAGAATATCAGTTCCATGAGAGCAGGGTTTTGTCTATTTTATTTGGTGCAATTACCCCACCGTCTAGAAGTGGGGCTGGCAGAGAAGGTGTGCAAAGAATTGTTATTGAATGAAGAAAGAAAGTCTGCAATCTATGATGCATTTTCCTGGGGACTCTCTCTTTCTGTAGTATCTCATTCAAATCTTTTCTCCACCCTGATGTTATCCTTCATCTAAGAGAGTCAGAATGTCATAGAATGTGTGTGGGGTAGCTCAACTTGCAAGTGACAGGCCTGGGATGTCACATGCCTGCCTCCAAATTTACTACCTTCCTCAGCAACATGTGTGGCCTCATTATGAAGATAAAGAGAGAAGAAAGGAGAGAGGTAGGAGGAAGAAGGAGACAGCTAGGAGGTGGCAATAATATATACCTAAACCCTGGTCAATTCAAGTAGACTATTACGAGTTTCATGGCTAGAACAATGTCATGGCCAGTGTGTTGTTTTGTTTGTCCACTGAACTGACCGACATTTTAGCATAGCTTCAACAGATTGGATTCCACAATGTGCATAGGCCATACGGGCAGGAAGAGGATCTTTGTGAAGCAAAGTGATTTCTCCTTAGGAATCACACATCACCAGCATCCCCATTCCAGTGGCTCCTCTGAGCCCCAAAGAGATGAAAGGGTGCGAGACACGCAGCACCTGCTAGTCTGCCCCAGGGGAGAAGGAGAAGGCGGCCCAGCCAATCACCCCCTTTTAAAATCTCCTTGAGGAAATGCCTGATGTATGAGGCATTCAGAACACAGCACTGCCTCCGTGTCTACTAAGTGAGTGCTGCATAGAAGCAACTGCTGCTGGAGCCAAGATGGGAGGCCTCTGCGCATGGAGCCCTTTTTTATATTTCTAACAGGGAAGGATAGGAAACTAGTCTTTGTGCTAAAGATGGCCTGGGAAGTAGAGACTGCTTCCAGAGAAGTATGATTCAACCTTCCTGCAATGAAATTTGAATACTTCCAGTTTTATAATTTTCATGTTTGATAGATACACTGAAACTTACCACGATACACAGGGAGCTCACGATGAAACGAGGAAAGCTGACAAGCCTGTGACGGGTGTGCTTACCCACAAGAGCAAATACCCTGTTAGCACCACGTGCTGCTTTGAAATCCACCTCATCCCTAGAACAAGAAGCCCCTTCTGAGGAGACCCTGCAGGATTCTCCCTTCTGGGCACGTGGGCTGTGGCTGATGGTAAGTCTGCGTGTCTGCTAACCAGCATGTGACTTGTCATCTGCAAGCAAGTTAAATCCTTGGGCCTGTTCCACTAAAACGTTCTTTGTTCTCATGACACTGGTTAAATATGATGTTATTTTGACTGCTCAGTAGTCCTGACTGTCCTTCATCCTCACTTACTCTGAATGGGAATTTCTCCCTTCTCTAACTTACCCGAAACATTAGCGTGGCTGATTATCTGACACGTCTGAGAATGGTGAATACATTAGTATTGACTGAGGAAAGGCCACTTGCTACATTTCCACAAGTACCTTTTCTAATCTCTCTGGGTCTCAGTGCTGGCAAGGCTTGGCTAGTTACAGATTTTAAAAAGTTGCTCAAAAATGGGTGATGTAACAAATAACTGGGATACATAACCAGACGTTATATTTCTAAAGATTTAAATATACAAATGTATATCAAACGACTGAAGTCTAAGTAGCAGTTCGAAGTTATTCCAAGTCAAGCTCTTTTGGTATGGAGCCACGACTCTGGGTTAGTGGCTGCCGGCTCTGCAGGGTGAGCTGCCCTTTCATTTGTTTCCCGTGTCCTTCCTCAGAACAATAAACTGCGCTGTGAGCATCCCACCGCTGCTACAGCTATTACCAGCACGCTAATTGAGTTTGCTGGCCTTGAAAATGCATCAGTGTAGGTAATGTGATGATGTAATGCTGTGTTCCTGTCCTCTGGATTCCCTCCCTGCCATTACCAGGGCTTTATTTATGAGACTGGAAAGAAAAACAGAAAGCAGGGTGGCCTTTCGACGTGACTTGGACAAAGCTGGAGCAGAGCACGGCTGAGCTTTCCTTTGTCCTTCTGTGCATCTGAGACACAGGGGTTCAAGTTAAGTATGGGGGTTCCCGGAGGCAGGGGCTTGTGTCCCCTATGGAGGTCTAAGGAGGTCTGCTGGCCATAGTCCAAGGAGGACAGGAGCACACAGGCAGGGTATGTCGCAGGCGGGGATGACACCTGGAAGAGGGGGGAGCAGACTGAGAAAATGCTGGAGCTCTAGCCAGCAGACCTGGCTGGATATACAGCCACCAATTACACGTAGAGTCAGAATAGGACGAGACAAGGTCAAATTAACCCAGAAGACATGGAGATCAGCTTGAAGAAAGGGGAGGGAGGGAGCCCCTCCAAGCCAAAGTTAAAGGAGGAGAAACACCTCAGTTAGGCAGACTATGAAGGCGGCTTGCCTGTCACAGGCCAAGCAGGAGCCATGCAAGAGGGTCCATCTGGGCTGAGAAAAGAAGAACTAGAAACAATCCCAGCCAGCCAGTCGTCAGAAATTCACAGAACCCCTCTGGGCCAAGGGCTTGGCTGTAGGAAGCCAGGCCTAGCACCCACCCTTAAGATGTTTTTCTTCTGCCCTAGCTGGTTTTGCTCAGTGGATAGAGCATCAGCCTGCAGACTGAAGGATCCTGGGTTTGGTTCCAGTCAAGGGCACATCCCTCAGTTGCAGGCCCCTCCCTGGCCCGAGCCCTGGTAAGGGCTCGTGCAGGAGGCAACCAATCGGTGAGTTTCTCTCACATCAATATTTCTCTCTGTTTTTCCTTCTCTCTTCCACTCTCTCTAAAAATGAAAAAAATATCCTTAAGTAAGGATTAAAAAAAAAAAGATTTTTCTTCAAGTGGTGAAAAATGATGGAGCATAAAGACGACCATATAGACCAATGGAATATAAGATAGAGCCTAGAAATAAACCCTCATCATGGGCAAATAATTTTCAACCAGGGTGCCAACCAGTAGGAAGCAACCTTTTCTTAAATTCAGGGTGCTGGGAAAACTAAGGAATCATGGTGGACCTTTATCTTACACCATATAAAAAAATTGACTCAAAATGACCCAAAGACCTAAATGTAAGGCCTAAAACTATAAGACTCTTAGGTGAAAACATAGGGGCAAAAAACAAGGGGGGAAGATTGTTTCTGGGGCACACACATGAGACAAAGAACATTCGATAGAGAACTGTGGCAGAGATGGAGGCGGTGGTCAGCGTGGGTGTCAGAAAAGTTGTCTCCGATGGCAGAATTGGGGTAACGACAGGGGACGGCAGAATTGTGCTCTGAACGACCAAAATGAGCCAGTCCCGCCGCGGTCTGTGGAAGTGCTCCAGGCAGGAGGAAAAGAAACCACAGAGGCCCTCACACCAAGTGGGCTTGACACTTGGAGGAATAGGAAGACGGTCAGTGTACCAGGACGTAGGTGACGAGGGGGATGAGCTGGGAGACAGAAATGGGGTCCAGAAGATGCAGGGTCTTTGGGCACTGGTGAGGCGTTTGCATTTTGCTCTCAGGAAACCATTGGAGGGTTTAATGGGGAATGATGTAATGTCACTTAAGACTGCAGAAAGGTCCCTTCCCTGCTGTGAGGAGTGTGGATGGGAGGAGTGCTTGGAGGCCGGGAGCCCAGCCAGCAGCTTGCCTGGAGCAGGGCTGCAGCGATGCTGATGGTGAGCTGCATTCTGGATAGATTTCAGGGCTGAGTAATCGACGGGATGAAAAGCGTGGGAGGAAGAAAGAAAAATTGAATTTCCAGATTGGTGGCCTAAGCAACCGGGTAGAGGATGGTGGTGCCATTTAAGGAAATACAAAAGTTTGGGGTGGGGACTGACATAGTATTTTTCAGAGAAATACAGTAGTTCTGTTTGGGCCATGTTGAGTTTGAGATTTCCATTAACTTCCAAGGGAGAATTTGAGTAGACAGCTGGATTTATGAGCGTGGAATTTAGGAAGAGGTCCAGGGTGAAAATAAAAATTCAAGATGTGTGTGTGTGTGTGTGTGTGTGTGTGTGTGTGTGTGTGGTGAATACATCTAGACATATATGACTTTGAATAACATAATGCATGCATATAAGCATTTATTAGAAGACTATATGTCTATATGTTTATATATAACACATGGCTTTGAATAATATATATGTGCATAATATTTATGTTATTATATGATAGCATTATTTTATTCAAAGTCCTGGTAGTGAGTGAGATCCCTGGGGCCAAAGCTTGAGCTGGAGAGAGCAGCCTCGGTTGGGGGGTGGGGGGGCCTGGTAGAAGGAAGGGCAGTGTGAGGTGGTGAAGGAGCAATGAGAGCAGGAGTTGGGTAGGAGGGAGAGCAGATGAGTGTGGAGGTCCAGAGGAGACAGGGAATGCGTGGCAGGTTAGAAGAGACCATTTCTAGGACACATCGCTCCTCTCCACTGTCTACTATAGGCTCTGGAAGTTGAAAGCCCAAGAGACCTGCGCAGAGAGAGCCAGAGCCTCGTCCCCTCTGATGTGGGCTGTAGTCCCAGACCTCCCAGCACGTGGATTTGCACACTCTCCCTGCTCCATCCTTCAGAATGTTGCAGAAAACAGCCTCTTCCTAACCTCACCAGCGCCATAGCTTGCCAAGCTGGTTTAATACACTGTTTGGGCCAGAGAGCCTTCAGGTGCCCAGACACTTACTGTGGGTGGCCAAGAAGGGGCAAGGACTGGGAAGACTCTCCCAGAAGAGTTCAAGCACAGGAAGCATCGGTCACTTTTTGCTGGCAAAGCTGGACTGGCTGGCCCGCATGGGTCCGCCTCTCCACATCCCAGGCATGCTCCCGTGTTGTCACGAGGCCAGAGATAGAAATCAAGCTCTGCTACTTAGGAACCACATGGCTTTCTGAAAAATCACTCAGTGGCTGTGCACCTTGGCTCCTCGTACCTTATTCAGGCTACTGGGAGACCAAAGATCATGTGCATAGCACCTGGTAGATATAGGGGTTCTAAGAAGATACCCATTTACTTCAGTTGGGTTTTTTTCCCCAGAAAGCCTCCTGATAAATTGAATAATGAAGTATAAATGTTCATTATGAATTTTACACTTTTCTCTCCAAATGCAAGGAACAGAGCTTTTAAATTTGCCCTTGAAACATCTCACCATTTTGCTCTTTAACTTCTGCACCATAATTAATGGTTGTTTATGCAGCCTCTTCTCTAGCTGCCTGCTTGGTGCGGTAGCTACCTACTTCATATCCTCATGAATGCAAAGATGCCAGCAGGTACTCACAGATATTCCCCCAAGGGAATGAATGATGGTAATATTTGCAGTCCACCCCCCGCCCACACACACACACACATACTTCCAAAGAATGTGATCATTAAAATCTTTCTTAAAACACACTACTTGACAAAATGCGGGGGGAAGTGGGTGTCAACGAATTGGACTGTGAGAGCTGAGCATCAACACGCTGAGGATGAAAGTCCTCCTTGTTCCATTTCTAATGGAAGAGAAATTTCTGCAGAAGGAAAAACTAAAAGGCAACCTGAAACAAAAGCAAGACGAATCGCTTTGGTTCTGAAAGGAACACAGTGAAACAATGGTGCTAAATGAGATACAATTCCTGACAAAGATCTGCTCTGTTCTCCAAGGGCTTTTATTGTGCTGCGTGTACCGAGAGTTATGTTTTATCTTCCCCGAAAAGAGTCGGTGTACTTTATTTTATGCCTGGTACCTCTTTTCGCCTCGCCTCCCCACTTGCTGAGATTTAAGTCGGCTGCTGTAGCGCTCTATCTCTGATCAGCCTTAAAGATCTGAAGAGCCCAGAGTTGGCGAGAATAAAAGAAGGCCTTCGCGTGTGACAGTGACAGATCCTGCTTGTCCCCTCCGGATGACATTCCCGCGCGATGAAGACCACAGATCCTCCGGATAACAAGCTGCCGCGCTTGCTGGCTGGTGCCTTTGTGGAGAGGTCAGGGCGCCTGCAGGGGGAAAGGAATGCCAGCCAGCTCTGGGTCCTCTCACCCAGCGCAGCGGGGGCAGCTCCATATAAGATACGACAAGTGTGGGGTGAGAGAGAAGGCAGAGATACAGTCTCCGAATCTAAAGATGGAAAACAGATTTAAAATGCAAAAACAATCCTGTACACTGAAACCTAAATCCCTACTGAGCTATTTTCAAGACGTGCACCTTAGCCTCCTTAAACTCAGTTTCCTCATCTCTACAATGGGCTAAGAGCAGCATCTGTTGCGAAGGTTGTTGCTAAGAGTAAATGGGAGCATGCGTGCGAGGCCCCTATCACTGTGGTGAGGGCTAGAAAGGTACCACTGGTTAATACTTTCACAGACTGTGAGGTTTTATACCCCTACCATTTCTTGGCTTAGTCAGTGGTTAATATCTTTTTATTTTTAACAAGTGAACCATTAGAATATAATTAGGCAAAGAGATATTGCATCCCTCTTCTGATTGAAAGCCCAGTACCCAAAGGATGAAGTTCAAACTCTTTAGCATGACTTCAGTGTGGCCTTCTGTCTGTCCCCAAGCTCTCCTGCCAGCCTCCTCCCCACCAGTCCAAGCTCTGAAGAGCCACCCAATTACCCCTGCCCACTGAGCCACTCGCCACACCTGAACTCATGCACTCCATCTTTCCCTGGATGACCACGAGTGAGCTGGCGACCTCCTTTACAATCTTCCATGTTTACCCAAGTGCCACTGTCCCTATGAAGGCTTCTCTTAACTGCCCCAGAGCACTGACAGTTTCTCTCTCCTCTGGCCTCACACCATGTTCTACAATAGTGATTCTCAAAGTGTGGTTCCTGGACCAGCAGCGTCAGCATCAGCTGAAAACTTGAAGAAATGAAATCCTTAGGCTCCATCACAGGCCTACTGAATCAGGAACTCTTAGGGAGGGGCTCAGCCACCTGTGTTTGAATGAGTCCAGGTGCTTCTGACTCCCACTCAAATTCAAGAATTATCTATGCAAACTTCTATCATAACATGTCTCATACTGTATTGCCTCAACTAGAGTGTCCTCCTTGGCTCTTAGCCAAGCTATTTTTTTCCTGTGTCCTAACTTTTCTCATCTGTAAAAATGGGCATGATCATATTACTTTGCCGAAATGGTTAAGGATTAAAAATAATAAATATAAAGTGCTAATCTATTACTGAACTCTCCACCCCCATCATCCCTCTCCAACTCCTAGCTGTTTGTTGATATTGACTAGCATATTGGTTGTTATATAAAACTTCCCCCTGTCTTATAAAGGAGACCCAGCTGACAAGTCTCTTTCTAGGTGGAGAAGTCTGTTAGGCTTTTGGGAATTGAGAGGTCTGTCCCAAGCATCGACAAGGAGCACTCAAACCATCACAAATTAGTTAGACAGAAATTAATAGAAACTTTTCAGCACAAAACTGAGAACTAGGGAGAAAGAAGGAAGAGTACTTATGCCTACACACAGGTCCCAGTCAAGCTGGGACCAGGTAAGGACCAGTTAGGGGGTGGTGGATGTGTGGCTAAGGGATGCACAAGCCTTTTGTGCTTTTTGCTGGGTTGCCTTGCATGGAGATGTCTCTCTATCAGTAAACGTGTGTGCAAAAGGATCCCAGATTGCACTGTTTTCCCAGGAGCCTGGTTCTAAAACCATAGATGCGCCTGAATGATGGGATTACTGAAGGCTTGGTGGCCACAGCCACTGATGCAGCACACACAGCAGGATAGATGCTCAGTGAAGCTTGCTGGCTGGAAGAGTCATGAGTGTTTGTCGATGCACATGGTTATGCCATGGTGTTATCCACACAGGTGGCCTGCAGTAATGTAGGCAGACGTCCCAGGCGTGAGCCATAGGGTTAAGAGCTGAAAGAGATGTGGGATTCGTGCAGCGTATTTCAAGTGTGATGAAGGAACCAGACCCCCCACCCCCATAGGGTCTATGTAGATGAAGCAGCAGCTGGTGATCAGGTAAGATGGGGCCTAATTCTACAAGATTCTGAAAATTTTGCTGGAACATTTGACCTTGACTCCATGGTGAATAGAGAATTGTGAACATCCAAAAAACAAGAATGATTCCCCACTAATTCAGCACATTAATTGAGTACCTAAACAGTGCCAGCCATCATACAAAGTTAAATCAGAGAGCACCCCCACACTAAAAAACATTGGACTCTGGATGGGAGCCATGGTTGGCCGTGCACATAAGCAAAGATGGCGAAGGGCAGGAATAATGAGTGCAAGGGGGGAAGCAGCTGTACGGTGCTGGAGGGGCTCCAAGGGAGATGCCAGCTTTCCAGGGAGCACAAAGTGTCAGAGCTGGATGTGGAAGGAGCACCCCTCAGACATGAAGAGCTGGGCAGTCAGTGAGAAGGCAGCCAATGTGGAGCTAGGGAGGCTGGGAGACAGCAGGTGGTTGAGTTTGGCTAACTCGTCCTTGCCTCCCCACCAAGTTTAGCATAATGCATTGCACATTGCTGGTATTTAATGAACATAATGTCTGTAACATTTTCACTCTACATCCTTGAGCAGGACAGTGACAGGAAAACTGCAAATATTTAATATGCAACTTCATCAGAACTGTAACTAATTTTTTGCCTACCCAAATACAACTCAACTTGCAGGGAGCACTAAAGGTTGGCCCATCCAGAAGCAAAAGGTGTGTGTGAGATATGAGCAGTTTCCCACAGCCAGAGAATTCATACGGGAGCTATAAAGGGGGGCAATGAGAGCCCACGGCTTACACTGTGTCAAGGGTTTTTTCCTAAAAGCAGTAGACAGCGTCTGGAGAGTTTTCAGCCAGGGGCATGCGATCAGAGCTGCATTTTCGGAAGATCACATGCACGCTTGGGAAGGATGGGCTGTAACATAGGAGTAGTCTGTCTCCATGATCCCATGGTAACTGCCCTTCTCTCCTCCCTCATCATGGGATCATAATTATTTGCATATTTGTCCTTCTGTCCCACCAGAGAAAGGGAAATTTCTTGAGGTCATGGAGTAGATTTTATTTATTCACAAGTGGTTGTCGAGTAGAAAGCACTCATTATTAAGTTATTTAGCAAGATTGTAAGGAGGGCAAACTAATGGGAAACATTTGCTGTAATTCAGGCAAGCAATGACAGCATCCTGAGCTTGGGTGGTATTGGAAAGGATGGAGCAGGGGAGACAGATGTCAAATACACTGAAGTGCTAAACTATAAAAGGCTTGTGACAGATGGGGTGGGGTGAGGGAGAGGGCAGAATTAGGGATTTGAATGACTTAGGCAAACTAGCAGATGACGGGTGGCCCTTAGGGACAGGAAACAGGGAAATCACACTTAGAGAAGCACAGCACAAGTTCCATTTGGACATGTATTTAATAAACCAATGGACGTTTGAAGTAGAGACGTCTAAAAATGCGTTAGACTCGGAGTTATGAGGCTCAGAGATAGACCTCAGCTAAGTCATCTAATGACTTCCAAATCACTAGAGTAATAGATGGAGACATGGAAAGACATGAAATCACACATATCCTAACATTTGGTATTATTTACCTTTCTAATTTTTGCCATCTGGATGATAATAAAGTGGTATTTCAATGTTGTTCTAATTTTCATTTATTTGATTGCTGGTGAGTTTGAGCATTTGTTTGTATATTTATTGCCTACCAGGACTTCCCCTTCTGTGAATTGTCTTGGGATATCTTTGGCCCATTTTTCCATTGGCTTTCCTTGTCCTTTTGTGTTGGTTTGAAGGATTTGTTTGTATATTCTAGAAATTATTCCCCTGACTGCTTTAGGCATTGGCAATATCTTCCCTCAGTCTGCTATCTATTAAATTCTTATTTGCAATTCCTAGTCCATCAAGGGGAAGAAATACATTAACCGAGCCCCAGAAATAAAGAAGAAGCATATTTTGAAGTAAGATAATGAGTGAAATACTGGACTAGGTGATTGAGGAGGGAAGGATTTTGATAGGCAGGGCTGGGAGAGAGAGACATGCCCCTAGGCATGCTCACGGAGGCACAGTGTCAGAAAGACCCAGGTGTGGGGGTGGGGTGGGTGAAGCAGTAGAGAGCAGGATTTAGCATGAGTGAGATATTTACATTGACAAAAAGCTGAGGGCTGGGGTGAAAGGATATTGGTCCACAGTCTACAGGGCAGTGAAGAACTTGGCCTTCATCTAGCAGTGGACATCAAGCAGAGGAAAGACCTGCAGAGATGTGCTTTAGTGAGCTGAGTCTGGAAATGGCATAGAGGGGGCTTGCAGCAGGGACAGATTGGTAGCCAGGAGATCAATTGGGAAACCTGGCAATAGGATACTGTGATGGTGAGTGTTATGTATCAACTTGGCTGGGCTATAGTACCAGTAATCAAACACTAATTTAGGTATTGCTGTAAGGGTATCTTGCCGATGTGGTTAACATCTACAATCAGTTGACTTTCAATAAAGGAGTTTACCCTTGATAATGGTGGGTGAGCCTCATCCAATCAGTTGAAGGCCTTAAGAGAAAAACTGAAGTTTCCCGGAGAAGAAATTCTGCCTCAAAACTGTTAACACAGAAATCCTATGAGTTTTCAGCCTGCCCTACAGCATTTGAAGTTGCCAACCCCCACAATTGCATGGTCCAATTTTTTAACAAAAAATAAACCTCTGTGTGTATGAGATATACATTTCCTAATGGTTCTACTTCTCTGAGGACCCCTGATTGATGCTGGAGGTAGATTATTGGCCTCTGAAGCGTTTTGTGCCTGCCTGCCATTAATTAAAATTAACATGCACTCCAATAAATGTATGTATTTATTTATTTACTAGAGGCCTGGTGCACAAAATTTGTGCATGGGGGGGAGGTTCCCTCAGCCCCGCCTGCACCCTCTCCAATCCGGGACCCTTCAGGGGATGTTTGACTGCTGGTTTAGGATCCCACAAGGATTGTGCCTAAACCAGCAGTCAGACATCCCTCTCACAATCTGGGACTGATGGCTCCTAACCACTCACCTGCCTGCCTGCCTGATCACCCCTAACCACCCTCCCCTGTCGGCCTGATCACCCCTAACTGCTCTCCCCTGCTGGCCTGATAGTCCCTAACTGCCTCTGCCTTGTCCCCCACCACCATGGCTTTGTCCACAAGGAGGACCAGACATCCGGAAGATGTCCCGTTGACCTCATCTAATTAGCATATTATCCTTTTATTAGTATAGATAATTTATTTATATGTACCCAGGTGCTAATAGGTTGTATATATTGCAAAATATAAAACATGAAGGATTTTAAAGAATAAGCTAGAAAAATACCTGGAAATCAAACCTATTGCATATCTTCCTGCATCTGCAGAGAGACGACCTCAGTCCTTGGGAATCAGCTGGCCAAGGCAAAAGATAACAAACACTCAACTACAGTGTACTAAGGACAGAACTAGGACTCTCTGAGACAAGCTAAACACTTTCTATTCAGCATTTACTTATCCATATTTGAAACAAAAAAGATTTTATCCAAATATATTCTTTCGATGAATTTTTCTACTTCTCTTCAAAATTATACACATACAATTAGAATTCTGGGCATCCAAAAATAACCAGGCTGTTAGACCTTTTAAGCCAAATGCCAGATTTATGTCAAGATTATCCTTACTCACCCTGATGAGGCTGGCTCTGGTTGGCAATACCGGGCATTTCAAAAATAATGTAGCTTCCAAAGCAGTTTCATAGAACTCAACTCAACATAGCCTCACAACAAAGACTGAAGGTGGGAAATGTTAGAAGGATGTCTCCCTCTTTGCAGGATGGTGGTGCTAATAGTGAAAAAAAAAAAAAAATAGTCCAACTCAGAAACAGAAAGTAGAACAGTGGGTGGTTGCTAGGGACTGGAGTTCAGGGTGAGAAAGGGAGCTGCAGGTATAGAGTTTCAGTTTTGTAAGATGAAGTTCTAGAGATCTGCTATACAACAAGGCACATATTGTTAGCATTATTGCACCATACACTTACAAAAGGTTATGGTGGTAAATATTACATTACTAGAGGCCCAGTGCACAAAAATTTGTGCACTCGGTGGGGAGGGAGGGTCCCTCAGCCTGGCCTGTGCCCTCTCCCAGTCTGGGACCTCTCAGGGGATGACCACCTGCTGGCTTAGACCTCCTCCCCGGGGGATTGGGTCTAAGATGACAATCAGACATCCCTCTGGCAGCCTGGCAGCCCTTGGGGGATGTCCACTTGCCAGCGGGGAGCAGGCCTAAACTGCAGTCGGACATCCTTAGTGCTGCTGAGGAGGCAGGAGAGGCTCCCACCACCACTGCTGTACTGGCAGCCATCAGCCTGGCTTGTGGCTGAGCAGAACTCCTCCCATGTGAGAGCGCCCTGATCACCAGAGGGCAGCTCCTGCATTGAGCGTCTTCCCCCTGGTGGTCAGTGTGTGTCATAGTGACCAGTCATTCCCAGTCTTTCTGCTGTTAGGGTCAGTTTGCATATTACCCTTTTACTATATAGGATAGAGGCTTGGTGCACGTGTGGGGGCTGGCTGGTTTGCCCTGAAGGGTGTCCTGGATCATGGTGGGGGTCCCGCTTGGGTGCCTGGCCAGCCTGGATGAGGGGATGATGGCTGTTTGCAGCTGGTCACACCCCCTTCAGGGTGGGGGTCCCCACTGGGGTGCCTGGCCAGTCTGGGTGAGGGGCTGAGGGCCGTTTTCAGGCTGGCGGGTGACTGAAGCTCCCAACCTCTCCTTTTTTTCTTTCTTTTTTTTTTTATTCTGGGATTTATTTACCTTCTATGGCTATCACTGGAACTGAGAGCCGGCTTTAGCTCTGAGGCTCAGCTCCAGCTCTGAGACCTTGGCTGCTAAAAGCAGGTATCTGGGTTTGTTTGGCTTCTATAATTGAAACAGTGTTGCAGCTCCAGCTCTGAGGCCCGGCTGGCTGAAAGCAGGTTTCTGGGGATTGTTTAGCTTCTATAATTGCAACATTGTTTCTTAGAGTGCAGCTCAGAAGCCGGCAGCGGCAGGTGGGGAAACTTGGCTTCCTCCATCACTGGAGCAAGCAAGCCTCCTGTTCGCTTCAGTTGCCTGGCTGCCGGCCGCCATCTTGGTTGGCAGTTAATTTGCATATCACCCTGATTAGCCAATGGGAAGCGTGTCAGAGGTACGGTTAATTACCATGTTTGTCTATTATTAGATAGTATGTGCTTTTATAGCACAATTTAAAAAATAAGCCAACTGGAGTTTGGGGAGGTTAAATAACTTGATTTAGGTCACACATCAATCAGTGGACCGATTCCAATTAGGTTCAACGTCTTCTGATGGCCAGCCTAGTGTTGTCCCCATTAAATGGACTATGCGATATATACATAGGAATTTTTTCACCCTGTCTACCCATGGCAGTGTAAATTTGGAGGACTCAAGACTGTCTTTGAGATAACAGTTACTTAAGTGATTCCAAATATTTCTGTTTTTAATCCTCCGTGTACAACATTGACTTATCCAATCAATCGTTAAAATAAATCTCAAGGATTTGCTGGATTATTTGTGCAGTGCAGTAGGGAGCTCTTCAACTTATCAGTAAGTAAACAGGTATAAATCGAAAGGTAGAGGAGGGGAGAGCAAGCCCCCGCAGCTGGCCACCATCCAGGTATGTGATTTAACTTTCAAATGACAAACCAATGACACGTGGGAATTAAGTAGCTGGGAAAGCCCTGCCATCACTCCCTCAGAGCAGAAGACACACCTGCTGCACACCCACCAGGTGAGATCCACAGATTGCAAAACTCCAGGCTGTTGGGAATGGGGGCAAGGGTTCAGAGGAGGCTGCTCTCCAGCTGTTCTGCCTGTCAGTCTCAGACTGGTTAGCAAGTCCCCATCATCCTTTGAAATAGGTATTTTATTTGGTTCCTTTAAAATTTTTTACCATTTCATTTAACTCCTCCCAGGATCAGATAAAGAAATGTTCATTGAATACATACTACCAACAAAGTGAGATCAAATCTTAAAATACTCATTGTATTAGGCTGCTGAGACTGCCATAACATAATACCATAGACTCAGGGGCTTAAACAATAGTCATTTGTTGTCTCAAAGTTCTGAAGGTGCCAGCAGGTGTGGTTTCCCCTGAGGCCTCTGTCCCTGGCTTTCAGATGGCTACCTTCTCCCTGTGTCCGCACATGACCTTTCTTCTGTGTGCACAGAGAGAGTGAGCTCCAGTGGCTCTCCCTCTTCTTAAAAGGACACCAGTCCTGCTGGATTAGGGTCCTACCCTTATGACCTCATTCAACCCTAATTACTTCCTTAAAGGCCCTATCTCCAAATACAGTCACCTTGGAGATTAGGGTATCGACACCTGAATCAGGGGTGGGACAGAATTCGCTTCATATACTCATTTTTTTTTTTGTCCTTGTTTTCTACCCTTTGTTGTATATGCCTTACAGTAGTCATTTAAACTCATCTACATTGCCTTGAGGTGAATTAGATTGTTTTAACAAAAATGTAAATTAAATCCAAGACCAACTATAATTTTATAAAAGAAAATTTTTAATTTGTGTGTAGGAAAGGAGAGAGAGAATGCAAGGGGATTGTTGAGAGCAAATAATCCTCCTGAGAATCAAAGGGAAATTACTTTCCAGACTTCTAAGTGCCTTTCTCAAGAAGTTACTAAATGACATCTTCTGCCAACATGAGGGAGTGCACTAAGAAAGAGGAAGGTCTGGCATCCAGAAACACAAGATGTAACCTCAGAGAGGGAGTGCCTTGGCTGGAAGATAATGAGGGGAGAATTCTGAAGGGGGCTGGGCAGCAGGCTCAGAGACCGGCTAATCCCAATGGGAGCAGTTCAGCAGGGTGGATTCCAGGCGTGTGAAGTAGGAAGATACCCAAGAAGCTAAGTCAGTTGTGAGGGTGCCCATAGCTGCCATGTTAAACACATGGAAAGCCACATAGATGCTCATGTTAAGAATATTTCACTAGATGATATTGGTAGATGACAAAGAGCCCATAGGGTCCCTGAAAAAGAGATGATTTGGTTCCAAAATGTGAGAAGAAAATTAGCAAATGAAACATTATTAAGTGTCTAATTAAATGTTGACAAAACTCAAAATGACAAACTAATCAACTGCAACCCACTCAATCTCTAATGACATACATGCATGTGCACTCACGCAGAAGAGTGTTTATTGTGGGATATGGGTACATATTTATATATTGTAGGATGGAGCCTCCAAAAATAAATTTGTGCAGGGCCTACAAATATCTGAAAACAGAGTAGCCTAATAAGCTAAGGATCTGCATGCCCCCTGGGTTAATGACCAACTGAAATTACAGAAGTCAGGTATTCAGAACTGGGGCTGGTGGTACCCACATCTTCAGGGCCTGGTGAGCCGGAAGATTCTGGACTCCATCTTCATCAAATATCCCTTCTACTCCATGCTTCCTGGAAAATTTTCCTGACCAGAGTTCACACAGGACTAGATCAGACCAAGCAGCAGGTGGGGGCCGGTAAAACCCCAGCACAGTTTGCAGTAGCTCTGAACCCCTAAAAAGGGGTGTTATTTCCTCTGCCAGGGATGCTGGACTCTTGAGGGGCCAGTTAATTTAGAGCATTTGCCTGCAATGTTCACCTTCAAAGAAATGTGCTAAGGGGCTATTTTGGATTATTTGGTGACCCATAGGCCTTAATGTTTCAATGACAAGAGAAGATAAAATCCTATCTAATAAAAGAGAAAAATGGTAATTGGTGTACGACGATACCCTTTTCATTGGCTAATCAGGGCTATATGCAAATTAACTGCCAACTAAGATTGGCAGTTAACTGCCAACAAGATGGCGGTTAATTTGCATATGTAGGCAAAATGCAGGGAGGCGAAAGGGAAAGCAGGAAGAAGCCCCCTGCCACTGACAGTGATAGGAAACCCAGGGGGGAGCTAAGTGGTGGGGGACAGGGCAAAGGTGGGGGGCAGCCATGATCGGAGAATCAGGTGCCTTTGCCGCCCTGGCCAGTGATAGCAGGAAGTAGGGGTGGAGCCAGCGATGGGAGCTGGGCACGGTCGAAGCTGGCAGTCCCAGGAGCTAGGGGTCCCTTGCCTGGGCCTAAAGTGGAGCCCACGATCGTGGGGCCGCTGCAGCTGTGGGTCCCCACTGCCCGGGCCGGACACCTCAGCCAGAGGCGTTAGGCCTGGGGAGGGGCGGAGCCTTCAACCGCGGGGAGCTGGGGGTCCCCTGCCCAGGCCTGACACCTCTGCCAGAGGCCTCAGGCCTGGTCAAAGGGCCGATCTGGTGATTGGTGATCGGAGGGTGATGAGGGTCAACTCCTCTGGCCGAGGCATCAGGCCTGGGTGGGGGGCTGAGCTGGGGATTGGGGGGATATGATGGACCCCTTGCCCAGGCCTGAAGCCTGGGTCAGAGGCGTCAGGCTTGGGCGGGGGGTGGAGCAAGCGATCAGAGGGAGATGGGGGTCCCCTGCCCAGGCATGATTCCTGGGCCAGAGGCCTCAGGCCTGGGCGGGGGCCAGAGCCAGTGATCAGGGGGAGATGGGGGCCCCCTGTCCAAGCCTGACACCTCTGGCGGAGGCATCAGGCCTGGGCAAGGGGCCGATCAGGCGATCGGAGGGTGATGGGGGTCTACGCCTCTGGCCGAGGTATCAGGCCTGGCCTGGGGGCAGAACCAGCAATTGGAGGGGTCTGGGGGTCCCCTGCCCAGGCCTGATGCCTGGGCCAGAGGCATCAGGCCTGGGCTGGGGGCAGAACTAGTGATGGGGGGAAATGAGGGTCCCCTGCCCAGGCCTGACGCCTCTGTCAGAGGTGTCAGGCCTGGGCAAGGGGCTGATCCTGCGATTGGAGGGTGATGGGGGTCAATGCCTGAGGGCTCCCAGTATGTGAGAGGGGGCAGGCTGGGCTGAGGGACACTCCACACACACACACACACACACACACACACACACACACACACACACCCAGTGCACGAATTTCGTGCACCGGGCCCCTAGTATAGACATAAATGTTGACAGTTTATAGAGATAGCCTCCAAATATTTTAGAAGAATAGACAGAATTATAGTCTGAGTCAGTGGGTAAAGCATTCAAAACCTTTACTGTCACCAGATGAATCAAACCATCTGATGTTGTCCTTGTCTCCACTCCTCCGCCCGCTTTGGGTCACACTGACTAGGGTATGTAGTGGATTGATGGTGGCACTAAACTGTTGGTATAGAAAACTGATCAGGGTATAAATACAGTGCTTCTTTTAAAGGCTCTATAGGAAGCTTTGGTTACCTGTCTGCCAGCTGCTACCTCCAATACACACACACACACACACACACACACACACACACACACACACACACACTTCCTCCCCTGGGAGCAATGGACTGGTACCTAAGGCTGTCAGATCATGAGCCAGAATTTATCTAAAATGACTCTCCTTTGTCCTTGAAAGTATTCTGTTACTGTCATTCAGAATCCTGCCTCAAATAATACCTCAAGACTTTTGTCTGCAAAGTTCAGAGTTTGGGGCTTGAAGAAGAGAAGACCAAGAGTTTCAAAGTATACATTATAATTCTGCTTTAGGAAGGAATAGTTCCTGGTCTCTGTCCTCAGGTGCCACGTGCCACACATATTACATGCATTCACATATTCCTTATTCATCCCCTCAACCAATGCTTACTAAATGCCGGAACTCGGGATGCAAAGATGAATGAGGCAGGGTTCCCACCCCTGGCTCACAGTCAAGTACAGGAGGTAGTCATGCAACCGTCAATAGAAAGTGCTGAATGACCTGGACGCTGAGGGCGAGGAGGGATGAGTTGGGTCTTGGATAATGAATAGGATTCTTTCAAGTGAGAGGAGAGGGCCAGGCATTAAATCAGGGAAAGCAGGATGTGCACACAGGCACTGAACCCTGGGGAAGGAGGGGAGGTGGAGGCCTGAGTGCCCAGGCCTGCAGAGTGGCCGTTAGTAATAGAGCTGGAGGTATAAGAAGGTCCAGACCTGTGACCTGCTGTAGCAGCCAGTGGGTAATGAGATGTTGGATTTGTCTTGATCTATACCTAGATTTTAAACATTACTTGTGCTTATGGTAGGAGGAATGGGGTCATGGGAACCACTCATAGGCTGTTAGGAGAGCACAGACCAGATGAGATGAGTGTCTAGATTGAGGCAATACCAGAAGATGGAGAAAATGAACTTGGCTCTAGAGATTACAGAGGTGGGCACTATAGGATCCAGAGACTGATTAGGGGTAGTGGGTTGGTGGGAGGGGCTTGATGCCACAGTAAGACCCATGGACACAGGCAGAACAGGACCAGGGATGCTGATTGATTTGTCCAACATCCCCACAGCTATTATGTTAAACCATACAAAACTGCCAACATTGATCTATGAAATGTCAATTACACATAGTTCAACCTAATCATAAAAAGTAAGGCTTGATGCTTTCAGATTTCAAATTGATTAATAAATTAAGTTTTTACTCACTGGGAAAAAAAGTAGGGCAAAGGCAAAACTGTGGATACAGTAAAAGGTTAGTGGTTGCCAGGGGCTGGGGGGGTGTGAGATGAACAGGTAGAGCACAGAGGACTTCTAGAGCAGTGACTACTCTGTGATACTCTGATGGAGCATACATTCCATTGTAGATTTGTCCAAACCCACAGAAAGAACAACACCAAAGTGAACCCTAATGTAAACGGTGGACTTGGGTGATGATGACTTGTCAGTGTCGGTTCATCAATTATCACAAATTCACCCCTCTTGTAGGGATGTTGATATAGGAGCTGTGCGAGTACATGGAAAATTTCTGCACCTCATAGCTGCTTTTGCTGTGAACCTAAAACTGCTCTAAAAAAATGAATCCATTAATTTAAAAATAAGTATGGCCAAGACCGGAATTTAGTTTTACTAAATCAAAATATTTTTCTTTCTTCAATGTTACCCAAGATTGAACATTTTCCAAAGCACTGCCAATCTCAGGAAGTCAACCTGCTAGCTCTCTTTAAATAGTCACTCAAGACTTTAGCCCTTAAAGGGTACATCTTGGCGGGGAGGGGCGGGGGGAACGATGTATTGAAGGGAGAGAATCCTTGTGAGAGAAAGAAAAAAAAAATTAAAAGTCCATATGAGCTTACAGACTTTGCAAAGACATGTATGTCCAATTTGGTTTACTGCTGTCCTCATGTCTGCCCCCAAATGTTCCTATTGGCCCCCTGAGGACCATGGGGCTACGTTTCCCCCAAACACTGTGACTTCATCTGACACTCCCACTTCATGAACCCACCATCACACACAGCATTCAGGGTGTGTGATGGAAGCCACAAGCGAGCCACTGATGATACAAGAGGGAGAGAGTGGCATCCACAAAGACAGAAGGGCAGAAGCCGGAAATAGACACAGGAGAGATTGCAAGAGCTAGGGGCAGACTCCAGCTCCCTTTCCATTTCTCCTTCAACCTCTGTAAGTAATATCTGTGGACTCAGTCTCTGGCCAGCACTTGACTCCCTTCCATCTCCCACACACACACAGTGATTCTATCTTCAATGCTTCCTCCTCCCACTCCCCCATGAAGCAGAGGGTACTTTCCTACAGACCCTCCCATGTAGTGGTTCCACCTGCAACCTTGCCTCCCATCTCTACCCCACCCCCTGAGCCAACAGACCTCACTCCACAGAGCTGGCCATGCCCCAGCCTGAGCAGCCCCTTGCATGATGCGGAAGGCACACACCAGGCTGCGTGGATTTTGTGTCTCTTCTTTCTCTTGGCTAATTTCAGGCCAGCCACAGCCTGAGCAGGAGTCATTAGTCAGGATGACAGCCTGATCCAACAGGCTCCAACCCCAGGCCCTGCCAGTGAGCAGAAGGCAAAAGGAAGGAAGCCCACAGATGGCCAAGTCTGCAACCTCCCCTCGGCGGAGGAGTGCTCAGCCTGGACTTGGGCTTGAGCCATGGTCACCATCCTGTCTGTCCAGAATGTGAGTGCGTGTTCCGGGACTTCGTGCTGGTCAGCAAATGCACACAGGTGTGATAGCGATGGCCAGACCTTGACCTTGAGCACAGCATGGAATGACTCAGCTCAGGAAAAATGAGGTGGTTCTGGCTACTGTATAATTCCTACTGGCCAGAACAGTTTTCATGTACTGTTTTCTAGTCTTATCTTAAGGGAGTGGGAGGGCTGGAGGTGGCGGGGAATGGGGGAGGGGGGGAGGTACACTGCCCAGGAATGGAGTGAGAGGTAAGTTGTCAAGAGAGCGGCACAGGTGTTGAAGGGGGTCTGTGCCTGAGTCTGAGGCCGGGATGTGTCAGTGGCTCTGTGGGATCTGTGCCAGCACCAGCCTTCTCTGTTTCTCCCTCTGATAATTCCTGCCGTCTCTATCTCCGGAGGGTGTGAGGAAGCTCCAGTGAGATAATGAGTGGAGAAGTGCTTTGAAAAGGGCAACGTGCTATGCCCAAGTGCATGGTGTTAGTTCGGCTGCACTAAATCACCCGCACAGGGTTCTTGGAGGACTGGAGGAGATAATGGATGTGGAATCCCCTTGTAAATTATAAAACGTGAACTAGAAGAATTAGTAGTAGTAAGGCATGATTATCTATGTGGTTCTGATAACAACACCATTTTGCCACCTGCTGCCCAGATATTTCTGTAACTGCATGACTTTGCAAAGACATGAACTTTGCATGCTGGGGTTTGCCCAGCTGTAAAATGAGATCCCTCCGGGGATGGCAAACACAGCCGGTTCTCAAGGATCCTCCGGGACAGCCAGGAGATGAAATGAGGAGGAGGGGGGGGGGGCCACGGGCTCCAGAGAGGCCTGCTAAATGAAAGAGGGTTGACTCAGAGGACAGCACCAGCACCTGGATTCAGTGTCAGTTCCTCTGGAAGCAGGTTTGGCTCAGAGCAACGTTAACTAACACCTACACAGTGGTTCTCCACCTTGGCTGCACATTAGAATCACCTGGGAATCTTTCTAAAATCCTGATTTCTGGGCCTCATCCTCCGGAAATTCTGTTTCTTTGTTATGGGGTGAGGTCACAACATTAGTAAGAAAGAAACCGAATTTCCGGAGGATGAGGCCCAGAAATCAGGATTTTAAAAAGATTCCCAGGTGATTCTAAGGTGCAGCCAAGGTTGAGAACCACTGATACCAGTAATTATCTCCTTAAACCCCTTCTGTCTTTGAACCAATTTAACCCTGTCAGCTGCCCTGCGTAATCAGTTTTATAATTCCCATTTTACGAATGAAGGAACTGAGACTTGAAGGTTATGTCCAAAGTCACACAGCTTTGAACTTGAAACAAACGGGATTTACTGGCAAGACTCCATGGCTGCACAGCCCATGCTTTTACAAGAATATCAAGCTATTTATAAGCATGGTAAGAGCCACGGTTGTTGAGGCATTGCTTTCTGCCTGCTGTCATAAATGGGGTGTTTCCCATTGTGCAGAATGTGTAAGTCTGGGCCAGACCAGCCCTTCTGGGATTGTTGCAGAAGTGTGAAGGGGTGAGCCACACTAAAAACACCATAAAAAGTGGTGAGAATGCAGAGTCCCAGGCCCCGCTCCCGGTGGATCTGGGGAGTAGCTGAGGGTGTACATTCTGAAACTTCCCCAGGGGAATGGACCCGTTCCTCACTGAGGCAATTTTGAGAGCCTGTACGAGGTCAAATTGTTAGCGGGAAACCCCCAGCTGGGGTTGGGCTCCCTGTCGCTGTGTCCAATAAGGAAGGCAGGGTTGAATCATATTAGGTGTTTATTGAGACGGCATTTAGAAGCATCAAATCCTGCCTTCCCAGCAAGGTGCAGGGGACAGGAATATATGGGGGAAGGGGAAGGGGAAGGGAAGGATAAGTGAGAGCGAGTCTGTTCTGAGAAGAAAGCTGAGGAGAGGCTAAAAGCAGGGCTAGGGCCATAGGATTTTCCTGTCATCGTCATAGGAGAAAAATGAGTTTTGCACAGTTATTCTTGGTTGTGTGAGCTGCCTGGGTCTGAATGACGTGGACGATCATGTTAGATCCTTACACAGTTTTATAAGCAGCAGGCCCTGGCACACAGGCCTTGAGCCACACCTGGACACATACCACAATTTAGCATGCCCATAGCAAAACAACTGCAATAACCCCAAAGGACAAAAGGTTCATCTTCAACTGGCATTCCACACTAGCCACGGTCCAGCTCTAGGCCGCCTGTGCCCACGCCGGATAGCTCCTGAATCCCCATCCCCTGAGGCAGGTGGCTCTTCCATCTTCATATGCCCCCCTTCCTTCTCCCTTGTTACTAAGATACCATGGCTTATGGCCTCGGAAGCCTTTCTGATCAGCCTAACTATGAGAAATTTCCCCCTTGGGCTCACTCTATACCCCACCACTAAGCTCTTATGCCATGAAGGGCACAAGCCAGGACTGAGTTCAGGTGCTTAACCTTACCTTCTCAAATACATTTAGAACCCTTACAGTCTAGGACAGTGGTTCTCAACCTTCTGGCCCTTTAAATACAGTTCCTCATGTTGTGACCCAACCATAAAATTACTTTCGTTGCTACTTCATAACTGCAATGTTGCTACTGTTATGAGTCATCATGTAAATATCTGATATGCAGGATGGTCTTAGGCGACCCCCATGAAAGGGTCGTTCTACCCCCAAAGGGGTCACGACCCACAGGTTGAGAACCACTGGACTGGGACCAAGGAGAAACTTTCTCTGCAGCCATGACCCCCAAACTTAGTTGATCATCAGAATTACCTGGGAGTGAAGAAACAGATGCCCTGGTCCCAGCCCAGGCCTGCAGCCTCAGAATTTTAGAGGTAGGAGCCCAGGAATCTATTTTTAAAATGTTCCCTGGGCGATTCTGCTGAATAGTCATAACAAAGAACCGCTGCCCTCCAGCACCTATTTAGCACACTGTGAAACACCTGGACCATTCCTTAGCCTATTTGTTTCCTAGTGATTGATGAATCAATCCAGCAGCAGCTCACATTTCCTCAGGCCAGTCACACCTGCCTTGGAGTTGGATTTGTGGTGCCACCAGCCAAGGTTCTGGAAGCCAAAGAGAGCCCACCCACCCTGCAAACAACCCCACCTGAGCTCACGGTTGCCTCCCCTTGGTGGCTGCGGGATGATCTTTCCAGATTATTCTCAGCAAGGCTGGGGAGCAGCCCACTCACCCTGGAGCTTCCCCTGCCCCTCCAGAAACAGCTGTGTGACTCAGCACCAGGTTGCTGTGGGACAAGCATGCCACTCATTCTCAGAAGCCATAACAGCAAGGTCTGCTACAGCTTTCTCCGCCTTGCATGCTAAGTCAAGGGTATCTGCTCCATATGGCAATGCATAATTTACAACACAATTTACTTCCTGCTTCTATAGCCTATTTCATACAAAGCTTCCATTTGCATATTTATTAATTTACAAACTTAATGCCGTTTTCTTAGTCCCTTACAGGATGTGTCGCTGGTCCCTGTCTTTGAATTAATTTTCATCTAAGGTGGAAACATTTGTTAAGGGAGTTGGCTCATGCCAAAGTAATCAAATGCGTTTACTGAGAGCCTAACTATGCTAAACTCCAAGAAAATTAATGGTGCAGAATGTGGGTCTCCAAAAACATCCGGGTAATGACATAGTGTTTCTGTTTTATAATAAGGAAACTGAGACTCAGCGAGAGTCAGTAGCTGGCCCCTTGTCACAAAAGTCAAGAACCAGGGTTTTCATCTGCACTGATTTCCATCAGTGAAAAAGACCATTCCTCTACATAATTAATATCATTTTTTAGAGAGAGCGCTCAACACTCCAGATAGTTCAATGCTCACAGAGATTCTCGCTACATAACGTAACACGTTGGGTAGGTAGGAGTGGTAGATGCTGACTGAAAATCTTACTCTGCCTGTTGCTGCCAGACCGACTCAAACAAATGTTTTGGTACCTTTCCATCTGGTGGCACTGAACATTTTCAACAGGAAGGCAAGTCCATTTTCATTGTTTAAAAAAATCTCCTACCTTAATCCTCAAGCCACTACCAGCGGTTCTCAACCTGTGGGTCGCGACCCCTTTGGCGGTCGAACGACCCTTTCACAGGGGTCGCCTAAGACCATCCTGCATATCAGATATTTACATTACAATTCATAACAGTAGCAACATTACAGTTATGAAGTAGCAACAAAAATAATTTTATGGTTGGGTCACAACATGAGGAACTGTATTTAAAGGGCCAGAAGGTTGAGAACCACTGCGACTAACCTAAGCCTCCTTCTCTCCATTACCTAACTTCTTGAAGGAATGGTTCTTCAAGTTCCTGTGCTCCCCCACTGGCTCCTCAATCTGTGGCAATATGGTCTTTGGCCCATTCATAGCAAGGACATAGTCACCACCTGAGCCTTCCAATGTCCTTTCTACTATCTTTAGGTCAGATCACTCCACAGAACTTGTTACCTTTAACCACTCCTTTCTCGACCGCTAAGCTGCCATGCCATTAAGAAATGGCCTAAGAAAAGATCCAGGTGTTTCACCTTGTGCCGAATAGATGCTGGAGGGCAGCGGTTCTCCCTCATGACTGTTCAGACTTTATTTACCCTTGAGCCCCTCTTCAGTTGGCACCTATCTTTCTAAAGATGGATGATAGCAGGTTGAAGAGTGCCTTTGTCTCCACCCAAATCAAAGGACAACTTCAACTTAGGGCCCCTAGAGCCAAACATGAAGCAAAGAGAGAATCCCCCAAAATGTAAACTTTTAATTAAGAAAAAGTCTTAAGAAGCCAAGCTTTGCCCTAATCCCTGAAACCCATTCCTCCATGCATCTATTTCTTCATTCAGCAAATATTTACGGAGTGTCTGTTAGTTGGCTCACTCTGTGCCTCTTAATATCTTTGCCTTTGACCCAGACCAGCAAGGATGATGAAGTCTTGAGCTCCCCCTAGAGGCCAAGAGTAACGCCAGGAAGGGAAAGTGAGAAGACTGCAGGCCAATATAATGACAGTTATTAGATCCCTCCCTGCAAAGGACAGTGAGACGCACAGGGACACCCAGAAGTGAAGGGAGCGCGCCCAGGGGCATCAGCCCAGGAGGCCCGCTCGCGATCCATCTGCAGGCAGAAGGGTGTTGTAAAGATATTTCAGCAAAGCAAGCAATTAGGGCTGTGAATTGTGAATTTCAGCCTCCGAAGGCACCCTGGAGAAGGGAGAAAGGAGACTGCCCTCTTCTGAGTTTTCGCTTTCTGCGGTTGCGTGCAGTATGTTTTTAATCCATAAATCATAATTCAAATGATTGCTGCTTTTAATCCCCACAATAAAACTGCTGGCCAGGTATTATTTTCCTCCTTTTGCAGTTGAGAAAAATCAAGAGCCCAAGTTTACACTAATAATAGGTGTGAAATGGAATAGAAACCCTAAATTATTATACTCCAAAGCCCACACTCTTTGTATTTGCCACGCTGCCTCTGAGGGAAGAAAAGCCTTAGCGGTAGCCACTGCTTAGGATTGTGCGGTATGTTTGATAAGCCGACACAGGCACTTTCATTGCCTTAACAACATCCTGGCTTCTGTGTGCCAAGACCTTCCTATATATTTTACTTCATCTGCACAAAAAAGCTGTGGAAGGAGTATTATCATTATCCCATTTCCAAAATACTGAATTACCCCGGGTCATATCTAGGAAATAGTGAAGGTAAATTTGAACACAAGAGATGAACTAGAGCTCAGAATGGTAATGAGAAAGCAGCCACACGCAGTACATAAACAGTGGGCATGTTTTTTTTCCCAATGAAAATTTATTTATAAAAACAGGCAAAGGGATGGATTTGGGCCACTGGACATAGCTGGCCAACTCTTGTGCTAGACTCTTCTTTGTTTGATTAACAGATAGTCCAGAGGAGGGTGGATTCAGAAGAGCCTTACAGGTGGTGGTCTCAGACAGTCCAGGCCTGGGCATTTGATGCACAAAGGCATGAAGGTACAAATGTGTTTGGATGTGGTGAATGTCGGGTAGAGGTGTCCCTGCCTGAACAGGTAGACTGCATGATGGAGGAGGCAGAACTGCAAGGGGAAGGAGCCACATGGGGAAGACACTGTAAACTATGCCAGGGAGTGACAAAGGCCCAAAGACCAACAGACTTTAAATAGGGGAGTGGCCTGGTCATCTTAGGAAGAGCCCTCTGTGGACTGAGGCAAGTGCAATTCCTGAGGTTGGGGCTGGGAAGGCCAGTTGAGAGGCATCACAACCATGAAGAAAAGAGTTAACATAACGGTGTTGTCAGATGTCCGTCGAAGGATGACTGATCCGTCCACACAATGGGATATTATTCAGCCTTAAAAGATAAGGAAATCCTGACACATGCTACAACAGAGATGAACCTTGAGGACATTATGCTAAGTGAAATGAACCAGTCACAAAAGGACAAATACATTATGATTCTACGTATATTCTAGGGAGAAGGGCTGAATGAAGGCTTATTGTTTAATGGATACAGAGTTTCAGTTTTGCAAGATGAAAAAAGTTCTGGAGATCTGTTGCACAACAGTGTGAATATATCAATGCTACTGAGCTGTACAGTTGAAAACGGTTAACACGTTAAGCGCCCAGTCAGTCACCGGTGACTGACACTATACTTTCCATCCGGAAGACAAAACAGGCTGGGCCCCTGATGTGTTAAGAGTGTGAAGTCTGTGTTGTGTGTGTGTGTCTGTGTGTGTGTGTTTACAATTAAAAATAAAATAAAAGAGCTCAAGGGTTGTAAACTGCACCAGCAGCAGAGAGGAAGGCGAAGGGGAGGGCAGACATGAGAGGGAACGGAGAGGCAGAGAGAAAGATGACTTGGCCCCAGGCAGGCACACGCTCTTTCAGATGCGGCACTGAGCCTCCTGCTCGCCTGGCTCCCTTGACTTCCTCCTCCTCATTCCTGCCTCCTGGCAGCATTAGGCTCCCATCCTCGTGAATATTGTCCTAACACTCTGCCCTGCGCCCTCAGCCCTGGGGCTGGGCGCCTCTCACCCGAGTCCACTCAGCGTGGAATCTCCTGCCATATGTCGGGCCACCCTGTTCATTCATCATGCCTCCTGAAAAGTCTCTTAATTACATTATGTTCACAATCCATAAAACATAATTAAAATATGTAAATCCATTATATTCTTTAATGAGCACATTGAGACCTCAAATTTTTAAATTAGATATAAAATTGATGTGGACCTACTACTATTGATTACCCATGGTAATAAATCACACTCAATTTGGATTGAGATGGCTTCCCTCCTCCCACTGGACTTTTTTTTCCTCTTAGCATTTCCTAAGACTATTTGAAATTCCGTGTGCTCTTTGAAGGGTGGTGATGCCTGGCTTGCTCTAGCTTGACAATACCGGTAGCAATAACTGTTGTTTGGGTTGGTACTCTGGAGCTAGCAGAGGGCTTACACAAAACATTTTCTCATTTATGCTTCAGCAATATTTTCGTTTTCACTTCAATATAAATATACTGATTTTTCATTCCTATGGACGATATCAGAAGCATCACCAGGCCTTGTCTCCCTTTGTCCTCATTTGCTGCTCATCCCCTGGCCACATCTCACACTCCAACTCGAACAAGCCAGTCACTATTCACCAGACACCTGTATTGCTACATGCCCCCACGTCTCTACAGAGGCTGGTCCCTCTCAGCGTGAAAGGGTGTCCTCTCATCTGTCTGTGAAATTTGTATCAATTTCCAAGCGCAGCTCAAATATCTCCTTTCCTGACAATGTTAGTGACTTTGCTTAAGGCCCGCAGCACCTTTCTACTTTCTAAGAATGCCTTCCATGGGCACCATTTTTATGTGCACTGTCACTTTTTTCATTGGACCCTCATAATGGCCATGGAAGACAGTCGTTAAGGTATCACCCTCATTTTACATTTACAGGTATTGCCCCTTATGCCTGTAAAGCTCAGGATAATTGATTTGTCCTGGGCCTTGCAGCCTTGAGCGGGGGCGGGGGGGGGGGTTGTCTACCAGGTCCCAGGCCCTCAAATGCCCAGGCCTTGCTCTGTCTGAGAGAAAAGCTCCCTCCTTGTTGCAAATCTTTTCCAAAGGGCCTCTCTCTCACCACCACCCCCACACATCTGCTATCAATATGCTACAGAAGCTTTAATAAAGCGCATTCTTCCCCTTTTGATCCATTTTCTTCCCTCCAGAGCCTGAGGGTTTACTTTTATTTTCATAAGCTTAAAGTTGGTTTCACAGTTCAAGCTAGAAGTTAAGCACACACAGGTTTAGAGCCACACAAAGCCTGAGCTTAAATTCCAATTTGCCCACTTATTAAACGTGTGCCCTTGGCCAATTTGTTGAACCTCCAGTCTTGGTACCTTCATCTCTAACTGGGAATAAGCAATAGTAACAGCCTCAAAAGTGGCAGGATTCTATAAAACACAGATAAAATGCTTGCCTCTTAGTCAGTGATCACTGATAGTTAACTTTGATAATTATTTCCATTATCATAGCTATCTCTTCCTAACCTAGAGAATCCTCTTTCTTTGTGGGTAGGGCTCTGCTCCAGAACATTCTTTTAAACATTTCTGTAACTATAGACAGCAGAGAGAGCCAAGAATGCTATCCCTCAAGGGAGGTTTTTCCCTGAATACTAAAGGTGTATTATGCTAGAATACATCTGGAGGGGGCTCAAGAGATTAATTTGAATGTCTAATTCCTTGTTTTTCAAGATTAGAAACCTGAATCCCAGGAAGGTAATGATTCTCTCATTCTTCATTTTTTTGATAAACATTTATAAATCACTTAACATGTAAGTACTCAGGTAAGCCAAGAAAAGCCTATTTAATACAAAATACCTGAAGTAGGGCCATAAAAGGTTACCATCTTGATCATCGATGTATCTATCCCCAGTGCCTACCATACAGTACAAACTTAACAAATATTTATTGAATAATGATACAATTACCATTACTACAGCATCTAATATCTCATAATAACATTATTTCTTGGCAATAAATTCCACTCAAGTCATCAAAATTACATCTTAGAAATGTGGTTCTAAATTGTTAGAGTTTATCAGACTCACCTGGAGGGTTTGTTAAACTACAGATGGCTGGGCCCCACCCCCAGAATCTCTAAGTCAGTAGGTCTGGTTCGGGACCCAGGATTTGCATTTCTTACCTATTCCCAGGTAATGCCGATGCTGCTGGACCACAGAATACACATAAGCACCTACTGGTCTCAAGGTTGGGTGAAAGGAGCTGGGATCCCTGAGTCACTGCACCCACCCTGGACCCTGAAGGAGAAACCAACTTAATAGTGTTAAATCCCTAAGAGTCAGGGTTTGTCTGTTACCAAAGCTGGAATTACCTAACTTACACAGGACCAAGGGTAGTTGTTTCTGTGAAGGAGGGAAAGGTATAATACATTTAGTCTTCTAATTATTATTTCTTGGATTAAAATTGGGTACCCCCAAGTCTCCAGTCAACCCCCATGCTCTCTAAATTCTAGGTTCACTGTGTTCTTGGAGGTATATGGAGGAAAAGAGACCAAGAGTCACCCCCGTTAGCCAAAAGAGAGCCTTCTGAAAGTTTAGATATAAAATCAGATTACAGTGAACTCCATAACTCATTCATTCTTTAGGAGATATTTTCTGAGTGCCAACTGTGGATAGGCACTCTTTTAGGATGTATAGGTAAAGAGATGAACAAAAAAGCTGAATGCTCAGAGCCAAGATACATAGAGGTGTGGTTTTTGGGGGGGAGGGGTACTGATGGCTTCCAGATGAAAACAAAACATAACCATAATTTCAATTAATGGGTTATAAATTTCAAGACATTAGAATTCTATTTGCAACCAGAAGGGTCAGTTGTTGGTCAGTGTGGCAAAAATTCAGGGAGGTATCCTTCGGCCCCAGTGACATCCCAGTCCGAGAGAGAGAGAGAGAGAGAGAGAGAGAGAGAGAGAGAGAGAGAACTGGAGCTCCTTTGTCTCTTCTTATTAGGGAGGAGTAAGTGTTCCTCAAACTGTCTTACGAGAGAAGCCATCTTCCGTGCACCTGTGTATAGGGCCATAGGTGCTGATATGCTGGTGGAAGCACCCCATCCTTACTGTTACTTAGGTTTCTCAATGGAAAGTAACACAAGCTTTCTGGTTATAAATCAGTCTACGAGAGTTGGGCTAATGTGAGTCCCCTGAAGATGGAATCCTCTCACAGTACACGGGCAAAAATGACGTTTCTAGGCTTGCTCAGCCTAAAGGGCAGCTTCACAGGCCAGGACCCCCTGTGAAGCCTCATGACACCTAGTCAGCCACGCTTCCCTGTTGACTTTCCACCCTTAACACGTGCCTTATTTTAGACATGGACCCAAACTGGCTTCAGTTTTGTTCTTTTCAGAGTGTGTGCTTCCCTCTCTGCCTGCAATTGTCAATCTGTCTTAGCCACCTGGTACGCTCCTACATTTCCTCAAAACCCAGTTCAAATATCCCCTCTTTGTGATGACCCTTCCTGTTACATGTCTTCTTCTTCTTTGAATTTGCATTGTACTTTGGACATGCCTTTGTTTCTAATGACTTATTAAATGTCTACAAGACAGGCCCTGATGCTACATTAGGTATTTAATCCTCATGGAAACTCCTCAGTGATAAATGCTGTTATCTGTATATCCTAACTTAATATGATAGATTTAAGCCTCAGAAAGTTTAAGCCCAAGATCACAAAGTTAGTGTGTTCCCTACACTGGGATTCTAACCTGGGCATGTCCGTTGCAAAGGTCACCTTTATAGTCATAGCTTCTATTATTTATTTACTCGTCTGTTCTTCCTTTAGACTACAGGAATCGTGACTGCATTCATACCATACATACCTCTCACTGATGGCACAGGACATGCCGGGTGTGCTGAATGAATGAGTGGATGAGTGAATGAATGGTTCTTTCATATGTCAGGGATATGGTCATTTGAGGATTTTGTACAAATATTTTCTTTCACTGTCTTTAGCTTCTGCCTTGCTTAGCTGGTATCATCTGTTTTTCTCCTCCATCCCATTATAAATGATTCCACTGAGATATTCATGGAAAGATGTGCCTCCTGGTCCCTTTGGGTGAATTGTGCGACCACACAATGCTAATGTCATGCAGTTTAAATGGCCCGGACATTTAGCTTACCTCTCTCATTTGTGCTTGTTTAAGAAACAGAAGGAGACAGCCGCTAATCTACACATGATTTCTTCTCAACTGCTCTCTCTAGAATGGCAGATGGTTCACAGGCCCTTCTGTGAATGTTATGATACTTAATGCATAAGAAGAGTCTGGTGGGGGAAGAAAGAAAGATAAAGATAAGATCAGGGACCATTACCATTTGTTTATACTTCAAATCCCATTTTCAGGAGGAGTTGCTGCTCAAAAATGGAGGGTAGAGATGGGGTGAGAAAGCCAGTTAAGAACAAGATAAAATCTGGAGGATTGAGCAAATATAGTTAACTGAGAGCAAAGATGTTTATTTCATGCAAGTACAGACCTGGTTTCTTCTAATCTGCTTAATTAAATATCAGGGTTTCTCTAAGGCACTCTCCATTTCTTGCATGAATATTTCAGTTAAATAAAATTATTAGTAAAATGTTTTGCAACTGATATGACAAATGATTAATGCCCTTAATAGTTAATTACCTTCTATAGATCAGATCAATAATTTAACAAAAATACTTAGATCCTCCCATAAAAAAAAGAAATAAAGTAATCCTTAATAAACTTTTAAAACAATGTACAGCCACATTTCTGATTGCAACAGAGGCCAATTTTTTTTTTTTTTTTTTTTTACAAATTAGTAGACATGAAAATGATGATCTGATCCAAATTTTACTAAATATATAATGCAATGTGCATCCTCATATAATCTGGTGACGATATCAGTTGATTATATATTTTCATAAATATCTGTAAAGAATATTGAAAATATATATAAACATTATTCCTAAATTCTACCTCTGAAAATTCTCTTAAAGAAATAATTCAATATCAGAAAGAGTGGGAATGTTTATACAAAAAGATGTTCATCACAGTATTGTTATTAATAAGGTAAAATCAGGAGCAAATCAAATGCCTCCTAAATCTGAAAGTATAGTTTGGTCACAGTATAACCCCATAATAAAATATTCTTTCACCCATTACCTTTGTTGACACCTAGAAGTAAAGAAATATCCATGTATATTTTTCCAGTTTTTTTGTGTGTTCTCAGTTCTTCCATTTAACCCTTTATTCTATACTAGGGGCCCAGTGCATGAATTCATGCACCTTGAAAGGAACTGTGGGCCGCAAGGCTGCCGTGAGCACAGGGGTGGGTCTCGGCCCATCCTCCCTCCCACCATGGCCCCTGGTCCCCTGTCTGCCAGCAGCCCCACTCCCACCGCTGCTGCTCCCACATGCTGATGGTGGCTGGCCCCGGCACCAGCAGCGGGTGTGAGCAGGGCCGGCGCTGTCAGAAGGTGCAAGTGGTGGCTGCTGCCCTGATCGCCCCTCAGGAGCAGCAGGAGTTAGAGAAGCCCTCAGGGGTGATTAGGGCCAGCAGCCACCACTTGCACCCACTGACAGCACCGAGCTATTGGGGCCAGCGCCGGGCACCTACAGCAGGTGCAAGTGGTGACTCCAGTGCCAGCAGTGGGTGCTAGAGGTGGCTCTGGCACCAGCAGCAAGTGCAAGCACTGGGTGGGACTGTGGCCCACAGGAGCAAAGAATTTTCAGTAACCACCAGAAGCTCACTCTGATGACAGCCACCAGTGCCCCACCTTGGTCTGGTGGCCCCACTCACCTGCTCCACCATCCCACCATGGCTGATGCCTGCCATGTTCTGCGCGTGCCCCCTGGTGTTCAGCGCATGCCATAGCGACCGGTTGTTCAGTTGTTCCACCGTTCGGTCTATTCGCACATTAGGGTTTTATATATATAGATAGACTCTATTTTTATTGAGTTGTGAAGAGTCAGAGGATATGGGCCTAAATTTTGTCATTACCATCAGCTATGATACTTTGAGCAAATAACTGAATCTCTCTGGGTCTTAGTTAACTGGCCCATGGAAAGCAAGAATGATCACAGTTATCTTACAGATTGGTTGTGAATCTGGAGTGAGTTTATGCTTATTGAAATAGTGAGCATTGTTTCAATTGGCAACTGGGCTCAGGGGTGAGGGTTTAATGGGTAATCACTCCATCTTCTGGATCCAGACAGAGAATCACAACTGGATTAGCAGGGGAGATCTTTCTGGAAAACCCTGAATCTAACATTAAATATAGGAAAAATGACTCCTACTTCCAGCCATGAGGGAATAACAGGAATTAGAGTTCTCCTCCAATCTAGGAAATCAGATAAAATAAACCAGGAGTTCTCAGAAATTGAACAATAGGCAACACAGGGCAATGATCCCTGCAAGAAGGGAAATAAATGAGACGAGCCCTGGGCGTACCCCAACTCACCTCCTGCAGGGTGATTCATTGGCTAGGCATGTGGCCTGGGACAAAACAAAGCCACGTGGCCTCCCCAGACTGAGGAGACAAGAATGTAGAGTCTGGGCTGAAGGGTGAGAGACCAGTATTCGCATGGCAGGTACTGGAGAGGAGAAAGCAGAGAGATCCAGAGGTCCATGGAGGGCGGTTCTCATGCCCTTGGCTGAATACTGATCCGTGCATGTATCAGAGGAAACTAACCAGTCTTTGAAAGAACCTCTGGCAAGTCAGCAGAGTAACTCCTAGGAATCACAGGGATGGATGTAATTCATATTCCCTCCATGCAGAGTGAAAGATCTTCTGATATACGAACACAGATTGTAGTCCTCAGGACTGTGTTACTGTCTCTGGAAAGGGACCCGGACCAGAGCTGGTCTGCCTCAGGCCAGCCTGTACTGTGCGGTTTATTGACTTCATGCAGGAAAGACTTCACAATACGAGTCTAGGTGATTTTGAGGGCACGTTTATTAAAGCTGGGGACAGTGACACACAGAAGGGCTTAGCAGTTCTCAACCTGTGGGTCACGACCCTTTGGCGATCAAATGACCCTTTCACAGGGGTCGCCTAAGACCATCCTGCATATCAGATATTTACATTAGGATTCATAACAGTAGCAACATTACAGTTATGAAGTAGCAACGAAAATAATTTTATGGTTGGGTCACAACATGAGGAACTGTATTTAAAGGGCCAGAAGGTTGAGAACCACTGGTAGAAGAAACAAGAGGAGAGAGACTAGATGGAGCTCTGTTTGGCTCCCTAGAAGTGTTATAGGAAAGAAGAGAGCCATGGCGGGGCTACTGTCAGCTCACTGGAAAGTCAGAGAATTAAAAAAAAAAAAACTACATGATTATATAAATTATAAAAAAAAAACATTTTATCTTCAACATTTATTAAGAATTTTATAAACTAATTTCTAAGCCTCAGCAAAGTAAGCTTAGAAGGGAACTTACTCACCCGGTAAAGGGCTTCTAGAACAACAAAATGCTTTCACCCTAAGACTGGGAACAAGGCAAGTTATCTGCTCTCACCACTTTTATACAACACAGAAGTGGAGGTCCAGCCACACAACAAGGAAAAGAAAGTGAAATAAAGGCAGATAGGTTGGAAATAAAAAAGTATTATGGGTTATATGAGTATCTATACAGAAAATCCCAGGGAATCTAAAAAAAAATAAAATTCTAGAACTAAAATTGAGTTTAGCAAATATGTAAAAAATAAAAATAAGTCCAATGTTCAAAACTAAATTATATTCTAATAACTAGCAATGAACACTTGCAAAATAAGAAACATATTCAGGTCCAAATCTTAAAAAAATGTGATTGGTATCTAAAAACTATAAAACACTAAGATAATAAATCAAAGAAAACAGAAATAAATGTGGAGCCATCTTATTCATAGATTGGAAAGACCAATATTGTTAAGATGTCAATGCTACTCAAACTGATCTCTAGATTTAATGTTGACGTCCCAACAGGAATTTAGAAATTCATAAGCTGACTCTAAAATGTATATGTAAAGGCAAAAGACCTAGAATGGCCAAAACACTTTTGAAATAGAAGAACAATATTGAAGAATTTTACACCTTATTTTTTCACATTTGTTATAAACCTAGAGTAAGTAAGATCATGATGTTGACATAAAGAGAGACATATAGGTTAATGGAATAGAATACAGTGTCCATAGATAGGCTCCCTTGGGTGAGGATTAAATATATATATGGCTTCATTGATACAATAAGAATTTTCAAAAGAAGAGGTAGGATTTAGACAGGTGGAATGAAAAGCAGATAAATTCCTGATTCTTCTCATCCTCTGTGAGTGAGCAGGGCTGCTAAGGGCAACCTGGGATTTTTTTTTTTAATATATTTTATTGATTTTTTACAGAGAGGAAGGGAGAGAGATAGAGAGTTAGAAACATCGATGAGAGAGAAACATCAATCAGCTGCCTTCTGCACATCTCCTACTGGGGATGTGCCTGCAACCGAGGTACATGCCCTTGACCGGAATCGAACCTGGGACCCTTCAATCCGCAGGCTGATGTTCTATCCACTGAGCCAAACCGGCTTTGGCAACCTGGGATTTTAAATGCAATGAGATCCTCATCAAAGGCATTGTCCAAATGCTCATACCTTGTAATGCCTGTTGTTCCCAGCTTCTTCTTCCTCACCTGTTTTCATACTTTATGTTCCCTTTAATTATTTAAACTTTCTGAGTTTTCTCCTAGGAGACCACATAGATATCTTTCTAAAGAAAATGTCTGCCAAGTGGAATAAATAAACTGCACTTCCCAAATCTACACAGTCCCTGATTATCTAGTCTATTTTGGATTCGCATGTACAGATAATGTTGAAACGGGCTGTCCAACCCAAATAACTCTAAACTTAGGCCTTGGTTGGCTATCCTTGGAAGTTTTATGCATCATGGGTTGACCCAAGAAATGCAGATTTCCATACTTACCAAATGGGTACCATTCTAAAGGTGGTAGAAGGCTTGGGGTAGGTAACTGTTAGGTAACAATTAAGTCATAATTAGAGTCCATCTTAAGGTGTTCTCCTTTGGTGCTACCGACCTGGCCCCCAACCCATTGTCCAATTTTCATTTACGTGGAACACATATCTTTGCCTGAATACATGCCTTCTGAGACATGCTGTAGTTCAAACATACCATCTTTCCCAGCAAATGCAGAACATAAACATATGTTCATTCCAAAGGTCACATCCTGGCCACAGCTACACAAAGACCACTATCAGCACAACAATTCTCCTTTCACTAGAGCTGACTGAAATCTGTTGATGTAAATATTTTCCCCACCCAGCCTCTGCTCCTGGTCCTTTAGGGATATCTTCAGCAAGCATATCCATCACGATTCCTCCAGGTCAGGGGTCCTCAAACTTTTTAAACAGGGGGCCAGTTCACTGTCCTTCAGACCGTTGGAGGGCCGGACTATAGTTTAAAAAAAAAAAACTATGAACAAATTCCTGTGCACACTGCACATATCTTATTTTGAAGTAAAAAACAAAACAAAACGGAACAAATACAATATTTGTATTTGCATGTGGCCCGCGGGCCGTAGTTTGAGGACCCCTGCTCCAGGTCCTCATCATTACCTAGGTACCTGGAAAATCAGAAACTAGCCTTTCTGTGCTTGATACCAAACTTGGCAATAGAGGCCTGATCTCTTGAGTCAGAATTTAGTTTAAAAAGCTACATTTATTACAATCCGGATCTCTGGGGAATACAACTTTGCTTCCACCTTAAAATATGGTCTGACAGCAAAACCATATTCCAGATGATATATAGGACAGCCAAATGTTGAAAAAATTGTTAAGAGCATAGCTGCTAACCCGGGTTTGAGGGCTGGTTCTGCTACTCACTTGTTCAGAGACTTTGAAGAAGCTGTTAAATATCTTGCAGCCTTGATTTGCTCCTCTATAAAATGAGAACTACAGTACCCAACTCAGAAGGATAATTGTGAGGATTAAATGAGGTATTTTAGGTAAATGTGTTTTCCTTGACTATCGTGAGCACTAAAAACACCATTAAATGCACACTTATGCCTGTCAAGCAATTCAATACCATTGGGCTCCAATATATTATTGACAATTTTTCTGTAACTAGTTAGCTTTCTGAGCTATCATTTCTTTGATGACATGATCCACTTATGTGACTTAATGAGTAGGAGGATTTAGCTCAAATCTTCCTAAACAGTCTTCATCATCATTAGCTCATAAAGTTCAAAATATGTGAATTCAGCCAAGAGAAGTTGCTGTGCCTTCTCCCCACAAGGAATGTAAATGTTTCATGGAACATTTCTAAAGGAAATTCTAAAGGAATGTTAGCTTTTCCTTCACGTGGTGAAGTATAACTGCCTGCTTCTTCTCTACTTTTCCACATAGACATTTTCCTTAATGGATCTCCTAAAAAAATACCTTTTGATTCTCTTAATAACCAAAAGTCAAGAAAACCTTAATTGCACATGCAGGCTCAATATGGCAGTGAAAGTCTTCTTATTCTAGGTGACCTAGACCCTACCTTCATTAAATAACTCCCCAAATAACTGAAACTAATGACCCAAAATAAGAAAAAATCAAGAGTAATGACAAAATGTATTTTCCACAAGAAATCATGTATTATTTTTATAATAAAACTAGAGGCCTGGTGCACAAAATTCATGCAGGGGGCGGGGTGGGTACCCTCAGTACAGCCTGTACCCTCTCCAATCTGGGACCCCTCGGGGGATGTCCAACTGCCGGTTTAGACCCGACCCTGGGGATCAGGCCTAAACCAGCAGCCAGACATCCCTCTCACAATCCTGGACAGCTGGCTCCTAATAGCTCACCTGCCTGCCTGCCTGGTCGCCCCTAACTGCCCCCCCCCCTTGCCAGCCTGATCGCCCCTCACTGCCTCTGCGTGCTGGCCTGATCACTCCTAACTGCCCTCCCTGCCAGCCTGGTCACCCCTAACTGCCCCCCCACCCCCCGCTGGCCTGGTCACCCCACACGGCCTGCTTGTTCAGTCATTTGGTCGTCCCTCACTAATCCCTTTGCCAGCCTGGTCATAGGCAGCCATCCTGTGAGGGGGTGAGGGTTAATTTGCATATTACCTCTTCATTATATAAGATCACAATAATCATCAGCTTATGTGAGCATCTCATCTCAGCCATAGCTAAACATGTACAACTTACAGTTATACATTCTGTTCTGAAACGTGAACCACTAGAACAAACATCACATTTTCTGTCCTTTTCCTACTTAAGTTTTAGTCCGGTTCAATGATTTCTGCAGTTCAATCTGGTCATAAAAATCTGAGCTCTCTCAGAGGAATATTCAGTCAAATTCAAGTTTTTTTCATTCTCTCAGCACTTTTCCACTTCAGATTCTTTCTCCACCACTGTGCCTAGCTAACTCTGAAGACTGGGAGCATTTCACCTTCCTTTATAAGCACTGCTCTGTAGAGGAGAGAGTGCTGGAGTGAGGGGAGAAAGGCAGCACACCCCCTACCAATCAGCACACTATCCTCTGAGCTCAGCTACCTCCAAGTCATCTCTCATAGCTCCCAGAGAGGAAGACAACCAGATAAGTTTGTTCCTAGCATGGAGGCAGTCTGACCTTCCACATTAAGAACCAGGGCCCTGCCCTAGCTGGTTTCGCTCAGTGGATAGAGCGGTGGCCTGTGGACTGAAGGGTCCCAGGTTTGATTCAGGTCAAAGGCACATGCCCAGGTTGCAGTCTCAGTCCCCAGTATGGAGCACGCAGGAGGCAGCCAATCAATGATTTTCTCTCATTATTGATGTTTTGATCTCTCTCTCCCTTTCCCTTCCTCTCCAAAATCAATAAAAATATATTTAAAAATAAAGAACCAGGGCCCTTTAAATTTGGCATTTGTGTGGTCAGCAATACATTCTCAAAATCATCCTGTTCCCACTATAAGTCCTTCAATATTCCCTGATTGAGAGGGCTGGGGAAAAATCTTTTATCTTTATGGGGCACTTATTTTCATATCTTTGTGACCTTTAACCTATTAGTTTCAGGACAACTTCTCTCATCTAAAACCATTGTAAGTCTAACTGCCTATGCCAACTGTAACTGCCAGTTCATTCTCTATGTCTCACATATTTCATCCAAAACCTATCCTCAAGATCTTCTCTAGCTTCTTTGTAAAATCAAAATTGGTTTGGCTATTCAGGATCTCTTGAGATTCCATATTAATTTTAGCATCTTATATTGAACTTAGAAAAAATGCCATTGAATTTTGAAAGGGATTGCATTGAATCTATAGATCAATTTGGGTAGTGTTATATTTTAACAATATCAAGTTTTCTAGTCAATGTGTCTTTCCACACATTTATGAATTTTCAAGTTTTCCTTTTTCATTGATTTAAAATTTCATTCCATTGTGATCAAAAAAGATACTTGGTAAAATTTAAAATCTTCTTACATTTAATAAGTTTTGTTCTGTGGCCGAACAAGTGGTCTATACTGAAGAATGGTCCATATGCCCTTGAGAAGAATGTGGATTTTGATGTTTTGAGCTGAGTGTTCTGTACCTGTCAAGAACAATTGTCTATAGTGCTGCTCAAGTCCTATATTTTCTTATCAACTTTCTTATCAGTAATTCTATACATTATCAAAAGTGGGGTATTGAAATCTCCTATTATTATTGTGTTACTGTCTAATTTTTTTCCTTCAGTTCTGTCAATGTTTGCTTCATATGTTTGATTGTTCTGTTATTGGGGTATATATATATATATGTATATATATATATATATATATATGTTTATAATTATTATGTTTCTGGTTAATTGACCCTTTTGTCATTATATAGTATCCTTTTTGGCTCTTGTGACAGTTTTTTACTTAAAGTTTATTGTGACTGAAATAAGTATGGCCACTCCTGCTATCTTTTGGTTACCATTTACATGGAATATCTTTTTCCATTCTTTCACTTCCAGCATGTATGCCCTTATATCTAAAGCAAGTCTCTTATAAACAACATATAGTTTTATCTTCGATTTTTTTAATCTATTAAACTACTCTATATCTTTTGACTGGGGAGTTTAATCTGTTTGCATTTAAGTAATTACTCAGAAAAGAACTACTGTTGCCATTTTGTTCATTGCTTTATGTGTTTTGTAGTTATTTTGTTCTTTATTTCCTCTCTTTCTGCCTTCCTTTTTGTTTCATTGACTTTTTATTAGTTACCTAGTTAAGTCCTTTCTCGTTTTCTTTTGTGTACTTTCTATAGGTATATCTTTGTAGGATGGTTTTGCCAGATGTAGTATTCTCAGTTGGCAGTTTTCTCTTTATATCAGCACTTTGAATATTATTCCATCCCCTTCTGCTTTGTAATGTTTCTGCTTCAAAATCCTCTGATAATCTTATAGGAACTCTTTTTTACACTATGTGTTGCTTTTCTCTTGCTAATTTCAAGTTTCTATTTTTGTATTTGACTTTTGACAGTTTGATTATAATGTATCTCAGTATGGGCCTCTTTAAGTTCATTCTAGTTGGAGTCTATTGAGCTTCTTGAATCTGGATGTTCATTTCCTTCCTCATATTTAAAGTCCTGTTTTGGTGTAGAGTAATGCCATTGTTTTTGAAAGTTTAGACAGTCTCCACTGTCTAAAGATGGGAAATTATTTTTTGCGGGGAGGAACCTCTTTGCTTTGAAAGACACATTAAAAAATTCTTAGGTTACTTACAGGAGGTAAGGCCTGGGCTAAAATGGTTGGTTATGTAGGAAGCAGGTGACCTTCATAATACATGGATTACCACTTTTTCCCATTGAAGGCTTAAGTAATACATCAAAGGGCCAGAGGACCCTTTGATCTCAGAGAAGGAAGGAGATGAGGAAGTCTGAAAGCAAGGACCAGCTTGGCTATAGGCCAGTAGGACAGATGCCTTAGAATGGAGACAGCTGTGAAGATAAGACTACATGATGACAGAGATGACTGTGAAATTTTAGGAATGGTGATGTATAAAATTTAGTTTTGAGTTATTTATTTTTTATGCCATTAACTTCTACCACTTTTATCATGGACAATAGCATTTATTCATTAATTCACGGAGTATGACTTTAAGTGCTAAAGGTACCATGCTATTAAGGGACAGGAAAAAATGCCTCATCTCATAGGGTGTTTCATGTTTGTAATTGCTTGAGAAATGGATGAATTGGACTGGGACAGCAGAAGTCCCCACAAAATAATAAAAGCATATGAACCCTGAATGTCCTTAGGATTTGTGAGTTGGGACTCTGGTTACTATATTTGGATACTAAAGGAAAACAAATGGGAGGATTTGGAAATACTCATGTTACATCTGTAATAATCCACATTTTATTAATACTTAGTGTCTTTAATCATCCATATAATAACTATATTTCAATGACCATATGTTGTTCTTTAAAAATTACAATCACTATTCAAAGTATTTTCCTGTGATTTTTTTTTCAAAAATGCATTTGGACAACATATAGCTGAGACTCTACACATTTGAAAATGCCTTTCTGGGCTTCAACATATGCTCACTAACTAGACATTTAGGCATTGATTATGGCAGAAAGAAAATCTGAAACTAACTTTAACTACTCTGAAAATAAATGTTCTTTTTGAAGCGCACAGGATTATTTTTTTATTCTTTACATTTTAAATCTTCACAAGGGATTTGTCTTGTTTTTTTTAACTATTTTTGGCATCTCGATTTCTGATTTTGAGATCTTTTCTAAGTTCTAGATTTTTCTCTGCCATATTAGTTTTGAAGAAAAATATTTTATTTTGAAAAGAAAATATATCTATGGCACTCTTTTATGTGTGTATATATGTGTGTGCGCATGCGTGCAGATTTTCATAATAATCCCCATTTGTTTGTGCATCCTCTGCCCCCTCCCATTCATTGTTGACTCAAAAGACCCAATTGAAAAACTTTATGAATATTCAACTTTGTTTAGTCTGGGTTTTCCAATAACAATAAAGCAGGTGGCTGTCATATACTATAAACAGATCTAGCAAGCACTATAGGCACAGAATTCTATTGTTTCACTAGCAAAACACAAAATTTAGCATTATTTCAGTAGCTACATAGAAAACAGGAAGAACCTACTCTTCTCTCTATGCCATTATGTCCTTGGCCTTGCTCATTGGTGCCAGACTTGAGATAGTTTATCACAATGTGCATCCTTTCATTTTGGCTTATAAACTGTGATATCAGACTTTGTTGTGCTTATGGAGTGATTTATTCCATGACTATGACTCTACATGATTAATAACAGTTTCTGTAATATGCCTGTATATCCTAAAAATCCAACAGATCCCATACTCAGAACTCAGTTTAATTTCATAAGGGGGTGAAGTGTTAATTTTATAAGGGATGGAACATTGTTCGTTATCTTCTCTCTATGTATCACATTTTCCTGTCATCAAATTCTCTTTTTTCCACTGTATTAGTTTCCTGAGGGTACTGTAACAAATTATAAACTTGGTGACTTAACAAAACAAAAATTGCTCTCATATAGTTTCAGAGGCCCCAAATCCAAATTTAGTGTTCCTGGGCCAAAATCATGGTTTCCTCAGTGGCACCCTCCCTTCAGAGGCTCTACAAGGAAATCCATTTCTTGTCTTGTCCATCTTCTGGTGGCTGCCAGTATTTTTTGGCTTGTGGTCACATCACTCCAATCTTCAAAACCATCATTTTTAAAGTTCTATGCTCCATCTTCACATGGCCTTCTTCTCTGCGTATGTATGGAATCATCCTCTTTCTCTTATAAGAATACTTGTGATTGCATTTTGGACCACTGGGTAATCCAGGATAACCTCTCCATCTCAAAATCCTTAACTTAATCTCATGTACAAACCTCCCTCTCCCCCCCCTTTTTTTTCAAACAAGGTGTCATTTGCAGGTTTAAGTATTAAGACCATTGTTCTGTCTAACACACCCATTAAGAATCACTTTGCCATGCTCTGGCTGGTGTGGCTCAGTTAGTTAGGCATTGTCCCATGCACCGAAAGGTTGCTGGTGTGATTGTTAGTCAGAGCACATGCCTGGGTTGAGGGCTCAATCCCTGATAGGGGGTGTTCAGGAGGCGGCTGATCGGTGTTCTATCACATAGATGTTTCTATCTCCCTCTCCCTTTCTCTCTAAAAATCAATAAAATATCTTTTTAAAAAAAAAAGAATCACTCTGCCAATACCCAATACCCAACTCTGGCCAACTATTTCTCCAAAGCTCTCTTCCCTGAACTATCTGTCTCCTTTGTCCTGCTAGCTTTGTTTGAAAAACAAATTTTCTTGAGTTGTGTTGGGGAATTTTAGTTTGAGTTGAGGTTGGGGGGCAGTTTGGTTATAGAGGTAGTTTTTGAGACCATGAGCATATGTGTAGTTAAGCATAAAGAAAATGTCTCATCTCTAGAGCCATAAGATGAATCATGGGTTGACCCTCTGCTACTTGTTTTGCCTGGACTCTGGCTGGCGAATAAGTTACATAGAGGAGCTTCCTCCCTCAGGAGCTTGTATCTTGGTATTGGTACCTCTGATGCAAATCACCAATTGGTTTTGGAAATATTGTTAGTCCAAAAGGATTACTACTATCAAGATTTAATGAATGGAAAAGTCACAATTCCATCCTGATTGGTGGTATTTTATAAATGTTTCTTATGTTCCCTGAGCTAAGAAAAACATATGGGGTATTTCTATCATTTACTCCTATGATATTGACAGTCATTATACCACTTTTACAAAACCAACAATGAAGCCATAGAGAGGTTATTTTTTCCCCAAAGTGACAGTTTGAACTCCAATCTAGATTTAAGAAATACTTTCAGAAGTCACAATGCTGTCAGGTTTCACCTCTCCCTTCCAATAAGGAGCAGGGACAAGTCAATGCTGTGTTTCTAAAGGCTTGAGGCAGGAGGAGACTTTCGCAGAAAGGAAAACAGGGCTGGAGGAAAGGACTTGAAAAATAACACACACTAGCCAAACTGAAGCAGGAGAAACTTCGCCCGCCAAGACTGTGGAGAGAATTACTGCTGCACTAACTGGCAGCTGGTGGACCTCAGCGATGAACAGGCCAGAGTCACGTCCAGGTAATGAGGCCCAGGCATGTGGGACTCTAGTCTCAGCGAAGATTTTGCTCCAAGTACAACACACAGTGGTGGACATGCGCTCAGGAAAGGGATTCTTGTGCTTAGAAAATGCCCATATGAATTTCCAGCATAGCCCTACATTCCAGAATCCTTTCCAAATTCCATCCTAGGCTTGGTGGAATTCCAAGTTTCTCTCACACAGTCATGAATTTAAGGGCAAGGAATTCCAACAATGACAATGATTGAATTTCTCAGCACCTTGTTGGCAGAGAGCTCAGGGTGAGATTGACTTTGATTTGGCGTGAATAGAAGATGTCTACTGATTCTCTGTTTATCACATTCAAATTTGGCAGTGAAAAAACCATCATGGCTGGCCACGGGACTGAATGTAAATATGGTGACATTTCAGAGACAGGCCAGATTCTGGGTTTAGTGTAGCCATTGTTAATAAGAGTGGACATTACCTGCCTGGAAGAATGGAACTTGGGGGAGAATGTTTCTGTGCCTGCCCCTCATGCCGCCACTTTCCCTGACATCGATTTGTCACAATTTAATTAGCAAACCTGGAAGAAAATCTGTACCAAGAAATTTTCTGAATCTCTGAAAACAATAGTGTTTAAACTTTTTATAAATTCAAGCAATTACAATTTTTTTCATCTGCATTTTCTTATGATCCTAAGGGTCCTAATGGCTCCTCCTAGGCTCCTTGTGAGTTGTACATTTTCCTAAAAATCCAAAATGTCTGGGGTACAAATTCTCTTATCTCTACGGTATTTCAGCTGCTTCTCATAGCTCTAGTAATTCTAGGACCCATCATATTTTTGGTTTTTATACCTCAGTAGCCACTTAAGTACTAGAGTAACAAGATATAAAACATTTTAAACAATAAAATACTCTAAAATGAACCCACAGTCATTACTCTTATATTCACTGTTGTTTTGCCCACCATTGAGACTCATCCTCTAAAAATCCTGTGTCTGAAAAAAACATCTAGAAAACTCAATTATGCCCAAATAAAGAAGTCATCATTTTAAGGCTGCTAAAGTGTATTTGGCATTTCCAAATGAATCTCCTTTATCTCAATAAGCTGCAATTACTCCAAGTTCTTATTTTAATTCTAACACTACAAAGGGCTGCCTCTGAGCCTGGAAACAAGTTTGCCATGTTGAGGTCTCTGTGAAATATTTCCTTCTTAGTTTCAATAGCCTATTTTCTGAGACAGAGATTGAGTGACAGCTTAAAAGAGTTCAGATTATAAACCCACTTAAGAGTGCTGCATTTTTTGAATTTGTCAGAAATGGAAGGAAAAACCAGGGTGACACAGGCAAGGCTCAAGTGCCAACATGTGTCTTTCTGTTTATTCATTATTCAAGGGTCAGGCCCTCAAACCAGGGCCAGAGAGAAATGACGAAAATAAATACATATCAGTGCAACAATCTGCAATTTAAAATAATGAAAAGCAAGATTCCTATTCATTTTTATGGCGCAAACCTGACATCATTTCACTCCAATTTTCTATAATGGAACCAGCTGGGCTCTGGGAGGGAACTAGTAATAGGTTTTAATGGATAAAATCTGCCATCGAAACTGGCCATTTTCTAACGTGATCTCAGTGCCTGGCACCCAGCCCATCATGCAGCATCATGCTTTCTGAAGTGCTGCACCAGCTTGTGAGCCGAGAGGGCTGTGTGCACAGAACCACTGAGCTCGGAGGAGCCTCCCCCTCTTCACCCGGGAGAGTTCCAGACCCCAGCTCAGGGTGCCATAGCCCCAGCTGAACAGAACACTGGGGAAGAATCAGGGAAATATCACCGTCTTCAATGAAGGTTTGCAGAGATCATGGAAACAAGGTTCTGGAGAGAGGCAGAGTGGGCCAGGATGGATGAGGGCTCTGCCTTATGCAATGGCAGGCCCCCCAGTTGATGTCCAACTCTATGTGGTTACAATAGACACTACTGGGTTTTGCCGGATCCGAATTAATAGTCAGTGAGTGTTTTTCTCTCTCGTCCCCTCTCATCCCATTAAACCATTCCTCCTCTCCTCCTATTCAGCTCTCAAGCTGCTGTTAACATATGAAAATAGCATGCAGAGAATGGAATGGGCTGACTGCCATGGAGATAAAAACGGGATGTTCATTCTGATTTATTGCATGGCATCACGCCTCCTCGCTGCCTGTTTTCTTTGCTAAGCAGCTTGATTGCCTCTTTGAGGATATGACCGGTCTGGCCCTCAGATTTGTGTTTGAGCCATGGTGGAGGTTACACAGGTAGCCAGCCTCTGGAGGTTGGACACAAATCTCACCAGTCACCATGCTCAGGTGTACTGGGCACAGGAGAATTAGGCTTTAAAAAGAAACAAAAAATTTGCAGCAGATTTTAGACTAAACAGTCGCTAAGGTTCATTTTCAGATAATGTATACTCACTTTACCTAAATCATATTCTACAATGCCTGTTCCAACCACCTCATGGCAATCGTCCACAGCACAGGTACAAGATTCAGAAACAAATTTAAAATGTGTTTTAGATGATAAGGCATGACCCAAACAGGAAATGTAGACACACTCGGGATACTCACTTCCTAAGCACCCATGTGTCTTTGTGAGCATTACCTGATTTTAGGACCATGTACCTTCTCTGAGCTGCCACCCCCGAATAACTGGCCATGCTCTCAGCACCAGGTTTTGTCACCATAGGAAAGAATAAGAGAAAGGCACAAGGGAACTGGGTTGCAGAAGCATTATCTTGACCAACAAATTGGAAACTCTCAATTGTAACCCAGGGCCAACAGCCTCTGATTTGAGTCTAGCACAGAACACAGCTGCTATTCTTTCTTTCCCCTCCCGCTTATGAAGCTACTGACGCTGCAGCTTCTGTGTGCAACTGAAAGTGCTGCAGGACGTCTCTGACCTCCCCAGAGCCTCCCTTTCCACCCTGCCCATCATTCAAGCTGCCGTCTAATTCCATCCAACTGTGGATATTCTTTGATCTTTTCCGTCTCCCTACAGTTAGCAACCCTGGTGAGTTTCTGCCCCTTCTTTCCAGAAGCCGTAGCGCAGCTGCCCCAAGCAGAGCTGCTTTCTCTATTCTCACGACACATTTATATTTCTCATTATCAGCTGCTCACACTCCGACCTAGTGAGCATCTGAAAGGCCAGTTCTCCAATGTAAAGAATATATTCTGACATGTAGAAGGTGTTTGAGAAGCATTTGTTACATGAATGGATGAAAAGTGAATGGAAAGTAAAAGACCCTTAAAGCCCCCAAACCAATGGCATTCTTTTTCTCTAGATGTTCCAGAGATACAGGAATCGGAGCTTGGTTCCCCACTTAGTGCTGATTTCTGGTTTCTGATTGTATACCTTTCCAGGACAGCCACCTCTATTGTGCATACTAAAGGAAGATGACAATGGTATGAATAATGATGAAATAGGTATTTCAAAGATAATTTAACTTTAATATTCCTAATAATATGTTTTAAAGCAGTTTTTCTTTCCAATTAACTTAGGGGAAATGTAATAGAAAGCACTCTGAACCTTAATGTAAGTGATGCAATTTCTGTCTCTTGCTTTGCTGACAACTGGCTTTATGACTGTGGTCAAATCCTTTCTTGTCTTTGAACCTTAGCTTCTTAACTTCTAGAAGTCAATTGATTTTGAACCAAAATGTGTAGGATCAGATGACCTCTGAGGTCCCTTTCAACTCTGTGATATATTTTCTCCTCCTCTTAAATCAGGAGTACAAGAGCTCTTTTTAAGACCTCTGAAAGATTTAAAGTAGAGCTAGTAGATCTTCACAGCTAAACAATAGGGTGTCTAAGAACCTCTCTGTCTCACATCAGTCTGACAAGTAGAGAGAAGCATGTCTCAGAGAGAACCATGGATGTGGCTTTGGGAGCCGCAATAAGATTCAGAGAAAATCCACAGTTTAAAAATAATTGTATTAGTAAAACACCCCCAGCATGCACTAAAGTGAAAATCACAAAATGCCCAACATATTGTCAGGAGCAGGATGAGAAAGCAACTGAGCTGTAAGCATGAGCCCTACGTAACACAAAAGGGAAAATGGCTCTGAGGGCAGAGCCTAGATCAGAGAACACTTTGGATCAGGAAACCACTCTCAGAGTATAGAACTGGGCCCTGATCCAGGACCATTTTTCATAGTTGGAGGAACTGATGACATGTGCTTTTTGACATGGGTGCTCTTTGCAGTGGGTGGTTGAAATTTTCATAAATTGTTGTGTCTGTAGAGCAGACTGTGATAGCCTATCTCCTTATGGCCATAAATAACTCCTTCCACGTCCCGTTTCTGTATGTATATGCAACTCTTTCCATTGAAAGATGGACTCTGTTTCTCCTCCTCTTGAATCTTGGCTAGATTTTTGTTTTACCAACACTGTGCCAGTTCTGGGCCTAGCCCTTAAGTGTTTTAGTAGCTTCTCCTTTCTGTCACCTAAACTACCACGTAAGGCTCTGTCTATCTTGATGGAGAGGGAGGACCTGCTAATCACCACCATTCCAGCTGCCCTATATGAGCTCTCATGCATGTGAATAAAGTCATCATGGACTTTCTAGTCCCAGTCAAGCTCCAAACTGAATGCCACTGTATAAGTGACTTCAGCCAACAATGCATGGAGCAAATGAAATATCCAGCTGATCCACCAAATGGTGATAAATAATAAATCATTGTTGTTTTAGGCCATTGAGCTTTTGGATTGTTTGTTATACAGCAATAAATAACTAATACACACTCCTACAACTGATTGTCTGAAATTATATTGACCATTCAGACTCATAACTCATGGTTTAGGTGGACAGTCTAGAAGTAGAAAGAAGACAGATTACCTGGTTGGTACTAAACGCAAGTTGCAGACAATCTCCCATGAATGGCTAAGAGTTTATTGTATTTTATTTTTTACCTTTATTTAACTCTGTCTTATTCTGTATTTACTAGAGGCCTGGTGCACAAAATTCATGCCCTCGGGGGTGGGTGGGGATGTCTCTCAGCCCGGCCTGTGCCCTCTCATAGTCCGGGAGCCCCACGATCCATTGCCCCATAGAAGTAGGCCCTGCCCACCTGACCGGGGCTCCACGATGGATCACCCCCACAGTGGGAGGCCCTGGCTACCCCCGCAGCACTGCCAGCCACCAGCTGGGTAGCTGGGGCCTCCCTCTGCAGGGTGATCATGGGGCAATGGCAGGGCCCCCAACCAATCACATCGCACCCACCTTGGCTGGCCTGTTGCCAGTGAGTGTCATAGCATGGTCGACCAGAAGGTCATTCTGCTGTTAGGCCATTCGATTGACTTGCATATTATGCTTTTATTTTTATAGATATTCTGCCAGGGCATCTAAATTCAAGTGGAAACATTTGGCCAATTAGCTGGTCCTTATTCTGTGTGGAGCAAAATACTAATTTGTGGAGTTTTAGAGCTGGAGGACAGTCAAGAGCAGGCCCCTCCCAAGGAGTATCAGGTAGAAAGTGTTGCAGTGAGAAGTTCATGTTTGTAGAGCAAGCTATTGGCATTTGGGGACAGAATAAAGAAATGATTGACCAGATGTTTCCTTTTTCATTCCAGCTACTTGGAAGAAAATAGAGAGTACCTTAATTCTATTGCTTAAGAAAGGCACCTAGCAAAAAAAGCACATTACTTCATTAGGTGTTTGGTAGACCCACTGGGCAATCCATCAGTGTGAAATACTAGGAAACCTTATAATGAATTATATTTGACACCATGCCAGATTTATTATGGAGTAGGTCATATTTGAATTTGAATTCCACACAAGAAGGTTTCATTAGAGAATTTTTTTTAAATCCTCATCATTACATACTCTCATCTATAAGGTATTGCCAAAATCTTGATTCAGGAGGCAATGAGGAAGAGGTATCATTGCTTTGAATGAAATTGAAAGGATGGACAATATGGTATATATGAATGACCAAAAGATAATTTTACAAAGATATATATATATATATATATATATATATATATATATATATATATTATCATTAATTATTTGGAGCCCTTTCCCTCTCTCCAGAAGTGTGACCCTCAGTCAACCTTTAGTACCTCCAAACTTCTGACAAAGTTTATAACTGAGCTCTTGCTGTTGAGATGTATTTGAGAAATAGCTTCGCTTCTGGGTTTCCATGGAGACCACTTCCCAACTTGTGGCTGAAAGTAACCTCTGTTGACCATGACTGGGGGTAGTTATCAAGCTGTCATTGGCAATTTTCCCCCTCATTTACCAGAAGCAACATTCCAGAAAGAAAATAACGGGATGACATGGCAAGAACACACTTTCACTTTGAGACGGCAATTTTGGGAAGACTTCTACTATCAGCTGCAAACTCCTGGTCCCAGGGGAGGAGGGCCAACCCCTAATCTGGGCAGCAGAGTGAGTAAGGAAAATAGCTCTGGACTTGTGGTCAGATCAAATAAGAGTTCTGGCCCTGCAGTGCTAGCTGTAAGAACGTGGGCATGGCACGTCAGCAATAGGAGTATTCGTTTCTTCCTTCCTTTCTTATGAAGACAGAAAATACTGTTTTTGCCTTGCTCACTTCAAAAAAATTCTTGAAACGATCAAATGAAATAATAGCATTATATGTGCTTTGTAAACTGTGATGTGCTATACAGATGTGAGGTTTTGTTCTTATTTCTGATTTTTAAGTTTCTGTGTTTCAGAGATCACTGGGCCATTTGGATTACAGCACCCTATATTATTTTATTTCCTGAAAATAAAGCCTAGGTGTGTGCACCAAAACTGAGCTGACAGATATTGCGTGTTAGATTTAAGAGCAGCTAGGAAAAAATGAGAAAGTAATTCATGGCATTTTTCAGGTTAGAATCCATAGATACCCACATGGAGTCTATTAATTGTATGAACATCTGTTAAAGGAATGAACTTGCTAAAAGTTGCTTTCCTTCATGTAGAGAAATTGCTATAATATTTTAAACTGTGAAGGACAGGTTTAATTCATGCATGTTTTCTGAAAACACAGGCACTACATATATTTTGAATGCAGCTAAGATTTGCCCAGTGATTGTAGAAGAAACAATCATACAACTGAATGAGGTCTCTTTTGAAAGAGGCATTGTACTTTTAATGGCTTTCGATTCTCAGACTATTTGGGCTGAATGAGCAGGTGAAACTGGATATTAGACATTTGCAGCTGACTTTTTATTCAGTAATCTCACTCCATCCCCTACTTCTTTTCTGTTGCTGAGGAAATGAGATACCTTGGTGTTTTACGTAAAACTGAGTCCAAAGGATACTCACTGAACTGGAAAAAAAAGGTCAATTAAATAATGAAATTTTTCATCTACATAATATCAATTAAATAATTCAATGACATATCACTAAAAAGGCATTTATTAAGTGACATTCTATCCCAGGTAAGTGGCAAGTGCTGGAGAAACAAACAAATTGTCATGAATTTGTCCTCAAAAAAACTGACAGTTCAGTGAGTAATTATAAGGTAGTGTTATCAATGCAATAATAAAACCATGTACAGGAAGTAAAAAGAACCAAATGAAAGAAGTTATTGATTTCTGAGGTTAGATAAGAAAAATCCTTGGAGGATGTCTTGGATTTGTCTTAAAATCTCCTAAAAGGTATGGTAGTTAGACAAGTTTGCAAGAGGCAGACATTTAGGCCAAGGGAATAGCTTGTGCACATAGTAGCATTGTCTGATAAAGCATATTTGGAGAGTGACAGGTATTTTTTTAAAAAATATGTTTTGTTGATTTTTTACAGAGAGGAAGGGAGAGGGATAGAGAGTTAGAAACATCGATGAGAGAGAAACATCGACCAGCTGCCTCCTGCACACCCCCTACTGGGGATGTGCCCACAACCAAGGTACATGCCCTTGACCGGAATCGAACCTGGGACCTTTCAGTCTGCAGGCCGACGCTCTATCCACTGAGCCAAACTGGTTAGGGCAAGGTATTTGATATTACTAAAAATGCAAGGCAGGGACCAGTGGTGGCTGGGACAGGAGAGGCCATCAGGAGCAGGTGATGGAGCCCTTGTGTGCCATGTTAAGCAACTTTGACTTTATTCCATAGGCTCATAGCATCCAATGTGGATGACCCTAGCCATTTATGACTATTTCAATGGAAATTTTAAGAAATGAATTCAGTTTCTTAATCTCACTAGTCACTCTTGATGTGCTCTATAGCTACATGTGGCTAAAGGCCACCATCTTAAACAGCTCAGTTGCAAAGTATCCCCCTATCACTGTCTACTGCATAGCACTGCCATAGATATTTGGGAGACTTTGAAATGACCTAAGTGGGAAAATGCTATGCTACTATTTGCATTTTAGAAAAATAGCTTTTGTAGGAAGATAATTTGGGGTGGAGTAAGAAAAATTAGTGTGCTAATCTCAACAAGATTACACAAAATTACAAGGGCAGTAAGGATGAGATAGAGGTAGCAGATTTGAGAGATAGAGTCAGTGCAAGGTAAGCATTATCACTGAGTTGATCAGTTGTATGATGAAACTGATCAGGGATTACAATCAAGGTGGTCATTAAATAAGAGAGAGAGAGAGAGAGAGAGAGAGAGAGAGAGAGAGAGAGAGAGAGAGAGTTCTAAAAGACCCAGCTAATTTTGTTTGTGTATGGAAAGTGGAGTAGGAGATTGCTGGAGATAATAGGATGGCAAGAATCAGCTAAACAGGTTCCATAGGCCCATGTAGGCCATGAAGTTGACAGCCCTAAATTTTCATTTTCAAGCAATATTTTTGACATTCCTGAAACCACAGACATATTTATCTTCACATCAAAACACTAAAACATCTTTATAAATCCTTGAGAGGTTGAGAGGCAAGTTTAGAGAATGAAGTTCTCATGAAAATCTTACAAGGAAGTACGACTCAATGTTTCCAGTGTTCTGGTCTTTTAGCAATGTCTTTGTCCAATTGTGACATCTTCCTACTGTGCCTTCTGATTGGACAGATCAGCTACAGCCCATTATCCAAAGTAATGTTCAAGTTTTTTTGTCGATAATGCCACTTATAGATAGATGGAAGCTAAGAATTCAAGCTTTCCTTCCTCTCAACATTCTCCTTCTCTTCAATATTTCTTCCCATATGCCAAAGTATTAATCTACACTATTACTACCAATAATAATCATGACTATTATTAATTGAGCACATGGTATGTGCCAGCCCTGTATTTAGTTCTTTAAACATTGTGTCCCCATGCTATCTCAGCTATGAGTGGTTGAGTTAAATCTCCAATCTAGGTCTCTTGGATTCCAAAACCATGGTGTAAATTGCTCCATGCTGTATCTTCTCTTGAGAATGCTGTGGGGCCCATTGGGTCTTCCATTAAGGAAATGACAGCAGAACTTGCTTGGTATTTGGCTATCATTTCCATAGCCATAGGAGTGTGTGTGGTGTTGGGGTTTTTTTCCTTAATAAGTCTGATTAAATAAAAAAAAAAAAAAGCAGAGCCGTAGCCAGTTTGACTCAGTGGATGGAGTGTCAACCCTCAGACCGAAAGGTCCTGCGTTCGATTCCAGTCAAGGACATGTACCTCAGTTGCAGGCTCCATCCCCGGCTCCAGTTGGGGCATGGGTGAGAGGCAACCAATCGATGTGTCTGTCTCCCTCCCATAGCAGAAAAACTGGCCTGCTGTGGTGGAGAGAAGAGATGGTAATTGGCTCTTGTGACTCTGAGAGGGCTTGTCCTTTTCTTCCTCCAGGATACGGTGGGCACAGTATGACAAGACAAATCTGGGAAAGTGGTAAAAAACTAACTAAAATATGTGGATCCAGAATGAGGTGTGGTATTCAGCTGGGATACTTGGGGTCAGCAAGGAAGCTGGAAACATACAATGACAACAGGACTGGGCCAAGGTAGATTACATATCTCTCAACCACTTCAGTCCTTGGGGGTTAAAGGTCATTCAAGACAATTGCAAAGAAAAAAAAATCTACTAGACAGAGATTATAAATATATACTAAACATGTGAAAAACATGTGAAAAACATGCACACCTATCAAACATTAACCACATACCATGTTATGCCTTCCAAATTGTCTAGAACTTTTTTTGATAGGGGTATGCTGAAATGGGCAATCATTTCTGTTCAATCTATTGCTGATAGGTGGGTAAATATGAACAAATTTCTAAGAAAGCAATTTTACAATGTTTGAAAAGGTTAAATGTGATTTTCTTTCATTCTCAATTCTACCTCAAGAAATATATTCTAAAGAATGAACTCAAATACAAATAGAGAGAAAACAAAATGAACTTCAGGAGAGAGATGGAAAAGTAAATTCTGGAGTGTTCATAAACTGAATTTTTTGCAATCAATTAAAACAGATCCCAACAACATAAAGTGTGCATTAATAAAGACTGAGGAGAATACATTAAAAAGACATTTGTGATGGTTCTAGATTTGGGGATTATCATGCTTTCTTCTTCTTTTTCCCTATAATTCCTAAGTATTTGATAAAAACACTATAATTACAATTAGAACATACTAGAGAAGTAATTAGATGTAGTGGAAAGAGCACTGGTTTTGGAATCAGGTTTCCTGGGTTCAAATACCAGTTCTATATTCACTAACCATGTGACTTTGTGCAACTTGTTTAACCATTCTGTGTATGGAATGATGATTGTATATACCTCATGGAGGTTAAATGAGTTAATATATATAAATTGCATCTTGAAAACAGAGCCTGGCATATAGAAGAGTTATTACTGTCATTCATATTAATATTATGGCTTACTAAGGAAGATCTGCATTCCAATCAAAGCCTGGCTGTGTATTAGCTGTTCAACATTCAGCAAGCTATCAATCCTTACTGAAATGCAGGTTTTTCATTTATAAAACTAGAGGCCCAGTGCACGAATTTGTGCATGGACAGGGTCCAGCAGGCCCGCCCCCTAATTGGGCCAGGCGGCCAGGGGGCGGGGCCGCAGGAGGTTTGTGGGGCAATGCCACACCCCCCATCAGGTTGGGGAGAGCAATCAGGGGTGGGACTGGCTGGGGGGAGGGGCCACAGGTGGCTGGTGGGCTGGCCCCACCCCCTGGTCAAACTCCCAGTTGAACTCCTGGTGGAACTCCTGGTGGAAGGGACAATTTGCATATTAGGCTTTTATTATATAGGATGGGTGTAATAGTGCCAACCTTGTGGTTTTTGTGCAAAATTATGATTATGAATAATGTATATTTATAATATACATAGTATGAAGATATGATATGTGATATATAAATGGTTGCAAAGATTATTATCTATGTCACCTACATATACATATTTTGTATATATAACATATACTAGTACATTCATAGTATAAACAAAATATAGAAATCACTTGTGCACATAATATAAACTAAGTAACTTATAGTTGTTCAGTTTAGAATCAGAAAAATATGTTGTAAACCTGAGAAGCACATATGTAAAGAACATTTGGGGTCATCATTCTGTTTTAATATCTTATTTGTGTTCTGTAGTGTTTCTAATGAACAGATTTCTTGATATAATTCTGTGCTGAGTACTTATTTAGTAAATTGTGTGAGAAAAAGAAACACTACTTGGTTCAGTATCCTACTAAATATTCCCAAATGTCCAATCACTTGTAATAGCAACAAAAGTCACTATTCAGCCCTCTGAGATAGCAATAGCCACTTGGAAATGCTGATTCTTTTTAAGGGGCTGATGATAAATAAACAAACAGCTAAGGGATCACCCATTCAGGGAATTTACAGCTTAAAGAAGGCTGTTTCAGAGTTAGAGAGAGAGGAGCTGAGAAGAGTGTGTCCTTGGGGAGTGGAAAGAATGAGTGTGTGTGTGTGTGTGTGTGTGTGTGTGTGTGTGTGTGTCCTAACGGGAAGAGGGGGGCTTTCCTAACACCTTTTCCTCTAAAAACATACTCAGTGATCTGGTCTTCTAGTCTTTACCTGATTTCTCACCGTGGAGGTGGTTGGCTCTTAATAAAACATCTCACAGAGAAGACAAGAAGTGTGCGTGGCTGCCCCAGAAGCCTCAGCTCAATTGTGACCTCCCAGGTAGCTGCCAGGCGCCTTCTGGTGCAGTGGATGCGGTGCATCCCTGTGTCCCCTGACACATTAGCATCAGGTCTCTGTGCCCTGCACGTTCAGTTCTAAGTCATTGGTACCTATTAGGTACAAATTATCCCCCTGAATAAGAAAGCTCCATACTCAGATGGACACTATTGATTTCCAATCTGCTACCTAAAAGACTCTATCATTAGGCCGCATTAGGTAATTTGCTTCAATTTTGACTTTTGGATTTGGGCCTGAAATTCATTGGCAGGTGATAACACTGTGTTGTTTAATTAGTTTAAAAAAATAAAAATAGTAAAAGAACTGCTGTAAACCAGGACGCTAATTCAGGTTTCTAGGATCACCTTGCCTCTCCTATTCCTTGCATGTTCAACTCTTATCAAGAGTGTGTTAAGGAACTTAACATCTGATTCTTACTGGCGAATCAGGAAAATCATTAACTGCTGCCTCCAGCCTGGAAAAACCACCTGTGCTCCTGAAAATTAACACTTTATTGGATGCTGAAAGGATCAGCCTCTGCCTTAAAACTGCCATTCCCCCGAATTGTAGCATATTATAGACCAGTGGTCGGCAAACTGCGGCTCTTGAGCCACATGCGGCTCTTTGGCCCCTTGAGTGTGGCTCTTCCACAAAATACCACGTGCAGGCGCACATATACAGTGCGATTGAAACTTCGTGGCCCATGTGCAGAAGTCGGTATTTTGTGGAAGAGCCACACTCAAGGGGCCAAACAGCCGCATGTGGCTCGCAAGCCGGTTTGCCGACCACTGTATAAACCAGTGGTTCTCAACCTTGGCTGCACATTAGAATCACCTGGGAATCTTTTGAAAATCCTGATTTCTGGGCCTCATCCTCCAGAAATTCTGTTTGTTTGTTACTAATGTTGTGGCCCCACCCCATAACAAACAAACAGAATTTCTGGAGGATGAGGCCCAGAAATCAGGATTTTCAAAAGATTCCCAGGTGATTCTAATGTGCAGCCAAGGTTGAGAACCACCGTGATAGACAAAGGATGAGTTTCCTAAATACATAGTGAGCCTTTATATATCAGTCTGAACAAAAATCAGTAACCCAGCTCAGTTGGCAAGCACAGAAGCCTTGTCTGTTTTGATAACCACTGCTCTTCGGTTGCTCAGAGACCATACCCCACATGTATGCAAATAACCTAAGGAAAAAACAGGTAAGCAGTATGAATAAAACAAAGCACATGTAAGTATGCTTAATCTCACTAATAACGAAAGAAACATAATTAAAATAAAATGCAACTTTTATATTGACAAAAATGGAAAAGCTTGATAACACCCTGTTTTGGGCAGAGGTTTGAAGAAAACAGATATTTTCAAACATTGTCTGTGAAGGGTTTAAAGGGATATAATTCTTGTGCTAGAATTGAGTGATATCAATCAAAATTTTAGCTGTCCATACCTCCATGATTTTACTCTGCTAATGATTATAATATAATAATATGTATGTAAGTATGCTCATTTAAGGAATATTTTTTAAGAGTGAAATATAGGAAATCACTCACATGAATAGTATTTTTATAACTATAGACAATATTTGATGAATACTCATCTGGTACTTACCTCTTCAGTATGTGTTTCACAGGCAATACTTCATTTAATACATTCAGTAAACTTAGGAAATTGATTCTATTAACATTCTTTACTCTCAGATGAAGGCAGATCCAAAGGTAGATGATGACACAGAAAAGTCTTAGGGCTTCATTTTTTCTCCTCTTTCTTTTAATACCTAGTGCAACATACCATTCTAGATGTTTCATGGCTTTCAGTGCATTTAATTTTATGTAAGGTAGGCCTCTTATCATTTTCCTCATTTTCAGTGACTGCACCAGTTTACAATTTCACCAACAATACATGAGGGTTCCTTTGTCCTCACATCTTTTACCAAAATTTATTCTTTGTTTTTATTGTTGTTTAATAATTCTGACAGGTGATGGGTGATATCTCATTGTGTTTTTAATTTGCATGTCTCTGACAATTAGTAAGTTTTAGCATCATGGGAGGGGTAGGAGATGGGGCATGGGCAAAAAAGGTGAAGAGGATTAAGAAGTACTAACTGCCAGATAGAAAATCGGTCATGGGGATGTAAAGTACAGCACAGGGAATACAGTAAATAATATTGTTAGAGCAATGTATGGTGCCAGATGGTTTCTAGACTTAGTGTGGTGACCACCTTGTAAGGAAGATAAAAGTGTAATCACAGTGTTATACACCTGAAACTAAAAAAATATAGTACTATAATTTCAACTATAATTTAAAAATAAATTTTAAAATAATTTCATTGTATGGATGTAACACAATTTGTTTATCCATTAGCCTGTTGGTGGACATTTAAATTGTTAACCTATTTTGGCTATTACAAACAAAGCCTATATAAATATTAAGGTAAATTTTTTAAAACTGATTCTCTAAAATAATCAATATAATTTATAAACCTCTGGCTAGGCTAACCAAGAAAAAAAGAGAAAAGACAAATTAGCAACATCAGAAATGAAAAGGGGTTTTCACTGGCTTATCAGTGAAATAAGCCAGTCAGAGAAAGATAAATATCACATGATCTCACTCACTTGTGGAATATAATGAACAACATAAACTGATGAACAAAAACAGATCCAGAGACAGAGAAGCATCAATCAGACTGTCAAACCTCAGAGGGAAAGTAAGAGAGGGTGGGGGTAAGGGGGAGAGATCAACCAAAGGACTTATATGCAAGCATATAGGCCTAACCAATGGACACAGACAACAGGGGGGTGAGGGCATGAGTGGGGGCGATGGGGGGTAATGTGGGGATAAGGACACATATGTAATAACTTAAGCAATAAAAAAAGAAAAAGGGTTATCGCTACTCATCTTATAGCTGTTAAAAGAATAATAAAGAAATACTATGAACAATTCTATGCCCACAAATTTGACAACTTAAATAAAATTGATCCATTGCTTGAGAGACACTAGCTACCAAAACTCACACAAGAAGAAATAGATCATTTTAATAGGCCAATATCTATTTCAAAAATTAAGTTATAATTAACAATCTTCCGAAAATTACCAGGCACAGATGGTTTCACCAGTAAATTCTACCAAATATTTAAAGGAGAAATAAAGTCAAGGCTTCACAACCTCTTGCACAAATAGAACTAGAGGAAACACTTCCTAACTCTTTCTCTGAAACCAGCATTACCTAAACAATAACACAAAATAATGACACTGCAAGAAAGAAAAGCTACAGACCAACATCTCTAATGAATATGGATGTTAAAATTTCCTACAAAATATTAGCAAATTGAACAATGTATAAAGAGCATTATACCTCATGATCAAGTGGGATCATTTGCAAGGCAACCAAATATACGAAAATCAATCAATGTAATATACCGCATCAACAAGCTAGACAAGGAAAATCATATAATCATACCAATTGATGCAGAAGAGTTTTCACATTTTGTTGACAAAATTTAACACCCATTCATGGTACAAAACTCTCATTAAACTGAAAGTAGAATAAACTTCAATTTGATAAAGAACATTTACGAAGAACCTATGGCTGACATCAGTGAGAAACTGAATGTTTCTCCTTAAGACGGAGAACAAGGCAAGCCTGTGCTTTCTCACCACTGCTATTCAGCATCATACTGGAAGTCCTGCCTAGTGCAATAAGACAAGAGAAAGAAATATAACTTCTAGAAATATAATTCCTGGCTAGTACAGTAAGATATATATGAATGACAGGAAAAAACAAAATTGCCTATATACACAGATACGATTATCTATGTAGAAAACACAAAAGGATTCACAAAAAAACTTCCTGGAACTAGTAAGTGAGTGTCACAAGGTTGAAGGTTACAAGGCAAATGTGCAATAGTCAATTGTGTTTCTATTTTTCTGCACAAACAATAGAAATTTGAAATTTAAAAAAAAGATTATTTTAATAGCTCCCCCAAAACTGAAATACTGCCCTAATCGGTTTGGCTCAGTGGATAGTGTTGGCTTTTGAGGGAGAAAAAGAAAGGTAATAGAAGGGTCCCAGTTTCAATTCTGGTCAAGGGTACATGCCTGGGTTGTGGGCTTGATCCCCAGTAGGGAGCATGCAGAAGGCAGTCAATCAATAATTCTCTCTCATCATCGATGTTTCAATCTCTCTCTCCCTCTCCCTTCCTCTCTGAAACTAATAAAAAAAATTAAAAAAACTGAAATACTTAGGTGTAATACTAGGTATAAATCTAGTAACATATGTATAAGATATATGTCTGTGTCCTTTAATAAGCAAATTGATAAACAAACTAGTATATGTATACAATGCAATATTTTTCGATGACAAAAGGAAATGAGCTATTGAGACACAAAGAGACATGGATGAATATTAAATGCATATTGCTAAGTGGAAAAAAAAGCTAGTCTGTTAAAGTTACATAATGTATGATTCCTATTATGGGACACCCTGGAAAAGATAAAACTGTAGAGACAATAAAAACAAATCAGTGGTTGCCAGGAGCAGGGGTTCCAGGGGAGAGAGAAAGTCTGAATCAATGAAGCACAAGGAATTCTTTTTTTCTTGTAGGATTGTAAACCATTCACTATGATACTGCAATGGCAGATGCAAGACACTAAGCATTTGTCAAAGCCCGTAGATCTTTTCAGCACAAAGCATGAACCTTAAAGTTTGTACATTAAAGAAATAATTGAGGGATATAGAGGTTCCCAGATGGAATGCAGAACAGAACAAAGCAATCTAAGTGTATTACAAACATACACAATGACCTCGCTGAAGAAGGTTGTGGAGAAATGTGCTGAAATTGACATTAAAGACATAAGAAACTATCCATAGGTGATGTACTGTAGTTCATAAATGTGTATACTATGGAGATATAAATGAACTATTCAGATACCGCTCTACACTTACATTTGAAAGGAACAATGAGGTGAATGGATGGAGCATGGTGGGAGCCAGATTTCTCACTGTTGGGTTGGCATGTACATATCTGCAAGGAGAGGAGGCTAGAATAACCACTGTGGTAATGAATTAGAGTTGGAGATATTACTAAGAACTCGCATTTGCATTAATATAGATAACAGATGGTTACATACAGAAACATGTAATAATATGTATATATACACCAGTTAGTGTACACACATACATTTCCTTGTTCTTTCATCGCAAGGGTCAGGAAGAGGGTCAAGAAGCAACCACACCACAATAGCAATGAGCACACCTAGCATCCTAATCTTGGTTTCAACACTCCTCTCTACGAGAACGAAGCTCCTTAGAAGAAGTGGCTGATTCTAGGACTAACGCAGAAAATATGTAAGATGAGCTGGTGCACCCTGTAGTGTTAGAAGGCAAGAAATACTCCCCACAAAAAAAAAAAAACAGCCCTAGCTAGTTTGGTTCAGTGGATAGAGCGTCAGCCTGTGGACTGAAGGGTCCCGGGTTTGATTCCAGTCAAGGGCAAATGCCCAGGTTGTGGGTTCATCCCCAGGGGGGTACATGCAGGAGGCAGCTGATCAATGATTCTCTCTCATCATTGATGTTTCTACCTCTCTCTCTCCCCCTTCCTCTCTGAAATTAATAAAAATAAATTTAAATAAAATAAAAACAAATGAAAAAACAAGCCAAAAAAGAAACACACACACACACACACACACACACACACACAATGATGGGGATATGTCAAAAAAAACACAGGAGTGGACTGAAAGGATTCCCAGAGGTTGATGCTGAAACAGTCTGAGCAACAAAATAAATAAAATAGTATTCAATTATAACCCAAAGTATGAAATAAATATTCACGAGCCTACGCTAATATAAATAATTGAATGAGCAAAGAAATGGGGGGAAATAGACAAATCTTCCATGCAAGAGAATTCCAAATAATTTATGTAGCTACTCTGTTTCCCAGGAGGGGGAGCATAAACCCCCACTCCTTACGTGTGGGCTGTGCATGGTGATTTCTTTCCAATGGAAGGGAGAAAAAGAGGTAAACTTACACAGGAGAAACCTGATAAACACTACTTGAGCCAGGTGACCAAGGTCAACTTCAACAACCATAAATCATGTTGGTAGTATGCACCCTTGATTATGTGAAGACAAGGGCACTTTACCCCTGTGCTCTTCCTCCCAAAAACTTGTAAAAAAAAAAAAAAAAGCCTAATCATAAGAAGAATATCAGATAAATTCCTACATCTTACCAGGGCTCCTCAAAACCATCAAGGTCATCAAAGACAAGGAAGGCCTGCGAAACTGCCTCAGCCCAGAGGAACCTAAGGAGACATGACGACTAAACGTAATGTGGCACCTTGGATGGGATCCGGAAATAGGAGGACATTAGGTAATAACTCCCGAAGAAAGCATGGGCTTTAGTTAATAATGTATAAGTATGCGTTTGTTGTAATTATACCAAATGGATCACACTGTTGTACATTGTTAATAGTTGGGGGAAATGGAGATGAGGTACACGAGAACTCTCTGTACTATCTTCTCAGTGTTTCTGTAAATACAAAACTCGAGATAAAATTTTAAAAACCCACATTTATATAAAAATATTGTTCTGACTTAACTCCCACGTATTCTGTAAGAAATTTAACTCCCTCAAGCTGCCCACAAAGTGCCTTGGCACATCCTGCCGGTTCTCAAGAGGCCCCTCTAATGCCCCTTTGTCTGCTAGTGGGACTTCTCCCCTCTCGTGGGCTCTTCCCACAGTTGCCTATGGCAATGTCCCCTGCTGAGATATTTTTCCCCAAATAACAACTCTTCCGTCCATGTTTGCTGAAGACACTGCCACTGCTTCCCACTGGAGGAGGCGCCTCCACAGTGTCCACTGATCTCCCACCAAAGCTACAAAAGCTGCAGGTATTGATTTAGTTCGTTGTCTGCCACCCCTTTGCCTTGTGTCTTCCATAGGAGCCATGGGGCCTGGCCGGGATTCTAGGCGCAGAGACTGTCTATGCTCAGAATCGTCAGCCTTCCTCTCCAGCACAGGTTCAGTAGCCTTGCCCCAAAGTTGCAGTTTCTCATTCTCTTTCCTTTGCACAAGTTCTTTCTGCAGAAACGCTTGGACCCATCTTGTGGACGAGCCCACCTCTCCTGGCCTCAGAGCGAGGCAGCTGCATGGACTGCTGGAGTGAACTCAGTTTAGATGTGGACCTGAGGTTTGGAATATTTGAAAGCAATATTGAACTGGTGGATGTAAGGTTCTTAGCACAATTCCTAGTGCAGCATAAATGCTCAGAAGTCTCTGAGTGTACTAATTCCCCATATGCCTTCTTTTTTATTGCCGTGAGGTCTTCATAATAAAGTGAAATTGAAAACAATTAGTATCCAAAGACTGAAACCAGGGACTTTTTAGCATGGAGTTACCTTTGCTTAGGAAAACACCTTTATGAGCCATGCTAAGTAGAAGACAAGACCCTGTGGAGGTGGGAAGGCAATTGAGCTACAAAAAAACCCCACACAAACAGATAAATTCTCCTGTAACAAAATGAATAGGAATTAGGGGGAGAACAGAGAAGGAGAAGAGAAGAGAAAAAGGGTCTGACTTAGTGAAGGTTCAATGGACCTAGAACAGGATGCAGGACATTCTATTTTAAAATGTTTGCATTCAAATACCCAGAAAAGTTGGCTATAAATAAGAAGGCCTTTTATAAGTGGGGAGGGCTTGTGGGAAATCGAGCTCTGAGAAGAGATGGTATCTGTCTGTATGAGGTGAAGCAGCATCAAAAAGCATCTGAAAGAATAAACACCAAGGCTTGGAGTCAGGATGGTCAGGGTACAGAGAGCCACTCAGAATCTTCAGACGCCTTTAGGAGCGACATTGGGCTACTCACAATTTACCGGATGGGGTTGCAAACAAAACTTAAAATCTGAAGTTGAAGGGGAAGAATAATTCCAGCTGACATCTGAGTTACAATAGTATCCATTTGAGACTGAGTAACCTGAACTTCAGAGTGTTTAAGTGAATTGCTGATCTTCAGGAGACTGGATCAGTTTGGAAAAGGGATTCAGCTCACCTCATTGGTGAGTATCTGTGAAAGTGGCCACTTGGAAACCTTGAAAATGAGCTTTTGTCTTTTTTTTTGTTAATATATTTTATTGATTTTTTACAGAGAGGAAAGGAGAGAGATAGAGAGTTAGAAACATCGATGAGAGAGAAACATCGATCAGCTGCCTCCTGCATACCCCCTACTGGGGATGTGCCCGCAACCAAGGTACATGCCCTTGACCAGATTTGAACCTGGGACCCTTCAGTCTGCAGGCTGATGCTCTATCCGCTGAGCCAAACCGGTTAGGGCTGAGCTTTTGTCTTGACTAAAAGTCCACTAAACATCTCCATCTTGTGCCCTTCTAATAAATCATTTCTGCCTGTCAGGTACCAGATGTTCCTTTCAGGACATCAAGACATAAGAACTGACTTGAAGAGCCTCTAGAAAGCAATCCGGACCATGACAGACGTCTGTAGTTGGTATCTTAACGTCACTCCCACGTTCCTATTGCACTACTTCGCCTGGGATTCTTTGTTCCTGGCCTATGGTTCACACTCAGGGTTATTCCTTTGAGAACCTGCCTCTACCTAAGTCTTGGTTTCCAATTTCCTAGCTGTGTTTGCAAATTGTTAGTTTTTAGGATTTGTCTGCCTTGCCTGACCATGCCTTTGGAGTAATCAGCTAAACCTCCTTCCCACATATTGATTTTTTTTTTGAACTAAATTTTTAAATTTCTGGTTTCCATGTGGTTTCTAGATTCCAATATTTGTAATTATAATATTAAGCATTTATTGACCATGTACTATAATGCCAACATAAGCACAAAATTCAACTACCTAAAGACTTCCAAAATGGGAGCCTGGGTAGGTGAGATTAGTACATAGAGCTGTGGGTTAGAGTTAGGAAGTAACTGCAGTGAAGATATGCCCTGATTTCACAGAAGAAGTAGAAGGAAGAGGAGGGAGGGGGAGAGGATGCAGAAATCCAGTCCAAATCTGACCCAATTTCTTGCATAACTGTTTGAGAACAACTAGGAATAGGAAACACTAGTACAGCGGTACTCAACTTTCTGGCCCTTTAAATACAGTTCCTCATGTTGTGACCCAACCATAAAATTATTTTCGTTGCTACTTCATAACTGTAATGTTGCTACTGTTAAGCATCGTAATGTAAATATCTGATATGCAGGATGGTCTTAGGCGATTCCTGTGAAAGGGTCGTTCGACCGCCAAAGGGGTCGCGACCCACAGGTTGAGAGCCGCTGCACTAGTAGCAATTGAAATTAAATTGGGGAAACGGGAAGACAGAAGTGTAAATATTGGGCAAACTCAAGCATCGGAATGAGAATGGGAACAGGTTAGAAACAGAGTGAGAGGGCTGTTAGGAACATGCCTGTAGAAGCGGAGTTCACTTTGTTAGTAACTGGCCGGCAAAATATCTCAAGGCCATCGGGCGAGAGTGGCTGGAACTCGTTTTCTTTGTGCAACCTCAGAATTGATGCAATCTAGCAACTTTGTAAGATGTTTTCCCAATGGGCTGCCTGCAAATTGAAATGGACTCTGAGATTGTATTGTGGCTCAAGTCAGTGAAATGATTTCTGCACCCGGGAGGGGAAAAGCTCTTATAGACTTCTCACATCTCTGGCTCTCAGAATGCAGATCGTCTCTCCAGGTTGAGTACTATGGGATGGCCTCTCTTCACTTTTGTCACAGGCCACTAACCTCAGAGGTCTTCTTTCATAGCTGCTTCTCACTTTCTTCAGCTATTGCTTTATTGGAAATAAAGCATTACCTCCCTCCTCAGTGCTTGGCATTTAACTGTTCTGTTATGGTTAACTTTATGGGTCATCTGGCTGGGCTCTGGTGCCCAGTTATGTAGTCTAACAGTTCAACACTAGCCTGTATATGTACACATATATATGGATATGAATATATAGGGTATATATGTGTATATGTTCCTCTGGAGACACCTAACTGATTGACTGATACATATTCCAAACCCAACCCAGTGAGAAAATTAATGCTTGTGAATGAGCAAAGGTGTTTTATTGCCTTGAGTTCCACTGAGTAATTTAGTTGGAAGGAATAATGATAATAGTAGGAAGAAGGAGAAGGAGGAGGAAAAGCAAAGTAGAAATAGGAGCAGAAGTGAGAGCAGAAAGTAGAGGAATTGCCCTGAGGTATACATTGAACTTGTTTTTCTGATTGAAAGGAAAATAAAGTTTATGTGCTATGGACACTAGTCACTGTTTTATCTCAAGCCACAAAAGGTGGGTAAAAGTAGAGGTAAAGATAAAGATGAGAGAGAACCGGTGGAATCTACAGCATGAGCTTGTCTTCTAGCAAGAGAAGAAAAGGGACAGTAGCACACTGCTCAGAGCGGGTGCCACTCAGCTTTCTCATCTCTGCTTGCTAATGGACCAGCAACCTGGGCATGTGCCCTGACCTAGAATCGAACTGTGACCTCCTGGTTCACAGGTTGACGCTCAATCACTGAGCCATGCCAGCTGGGCAAAATATACTTTAAAAAAGGAAAAGAAAACCAGTCAACTCTTTTAGAAAGTATTAAATAAATCGTAAAGAACCATTTGTGGCCGAGACCGGTTTGGCTCAGTGGATGGAGCGTCGGCTTGCGGACTGGGGGGTCCCGGGTTCGATTCCGGTCGGGGGCATGTGCCTGGGTTGCGGGCACATCCCCAGTGGGGGATGTGCAGGAGGCAGCTGATCGATGTTTCTCTCTCGTCGATGTTTCTAACTCTCTATCTCTCTCCCTTCCTCTCTGTAAAAAATCAATGATATATATTAAAAAAAAAAAACCTGTAAAAAAAAAAAGAACCATTTGTGTTCACGTTTATATTAGAGAATACCTTTTTGTTACATGACAATCATTTCAGAAGCCATTTTTAAATTTGGTTTTCAGTTGACATATTTTAGAATTTCCAGATTTTTGTTTTGTTTTTTACATACTATACTTTTTGTTCAATTTAGTGGTAAGCAAATGTTTAAATGTAGTTTTCTATATTTAATGATCAGTTCAGTTCAAATTCTTGCCTTTTGAAATTTTTGCAATTTAGTAGTGAGATCATTTTTGCATGCTTTTCAATTTATATTTTGTCAGGCCCTTTGATATATAAATGTCTTTGATTAAAGTTTAACAAATGTGCCCTCATTTAAAAAATATTTAAATAGTCTTCGCTTATTTATTCATTTATTATTTTTTTAGTGTCTACTATTAAAAACCAAATGTTTTTTAAGAGTTTCATTTCCTCTATTAATCCAAAACAGAGTCCCCAAGGTCTTAATGTAATCCATGCCACTCTGATCATGTAGAAAATGCCCGATCTGTTATTGCCAAAGGGATGCTTTCATGGTGACAAGCAGAAATGTCAGGGCACTTACATTTTTGCCCAAGACTGATCCATTTATAGCTTGGACTAGTAGGAGGATATTATTCTTTCTGCCAAAAGGCGTTTGAAATGTCTATTCCTTATTTTCACAGACAAGGAAGAAAATGCAGACTCGCTCCAAGATATAGATCTAGTGATGAGGTTAAAGAGACACCTGAAAAATCACATAGCTATTTTTGCTAAGATGTAAAATTCTGCTAGCATTTTGCAGAGCATATTGAAGTAGGGAAAATTTCTACATGATGTAAGAATGATGGGTTCATGGATGCTGATTGCATTATCAAGACATACTAATTAACAAATAAATAATTAAACAACACAAGGCCTGTGCATGGACCAAGAATGCATGTGCTACGAATCAGGGATTATGATTAATCCATTCTGTGCACCTGAGCTCACTTCCACACAAAGCAAAACAAAAACCTCAGTGGTTTTTGTTTCAAACTGGGCTGAAACAATTGCTAAGACCTTCTGACCTGCATAAGACAGGTTCTGAGGCTGATGCACAGTGTGGACGCATGAGATCTCCCAGAACCAGCGAGCTCTGAGCAAGATTTAGAATGTTAGCCATATGGCCAGTGAGTCTTGCAGTTCTCACAGAGGATGACCTGGAGCTCCGTGGTTCTTTTTTTTGTGGTTCCTTCTTTGTAGTTCCTTCATTACATATACTTATGGAGAGAAAAGTATATGTTGTTGATTCTAGCAAGTATTTGTTTAGTAATTCTCAAAATATTGTTTTGCCACCGATTTCTTTTAAGCCTGAATTAAGATCTCCTTTAATTTTTGCTCTTTGTTTTAAAATGCACAGGGTAAACCCCACCTGATAATTATAGTCTTGATGTTTCGTACCCAGAAGTGTCAAAACCTGGTCATGTTTATCCTGGGAAAAGAGATCCAAAAGAACTTTAGAAAATATAAAGCCTGTAAATCAAAATTCCACTGAGAAGCCATGGCAGGTATTTCAAGTAGGAGGGGCTTTAACAGAGGGCAGGAGAAGCTTAGTAATCATTAAAAGGCCTGCAAGTGCAAACGTTAGGGAAGCTTGAAGAAGGAAGTCACAGCTGCCTAAGGTACCACCAACAGGTGTTGTCATGCAAAATCGCATGTCTGCCCAAACCCTTGGTTCTACCGATCACGATGAAAATGGCTTCCTTCAAAACCTTGCATGTGAGCCTCTCAGAACAGAATATACACCAGAATCCTATTGGCGAGGGATGGGAGGAAACGGGGTCCCATGCTTTTGGCGCCTGCCATACATAAAGACGCTGAGTGCCAACAGATGAGTGTTTGGCCCATCAGGGTACACTTTCCTTTTATTTATTTAGCCTTCTTGGTACTGTTCACATGATGATGGAATTTCCTCTAAGTTCACTTGTCATTGCTGTAACCTCAATACCTACCTTAATAAACATTGGGCATCAGAGAATGAGTACCTGGGTTCATAACTGTGAAAGCCAACCTCTCCCACTTTATTCCACTCTTTACTAGAGGAAAGGAATCGTTCCATTTCCGCTACCCATCAGATCAGAGAAGACAGAAAACTGCTTTTAATACTCCTTTTCTGCATGAAGAAGTGACTCAATCATGTGGCCCAGGCAACTCACATGAAAGTCAACTCTCAGGTCTGTCAAATGGTATTTACTTCACTGGGAGGAAGGAGGAAGAGAAGCCTTTATGAATACAGGAAAGCCAACCTTATCAGCTGCTATAATTTCCCCTGGTTTTTAAAGGCCTCATTACAGAGATGGAGGCCATGATTCCACAGGGATTTATGCACTCACCAGGGAAATGGCAGGGAGGGAGATAACAGGGACCATGAACTATTAGCTGAGTTATCACTGAAGCCACACTGTGTATAGCTGTAAGCACTGTATATCGTGGCTTAATTAGAAACACTGGTTAACCCAGAGTCAGACTGACATTTTATCTTCCGGTAACACTTCTATTCCTCAAATGGAATATGTGGTAGCAGTCTAGAAATTGAACCTTGATATTGCATATGTGAGCCCAAAAGAAATCAGGCAAGAGGCCTAAAAGATAATGAGACAATAGCATTTACACCCATTTACTCATTTATTTAACACATGCATTCATTCATTTAACAAACAGGCATGGTGCTAAGCACTCTAGAGAAGCTTTTCATAAGAGACGTGGTCCTGGAGGCCTAGCAGGCTTCTAGAAGGGAAACGGGGGGGGGGAGTCTCATAGTCTCCCTGAAGCTCTTGGAAAAGGTTAGGATAACAATAGGACGCCCCCCAGGGTGTTTTGGGAGCAGCAAGAGGTAAATGCCACAAAGGCCTACTGCAGAGAACATATGTTCATAGACTTATACACATATGCACCTACATGTGTGTAAGCATCAGGGGTGACAAAGACTCCAGGGGCCCCAGCAGGAAGAAGGACCTGAGGCAGACATGAAGACTGCCAGAATTTTCAATGTGTTCTCTGAGCCACACAGATCCATGACACATCGTGAGACATTTGTCACCCCGGAAGCTTTGTGAAGCACGCATAGGCTACAAGGAGAAATGGGCATTCCAGAGGCAGCAGGGGGAGATGGGCACTGTGCATGGCACTGATGAGCAGCAGGCCCCGTCGGGCTTGAGCAAAAAGTCCTCCCCAGAGAGAACGGGATGCGGCTGGGCATGGACGGCGAAGAATGATAATGCAAGGCATTAGCCAACCAGGGATCCTGGGAAGCCAGCGGAGCCTAGAAAGTTTAGGGCCCAGTCACCAGCTGGTAAGTAGAGGCAGTGAGGCTGAGGGTCCTGGTCCATGCCATCGGACCTCTGGGGAGAGTGATGAACAGATATTTAGAAATAGCACTGTATTGTTATTACTGCAAATTAAGTCTCAAGGAGTAATCATAAGGAAGGTGCCCGACTTACAGTATTTCCAAGTGCCACCAGGCCTCTTCCAGCGCCTATAGGAATGCTGCTGGCAGCTGACCTTGAAACCAATATGGGCCTGGCCAGCGAGATAACCCATGGGAAAGGCGGCAGTCCCTGTTGTGCTTCAGGAACTGTCTCTAGTGGAGTGGTGGCAGCACTCCAGCAGAGGGACCCCAGGGCTGCGGGGCAGAAAACACCCAGAGCAATGGTTGCGTGGCGTTGTACACAAAGCCTCCCCGATAAGTAAGGAAACAAAACAGAAATCAGACTGGAGCAGCCAGATCAGGCCTCGTGGGGAGGAGGTTGACAGGCATGCAGCAGAAGGTCAAACACAGGAACCAGAGTGGAGAGAGTTCCTAAAGAACTGCATGCCAGCTGTCAAACCTGGCAGTCCTCCTGCTGCTCGAGGCCGGCCCCACCTGGCTGGAATTTCCGGAGACAAATGATGAAGTGGCCCTAACCGGCTTGGCTCAGTGGATAGAGCGTCGGCCAGCAGACTCAAGGGTCCCAGGTTCGATTCCAGTCAAGGGCATGTGCCTTGGTTGCGGGCACATACCCAGTGGGGAATGTGCAGGAGGCAGCTGATTGATGTTTCTCTCTCATCAATGTTTCTGACTCTCTTTCCCTCTCCCTTCCTCTCTGTAAAGAAATGCAATAAAATATATTTTTAAAAAAATGAAGAAGTGAAGCCCACAAGTGAAGTGGAAGGTTTCAGCCCAGGTGCATCCTCTGGGCCAGTGTAGACCCTGCGTGCCCAGTCGCTTCCTCATTAGTAGGCACAGAGCAGGTGGGTAAGAAATACTCTTGCAATTGCGTGGGAGAGGAGGAGCTGTGCCATGCTCAGTTTCAATATCAGAGAGTGGTTCCCGAGGAAAGTACTCTTACCTGGGGACCAGGAGGTCAGTGCCATGGTGCAGAATTCAGCCTAAAGAACCAGAAAATTTGGATTCCAAACCAAATGCTGTCTCAGAACCAGATTATGACGCAAGGTCCAAGGGTGTACCAACTTGTCAGACTAAATCACATATGTGGTCTCCATTGTCATGGTAGACTACTCTCATGAAATAAATGTTAAACAACTATTTTAGAAGGGTGCAAAAGTTATACAGTTATTCTATTAGAATAAAAGATAAAAAGTTATAAGCTTGTCCTGGGTGCCATGCCTGTCTGTCTCTGCTTCCTTTCCCCCTATGATCTGAGCCAGTGATGGCGAACCTTTTGAGCTCGGCGTGTCAGCATTTTGAAAAACCCTAACTTAACTCTGGTGCCGTGTCACATATAGAAATTTTTTGATATTTGCAATCATAGTAAAACAAAGACTTATATTTTTGATATTTATTTTATATATTTAAATGCCACTTAACAAAGAAAAATCAACCAAAAAAATGAGTTCGCGTGTCACCTCTGACACGCGTGTCATAGGTTCGCCCGCCATCATGAGGCGGTTGTATGTCTGCAGCCTCCGTTTCCTGGCCTGCACTTTGCCCATCGGGCTGTTTGAGGAGCAAGCAGTGTATGTTCAGCAAATGGGGGCTATTTGTCTGAGTTCTGCCCATGGGTGTTTCCCCTTAAGGAACTCACCTCTCCTGTCTGAAAGTCAAGGTTCTTACATGCAAAATGAGGGGCTTGGACTAGAGAGCCCCGACAGAATCCAGCTGAGCTTTCTGTTTTCCGCTGCTGTGTGCCCCAGAGCAGCACCAGGTGAAGAACAAGCATTGCCTCTGGTAGCACCTGGCAGCAGGGAGAAGTGACTGTCCCCAGGTTACTTAGAGCCCTGGACATGAACTATAATGCGGCACACTTATTTGCACATGTTTATTATGGACTCTGAGATGTTTTCCTTGGGATAGACATCGGGCAAGAAATAGCTGGTCACATGTGTACACATATGCTATTTGCATGGATGGTGTCACATGGCTCTCCACAATTGCAGTACTAGCCCATCCTTCCATCAGCAGAGCATGTGCACACCCATAACCCCACATTCCTGCAATGTTAATACTAATGCTACCCAGCTCTCTAATATTCACCAGTTTAGTTGGCATAAAGAGGTAGCTCCCTAATATCTGATGACCAATACTAGTACTCTTGGGCTCTCACCTTATGCTCAAAACTTTGGTGGGTTCGTTTTCTATAAATGTCCTTCTCACTGCCTTTCTTCACTGTTCTATTGGAATTGCTGTCTTTTTTTTTTTTCCCACTGATATGTGGGAGTTTCCTGTATGAGAATGTTAACGTGTGTGTCAGGGGCGCTTTCTCCTAATGCTTCCCAAACCACAAATCCTCAAAGTGCCGGTCATATGCTAAATTCCGAGTCAAGAAGGAGAAACTGATTCTCCTACTGACTCTGCTTCACACTCTGCCACCGGCACCCTAAGCAGCTGCGTTTGTGCCCAGCGTCTCTAAAATCTCTCAATGAAACACTTCTAATGGCTTCTGTCCTCACCCCCTGGCTGAACAATGGGGTTGCAACCAAAAACTGCTGGGTTGGCAGAACTGGAGGAAAGAGGTATTATTTTGTTTTCTTAAGTGATCCAAACAATATCTATCATTGAGATTTATCAACTAAAACAATTCCTCATTAGGGGAGGTACCTCCATTAACGTCAGTGATTTTCACTAATTTCTTTTTACCACAGATTTTTCATCGGTGACAACTTTCTTGGCCTCAGCATTCTGCGATGTCATAATAGGCAGCTGGTGAAGAAAGAGCCCAAAGCCAAAGAAGATGGAGGAATCCGGTCCAGGCACGTACACATATTTTTAATGAAGAGTTTCTTGTTATGTGCATTAGAGATTTCAAAAGGTCTATGTCATATCCACTAGCAAATGGGAGTCCTCTCATCCATAGAATGTTGCAGCTTGGTGTGACAGCCGGTCATTCTGAAGCTTCAGTTTCTGAATCTGTACTATGGGGACAACACAGGGTGTGAATGAAGACAGGGAGCTTAACAAGATGTTTGATTGAGTTTCTGCTTAAGCCTAGAATTTATTTAAGTCTAAACCCTTCATGCCCTGGTCCTTCAACCTCCCCACCCAACCCTTGTGAGAAATATCTCATAGGAACAGCCAAGGTACCTCCGCAGCTGTGGTCAGTAATGCTGGAAACGAAGCGCTTGCTGATTGTGTTGTGCTTCTGTAAACCTGGAACGGGATGCTGTTGGAAGCCCAGTAGTAATTGTGCATCTGGACTATCCCCCTCCTGCTCCAACAGGCTGTCACTGGCAGAGAAACATGCTCCATTGGTGAAGACACGCTTCCAGTCACAGCTTTCCTGAGCAGTATTTAAAGTCCAGAGCTGTGATTTGCAGCTCAGTGCAGAGAGAGCAGAGAACCGGGATCTGTGGATGAGACCCAAGCTGCAAAAATGACTCACGGTGAGAGACAGGATTTGAGATGCATAAAGAGAGGAGACGAGTGCTTTCAGGATCTCTAATGGCTCAAAGGTCTGTTCCTCTCTTCCCCTGGAAAGTTTCCCTGATGAATACAGCCTACGTTGATCTCTTCCCTCCCCGATTCGCTGTCTTAGTCTGTGCTCTCCAGAGAAGCATAGATAGATAATCAGGGTTTTGTATATCTATCTATCGTCTAGATATATTTATCTATAATATCTATGTAGATATTAGAATCCTGACTAACACAATTGGTGTATAGATGGATTTGTTATGAGGAATTGACTCACTTATGGGGGCTGAAAAGTCACACAATCTGCCATCTGTCAGCTGGAGATCTAGGAAATCTGGTGGTGTAATTTAATACGAATCCAAAGACCTAAGAACCAGGGGAGCTGATGGTGTAACTCCCAGTCCAAGGTCAGGAGAAGATGAGATGAGCTGTCCCAGCTCAAACATTGAGGCGAGGGAGGAAAAGGGCCTTTTGTTCTATTCAGGTCCTCAATGGATGGATTCTGCTTTCCTGAGTGCTCATTAGAAATGCTAGTCTCATCCAGAAACACCCTCAAAGACACACCCAGAAATAGTGCTTAATCTGGGCACCCCATGGCCAGTCAAGTTGATACATAAAATTAAACATCATACCAAACCCATCCCACATTAAGGTGACCAACTCATTCTGGTTTCCCTGGGATTTTCCTGGTTTTCAAGTTGCAAGTCCAGTCTCCTGGGAAACTCCTCAGTATGTGGCACCACCCTGCCCATAATGCCTGGATTAAGCATTTTTTCCCTTGATAATATTGGATTTAAGAATTTAGCCACAGGAGCAGACAACTCTTATTGGGTGTCTAGGGAGTCAGATGGGCTAAGCCTTGAGGACTCCCTGCCCCCATATGGCTTTATGCCTCTTTATTTTCCTACAACATTTTCTAAAGTGCCTTTTCCATACCTCACACTCAGACCTTGTTACTACATACCATTGTCCAAGATAAGGAACCAGAGATCCTTGGAGAAGTGGTAGAATCCAGGACTAGGCCTGGGAATATTTTCCCTGGATCCAGATGATCCTGGAACCACTTGTGATGCCATAAAGTTATAAAGTATATGTGTTTTTTAAAGTGTAGTGCAGAAGTGTGTGGGAAGAGCACAGAAGACAACATGAAGGAGTCCCTAATGACCAAATCTGAGACAATTTTAGCAACAAAAAATGAATAATAATGATCCATTTTAACCCTTGAAATACAGTAAATGCACATGCTGAGATAGATAGATAGATAGATAGATAGATAGATAGATAGATAGATAGATAGATAGATAGATAGATGATAGATCTAATAAAATAAATAATAAATGATTATAGCAAAATTACAGTCAGTGGAAAATTTGAGGTGAGTCGAGCTCTTCTGGGGCATTCCCCAGCCACAGCAGGCATGCCATGGGATGTCCTGGGCATCGCTGTCCAATCAGACCCCTCTATGGACAGTGTTTGTTTTGGAGCCCCCTCATTGGGTTTGCCAAGGCTGTATCAATACCAAATCAAGATCCTTGCTCATTTTGCTTCCTCTCCCCTTTCCCTTTCCTGTCACAGGTGTTGGGTCTGCACTATGGACTGAGACGTTTCCTATCCAATCCTGTGCTTCCTCCTCCTTTGTGTCTCATGGGCATTACCCACCAATATTCCTCTCGCACTCCTCTGTCTGTCTCCGTATCTGCTTCCCAGAGAAGCCTAGCGGCACATGCATCATAAGAAAGTGAATAATGACATCAGTGATGTCTTGGATTTTTTTCTAAATAAAAATCCCCTTCTCTTCTGCCTGCAATGCTACCCTAAAGCTCTCTTCCAAGTTACTTAACACTTTGAGTTTCAGTTTTCTGATCTATATCAAAAGAGACAATATCCACCATAGCATTAAGATAAGCATATTGATGAATATCAAAGCATTTTTATAAAATACTATGTAAATGCTTGGAGAAAAACACAAAGTAAGTCCAGGATAGTGTTCCCCTCTCACCATATTATTGCACATTAGTTAAATGAAAAAGAAAAGAAAAACACCACAAAGTGCCTGGCTCATAATAAGTGGAATGGGAAAATAGACAAAAATGAACAAATCTGAGAGTAAATATGATAGAGATATCAAATCTACACAAGACACGGAGCTCTTATATGCTGATAGTGGAGGTAAAGAAAGATTTTGGAAAACAGTTTGGCATTATCCCTCAATTGGAATAGTTTAGTGGTTCAATTTATTTAATAATTCTGCAAATATTCAGGCTTTTATATTTCTTCTTCTATTGGTTTTGATAGGTTAAATTTTCCTAGAAACTAATCCATTTCACCTAATTCTCAAGCTAGCGTGAAGCTGCTCCTATGGATTATCTTATTTTTAATTGCTGATTATATCTGTAATTATACCTCTTTTACTCCGGATAGCATTTGTGTCCCTTCTATTCTCTTATTCTCCTTTTATCTGAGTTTATTCTTGACCAAGTTTTGTCAATATTGACAGTTTGTTTCAATGGTCCAAACTTTGGGTTTGTTGATGGCCCTTTTAGAGATTTTCTATTTTATTAATTTTTCACTCTTATTTTATCCCCTTGCTTTCTAGCTTCTTTGAATTTGCTGGATGTTTGTTTGTTTTTTTCAACTTCTTGATTTGGACACTTACACTGATGCTCTAGCCTTTCTTTTTTAACATAAGTATTTAGGCTATCAATTTCCCTCAAAGCATTCTTGTTTCTGCATCCTGTATCATCAGCACTGAAGCAACACACCGCCAACAACCCCATCCTCCTCTCCAGAGGTAACCATGATGCTGACTTCTAACACCATAAATTACTCTGGCCTGTTTATAATGTCTATCATTAAAATTGTGTCATTTTCTGTGCTTGTTTTTTGCCTATATTTTCTATAATCCTTCACTTTTCTTTTCACATATTCTATTTCTTCATTTTTGCTCTTTTCCATAGGGAAGAATTCAGCAATTTGCTAATTAGTTCCTCAACTATAAAGTTCTACTCAATCTCAACTAATGCAATTTTGTTAATCCTCACCTGATTTTTCCATTCATTTTTAGAGAGACAGTGAGAAGGGAGGGGGAGAGACAGAGAGAGAAACATCGATGTAAGAGAGACACATCAATTGGTTGCTTCCTACAGGTGCCCTGACCAGGCCAGGAGATCGAGCCTGCAACTAGGTACGTGCCCTTGACTGGAATTGAACCTGGAATCCTTCAGTCTGTGGGTATATGCTCTATCCACTGAGCCAAACTGTCTAGGGCCTGTTGCAATCTTTATTTCAATAATTATACTTGCACATCTAGTATTTCCACTTTGCTGTGTGTGTGTGGTGTTGGTGTTTTTGTTATGTGTTGCTATTCTCTTCTCTACCTCTCTCTGCATGTCTGTTATGCTCACTTAGTTTGAATGCTCAGTCTGTCTCCTCTGATACCTCTGACGCCAATGAGATCTGTACTCATTTGTTAGTTTTCTCTTGATACAGTTGTGCTCCTCAGGTGTCTCATTATTTTAGCCTATGAGCTTGTCTTCCCCTGGAGATATGGCAACTCCAAGAGGCGATGCAAATGAGGAAGAAACAGAGGCCAGGCCTTCAATTCAGATGAGTTTAAGGAGCCAGGAAAGAGGGAGGGTGAACCCTAGGACAAAACGATCTTGCTCTGCACACCCCAAAAGCCTTCTCAGGCCAGGGCTTTTCTCTCAGTCCCCATGGAGAAGCAACAGGTGGAGGAGGCTCTTCTCAGAATGCAAGCCACAGCCTTGAGGTCTGGAAGTGGGGCGGGGTGGGGGCGGTGAAAAAGTAAGTATCTGAGGCTATTCTGTCCCTGCTTATTTCCTACACTCTTCACCCATTTTGGCATCTATGCTGCATAATCATCCATGAGAATGCCTGCCCAGGTTCTTGGGTAAAGAGGAGCAACAGTGGAATTCCAAAATTTGTCGTCTCCCAGCCACACTGTACACAGATAAACTCAGCTCTTTGTTCTCCAGGGGATCAATGGTTGCTCCCTCCTTGATAGTTTCTCATCATAGATTCTCTAAGTTGTTTTGGGGAGAGGAAGCCAGGCCAATTAAAAGTGGCCAGGAGACACTTTTAAACTCAGACTCAAATAATTGGCTAAAGATTTTGGACAAGATAAATCAAGTAATGGGGATTAAACCTAATGTGTTTGAAGTGGGGAGGGCCATAATACTCACAGCACACTATACACGTGGTCATAATTCCTGGGTGGTTTACACAAGGGCCAACATCCTGATTCAAATCCTGGTTCCACTTCTTAGTAACTTGAGACTTTGGGCGAGTTACTTGGTCACTTTAATTCTCATTGTTTTCATCCTATATAATAAAAGCCTACTATGCAAATCGACCAAACGGTGGAAAAACTGGTTGGCAGGGGGCAGGGCTGGTGAGCAGGTGGCACCATGCCAACCAAGGCTGGCGCGAGTGGGCAGAGGGAGGGGACAGCAATTGGGGCAAGACAGCGGCGACCGGCAGTGGCAGATGGGCGATCAGGGGGCGGGGCTGGCTGCTTGCCAGCTGGGCATGTCCCATGATCAGCCCACGGGTTGCCAGACTGCAATTTAGGCCCACTCCCTGTGCGGGACATCAGTTGGACATCCCCCAACGGCTCCTGGTCTGCAAGAGGATGCAGGCCAGGCAGAGGGACCCCCCAAGTGCACGAATTTTCATGTCTGGGCCTCTAGCCTATAATATAAGTCATCACTGTACATCAGATTGTGCTAAATATGTGAATGAATACAAATCACTTAGAATAGTGCTCAAGATTTTATTTTTTATTATAGTCTAATTGCCTTTTTTTAAGGAATCTTCATCAATGAAATTATGACAAAGGAGCTAAGACTAAATAATAGGGAAAGGATGATCTCTTCAATAAGTGGTACTGGAAAAATTGGACAGCCACATTCAAAAGAATAAAACCAGACCAATATCTTATCTCACATACAAAACATTAACTCAAAGTGGATTAAAGACTTGAATGGAATCCCTGAAACTCTTAGAAGAAAACATAGGCAGTAAGTTCCTTGACATTGGCCTGTGTTGTGGTTTTTTGGCTCTGACACCAAAAGCAAAGGGAACAAATGCAAATATAAACAAGGGTGACTACATCAAACTAAAGACCTCTGCACAGAAAAGAAAACCATCAACAAAATAAAGGCAACCTACCCAATGAAAGAGAGTATTTGTAATCATACATCCAATAAATAACACTAATCAATAGCAAAAACAAATAAAAAGTAATAGTCTGATTAAAAAGTGGACAGAGGACCTGAATAGACATTTCTCCAAAGGAGACTTAAAATACAGATGGCCAACAGGCACATCAAAGATGCTCAACCTCACTAGTCATCAGGAAATGCGAATCAAAACCACAATGAATGGCTATTATAAAAAAGACAAGAAATAACAGGTGTTGGAGAGGATATGTTGAAAAGAGAACCCTTTGCATTGTTGGTGGGGAATGTTAAGTTGGCGCAGCTTCTTATGGGGGTGGTCTGAGGTGGGGGTGATGTAGGTGAAATGGGGGAAGGGGGTCAAAAGGTTAAAGTTTCCAGTTATAAAATGAGTAAGTCATGAGGATGTAATGTACAGCATAGTGAGTAATTAGTAATACTGTATTAACATATTTGAGAGTAACTAAGAGAGTATATCTTGAAAGCTCTCATCATAAGAAAAAAAATTTGTAACTATGTGTGGTGATGGGTGTTAACTGGACTATTGTAGTGATCATTTCAAAACATATCCAAATATCAAATTATTATATTGTAAACCTAAAACTAACATAATGTTATATGTCAATTATCCTATCTAATAAAAGAGAAAAATGGTAATTGGCGTACGACGATACCCTTTTCATTGGCTAATCAGGGCTATATGCAAATTAACTGCCAACTAAGATTGGCAGTTAACTGCCAACAAGATGGCGGTTAATTTGCATATGTAGGCACAATGCAGGGAGGCGAAAGGGAAAGCAGGAAGAAGCCCCCTGCCACTGACAGTGATCAGAAACCCAGGGGGGAGCTAAGATCTGGGGGGCAGGGCAAAGGCGGCCCTGGGGCCGCCTTTGCCCTGCCCCCCAGCCATGATCGGAGAATCAGCTGCCTTTTCCGCCCTGGCCAGTGATAGCAGGAAGCAGGGGTGGAGCCAGCGATGGGAGCTGGGCACGGTCGAAGCTGGCAGTCCCGGGAGTTAGGGGTCCTTTGCCTGGGCCTAAAGCGAAGCCCACGATCGCGGCGCCCCCCGCTGCCACTGCAGGTCCCCGCTGCCTGGGCCGGACACCTAGGCCAGAGGCGTTAGGCCTGGGCAGGGGCGGAGCCTGCAACCACGGGGAGCTGGGGGTCCCCTGCCCAGGCCTGACACCTCTGCCAGAGGCCTCAGGCCTGGTCAAGGGGCCGATCCGGTGATTGGTGATCGGAGGGTGATGAGGGTCAACTCCTCTGGCCGAGGCATCAGGCCTGGGCGGGGGGCGGAGCCGGGGATTGGGGGGATATGATGGTCCCCTTGCCCAGGCCTGAAGCCTGGGTCAGAGGCGTCAGGCTTGGGCGGGGGGTGGAGCAAGCGATCAGAGGGAGATGGGGGTCCCCTGCCCAGGCATCAGGCCTGGGCAAGGGGCCGATCCTGCGATTGGAGGGTGATGGGGGTCAACGCCTGAGGGCTCCCAGTATGTGAGAGGGGGCAGGCTGGGCTGAGGGACACTTCCCCCCCCCCCCACACACACACACACACCCAGTGCACGAATTTCGTGCACCAGGCCCCTAGTACCTAAATAAAAGCTAAAGTACTATATTATAATTTTCATAATGGAAATGCAAAAGAATAATATAAAAAGTTATAACACAATAGTTTTATTTATTTTTGTTAACAGTACAAACATCCTTTTCTAATTTCGCCCAAATTTATTATTAATAAAAGTTCAGAGAATGCAGTTAAAAACAAAGGAATATTAAAAACTGCTTCAAATGAAAAAAAAGAAGGGTCATCTAGAAGCTGGGAGACCATTCTGTAAGGTGCTGGAGGCCAAGAACTGACCATTGATCTTAGAGTTCTTTTTCTTTCTTTCTTGCATCTTTTTTTCCCTCTTGCATAGCTCTCTAAGGTTGCTGGAGTTCAGTATCTGTTTAACTCATGTTCTTGACTTGCTGATTCAGAAACTATAGAATAGCCAATTTTTTTTAGGTTTGGAAATTAAAATTGCTTTGCTCATTTCTGCAAACAACTGCAGAAGAATATTCTAGAAATGTATTGCACTGGAGTAAATGTGTTCTCGGTGAATCATTGGAAAGATCATAAACATAAACATGAAAAGCCCTGCCGTGTGCAGAGTTCCTCCTCCGGCTGCTCCACTGGAAGCGGAAACCTCCTAGGCCCGGTGTGGTCTGCGTCAGAGCAGGGAAGGGGAGCTGCAGCCCCTCCCACAAGCAGTGAAGCTGGAACCTGTGTAACACCGTCGCTTGTGCCTCAAGTCCCACCAAATCCCCTGATAGTCCTCTGGATTCTGACTGCACCCTCTATCTCTCTTCTGTGTCCACCCGTGTTTCTGGGGCCAGGCTAAGGACTGGGATACTTAGGGTCTCCAGTCCTCTACTTTCAATAGATCCTCCCAGGAAGCTATGTTCAAAATGGTGCTCCTCTTTGCCATTATCCAAACAACATTAACAAATAACTTAGAATTAAGAATTCACCTGCATATCAGCAATAATAAACAGAGGTGTGTGTGGGGGGTAGGGGGGGCGTCAGAGGCCCTTATCATTCAGTCTCCACTTAAATTCACCTGGGATTGACCCTCTACAAATTGAAATCCTTGGAACATTCTTAGCTTTGTTAAGAAAAAAAAAAATTAGATCATCGAGAGAGAACCAAGATGGCGGCATAGGTTAACGCCGGAGTTTGCTGCTTTGAACAACTACTTCAAAAGTGAAACCAAAAAACGGAAGGGACATCACCCAGAACCACAGGAATGCTGGCTGAGTGGAAGTCCTACAACTAGGAGGAAAGAGAAACGCATACGGACACTCAGAGGAGGCGCAGTGCTGAAGTCAAATTCTGAGGTGCGGAGTGCTCGGAGAGGGCTGGCGGCGGAGGGCGCAGTTGTTGTTTTCAATCGGGAGGGAGTCGCAGACTCTGAGCACCAGATCCGGGCGAGTCTTTAGGGACCCAGACTCAAACGGGAGAAGCGGGACTGTCTGGCTTCGGTCAGAGCGAGTGCAGCTTTCTCTCCCAGCTTTGCAGTGGGTGCTGGGACTCAGAGAGGCAGAGCCCCTTGGGACAGGACTGAGAGCCGCCATAACTGCTCTCTCTGGCCCACCCTGTTGATCCTGTGCGACCCGCCCAGCCCAAGCCCTGCACAGAGGCATTTGCCGGATAGCCTCAGGCAAAGGCATTTGCCGGATAGCCTCAGGCAAAGGCTAGATTAGCACCTCCCTAGAGGACAGAAGTTCTCTCACTGCTGACACAGCTGATTCTCATAGCCACTTGGCCTGGAGGTCAAACCCTCCCTGGAATTAGCTACAACAATCAAGATTTATCTATAAGACTGCGAACAAAGACCACTAGGGGGTGCACCAAGGAAGCATAACAAAATGCGGAGACAAAGAAACAGGACAAAATTGTCAATGGAAGAAATAGAGTTCAGAACCACACTTTTAAGGTCTCTCAAGAACTGTTTAGAAGCTGCCGATAAACTTAATGAGATCTACACGAAAACTAATAAGACCCTCGATCTTATATTGGGGAACCAACTAGAAATTAAGCACACACAGACTGAAATAACAAATATTATACAGACGCCCGACAGCAGACCAGAGGAGCGCAAGAATCAAGTCAATGATTTGAAATGCGAGGAAGCAAAAAACACCCAACCGGAAAAGCAAAATGAAAAAAGAATCCAAAAATGTGAGGATAGTGTAAGGAGCCTCTGGGACAGCTTCAAGCGTACCAACATCAGAATTATAGGGGTGCCAGAAGATGAGAGAGAGCAAGATATTGAAAACCTATTTGAAGAAATAATGACAGAAAACTTCCCCCACCTGGTGAAAGAAATGGACTTACAGGTCCAAGAAGCGCGGAGAACCCCAAACAAAAGGAATCCAAAGAGGACCACACCAAGACACATCATAATTAAAATGCCAAGAGCAAAAGATAAAGAGAGAATCTTAAAAACAGCAAGAGAAAGAAACTCAGTTACCTACAAGGGAATACCCATACGACTGTCAGCTGATTTCTCAACAGAAACTTTGCAGGCCAGAAGGGAATGGCAAGAAATATTCAAAGTGATGAATACCAAGAACCTACAACCAAGATTACTTTATCCAGCAAAGCTATCATTCAGAATTGAAGGTCAGATAAAGAGCTTCACAGATAAGGAAAAGCTAAAGGAGTTCATCACCACCAAACCAGGATTATATGAAATGCTGAAAGGTATCCTTTAAGAAGAGGAAGAGGAAGAAAAAGGTAAAGATACAAATTATGAACAACAAATATGCATCTATGAACAAGTGAATCTAAGAATCAAGTGAATAAATAATCTGATGAACAGAATGAACTGTTGATTATAATAGAATCAGGGACATAGAAAGGGAATGGACTGACTATTCTTGGGGGGGAAAGGGGTGTGGGAGATGTGGGAAGAGACTGGACAAAAATCGTGCACCTATGGATGAGGACAGTGGGTGGGGAGTGAGGGCGGAGGGTGGGGCGGGAACTGGGAGGAGGGGAGTTATGGGGAGGAAAAAAAAAGGAACAAATGTAATAATCTGAACAATAAAGATTTAATTAAAAAAAATAATAATAATAAAAAACAAACAAAAAAAAAAGAAAAAAATTATATTTTATCCTCTTTTCTTTCAGTGGTCATCTTCTTCATATTTCTCCTCTGTAAATTTACTGTTTATTTTTGTTTTCTGTTTGTTTTTGCATCAAACACATTACTCCCAGCATCCTTTCTGGCCAGTGGGCAACTACAAAGGCTATGGCAGGTGTCTGGGTCCTATCTATGCCAGGTCACAAGATGAGATAAACACAGAGTGCATGGCACAGAATTTTGGGTGACAGACTGAATGGATAAACTCACAAACAGAATCCTTTCAAACGTGTGGGTCACATTCCCACAATGTGGTTGAACTCATGCTATTCTGTGCCAAGGGCAGATAATATAATCGGACATTTGGTGCTCCCCTACCATGGGCCAAGCACTGTTCTAAGGAATGGCACATCTCATTTGGATGCACATATTAAGTTCCCAGCCCAGTACCATGAACAACTGGCATAGACAGTATCCAAAATCATATAGTCCGTGTGAATCGAACCTCAAGCATGCCACCACTGTGCAACATAGGGAGTTAAGCTGCAGGCTGTTACCTTAAGACCTGCTCTTTTTCTGTGTACAATGTCCTCCTTAATTAAACTCATGGTAGGCCTCCCTCATCTTTCCAGGGAGAAAAAATCATCCTCCTCCACCCTGCAGAGGGAAGGGTAATGCCCTGTGTCCAATTTTCTTTTCATTGCTATTTTTATTATGGAAACACAAATGTTCAGTGACTTCAAAATGAAAACAGGGAAAGTTAATTTTGTCATCCTTATCTAATAAAATTCTTAATGGGTTTCTCACCCATTATCATAAATACTTTTATTGTTTCTAATTTTTTTCTCAACTTCACAGTAGTATGTCTTGCCTTCAAGAAATATTAAAAAATTTAAAAAGAGACATGTTCCTTTGGTTTTTAGATTTCTAAAGTATCATTTGCTAGTTGGGATTTAGTTTTATTTCCTCTCAATTTAGATGAGACTTGTGAGTTCTAAAGGTGGAGTTAGCATTTTTAGCACAAACTTTATGAGTAAAAATTTGGGCTACTTGCCATGAATCATGAACATGACTTAGGACCAGTCTTTTGACTTATCTGGGCTCCATTTGCCCATCTCTAAAAAATAAATCCTGGACTCCTTCCTTCCCTTACTCTCCCTTTCATTTAATAATAATAACGTGTGGTTAATTTGATTGAAGAGTTAATAATGATTTTTGTTTCAAATCTCAGAGTTGTCAGTTCTAGATAAGCTTACGGTGTAGGTGGTGCTGGGTCTGTGGGGGTGAGGGTGGAGGCTTGTGTCTTGAAAAAGGTATCTCTTTTGTAGAACAGTGGTATCAGCATTGTTTGGGAGCCTGTTAGAATGTCAATTCGTAGGCTCCACCCATTCCCTACGGGGTCAGAAATGCTGAGGATAAAACCCTGCAGACAATCCTATATGATAAAAGGCTAATACGAAAATTGTCCCCTCGGGAGTTTGACCGGGAGACCAGGAATTTGATCGCTTGCTATGAAGTGTGATGGCCACCGGGGGGGAAGCATGGAACATGGTGGGCGACTGACCAGCAGCGATGGTGGTGCACCAGTGGTGAGGGAAGAAGGAGGCAGGGAGGAGGGGAACCTGATTAACCCAGATCGCTGTCCAGGCCTAGGGAAACCTACCTGTGCACAAATTTCATGCACTGGGCCTCTAGTATTTTAATTAGCCTTAAGGTGATTATGATGCCTGTTAAAGTTAGAGAACCACTGTTGTAAAAAAAACTCTGTCGTCAGTATCTCTTTCCCAGGCCTATTAACCCCAACTCCGCTTCCTCTCTCATTCTTAGCCACGGGAAAAATTTATTCCTTCAACAAATATTCATTAAGTGCTTAGTGTATGGCAGGTGATGTTCCAGGCACTGAGGATATGATGTTGAAAACAACAGACAAAAATCCCTGCCACGCGAAACTAACATTCTGACAGGGGATGACAGATAATAAATAAGTAAACATATATTGTATTGAATATAAATTTAAAAATTATATATCCATATAATAACAAAGAGTGACAAATGCAATAAAGACAAATAATACAGGAGGTAGAACAGTGGATACATAGAAAATATTAGTTTGACTCCTGAACCTAATTTAAATACAAGGAGAAGAAAAATCTATAGTAAAAAGAAAAAAGTATGCCATGAATTCTAAGTAAAATAAAATAACTTTGTATTTGTCCTCCCAACAGCACTCACTTTTAGTATGATACATCTTTGGGGAATTATATACAAACTTGTAAAATAGACTGCTATACATCTACCACCATCACAAACAAGAATGTCACCTGACACTCAGGTCAACATCTCATATCCAGAAGCATCTTGGATCAGAACCAAAGACTTTTAGGGTCCCAATTAATATAGGGATCATATAAGTTCAGTTGTTGTTTTTTTCACTTATTTGTTCACATGTCAGATGACACTAATACATTGTGATCTCCACAGGGGATTATATATATTTTCATGTTCCTCAAAACAATTATTTGAAACTCAAGGAGAAATAAAAACATAATCTTTGCTGTCTTAGTGCAATGCCCAACATGCACCAAGTGCTGGACAAATGCTTATTGACAGTGATGATGAGTGTGCTCAGTTTACTAGATTATCATGTACTGAAATATTTTCTGTACTTGTGCTTGAAATAAAGTATCTACTGTTGGACCCTAATGCAATCAGCAAGTTAATAACCAGAAGCTATTTCATCCTGGTACTCCAGTTAAGGTGATAGCCTTATTGCTATAATATAAAAGTACTAAATATATTTAAAAATATGCCTCATATGAGCTAGGTAGTTTTGAAACTGTATCTGAGTTAATGATCACAAAAATCCCATAAGTTTAGAATTAGTAAGGCTTATTTTGGGTACCAGTAACAGGAGTACACTGCAATTAAACTTTGTATTAAAGAATGTTTGATGTTGACATTATTGCAGGAGTCCCCCTTTCACCCCCTTTGCCCACCTCCACATACAATTTATTGTAATATAATATATTTGAAGATTACTATGTATTCAACAAAATTCAAAAAGAGTTTTATAATAAATAGAAGAATCCCTTTCTTTTTGAAAAGTTCTGTCATCCCAGCCCCTAAATAATGAGAGGATAGTTCAGAAACCCCTCCCACAGGTAGGGCCCTAGGTATATGAAACCCTCAATGCATAAACTAAATAAAATTCCTATTCTAGAGGGAGAAATGTTAGAAAAATTGCTGTTCTCTTTTTTAGCTTGGAGTGGAGTGGATGAAAAGAAGGGGGTTTTTTTGCCCAGCTGGGTGTGACTCGGTGGTTGAGCATCGACCTACGAACCAGGAGGTCATGGTTCAATTCCTGATCAGAGCACATGCCCAGGTTGCAGGCTGGATCCCAGGTCGTGGTGCTTTGGGGGGGGGGGGGAGGGGCAGAGGGGGCGTGCAAGAGGCAGGCGATCAATAATTCTCATCATTAATGTTTCTATCTCTCCCTCGCCCTTCCACTCTGAAAAAAATAAAAATATATTTTTTTTAAAAAGAAGTTTTTTTAAAATACCTAATTAAAATATGTATAATGAGGATTTGGGAGAAAATTAATACCATGTATGTGTCCTGGAAAAATCCAATTCACTTTTTGGTTAAAGCAGACTCAGAGGGTGAATCGTGAATTTCTCTGTGATCTGATATAAGCAAGCATAGTCTCTGGAGGAAACAATCACTAATAGTAAGAGTCAACAGAAACAATGACTGTAGGATCAGACTTACAAAAACATAGATACTGGAATTAATGACAACGCTATAGAAATACTAGGGGTCCAGTGCACGAATTCATGCACTTAAAAAGGAACTGTGGGCCATGAGGCTGTGGTGGGCATAAGGGCAGGTCTTGGCCCATCCTACATGCCCCTGCCCGGCCCCTCCCACCGCGGCCCCCGGTCCCCTGTCTGCCGGCAGCCCCCATCCCGCCCCCACAGCTCCCATGCACTGACGGTGCCGGCCCCACACTCGCACCCACTGACGGGATGGAGCGATTGGGGCCTGCACCAGCAGCGGGTGCGAGTGGGGCCAGTGCTGGCAGTGGGTGCAAGAGGCAGCTGCCAGCCCCAGTCGCACTTCAGGAGCAGGGGGAGGTGAAGAAGCTCTGAGGGGTTATCGGGGCCAGCAGCACCTGCTGGCAGCACCGGCTGGCAGCACCCAGCAATAGAGACCAATGCTGGGCGCTGACAGCGGGTGCAAGCGGCGGCTCCAGCGCCGGCAATGGGTGCAAGTGCGGCTGGTCCAGGCATCAGGTGCGAGCACCTGGTGGGAGCAAAGAATTTTCAGTAACCACCAGAGGCTCTCCCTGATGACAGTGACCAGTGCCCTGCCTTGGTCTGGTACCCCCACTCACCTGCTCCACCATCCTGCTGGGGCCGACGCCTACCATGTTCCATGCTCTGCCGCCTGTTGCTGTCGCTTGCCACGTCCGCACATGCCCCCTGGTGATCAGTGCAAGTCATAGTGACCTGTTGTTCGGTTGTTCCACCATTCAGTCTATTTGCATATTAGGGTTTTATATATAGATAGATAATGTGCTTGACACATTTAAATGGATAAAAATGATGAAGGAATAAGAGAATGTAAAAATAGCCCTAGCCAGTTTGCTCAGTGGTTAGAGTTTTGGACCATGGACCCCAATTCTCGATCAAAGGCACGTACGTACCTTGGTTGTGGGTTCACTCCCCACCCCCGGTCAGGGTGTGTACAGAAGGCAACCAGTCGATGTGTCTCTCTCACATCAATGTTTTTTTCTCTCTCTTTCTCTTTTCTTCCTCCCTGCACCCACCGGACACAGGCCCGGAGTTTTCATTCCTTTGAAGAACTCTAATATGGAGCCTTTCCCACACTGGTGCTGGCTTGTTCCCCCTGACAGCTGGACAACAATGGAAAGAATTCAAAGGTATTTTAAGACTGAGAATAAAAAGAACAGTCATTGCCTGTTCTGGCAGCTTACACACAGAATCAAAAGACCCAGTTGTGCAGGTTCCTTAGAACAAATCACATTTGCCTTCAGTAACTGTCTAATGCTCCCTACCTTTCTACGAAGGTTATTATTATTCCTGTGTATTTATCTAAGACTAGTCGGAATCTTTTCACATCTACAAATTAATAGAGGGGTGATATCATGGGTTTTGTCTACCTTTTAAAAATAACTTAAGCTCAAAGTAACTCTCACATTTGGGGAGAAATTCTGGTCTGCTTCCCAGAGAGTTAGATAATACACTCTCAGAAGCACATAATTTACTCAGTGCATTTTCTGCAGTACATCTGTAAGGCTGTCTATTAGAGAGACTATTTGGGCTGAATTGATTAATTATGAGAAAAAGCATAGAATGTTATACCTGGGAAGAGCCCTTGTTTGACAGATGACGGGTTGAAGCCCGCCACATAGCCAGCCTGTGGCACCAGGAAGACTGGGACAGAGCCTAGCTCCCTACTTAGGATGTCTGCGACTGTGCGTTTGGTCACTGTTAAGGAGCCGTTACAGTAACCCCGGGTCTCAGAGGCCGGTCACTGTCTTATGTGGGCCCTTTAATTGAGAGGGACACATAATCACTAGTCACCCAAAGAAAGAAAGGAGATCTACGTGTAAGAGTGAATCAGCAGCTCTCTGCAGAGCCCCTCTCTCAGTTATGTCTTCTTGTCCCCACTGGAGATCCTGCTGAGACCTCTCCAAAAGATGCTGCTGTGGCCACACACTGCGGCTGCCCTGAGGGGCATGGGGCCAGGGGCTAACGGCAGACCCAATGCCAGGACCAGAGAGGGGACCCTACAGTAACTTTACTTGGTTCCTTCCTGGCCTGTTTTGTGGATTTGGCTCAAAGGGAGACGTTATGGGTTGTATCATGTTCCCCTAAAAAGTTATGTTCCCCCAGTACCTAAGAATATGATCGTATTTGAAAATTGGGTCTTTATAGAGGCAATCAAGTTAAAAGGGGGGCAGTAGGATAGACTGTGGCCTTATAAAGAGGGGACATTTGGACATAGAAAAACACACATAGAGGGAGATGATGGGAAGACACAGAGGGGACTATCTACTAGTCTAAGCCAGGGAGTGCCCGAGGCCACCAAAAGCTAGGAGAGAGGCCTGGGACAGATTCTCCCTTGAAGGCCTCAGAGGTAATCAGCCCTGCTGACGCCTTCATTTCAGATTTACAGCTGCTGGAACTGTGAGACATAAGCCCAGTCTGTGGTCCAGCAGCCCAAGCAGACCAATATAAGGCATCATTGGACCTCATAACGTCTCATCGTCAAGCTCTCCCTACTGGCAAGCCCTCCTTACTTCTGTCTCTCGCATCAGATTCTTTAGAGCAGTGGTTCTCAACCTTCTGGCCCTTTAAATACAGTTCCTCATGTTGTGACCCAACCATAAAATTATTTGCGTTGCTACTTCATAACTGTACTGTTGCTACTGTTATGAACCGTAATGTAAATATCTGATATGCAGGATGGTCTTAGGCGACCCCAGTGAAAGGGTCGTTCGACCGCCAAAGGGGTCACGACCCACAGGTTGAGAACCGCTGCTTTAGAGAAAGAGTCTATTTGGTCTAGTACTTTTTCTCATACAGGATGAGTCTACAGACAGCTACCTTCAGGTAGGGCCCTGCACCGGGTTCAATCAGCTGTTTTCAAAAACAGATTGTGTCCCTTCAGCAGGGACCAGAGCTCAGACAATGTCAGTGACTCTGGAAGGCGGTGAGGCCGTTAGGCACATTTTGTAGCATCGTAAGGAAAACCACATGCAATGTGTCACGTCGACAATCTGCGAAGCTGTGCTAGGGGACAGAGAACCTCCAAGCCACCACAGTAAGAAGAGGGCCTGAAATTAAATATGTTGCATAGCAAAGGAAGCTATAGTCTAGCCAATTACAATAAAAGATATGTCTACTTTGGGAAGCTATGCAGAAAAATCTAGGAAAAAAGAGCAATGAGCAAATGTTTTGTGCCAGTCTCAGCACAGATGATGCTATTGGCTAGAAATGACTAGGGGCACTCACCTGGGCCCGTGTGCCACCCTCACTCCCACACATTTCCCCTTTATGAATCAGTGTTGTTATTGGGCCAGCCCTTGTGGTTTTTGTTTTTATTATGATTGCAAGATGCTCTTGGCAATAGTCATCAGAAAACTTTGAATAAACAAAGTTTACTACTCATAAGTCCTGAAGGGTACATGGCACAGCCAGAGCCACCCAGTGAGGTTGTGGGAAGAGAGAGATAGGGGGTGATGTGGGCCTGGGGTCCACACTTTAATTGGGGTTGAAGATGGGGGCCTAGTATTTTGTGGGTTCACTCTTTTTTTCTTTATATTAAATCCTTATCTGAGGATTTTTTCCCCATTGATTTTTAGAAAGAGAGAGTGGAAGAGAGAGGGAAAGACAGAGAGAAATATCTATATGAGAGAGACACCTCGATTGGTTGCCTCCTGCATGAGCCCCAACCAGGGCCCAGGCTGGGGAGGAACCTGCAACTGAGGTACATGCCCTTGACCAGAATCAAACCCGAGACCCTTCAGTCCATAGGCCAACACTATCAACTGAGCCAAACTGGCTAGGGCTGGGTTCACCCTTTATTGGCAACTTAAGACATAAGAAAGGGAATTACAGCAGCAAGAAGGAAGAAGCAATCAGTCAAATGTCACTTCTCTCACTCCACCAGAGATCTCTAAAGCAAAAGGAACTTCAGGGGTGAGGCAGCCTGGCTCTTTACCTAGTCATGTGACTGGCAATGTGTTTATTTGAGCCGGATGTCTTTGAAGTGAATGCTTTAGCAATCAAAAGCTTCATGTCAGACACTTGCATTACAATAAAAAAGGCCAATTGTCAAAGCTCACACTACAGCAAGACATGGCATGCCTTAGTCAGCTATGTGTAAAGAAGAGAGACACTAAAACATTCTCATCACACAAGAGAGGCCAAAAAGGAGTCATCCATGAGTTGTGTGTAGGATTAGTCAAAGCTGCCTTTCAGCTATTTGGGCTCTGATTTTATGCTTTATCAGGCAACCTTCTGCTTGGTAATTCAACCTATCAGACTTCAGGGGTCACCTAAGACCATCGGAAAACACATATATAATTACATATTGTTTTTGTGATTAATCACTATGCTTTAATTACGTTCAATTTGTAACAATGAAATTGGGGGTCACCACAACATGAGGAACTGTATTAAAGGGTCGCGGCATTAGGAAGGTTGAGAACCACTGCCCTAGAGGATGGACATGGAAATTTTGACCATTCTCTTGCAAAGGAATGGCTTGTCATTCAGAATTATACATCAGTCTCCTGTGAGTTGAATCAACATGAATCAGTTCCCCTGAGACTCGAATACTTCCCTGTGGCCTGAAACAATTAGTCAGCAGAATCAAAGCTAAGGACTAGACTCTGACCAATAGTAAGTTCTACTGTTGGTGAGACCTCTCTGAACACTCATGTGGCTTTCCTTTCTACCCCTTCTTGTTCCTATCTCCTAATTGCCAATAGGTGTCTAAGAGAATGTTGAACTGAAAGGAGTGCCATGTAGGAAAAAAGAGAACTAAACTTGGACTTGGGCAGATACAACTTAAGTTCTATCTTGCCACTGATTTCCCGTGTAATTCTGAGCAAGTTGCTTAACCTTTGTTGACCTCCATTGTCTCGGCTTTAGAATGAGAATATTAAAATCTATCTCACAGGGCTGGGAGAGAGGAGGCATCTTGTGCAGAGGATAGCACAGAATGCATGTGTAACAGGTGACAGCTTCTGGCCTCGGCCTGCAGATCGTGCCTGATACTGGATGAATTTACCACTCACTCTTCCCAGTTATCTCCTCTTACCAGTAGCTGGTCGCTGTTCAGGGACTGAAAATTAATTTTTACATTAGCCCAAGCAAAACATAATTAGGAAGTCAAATCTGTTGTCGTAGCAGCCACAACAGTAAAAATAGGAATGTGCATCATAGATAATGGCATCTTTAGCAGCCTGCAGTGTCCTTGCAAGCCCGTCCCTCACAGATGGCTGAATTTATGGAGATTTGAAGCCAGCAAAGAGCACTGAGTTTCACATTTTAAAACCTTCATTTTCGTCCTGCTTCTGTCATTTTGTGGAGACCTTGGGTGTATCACCTCTGTGTGTGCTTCCATTTCCTCATCTTAATGTGGCAATACTCCCAGCTTGACCAGAAGACATGCTTATCATAAGAGTGAGGGAGGCTTGGAAGGGTCAGGGGCTGTACCAGTAAAATGGATATTCTCAGGGTCTCTTTAAATAAAGAAATGGAGTTTGTGGCAGCCATGGAGGTGCACAGCTCAGATCTCTTTTCAAGGGAACCTAAGGTGAGTAGACGTCGGTGGTCAGCCCCCAGCTGCTGCCCCTTCCTGATTGTCTATGAGTCATCTGTGAATGTCTTTACATCATTCACATGGAAGCCACGTTTCCCTCCCAGCTTCTCCCATCCAGAGGCTGGATACAGCCAGGGTGCTGGAGCCAGGCTGCTCCTGCCCACTCTGGGCTCCTCTAGCTAACAATCTTTGTTTTGGGAGGGTGGTAGCCAATCACCAAATAGCCCAATGATCCTCCAATGAGCATGGGACATTGAACTCTGTGTAGACCCCTTTGACAATGGGCCGACCAGTAGGAGTCCACAGAACTAGTTGTGTGTGGCTTCCAAAGCTAGAGTGTAAGAGACATCGTAGCTGCTGTCTTGTGTCCTCCTGGGTCATTGACTCTGGGGGAGGCAGGTCTTTGGAGATGTCTATGTGGTGGGTAAATGGAAGCCTCCTGCTAACAACCAGCATCAATTTGCCAGCCATGTGAGTGAGCCACCTTGAAAATCAAATCTTCAAATGACCATAGTCAACATCCTGATTGGAACCTCATGAGAGGCTGTGAGCTAGAATTACCCAGCTAAGTTGCTCCAGAATTCCTGACCCACAGAACACATGAGGTGAAGAAAGTTTGTTCTTGTTTTAAAGTATTAAGTTTTGGGGGTAATTGTGACACAGTAATAGATAACTAATTCAGGGATTCCCGATTGACCTTGCCTAGACTCTCGGAGCTGCACTGAAGTCCAGTGCTCTGCCTGCCTGGTTCCTTTCCTTCCCTCTCTCCTTACACCAGTGCCTGGCCTGCACAGTGATTGATCTGAAGGCTCTCCCCACCAACTCATGCTGCTCTCCTTTTTATCCTTCAGGGTCATTTCCCCCTATAAATCTTGTCCTCTCTAACTCCTTCTTGACTTCCGTTTCTCTGGAGTTTTGAAATGATACGGTGGGGATGGAGGTGGGGGAGAGACACAAAGTGATCTGAGGGGCCCAAGTTTGTCTTAAAACTACCATTGTTTACAGATGAAATATTTCCAAGGACAGCAAAGTGTTTGTTCTCCAGCTTGTTTCTGTAACTGAGTATGAGGATGAAGAGATTACAGGTAGATGAGCTCCTTTCCACTTTTTTTATTGTCCCTCTGTTGTCGCTTTCTCCCTTTATCTCCAGTGCTCTGGAAGGAATTGGACCTGGACCCCTTCCCTCAATGAAGACCCTTATCCTAGCTATTTTCTGTTTAGGACTCAACTCCCCACTCTGGCCATCTGGTCAACACCCAATAGTACCTTCCCAGGTGCAGCAGCCTCCTCTGAACCCACAAAGCACAGACTCTGGTTGTCTGTAGGACCAGCTTGTATTGTATAAAGTTATAGATGACATCTGACATTTTCACACAGGCACCCTTGGCAGGAGCACTTGCCTAGCACATAGTAGGCTTGGTACTTATTATTGAACAAATGAATGAGTGAATGTCTCCTGGTGAAGGTGGGGTGGGGAAGAAGCAACAGTTATTTTAGCTGGGGAGACTGGGGCCGGCACAGCCTGCTATCCCCAAGAGTTTTCAATATCTAGAGGGCTGAAGATAATTAAATGGAAACCATCTATTCAACTGTTCACCATGACAACTGCCCTTGATTGATGAGCCCTGAGGAATAGCCTGGAAAGATTTCAATCTATCTGAGAGGATCACCACCAACCAGGGATTTTTCTGAGCTGATTTTTCTAAGATCTGCAGATAATGTTGTCACTAAGTTTGACGGAACGACAATTTTCAATTCATCCCACTAGCACCTCACAGTTTTATCTGGCAGCCCACATGCTAGCTAAATGGCATTTTAGTGTTAATGCAATGGCATTATGGTCCTGTATATCTCTTTCCTCTCATCTGGTTTAAGGATATCTCTTTAAGGGAACAAAAAATAAGAAGGCACCGAATCCTCACATGATAATATTTGCCGCTGAGAATTGCATAATGGTGCTGTGTTATTATGAAAAAGCCAGTAATGCATTTGAAGAATCTGCGTCTTATTATACATTTGTTGAATACCATTCACAATACCATCTTTTTCTGAGTTGGTTTACTGGCAATGTTTCATCTCAAGATGGATAGAAATATCTGGACTTTTTGTTCTAATTCTGAGCACAGTCCATCCCTCACCTCTGCCCCAGTGGTCTGTGGCACACAGATTGGAAATTACTGCTTTTACTCATCTTTTTCAAGTTCACAGTTCAAAACTGAAAGTCCCTGTTGAGTGCAAGCCAAGGAACTCAGCCACTGTGGGCTCCTTAAGTGTGTCTAGCTGCCAGAGAGTTGCAACTGAACTTCCTGAGTCACTTGGACTTTTTCTCCTACAGCCCCAGAACATTCACTTGGAAGTGTCCCAGGGCATTGAGAACCCCACAAGTGAGGGGAGTTCGGGACAAGTGAGGGTGTACATGCTCTGGTTGGTGTAGCAGATGTCTCCCTCCCAAGTGGAGAATGAGAACCAAACTTTACACCCTGCCCTGAGGATGAGGCTCCTCTGTATCATACCCAGTATATTCACTGCCCTAAACATCTGTGCTCTGCCTATTTATCCCCCCTCCCCCCCTCCGCTTATGTCTAGCAACTACTGATTTTTTACTGCCTCCATTCTTTTGCCTTTTCCAGAATGTTCTATGGTTGGAATCATACAGTATGTAGCCTTTACAGATTGGCTTATTTTACTTAGTAATATGCATTTAATATTTCTCTATGTTTTTCATGGCTTGATAACTCATTTACTTTTAGTGCTGAGTTATATTTCACTGTCTGGATGTCCCAAAGTTTATTTATCCATTCACCTTCTGAAGGATGTCTTGGTTGCTTCCAAGTTTGAGCAATAACGAACAAAGCTGCTATAAACATCCATGTGTAGGTTTTTGTATAGGGAGCATGGGATTTTAAAACAGAATAGCTCACTTTGAAGCCTAGTTTCTCCACCTGCTGGTTTGGTTTCTTGAGCAAGTTACAGAATTTCTCCAAGCCTCAGTTTTTTAATTCTGTAAAATGGAAATAATAATGCATAGTTCATGGGAGATTAAAAGAGTTAAAGGCTCCAAAATCATTCCATACAGTGTAAGGTGATGCACACATTCTAGGTCACTATTACTGGCCTTTGCTTTTAGGCAGGGAGTGGGCCCAGGACAGGGTCACCTGGCAAGCAGATGGAGGCCTATGGTCACTGATCAGTGTCCCCTGGGCCTGAAGAGAGGGTGTGGAAGCCACAGATAGCCGGTCTTGCTCATCCCTGAGCAGCATGTCAGGCCCCTGCAGAATGTCTTCACTCCAGGGCCTCTCAGTCCTTCCCCTTCTCTGCCCCCTAAGAGAGATGGCACGCCGTGGGGAAATGAATTGCCACCGCTTGCCACTCCCGACAGGAGGAAAGGCACGGCTGCTCTCTCTGGCAGTCCCTGCACTTTTTCAACTGGTGATTAATAGAGTTCACTCTAGGCACAGTCAAGCCATGGAGCAGTAGATAAATAACAGGCAGAGTTTAAGAAGATGCATGTTCTTTGAGTTAATAATTTTAACAGCCGGAGAAATGCTGTGGTTCTCATGGTAACAGGGACCTGCGAGTTAGTCTCTAATTTGAAAGCCTCAGGCTAATATGTACAGATAGTGATCCTACAGGAACCTCTTTCCTTCCCTTAATTGGGGCATTTCTAATGGCGCAATGATCTGATGCAATTTGGAGAAACCATGTAGACTAGACTAATTTCCTCTAAATATGTCAATGAAATGCATACTTGCAAACATTTTCTAAGGTGATGTGGGGAGCTTATGGCACTGGCCTCAGAGCTTTGGTATGAACCTGTGTTCCTTGCAGAATTTCCTGAGGCTTAATCTGCTGTTTGCTCCTTTAAGTCACAGACATTTCAAGTGACCACGATCCTCTTTCACAATAAGGATTTAGAAAATTCATTTGCTGTAGCTGACAATGTCTGGGATGGGATTTGCCTTCCAACATATATAGGGAGAGAGGCAGAGCAGGAAATATCACCCTTACCCTACAAATGGGGATGGGAAAGACCGTTCTTGAAAGAGTCTGGCTGATTTCCTTGATACAAGCTAAACCAAACAAACAAGCCTTGAAAGTTGGAAATGTACGGAGAGCTGCCTTTTGGAGACAGTCAACTGGGCCGCTCAGCCCTGACTGTCTCTTGTAAGCTGCCTCTAGCTTAATCAGTTTCTGGCTTGTAAGGAAATTTTTCCTAGCTGGGTGGTTTCCTGTATTTGCACTTGTCACTTCCCTCCAAACATTCACAGCATGCCAACCACTTCTCCTCCTGGAGTGATCTAACTGCCCTTTGATCGTGCTGAAAACATCTTCTTCTATTGTCACTCCTCTTCTCAGGTGTTTGGAAGCCTGACAACACCTTCTCTGAGGCTGAGCGGTACTTGGCTCACAGCTGCTGAAAGCTACATTCAATCATGTGCACATCCAAGCATTGCATTTTCTTCATTCCACTGGCCACAGTGTGCGCACGTGGCTTTGTGTTTGCTGTGGTTGCAGTCATGACTGGGTTCTAGGGATGAGTTCTGGATGATAATAAAGCTTGAGGAGGGGAAGATGGCAAGCCAAGCCAAGCCATGGGAACTGGGCAATTCTTTTTATGTTAACATTCCTTTTTCCTTGTCACTCTCTTTCATGTTACCACTGATGGCACTGTGCTTGAAAAGTGGGGGTCAGGGAACTTCTGGAATACAAAATCCAACTGTGGGAACCATGCCAGGTTCCCGGATAGTCAAGGCCAGTGGGAGCACAGATTTCTTGTTATCAATACACCAGAATGGCCAAAGGCCGCTCTGGGCATGTGCCTAAACAGGATGTTCAAGGACTCTGAGCCTGAGAATCCTAATAAGGATTTGATACCATGAGGTTAAACTTTGCCTTAGGCACATGGGGCTGCCCTGATAGGTTGGTTAGGACCAAAGAGAAGGGGAAATAAGAAGGCAGGAGGGCCCAGCCAGCATGGCTCAGTAGTTGAGTGTTGATCTATGAACCGGGAGGTCAGGGTTCGATTCCCGGTCAGGGCACATGCCCGTGTTGCGGGCTCAGTTCCCCATGTAGGGCCAAGAGACCATGAGTGGCTGCAAGGCTATAGCACTCTCATGGTACACTGTGCCCTTCAATAGCCAATATGATTGATGTAACTATTGGCATGAAGCCTTCTTTGTCTAAATAGTATAAAAGTAGGTTACTGACCAGCTAGAAGGCTGGAGTATGGACAGAGAGCAGCTAGGATGGAGTGTGTGAGGAAGTCTGCTAGAGAGAGCAGCTGGACAGGAGAGACAGGAGAAGCTGCTGAGCCAGAGAGGTCAGGTACCACTACAATGTGAGGCAGTGAGTCTAGGAGGCATCGTGCGGCTGCTCAGATAATAGCTGTGGGTACAGAGACGGATGCTGCTTTATGGGAAAGACATATGTTCACCAGACAGTGTCTGGCTGTCTGCCTGTATGGACTTTGCTGTGAGCACTGTTCTTGTCTGATGGCTATATGGCCATTAGTTTCAGCAATGAAGACTCATTCTTATATACTCACAACCTCTTATGGCTTCTCCGTCTAAGGCCCTGTGTCCTAAGAGCTCCAGCCCCAGGCAGAGGGGCTTGGACCCAACACCTGTAACTAGTTAGCAGAAGATAAAGGAGGAACTTGGACTAAGTTCCCAACAGTTAGTACAGTGGGCAGGGTTCAAGCAGGAACCAGCCCTGGCATAGTTGAATGGGAGGATTTAGAAGAATACATGGACTCAGAGCCAGTCAGACCAGCAGAGCTGTGCAGTGCGCTTGCTGCTGGCTCTGACACCAACCCCAGATACACAAATTCCTCATTAATAACTCATAGCGCAGCTGTCTGCCAAACCTGAGTCACGTGCACAACGCTTTGCAAAAGGTGTTAAATCACAGACAAGGGAGAACAGAATCACGAGAAGCTAAAAGCTTGGTTTATGGTGCAGTTTGTTTCCTGAGCCTCTCAGCAGGCCCTTCCCCATTCTTAGAAAACCCCAAAATAGAAGGGAGATGGCCCAGAGCTCTCCTTTATTAAAATATATTTTTATTGATTTCAGAGAGGAATGGAGAGGGAGAGAGAAATAGAAACATCAATGAAGAGAGGGAGTCATTGATTGGCTGCCTCCTGCAGGCCCTACATGGGGAACTGAGCCCGCAACACGGGCATGTGCCCTGACCGGGAATCGAACCCTGACCTCCCAGTTCATAGATTAACGCTTAACTACTGCGCCATGCTGGCTGGGCCCTCCTGCCTTCTTATTTCCCCTTCTCTTTGGTCCTAACCAACCTGTCTAGCAGGGCAGCCCCATGTGCATCAGGCAATCTCAGAAGGAAAGTTTAACCTCAAATCGGGGTGCTGCTCACAGTCAAAGCAAAAGTTTAACCTCACACCTGGGGCAGCGAGCTGCTGTCCCAAGCCTTTCCCAGCTGCTGTCCAGTTCAATGTCTGCCTAGAGAATGCAAAGAACTTTTAAACAGCCATGGAAAAATCCTAAATTAGCAATTAAAAAAAACCTAAATTAGCAATTAAAAAAAATCAATCACAACCCATTAAAAATCAATATGGTTTGGAATCTTCTGCTATCTGGCTTTATCCATAATATAGTCTTCCTATGACAACATCATGGTGTGAATATCCAAGAGTTACTAGGTTGAAATAGATGAGATATGGCTTTCTCTCTGGCAGTAGACATATATCATATATATCTATGTTAGAGTGCAAGCCATAATTTTTGAAGTAGCAAAAAAATGATCCTAAGTGTGACCATTGAACAGGCTGCCAAACTTCTAGTTCTAGAAGATCTTTTAAATTTAATAACATGACCACTTGCCCCAGACCTTACAGCATCTTCTAGGGAGGGGAAAGGACCTGAAGCCCGCTCCAGGATGGTATTTTGTTGTCTCAAGGTGTGCACCTCCCCTCTCTGTGTTCGGAGCTAAAACAACTGGCCCCGCCGGAGTCTCCAGAATATTTGGCACGTCAGGCTGTAATCATGCATTAGGATGGCTCTCTTTGACAGTCCTGTCAAAGCGTTCTGTAGATGTAATTGGTTATAGTTTCCATGTCCTTAGAGCTGCTAAGCTAGCAGTTTAATTTATCCTAATTCAGAACCTAATTGTCTTGCACTGCTGGCTAATTAAATGTTCAAAGAAGTGATAAATTAGGCAGGTTGATCATTACAGCACAAGTAATTAGCCAGTTGATCTGAAGCCAGCCAGGTTTTGAGGACAGGGCTCGGAAGGGGGGCCTTGTAGAGTGATAAAGCTCTTATGTCACACTGATTTGCGATAAGGAGGGTCAGTTGGTAAGTCTTGGGCCTGCCACCTCGACCACAGGTAAGGGTCTTGCCTTTCCAGGCTAAGCATTTGCCAAAGTGTTGGGTAGGCCTAAGTTAAGCTACATTAGCCACCCGGGTTCCCTGTGGGCATGTCAGCATCCCTTGAGGTTTGGCCTGGGGCCTGGCAGAGACACCTTCTCTGGGGAATCCATACAGCTGAAGCAGGTGGGAATTGACCCTGAAAATTAGAAGCAGATTTCTGGACAAGGGCGGGATGATATGCTTGAAGAAAAACTCAATTGGTTTGGCCCAAGGCCTCAGGATCACAGTAAATGTTTGCTGAAAGCAGCATGACTGAAGTTGAATGGGAAAGAACACCAGATTGAGACAGGCTGAAATATGCCAGGCGGGGCTGGGCAGTGGTCAGGTGAGACAGATTTGAAGAAGCAGAGGTGACCACTATCTTGGCCTTAAGAAAGCAAAGCCTTTGTAGGAGTGTGAGGAGCAAGAAGGGAAGGTTCTAGTTCCCCTGATGTTGGCCTGAGAGTCTCCTGCAAGACTCCGAGTAAAACTGAAAAAAGTTCTATCACACACACAAACAGCCCTTGAAGTTGGAAAGCCACAGCTCCATTCAGCCTAGCTCCTGAGCTGTGAGTTTCCTCCTCTGTTCAACCTTATATCTCCACACAGAGCATATCCATTCCTCACAGCGCCCCCTGCTGTAAGCTGAAGATCCCTTTACTCTGAAATATCCACTCAATGCTTGCTTGGATGCCCCAGATTTCACTGAAGTCTTGGAGCAGAGCTGTTTCATAGAAACAAAAGGTGAGCTACAACATATGTAATTTTAAATTTTCTCATAGCCACATTAACGAAAAGTTTTGAAAAAGGTAAAATTTGTTTTAATGATGTATTTTATTTAACCCAATATATCTAAAACTAGAGGCTTGCTGCACAAAATTCGTGCGGGGGGGGGGGGGGTCCCTCAGCCTGGCCTGTGCCCTCTCGCAGTCTGGAAGCCCTCAGGGGATGTCCAGCTGAAGGCTTAGGCCTGCTCCCTGGCATTCGGACATTCTTAGCACTGCTGCAGAGGCGGGAGAGGCTCCTGCCACCACCGCTGTGTTCACCAGCTATGAGCCTGGCTTCTGGCTGAGCAGCACTCCCCCTGTGGGAGCGCACTGACCACCAGGGGGTAGTTCCTGCATTGAGTGTCTGCCCCCTGGTAGTCAGTGCGTGTCATAGCAACTGGTCATTCCAACATTCCGTCGATTTGCATATTAGGGTTTTATTATATAGGATTAGTAATGAGATACTTACATTTCTCATTTTATCTTAAGTCTTCTAAATCGAGTGTATATTTTACATGAAAAGACATCTCAATTTGGATTCAGTAGCCACATGTGCCTAGTGGCCACCATATTGGACAGTGCAGGTCTCGAGAAACAGAAGAAAGCTTATTTCATAGGGCATATGGGAGGCAACAACCTCCCACCCCCAAGATGTTCACATCCTCATCCCTGGAAGCTGAGAATCTGTCACATTATGTATCAAAGGGGATTGAGGAAGCAGATGGAATTAAGGTCGCTGTTGAGCTGACCTTGGATGGGAAGATTATCCTGCATTACTTAGATGTAGAAAGGGAGGCCCTGTCAGAATGATGTGATATGAGACTTAATTGACTTGCTGGCTTGGGAGATGGAGGAAGAGGCCATAATCCATGGAATGTGCACATCCTCTCAAAGCTGGAAAAACCAAGAAAATGGATTCTCCTTTAGAGCCCCCACACCTTGATTTTAACCCAGTTCATACCCATTCCAGACTTCTAACCTCCAGAAATGTAAGATAATACATTTGTGTTTCCTTAATTCACTATCTTCATGGTAATTTGTTATAGCAGCCATAAATGCAGTCAGGGCAACAAATATCTTGACTTTGGTATCAGACATCTCTTCTGAACAGCTGTAGGACTCTGGTCTTTGTCCCTACGTGCAGATCTCTGGAGAGATTAGAATTGAGCTCCCTGTGTTTCTTCTTTGAACTGAATAGTGAAAATGGCAAGTCCCAGCTCTATTGCTCCCAACTCACTTCCCATCTGGACCCCAGACCATCTTCCTAGAAGGTAACATGCCTCTGCCAGTCCCCTGCTGGCGCCAATCATGCGACTCTGCAAGTTGTTTCTCAGAACACATATTTCAAATCAGCTTTTCATATATAAAAATATGAAGAAATGTATCTTAGGAAGAATCCTATTTCTTAAGTGGAAGGAAAGTTTTAACTAGCCCATTGGGTAAAAGTTAGGACCCCAAAGGGCAGGGATGCAACCCAGCTCCTAGACTTCAGGAAAAGAGGTAAAATTGTTCCTCGTGCAACCAGGAGAGACTCTGCTCTGCTCCTGCTACACAGAGCCAGGAAGCTGATAAGAGCTTGTGTCACATAGGATGAGGCGACAAATAAATGAACATAATGTTTGCTGAATATTTATGTCCTTATGAACATAAATATTCAGCAAGCCTACTAATCTTACAGAAGGTTTGGTGGGAGTGGATTTGTGAATAGGAAAAAGTAAAAGAGTTCAAGAGAATGAATTAAACAGGGACGGATGTAGGTTGAAGCAGAAACCACCTATAAGAACGCTACTCCAGCTGGAAGGGAGACCTCGGCTGTCAATGCTAGAAAGCCCAGAACGGGCCGCCATGTGGGTGTGCGAGCCACAGGTGGCTCAGGGATGTGCTCGGGATGGATGGCCCCGGGTGTCAGTGGCAGAGCTGAAGTGAGGCTAGTCATTGGACACTGCCCAGCCATTCTATTTTTCCTGTAGCCAGAAGCCCCCCTGCGTGCAGGGGTCACATTCACATCTCCGCGTCTCTGCTCCTGTCTCACGCTCTGAGGCCTTTTTCTCCCTCCCTGACGCCCCTGGTCATTCAGTTCCTTACAGACCCTGTCTGCCTCAGGAAAACAATCTCTAAAGAACAAAATTCATTGCAGCGCCTCCCTTGCTATTCCTGGACCAGATCACATTTAGGAAAACACCATAGTGGGCACATTAAAAAAATAATAACTGCAGAGGTCTGCTAGGCTGGCCACAGAAGTGTCACTTGAGGAGTTGACTAAATATAAGATGCCAGGACCCCACCCCAAGTAATTCTGACCTAATGACCTATATTGGTCAAAGTCTGGCTCCCGCAGCCCCTTCTCCCGTGGGGGCTAACGCAGAGCCAGGCTTCTTGGTTTGCTGTGGAGATGAACTGCACCTGGAGCTCCAGCCCAGCTCCTCTGCATCAACGGAGTTCCTTTCAAATTCCCAAACGATTCCAGCTGGGTCTATGGTCCTGCTCCCGCCCCCAGCAGGCTGTGACCTCTCCCACCACGTGCTCCCTGGATGAGCCTCCTTTCGATTGGCCCCAGAGCTGCAAGGTTCAGAGATCAGGCGCAGAGGATCAGAGGGCCTCAAACCAAGCAGGATGCTTTTTCATCGCCACGTCTTTGGACATCATTTTCTTGGCCAGCCCACCCCGTGCCACAGTCCGCCATAGAAAGGCATTTATTGATTTCTGGTTTCTAACACTGGGGGGAAGCGGGTAGCAGAGCAGCCTTTCTAATGCACTGGATCTGACTTCTAAGCCCTGTAATGAGCCGGGTGTTAGAGCAGTTCTTTCTCGTGGCCCTGACCCCCCAGCACCTGTGAGGGTCATGGAGCTGCTGTTACCTCCTTCAGGCGGACTCACAGGCTGCAGAGGGAACAAAAGATGGCCCCACATACAACCACGCTGGGCCTGGCAAAGCTGAAATACCACACATGCTTGAGGTCATGCTCTCCCTGTGGCTTTCCCAGAAGCCCCAGGCACTTGTTCCACTATGACTCCTCAGGTCAGAGGTCAGAGCAGGAGGCCCTGTGATGATGGACTGGCCAAGGGCCAAGCTGGGTGGCTGCATGGCTCAGGGGCCTGTGCATCCATTCAACAGCCCTTTCCTGCCCCAGGTCTTGGCTGGGAAACAGCCTGCAGGGGGACCCTGAGGAATTTCAGAGAACCCAGAAGATGATCGGGAGGAGGAGGAGATCTGGAAACAGTCCAATGCAAAAAAACATCAGGTCCTGTATGTTCTCCTTGGGGGAAAAAAATGTTTTTTAAAGTTAAAAATAGATGAAGGGCCATGGGGCGAGAAGTCAGAGGAAGAGATGAGCAGACTGGGTGTATTCGTTTCCTGGGGCTGCCGTAACAAGTGCCACAAAGTGGGTGGCTCAAACCCACAGAAATGTGTTCTCTCACAGCTGTAGCAGCTAGAAGTTCAAAATCAGTGTCAGCAGGTCACGCTCCCTCCAGAGGCCCCACCAGAGAGTCTTTCCCAGATGTTTCTCATTATTCAGCTGTATCACGCCAGTATCAGCCTCCATCTCCTCGTGGTGTTCTCTCCGAATCTCTCTTGTCACAGCACCTTTCCTCTTCTGTATGGTCATTGGTCATTGGATTAGGGGCCCACTAGACTCCAGTATGACCTCCTCTTAACTCATTATAGCTGCAATACCTACTTTTAAGTTAGGTCACATTTGCGGTAGTGGGGACATAAATCAACCCATCACCTGGGTCATAATAGCTTTGTTCAGGCATCTGAGGAGCATTTTCATGAGAGAGCAGTTAAGACAGCGTAACTCCAGAGAGAGAGCTAGGGCCACGGGTGTTGTGGAGAGAGTGGCTTTGGCTGACCCCGAAGGAGACCCCTCCAACTCACAATCTTCCTTGGTCACTCCCCATGCATGTAAGGGAGGCTTGCTTCTCCTTCTGATCCTGGAAGGGATCCTTTTTATTTTACAAAATTAGAAAATACTAATTACATAATGGTCCATGCTTGGCATACTACTCAGCAATGAAAAGGAACAAGCTCTTGATACAACAACCTGAGCGAATCTCTAGAGAATTATGCTGAGTAGAAAAAGCTAATTCCCTGTGGGGCGCGGGTACAGTGTTTTGGACAGGTGCAAGCCATGGACTGATGAAAGGACAGGGTCCTCTCATTGCCACGTGCAAGTCCCAGCTGGAGGGCAGGGCCCTCCCAGCACAATTATAGCCAACAGGTATAGTTTAAGCTTGAACCTATGGTCCAATCACATGGCCCCACGTGCCTTGTGACAGAGTTCAGGTGCATGTAGTTGAGTGAGGTTGAATCTCACGAGAATGCTGTAAACAACGTGATCACGCCCCTACTTTGCCTCGTGGCATCTGCTATAAAATAAAGACAGGGCTTGTGGGCGCTGGCGCTGTCTCCTCATCAGGGAGCAGCGTCCCACCGAGACCCAGCTTTCATTCTCTTGTCTGTCTTTTCTCAATCCTTTCACTCCCCCCTCCCCCTCCCCCCCCCCCAATCAGGATCACCCTTGGCTGTGCTGGCGCGGCACAATTCCCAAAAGGTCACATATTCTAGAATTCCATTTACATAAAACTTGAAGAGACAAAATTATAGAAATGGAGATTATATTAGTGATTTCCAGGGGTGACGGACACAGAGATGGGAGGAGTGGGGAGTGAGGGTGTCAATAAAAGGACACATGAGGGATCCTTGTGGTGATGAATATGTTCTGTATCTTGACTACATCAATAGCAATGATGATATTGGCTTGTAAGATGTTACCATTGGGTAATATGGAGGAAAGAGCACATGGGATCTCTCAGCATTATTTCTCATACCTTCTGTGTGAATCTATAATTATTTCAAAATAGGATAAATAATTTAAAAATTAAAACAACAAAGAGATCATTCTTTTGCCTATTAAATGGATGAAGAAATAAATTATAGATGCTGGGTGGTGTATGATGATATCTGAGTTCTCTGAACAGCTGATGTGAATATGAATTGATACCTATTCTGAACAGCTTTCTGGCAGTACATATGTATCCTTGACACAGATAGAGGAAGGGGGAGGGAGAGAGAGAGAGAGAGACATTGGTTGCCTCCTGCATGGCTTCTACTGGGGCATGTGCTCTGAACAGGAATCCAACCATCAACCCTTCCGTGCAATGGACAATGCCCAATCAACTGAACCACATCGATCAGGGCAATTATTTTTTTTATTTTAGCTGTTATGTAGGTGTTCAGGTTTTAATTTGCATTTTCTAATGTTAAATAATTTTTTTTATTTTTTTCAGATAAACTTTAAAATCATGATCCAAAAGTTCTCCCTCCAAAAATCCCATTAATATTTTTCTTGTATTATGCTTAAATGCACCTTAAATTGAGGATAATTTAGTTTTTAGAATATTCAGTCTTCCAATCAAGAGATATATTATCTTTTTCCATTATTCATTAGTATTTTTCTCAGTAAAGTTTTATATTTCTCTTCCTATAGGTCTTACACATTTCATATTATATTTGCTACTGTTTTTCTTTGCTCTATTCTGCTTTGTTTCATTTTTGCAACTTCCCTGGATAGGATTTTCTCCACAAAGTATTGGAATGTACTTGTTCCAAATATTTCAACCGATGTTCTCCTATATTTATGTGCCTCGAGATATTGTTGGATGAGAGAGAGAGAGAGATTTTCTCACTCTATCTTTAAGCATATTGGTAGATGATAGTAAATATACTTATTTTTGTCTACTTGCTTTTTATGTAGTCACCTTACTGAACTCTATTATTAACTGTAATAGCTTTACAGTTTTTCTATATACACAAATATATGAAATTAGAAATCATGGTCTGATAGTTAACATTCGTTGAGCATTTGGGATGTGCAGCTAGGTACTGCACTTTATAAGCATTAATTTACTTAAATCCATTTGTCATCTTAGAAAGGCTCATCAGCTAGATATGCCTCTTTGCTGAATTAATTGTGCCTGGGGTTTGTGTCTACTATTAATTGTAATTACAGGTTGTTCTGGAATGTGAGTGTACACACGTTGGGCAGTTAGTCAGATTGGAAGCCCCCCTGAATAATGCTCCCTCAGCCTGGCATGTGTAGTAGGAAGAGATGCAAAAAGACAGAAAGTTCCCACTGAATAAAGAAGTGAGAGAAGCAGGGGTTTTGTTGGGCAAACATAAAGGACCGGGGTTTTAAGTAAACCATCTGAGATTTCCCCACTCCTCCCTTACACTCATCTTTGCAGACTCTGTGGACCAATTACAGAAAGCAGTTAGATTCTAGCCCTGGCTCTCCACCCTCTTCCTTCTTTCCTCCCCCAGCCCTCCTTGCCCAGAAGGGGAGTTTCTGATTGCTTGAACTGGACATTAGAACATTTCTTCAATTGAAGCAAAAACTAGTTTATTTACATCCTTTCTTGTTTAAAACGTAAGTACATGGATGTACACATTTATCTCTCACTTCTACTTTAACTGCATCCCATGAGAGTTGAAAGGCATTGTTTTATTGTCATTATTTTTAAATGACCTATAATTATGAAAGTGATTTCCTCTTTGACTCAAAACCTTATTACAGTTTTTAATTTCCATGTAAGTGGGCATTTTAAGCATTTATAATCATCATTGTTATTATTTGCTTTGTGATCAGAAATATGAACCCTACAACTTCTGCTTTTGAAAATTTATTAGTTTCCTTCAAGGCCTGGTACATGCTTAATAAGGAGGTGGATTGTCTGTAGCTTAGGTTTAAATGAACTATAGATACAAAGATATGATAGAGGTAGATAGGTGGATAAAGTCTCTAATCTTAATTTTTTAATTATTCAAACATTTAATCATTAAAAGAGATAGATCCTTAAGGAATTATGTTTTCTCTCACACTAATTGTTTTCTGTTAACTTTTCCTATTTCTAATAGCTGTGTTTTTTAAAAAGCATATTTTAATGATCTCAAATGTTATACCTACTACCAAAATAAAATGTCCTTTTATAATATTTAATGCATTTTTTCCTTGAAGTCTACTGTTTCTAGGGCCTTTCACATTGAGTTCTGCTATTTCAAATTACTTTCCTCACTCTTGCTTTTATTTTGTTTTCATTTGATCCATAATAACTCATATATCTTTTCCCATCCTTGAAAAGATAGAACGGACAAGAAGTGTGGTGAGAAAAATTAGTCTTGCCGTCCACAGTTGGATAGTCAGACAACCCCATTCTAGCACATTCCCTTGTCTTCTATCTGGTCTAACCCTCTAGGGCTATGCACAGACTTGACTAATAGATTTTTTAATATTTTATGGAAAATAAAAATGATACTCATACTTTTCCTTAAGATCAATCCAATATGGCAGAGATCGTCTTTCTTTAGTTTTTATGGTTAGTAAATGCCAACTGGTAACCAAGAGGAAAAAAGGTAGTGCTAGTCAGTGGTTCTCAACCTTCCTAATGCCGCAACCCTTTAATACAGTTTCTCATGATTGAACATAATTAAAGCATAGTGATTAATCACAAAAACAATATGTAATTATATATGTGTTTTCTGATGGTCTTAGGCGACTCCTGTGAAAGGGTCGTTCGACCCCCAAAGGGGTCGCGACCCACAGGTTGAGAACCACTGTCGAGATGGGCTGCCCCATCCTGGTTTTCTTTTCAAGGCCTTCTTACCTTCTGAATGAGGCCACTCAGACCCTGTATCCACCTGGACTCTGTGCTTGCTGGACCCTGAAGGAGAAATCAAGGCAAGGCTTTCCATAGTAGACTTGCAGTCCTTTTACTGACATGCAATTATGGGCTAGCCAATCATAGCTAAACAAATAGCAGGGCAGCAGTAATTTATACAGGGTATGAGGGACAATTTAGAATTCCTAGAAATGTAACTATGGCAACAAATTAAGAAAGTTAGCTACAATTTGTCATTCCTTAAAGTCATGCATATTACATTATCCTAATAATTTACGTAGTAATTACTTAACAAGCCCAAATGAGAGGAATAAGTAATCATGCGAGCCTAAGGCTGAGATTTATGTGTGGTTTAAGAGTGGATGGTCTTGCGTTTTTCATTCAACCTTACTGCCTTCTACGCATTATGCATTCAGTAAAATGAATGGCCTCTGCTTTCATGAATGTCAGGACTGAAAAGGCAAAAATGTCTCCACAGAGAAAGTCGCAGAAGCTCAGCTCAGTTCTTGAATGTACATAGAGCAGTTAATCAGATAACAGTGGGATGTTTGGGTTAAATAATCATATTTTAGAGTTTTGTGGTTTCAATCTTTAATGGAATTATGTATTGGCCACTAGATTTATCCACTTCTTCATCAGTTGTTTTGGGGATGGGTGACCAAATTCTTTGGCATAAGTAACCTTTAAAAAGGACAAATCTAGAGCCATATGGTTTATTACCTGGAAAGTGGGGTTCCTGTAGAACCCAGAGTTGATCAGGACCCAGGATAGTTGAGGGAACTACACATCAGGTCTATGCAGATAAATCATTCATTTCAGCAATAGGCAAAACTCACTTTTCCAATTTTTCTCCTAAAATCAGAACACGATCTGGTCCTTCTGGCCCTTGTGAAAAGTGTTTTCTTTTTGGCCATTCTAGACTTGCTGATAGAAACGATCACCCAAAAGCAAAAGTTATTCCACAACTTGTTCTACTCACAGAATTATTGGAACATCCATCCTCTGTGAGTTTCTTCCCTTCCATTTCCTCCTGTTTTCACATTTACTCACAGCTTTCAGGTCTCTGAGTTATTTTCACTTCAATTTAACAATATTTATTGAACACTTACTATGTGCTGGATACTGTGGTAGATGTTGAGAAATCATAGTGACCCAGGCCCATCTCATCTTCCATCCTCTAGGTGTTTGCAGTCTATAGGTGAGCCACTGCCTCAGGTGGGTGCCATTTCAAGAAAAGTTTACCCCTGTCTGCTTCCTAAGACTTAATTCCTTTACTACCATTGCTGCTGGAACCATCCCTGCCCTCCCAGGTACAGTGGAGGCCCTTTTTTCATCCTTAAGACAAGTACTGCAGCCACAAGCTGCTTTGTTGGTTCTGGCTCCTGTGTATCCTTCTGTTCCCTTGGGCACCAGCCAGGGAGTCACCTGGAATTGTGTTAAACTGTTAATCCCTGGGCCCACTACAGACCTACTCAAGAGTCACTGGAGTGGTAATACACTTATCAATTGATTCTTAAGTACACTATACCTGGATGCTAAAAGCCCTTGGATCTAATTGCCACGTAGGGCCAAGACTCCTGCAGGCCAGGAGTTTGTTACTGCAGCACAAACTAGCTTGCACTGACTAGCACACTATACTAAACAATGCATGGTGATAGCCATATGTTTGTATAGAGTACTCTTCTCCCTTCCCACCGGCCTCCACCTCGGTTATTCACTCGCCTTCCTTTTTATGAGAGGAGCAAACCCCCTTCTTCAGTCCAGATCACTCCTCTTTCCCCAACAGCACCTTTCATCTCCCTTTCTCCAAACATATCCCACCACACTCAGCAGATTGAGGCCTTTTCCCATATTTTCATTTGTTTATTTTTCTACAACTATATCTCATAATATTTATTTCAGAAGGCAGGGAACGCTTTGTACAAACAGGCTTCTGTTTGTAGCCAGCTCCTTCATAAAATAAACAATTGTAAGCATTTTTAGAGGGGGACACATTAAATCTCAGTTTTAAAGGTACCTCAGGGAGTTTGTTATTTAAAATGATCATGTTAAATCATTTGTGAAATAAATAATCTCTCTCCCTGCTTGCATAGACAATCTATCTTTTAAAAATTTTCATAAACACAGGATGTGTGTGCATGTGTGTGTATGTTTGAGTGTGTATCTGTATCTGGTATAGTCTAATGTGAGAGCATCAGTAAAGTGCCTAATAGAGTGAAATGGGTGATTAGCTTCTACTTAAAGGGCTTTTTTCCTTCCACTGATGATGGCAAGAGGGCAGGAAAAATGATTAACAGGTTAGAAGCAGACTGTGAGGAAAGACTAAAGGAATTATGGATATTTGCCTGGAGCCAGAAGGCTGATATGTAGTTAATTACAGTCTTCAAGTTAATGAAGCAATATTTTATGGGTGATAGGGAGCAACTGTGTTTTTTATTCCAAGAACAAGAAGACCTTATGTTACAAAAGACAGACTGGATTCAAAGTAAGAATTTTGAATGGAGACGTTTGAGGATGGAGAACTCAGCACTGAGGGAGATCATGGAATCACTCTCTGCATGTTTAATAGTAAATAAGCACCTTCACGTGGAGCTTCATGACACTCAACATACACAGCAAACACTGAGTATGTTACAATCTCTGTGCCTTTTCTCCTACTGTCCTCCCAGCTGACATTCCCTCCTTCTTTCCATCTATTTGTCCAAACCAGCCGTGGGCAAACTACGGCCCGCGGGCCGGATCCGGCCCGTTTGAAATGAATAAAACTATTGAAAAAAAAAAGACCGTACCCTTTTATGTAATGATGTTTACTTTGAATTTACATTAGTTCACACAGACACTCCATCCATGCTTTTGTTCCGGCCCTCCGGTCCAGTTTAAGAACCCATTGTGGCCCTCGAGTCAAAAAGTTTGCCCACCCCTGGTCCAAACCCTTCTTGTCTTTTCACCCTAGCTTATTATAAAGTGCTCCTTCTCTACTCCACAGCTCACTCTCAACTCTTGACTTTCACCATACATTCTTTTGTTAGAGTGCACTAATTAAGATGAGCTAATTTTTCTAATTTAAGCCACTTCCAAATGTCAGTGGCTTAAAAGATAAGAGCTCATTTTTTATTCACATGAAGTCTGCTTGAGAGTTTGTCAACTCTCCCAAGCAGTCCATGTTAGGCAGTGACTTGGGGATTCTGGCTCTTTCCTTTTTGTGGACTTATGTGAGGGATGTGGCAGGGGAAAAGTATAATGGGTAGTCCCAGGTTAACTCTTAACCATGCCAGCCTGGAAATGACATCACTTCCACTCACAGACCACTTTTCAAAACCAGTTTCATAGGAATCCACATAACTGCAAGATTAGGAAAATGCAGGGGCAGCTGGAGGGTTGCTGTCTGAGTATGTAGACAGCTGTAACTTTCTCTGCTTCCCTCAGAATGGTTGATTTCTGACAGGTCTTATGCCTTTCTGATCTGGCATTTTGAACTTGGTACATGTCTATTGATCAAAACGATGGCATCACTTGTCCCACTTATAAATGTCAGTTTAAGATTTATGGCACAGGTTATCGGAACTTCAAGATGAGTGCAGCAGAGAGAACAAAGGATACTGGGAGAGCCTGTCTCTTGCCCATACTTTCGACATACAACCTGATTTCCTAGCCTTTGCTCTGCACCAGCCTCCGCTAATCATGGCCTCAGATTCCCTGGGACTCTGCCTCTTACTATACCTTTCTTACCTTTTCTCTTTACTCATTTCCAACTGAGGTCTTGGCTGTATCCATCCCAGACCTTGATGATCAACCTATTACCAGACTAAGATCAACCTTATCCTCTACCTGGTTTGGGGTTTTGTGACCTAATTATGCCATGTGATGCTGTCTGATATTTGACAGGAGTTTTGTGTTTATTGAAGTACTAGAAGCCCAATGCACAAAATTCGTGAATGGGTAGGGTCCCTAGGCCTTCCGGCTGCCGGCCAGGGCCTTCCTTCATTCTGCACCACTCACTGGTGGTCAGTGCACGTCATAGTGAGCGATCGAACTTCCAGTCGAACTCCTGAGGGGACACTTTGCATATTAGCTTTTTATATATGTAGATGTTAGAGTCATACACACCTGAGTTCAAACCTCATAATTTAAGTGTAGATAATAAGTAAATGAAATTTTTACCTTTGTGGATCATTGTGAAACAGAAATGAGGTAATAATATCTATAAAATGTTTAGCTAAGTGCCTGGAATGTAGTTAGTGCTCAACAAGTATTGATTGTTACTAAATTATTAAAATAACAAAATTTGAAGTATTTAAGAGTAAATATACTGACTTCTGTGATTTACTTTTTATTGTATCAAAAATATGATAGAATTATGGACAGTTGGACAGATAGAGATATTGACAATGCAACTATAGTAAAGTGTTAGCAGTAGAATCTGCCTGGTGGGTATATGACTATTCACTGTACAGTGTTCTCCATTAGGCTGTATGTTTGAGTGTTTTCATAGTAAAATATTGGGAAAAGTCAGTAAGTTTATACATTTTCTCTACCTCATCCAGACACACAGGAGACTAAAACGTAACACTTGACTAAGACAAATTCCCAATAGGAATTAAGAAATATGGTGAAGCCCCCTCTTAAAACTATCTGATATTCAGAGGCTGCCTTCTTTTCCTTACACGGTGTTTGGAGCAACAGGAATCAGTGTGTAGAATTTGTACCTGGTACTTGCAGGGGTCAGCATAAAATACAAACCTCTTGATATTATTGCAATGGACTTGATATTATTACAATGGATCATGTGCATCCTAAGTGACAACAACTCTAATTCAATTTGGAATATGTGACAGATTGTATGTACCACTAAGACAGCAAGAATTTTAGGGAAATGGACAAAATTCTGGGTAAGTAGAAGTCATGGGAGCCTAGCCCAGCTAGATGTGCTCAGAAATTTTACCTCAAAGCCACAGCTACAACCATCCCTTGGCTTCCTGAGTCTCTGGTGGTAACCACAAAACCACAAAAATTGGCAAGATTTTTAATAGGAATGAGTACAAAATCTATAAAATCATAATATTAACAGTGACATCAGGTAACATTAGGTCAATTCTCATTTTGCAGGGGAGGAAAGAGAAAACTGAGACCTAATTAAGACATATTGAAAATGAGAGATTTTGATTTCAAGCTCACATCTATCCTCTCTTCCAGTGATAATGTTGAAATGTACCTTAGAGGGGCTTTATGCTCTTCCCACCCACTATCTCCATTCTCACCCCCAACACACACACACACACACACACACACACACACACACACACACACACAGACCTTCTGTAAATAAACAAGATGATATCTAAGGTAGAACCTGAGTTGGCTGTGCAAACCCATTTTAAGCTAAGTACCCTAGGCTTCTCAAAGATGACTGCCAGCCCCAAGCACTTCCTACACAGAAATTCTACGCTCTTCTATGTTCCTCAACTATAGCCCTAGTTGAAGTCCTCAGTAGCCCTGACCTGGACTTCAAGGAAATTGCTTCCTTACCACCTTACCCACCCTCAGCCTTCCCCTCTCTCCCAATATGTCTTAGAGATATGACAGGTTAATCTTTCATAGCATACTAAAGGCCCGGTGCATGAAAATTCATGCAGTAGGGGGAGGGAGGAGGAGGGTCCCTCAGCCTGGCCTGCACCCTCTGGCAGCCCGGTAGCCCTCAGGGAGATGTCCAACTAATGGCTTAGGCCCGCTCTCCCTAAGCTGTTAGTATGACATCCTTAGCGCTGCTGCAGAGGCAGGAGAGGCTCCCACCACCGCCACTGCACTGGCCAGCCATGAACCAGCTTCTAGCTGAGTGGCACTCCCCCTGTGGAAGCACACTGACCACCAGGGGGCAGCTCCTGCATTGAGCGTCTGCCCCCTGGTGGTCAGTGCTCATCATAGCAACTGGTCATTCTGCCATTAGGGTCAATTCGCATATTACCCTTTTATTAGATGGGATAGTTATGATCCTATTATTGCTCCACTTGGGTAGTTAGTGCTTGTCACTCCTCACTCCTTCCTCTCTTGGGTTAACAAGTCACCAGGAATTCCTCAGTCCTTAGAATTCATTGAATTCCACCTTCCCTGGCATGCCCGGGCAGTTCAGGATATCAGTGGGCTCCCATTAAAACCTTTGTTTCAGGTGTACAGTCTGGAACCCTGTATACACCATCCAACCTGCCTGTGTATGAAAATTCTACTCATTCTTCAACACTCAAAGCAAATGCCACCTCAGCCACACAGGCATCTCTGATGCATAGAGAGCCTGCCTTACCTTTGATTTCCCATAGTGAAGTGTTTGGCTCTCTGTTATGGTATTTTCTCTATTTTTCCTTATGCCATGGCGGGGGGGGGGGGGTTGTTTATTGTTTAGTCTTCTTGCTAGATTGGAATATTCTTGAAGCTCTAAAAGAGAAAACCCTAGGGCATAACCGAATCCTTGTTCTGTGCCAGGCACTTTCTCCTTGTACTGATGAGGTGGGTGGCATCGTGCATCTTCTATAACTAAGCAAGATGGGATCAAAACCCCCAGTGTCATACCATTGGCATGATTTCAATGAATATCTGAGGAATTAATTCAACTGTGCACTTCTCTAAAGTCTTTGGGTTGTTTATTCAGATATAGTTCTCAAAGTTTGCCCAAAAATCCAAAGACAAAAATGTTTGATGTTAGATTTTTGACTGACCTTATTAATGATGCTTTATTATATATCCATGGAAGGGCCTTTCCTAACCCTGTTCCCAAATATATCTCTATGATTCTGAAGTGGAAAGACTCTTAAAGAGAGGTCAGCACAGTAATGGTGAAATGCTAGCAGGGAAGCACTCGAAGAACAGTTGGTTAGAAAATGCTGACCTCCTCCGAGAGAAGGAAGCAAAAAGCCAAGTGGCAAATGCTTGCCCTTCTCTAGCAAAAGAGACATTCAGAACTTGGGTGTGCTTGTCCTGGGATGAGGACACAATGAGACTTCACCATCCTCTCAACCTTGAAGAAACAGCTGGCTCAGAGAAAGGGGGAAATATCTTTAATTCACTCAATTCAGCCATGAATATTTCCATCTTCGTTTGCAGAGAGTAATAAGAGTTGGAAGATGAGGGCGAAAGACACAGACGGAATCAGGCTGGATGGCAGGCTTATATGCCTTATTATCCTGCCAGTGAGAAGCCCTGCACAATTTTCATTCATGCTGACATTACCAAATGATGCCTTGAGTCACTACATTCAAAATAATTCATTTTGACAATACTTTTTCTGAGAGTATTCACACTTAGGGTCTGAATAACTTAATGATACATGAGGTAGACAGTTCTTAATTCGTTTAATAAATATTAATTGAGACTCCAGCAAGTGTGCATGGGGCTGCTGCAGTGAATATGCCACATGAGATTAGAATTGACTCAACACCTGTGTTGAATTAGAAGGAGCTTTATCTCTTGGTGAAAAATAGTTGGGTTGAGGCCTGGGCCCAAGATAACAGGGCACACGCTACCCTTGGGAATCTACACCCTACTCTTTTCTGAAAATCATTAAAATTCCATTTCAATTTTTTTATCTTTAACCATATCCTGAGGTGGCGATGAAGATGTCAATGGTGTAATTATGCCTAGTGGCTCTGCACTGTTTGAGCCAGGTCCTGCATCCTACCCATGATCAGCCTTGGCAGTTGCAACCCCTGATGGTGTCTGTTCTCCTATATTAGTGTTGTTGACCTCTCAGACTAATGTTAGAATGGGACCAAGTATCAGTTTTTTAATAAATGGAATAATTATTTAAAGTGACCAGGGATAAGAAGGCCTAGGGGGAAAGAGACCCATTTCCCAGAGAGGCAAAATGTAGCAAGTTAATTCTGCCCTCAAGTTCAAGGTCTGGGGGGAGGCAGAATACGAGTGATGACATAGAGAAAGTCAGGAGGAAGGTGATGTACGCCTGGAGCACAGATAAGATGGAAATGAAGCAATGAGGTTCTGAGAAGATTTCTGAGAACAGAGATGGAGTACCAGGGGTTAGGAAGGACAAATGAATGTTTGGGTGTGGCCTAGAGTTGAGCAAAGAGGGAGTGATGGCTAGAAAAATAACATCAGGGTGTTTCAATAGGAATGAACTCTGACATCACCTTGGAATTGAAAAGCTTTTCAAACCATTCCAACGGAATCATGCCCCATCCTGAAAAAGAAAAATCAGTATTTAATATTGCTTCAAAAAATGTGTATTTCTTCATGCAACAAATCCTTTAAAGTTGCACTGAAGTTACACTTGAATGTACTGTATTTGCATTCCATTTATTAATTCACATGGGTTGTTTTTTTCTAATCTCTACATCACAGCACAAATCCTTTTCATGCTCCATTTCCTGCACACTGCAACCTCCTATTTCATAGATAATGTTCTTTTTTTTCCATTATGATCACAAATGACTGGGAAAAAATACAGCAAGCTTCAACCAGCCCTGTGTAATAACCTGTCTACCACCACAAAGTGGGCTGCTGTTGGCTTTTTGTTTATTCTTTTTCTCTACATGAGATGGTTACATATCAAAGATTTTTACAATGATAGGGGCTCTTTACAAGATCAAGAGTAGATAAAGAAATGGGATATGACTTTAAACTTTTTGACAGGGACCTGGTTTATTATTTACCTCAACTGGTTTCTCCCAGGATAATCTGCTATTGTTTTGCAATTTTATTCTACCTAATGTTGTTTTTTAACTTTTGATTAAAGTAAAACATTGTAGCAGGCTATATTTTTTTTTCCAAAATTTGCCACAGCAACATATCCAGTCCCAAACTCTTTTAGAACTTTGCCATTCCCCATCTGTAGATGGAATCTATTTCTCCTCACCTTGAAATTGGATGAGCCTTCGTGGCTGCTTTAAGGAACAAAATGCAGGGTGAGGGACACTACTCACGGAAGACGGGGTCATAAAAGCCAGTACGGCTTCTGCCGGGCTTTGCTCGCCATTTGGAACCGAGCCAGCATGTGGTGAGGAAACCCAGGCCACGCAGGGAGGCCCCATGAAGGTGTTTCAGCAATGGTGCCAGCGAAGGTTTCACTCGATAGCCAGCATCAATGGCAAAACCTGGGAGAGCAAGCCTTCAGATGATCCCAGTGCTGGGCCTTCCAGCAGCCCCTGCTGACACCAAATAGGGAAAAACTAAGATATCCCTGCCAAGCCCCACCCAAATACCATACTGGTGAGAAAAATTAAGGTTGTTGCTTTAAGCCACCACGTTTTGGGTGATTTATTACACAGCACTGGATAACTGAAACAAACACACTCTAAGAAGGAATATATATGTCATTGATGAATTTTCACAATTTGAACACAGCCATGTAACCAGCACCCAGATTAAGAAATACCTTCTCAGAAGTCCTTCTTCTGGTCACTGCCTCCCAAGAATAACCGCTTTCTTAAAGGCCTGGATTAATCGTGCCTGCTTTAGTATTTGTCCAGTTTTCACATGGCTTTTGGAGCTCCATTAGAAGCAAATGGCCCAGGACATGAAGTGAGAGCCCTGGAACAAGGAACCCCAGCTACTGGAAGGGTTCCCAGTTAGAAGAGGACTGGGGGTGCGACAGACTGGATCGTGTCCCTCCAGAACCCACATGAGCATTCTGTTATGACATTCCATTCTGTTATGACAGCCCAAGCTGACTAATACACTGAGCAATCAGTGGAGCTAACCCACTACCATGAAGAGCTTGAGAAGAAACAGAAAAACTGAAGCAAATGTCTTCTTAAATTTAGAAGGTATAATAAAGGCTATGATTTAAAGTCACTGATCAGTAGGCATGTTTAGAGTGTCTGCCCAGCTCATGCCACTTGGAGCTAATGCGTGATTCACAGCCATGATGATGGAGAATGCCTAAAGGTTTTTGGCCGTAAGCGCTGACCACACTTCACTGACCACAGTTGACTAGAAATGGGAGCTGGTCCAAGTTGAGCCAATTTTAATTTATTCTCTCCCTTAAGCACAAAAGTTACAGGCAAACCAAACAGCAGTAGACACTAGAGCTCCACAGTCATACAATCTCAAAAGCAGTAGCTGATTTAACTGAAACATAAGCATGATAACAAGCCAAAAAAAAAAAAAAGGTAGACCAGAGAGAGCAGAAAAGTGGGGTAAATGCACAAAGAGAATCCCATGTCATAGGCTGAAATGGAGGAGAGAAAGCAGAGGCATGGAGACAGAGGCCTGGGGATTTACTGCAAGAAGTCCCTCTCTGCTTGTGATACATTCTTTCATACTTGGGCTATCTTAAGTTATGCCAAAAGTAGGTAGTCGGGCACACAGAACACTGGACCCATGTTGACAGAAGCAATCCCAAACCCTAACTGAATTTGGACCTAAAACAGTGAGGACTTGTTCTGGACATGGGCAGAGTTGTGGCTGAAAATTAAAGACACTGCTTTCCTTCAGGAGTGGTCTGGGGTGGATGTGAAGCAGCATACAGGACACCTCAACCAATTCTTCAACACCGCTGGCGTAGCCAGTGGCTTTCAGCATTTTGTACATATCACGTAGCATTGTGGAAATGCTTTAATATTGCAGTGACTAGCATTCTGTCCTCTCATTATTTCTTCATGGGTCTCTCTGCCCAATTGATTAGGAACCTCTTGAAAACAAGTGGCATGTCCCACTCAACCCTATAGTTATTTTGGTTCAAGCCCAGGGACTGTGTACATAAAGTGTTCTACATCTGTAGAATGATTGAATACTTGAGTGACAGAGATCCGACTTCCCATCCTGTTCTGTAACTACCTGTGTCACCTTAGGCAAATCAATGAACTTCTCTAGGCTTTACATTTCTGATAAAGAAAGTAATGAAAAGAGGCAATCAAGTCTTTTAGATCCCTTCAAGATCTAAGTCTCAATATACTCTATTTATATTCTGGCAAAGCTGTGAACTACTTATAGAAGAGAGACCAAAACCCTAGCGGCAGTCATCTCAAAGCAGCATCTAAATGAGGCTGTGATCTGTCCATCTGTTTATTTTGGAGATCAGGCATGTTCCTGTTTCAGAGCGCTGATCCTGTACACCGCCTCTTCCCCTCCGAGGCTCTCTTGTGTCTCGTCCCAGTCTTGTCTTGTGTAGCAAGCTGACGTTTGATCTTCAGTTTACATTTGTTCCTGCTCTTATCACTCCTGGGAAGCTGTATTACCTTCTTCTAACACCATCAAAGGTCTTTAATGCCTACCTTCCGGCATATTGTGTGTCATATTATAGACGCAGCTGAATGTTAGCTTAGCATTGCCCAGGGACATCCCAGTCCTGGTGAATGACAAATGAGTAGTGAACTGAAATTTCTCTCTTTTAACTGGTCTCAAAATAGAACTTTCAAATCATAAGGTCGTCTGTCCTTTTGGTTAAGGGATTCCTGAATATAACTTCTTCACATCCCTGTTCCCAGAACCAAAAACTGGCAGATGCAATGGGAAGAACAATGAACTGAGAGCAAGGGAAACTATTCTGGTCCTATCTCTGCCACTAATGAGCTTAAGTCAATATTAATCATTTATTCTAGATCCTATAGGTAGATTTTCTTAGCTTACCTTACAAAGACTGTGCCTAAATTGTGCCTAAGCCTCCCTACAAGTAGCTAAACTCGGTAGACTCATGCAGATCACTGTTTGCTATTAGAAGCTCTAAGTGCATACATGTGGTAAGAGATCCCATGGTTTCCAACCAGTGATTTGTTTATCTCTAAACTCCAGTTTCTGATCGCTTTCCCAAAGTGTGTTGTTCCATGCAGCACTTGATTTGGAGTAGCACCCCCACAAAGCAGGACTCTGGGATGTAGGGGACGCTGTCAGAACATGCCCTCAGCTGAAGAGGGCTGCCTCACTCATGACCAAGCTCCCATCCCAAGGCAGCCTGCATCTTCTAATGGTCCATAGGGGCTAGCTCTGGGAGGTGACATTGTAGGTAAGAAAGACCAGCCTTGTCCCATTCTGGAGTGACTCTGAAGGGCCTTCCCACCTCCAGAGCTCTCTATGGGATTGGCCAACATTAGCTTCTTCATTGACCCAGTCTTGCTTCCTTTAACAGGTATGGATCCTTAGAGTCCACCCTAATAACCTTTCTGCACACAAATCTCAGGCTATTAGAGTCTGCTTCTTGGAGAGCCTGATCTGTTACATGTGATCAGATAAATTTGGGATGCACTGCCTGATGTATCACCCTAATACATGTTAGCATACTGGAAGGACCTATTGTCTACAAAGCACATGAGTTCTGGCAACAGATGGAACTAGCTTTGAATCTGGACTTTGACATTAATAGCTGTGCAACTTTGGGCAAGTTACTCAGCGTCTTTAAACATCAGTTTACTCATCTTGAAAACTCCAGGAATTCATAGTAGGGACCTCCTAGAGCAGACTGGAGGTGCAAATGTGCTCACTGACGTAAAGTCATCAGGAGGTTGCCTGGCCCACGGGTTAGTATCAGTTTTTAGAAGGCCTTCAGCAAAGAAATCTAATTGACTTGATTCAGACAAGCATGTTCCAAGCTGTCAGTGTCCCTGTGGGACTTTACTAAGGTATAGATTTACACTTTGGAACATTTTCGTCTACTCAGGGTGGAGTGTGTGTGTGGGGGCGGGGGGGAGGTGGACCTTGCGGTTCCCCATTTTCACCCTCTGCTTGAAAAAAAAAGGAATGTTGACATAGGCCAGGAACCCTCAACTGAGCACTGGGATCGCAGGATAGAGAATTTGGAAGGAGAAACCAAAAAGTTAAAATGTCTTGCTGCCATAAAGGAGTCTCTGTTGGGATCTGTTTTGTTGGACTGTGTTTTCTTTTCATAAAGAAACTCCCTTGTTTCTATTGCAACAAGCAAGGGGTGGCCTTTTGCTTGAGCAGTGGGGGCGGTTCCTGCCTTGGAAGGCTTAGCAGGGCCTGGGCCAGGCTGTGCGGCAAAGGCGAGGAGTTGAGGAAGAAGGTTTAGACTTGTTACTTTCAGCTTTAGGCTGACATGCTTGTCCTTTTGTTCTTCTTCCCATACTATTTTCACCACTGAAAATGGTCAAATATTGCCAACCAGAGCCAGATGGGTGAGATTGCAGAGCGATGGTTTCATTCCCATCATATATTCTACAGACTCGAAAATTGCATTTTGAAGTGGGTGGGAGGTGGTCACCATGACCGGGAAGAGGTTCCTACTGGTGGTTGGTACTTAGAGGCTGACATGCAAAACATGCAAAATGTGGGACAGTCTCATCCCAAGGAAAAATGTCCCACCCAACATTCTAATGGTATCCCTATTGATTCACACAGATAGAACAGGAATTGAAAGGTCTCTTATCCTGATTTTAGTCACTCACTCGAGCAGGAAGGATATAGGGAAACCTGTAACCACACCAGCACACCTTATCCAAATCTGGGTCTGAGGCATCGGGGCCATAGCAAAGGGCCCGTGTCCATGTCCTCCCCAGGAATCTGCTGGGTAAGAAGTCCCCGGCTGAATGTTGGTCATCCCCATATCCCTTTCCATCAGAAAAAAAAAAAAAGACTATATTTTTAGGCACCATTGGGAACCCCTTCATTTCTGGCCCACTAATGTTCCACACACTGTTTGCCCCAGGTTGATCATGCATTATTAGTAAGGGCACTTTTTAGAAAGAGACGCCAGAGCTTTCATTAGATTTTCAAAGTGACTCCCCTCCCCCCACCACATTAAGAACTACTATGTGACATATAAATGAAAACAAATTAGTTAACTTTTTTTTCCTTTTTTTATTTCTTTATTGATTTAAAAGAGGAAGGAAGAGATAGAAACATCAATGATAAGAGAGTCATTGATTGGCTGCCTTCTGCACGGCCCCCACTGGGGACCAAGCCCGCAGCCCGGGCATGTGCCCTTGGCCTGAATCAAACCCAGGACCTTTCAGTCTACAGGCTGGCACTCTATCCACTGCGCCAAACTGGCCAGGGTAGTTAGTTAACTTTTGATGGGATCTTCCTTGCTCACATTCTTGCCCAAACCTTGCCTTCCTTCTTCATTTTACTTTGAAGAATGCCATCATCCTAATGCAATTTCTCTCCACCCCCTGATGTTTTGAAATATCTGGTTTCTGCTTTCCCTTCTTTATGCATCTCCCTCCTACTCTCAGGCGCATCTATTTGCCCAGCGATGTGGGTTGTGCTTGTCAATAACGGCACTTAAGAGTTCAGAGTAATGATCTCAGCACGCCTTTCCCATCTGTTATTTCCATACGCCTGACGTCTTCATAGTAGCTTTTCAGGGAATAACAAGATCCTCCTTTACAAACCATTCTTCTCTCTCTAAACACTTAATGTCGAAATTGTTTGGGCTGCTCTTTATAGAGCTCCCAAAGCATCATGACTGAAGCGATCATTCTGGCTCTTTGTAATAATCACAGCTCAATTTTCCAGCTGAGACTGATTTCTGGCAGGGCTTCGGTCAGGACCATATATTCATGGGCCTCTGTCATTTCCTCCCTTAGATTCCGGCTCTGGTTGGAGCAGTTGATTTCCCTCATTAGCAATGTCACTTCCACCATCTCACATAGTACATCATCCTCACATCAGCTCAGGGCTGCGCTTCCAAGAGCAGCCCCAGCTTCCCTCGAGTGGGCGGGGCTGGGAGGTGGCAGCTTGCGATGCTGGGCCTCCTTGAATTGAAATTTGAGCCAGCACAACTTTCAGACCCGCAGGCACCCACCCAGCAAAACAAACCCAGGGGAGGAGAGGAACTCAAGACTGAGAATCTGGGAACTGGGGGAATTAGTCTGGATGGTAGGCTTGGATTCTGGAGAGTTAGCAATATAGGCCTGGAATCTGGAGAACGTGAACAATATAATTGATAATTATAACGATACCTAACATTTCTTAAGCACTTTCTATATGTCAGAGACCGTTTTAAGTACTTTATATGAATTAAGTCATTTAGCCCCCAACACAATTTTATAAGGTAGATACTACCATTTCTCTCATTTTGCAGATGAGTAAACTGAGGCAGATTCAGCTGGTATAGGACTCAAGGAGCTCTGATCAAGTGAGTGGGGGGTGGCAAAGGCAATTTAAGGCACTGACCACATACTAAGAGTTGCAAAGGCTCAGGATTCAAGGTCTGAAGCCAGAGGCCTGGCAGTGACTGAGGGTAAAGACTTAAAACTCCAGAATGAATGGAGAGAAAACAGCCAAGTAATGGCTTGGGCTCCATGCAGATTTGAGCCAGGACTAATTTCTGAGAGGAAATCCAGGGGCTCAGGCTGGCCATAGGACCTGGAGCAGCATGGTGGGGCGGGCACACTGCAGCTCTGAGGGCCTGTTGGTGGCCACACCAAGCCCAGGAAGGACAAGCAGGCTTTGGGAGCCACAAGAGACTGAGATGCCACTTAAGGCTGAAAGTCATCCCACCTGTTCAGGAACCTGCAGCCAACCTGAGCCTTCGGGACACTGAGCATCCATGGAACAGGATGATCCTACCTGGGACGCTGAGCCGGCATGGCCCGATCACTACTTCTGCTTTTGGTGCTGTGAATCCATGAGAAGTGCATCAGAAGAGTGGGCCGTGGGCCTCCAGGAGCTCAGGCTGCCCTGGCAGCTCTGTTCAGGTGCTTTGCAGAGCCCATTTCCTCCTAGGAGCCCGCTGTGAGTGCTAGGCCTAGCCCTCAGCTGTTGACAACTAATTCCTTTAGCAGTTGAGGGACTAAGCTGGGTCCTATTCCAGGGAATAGTACTTCTTAAGAGGGGAGCCTTTAAAAAGCAAGAAGCCTTTAAGAGCCAAAAGAATGGAGCTTTAGTAGTGAAATTGTGGCAGGGAGTGAAGGACCATCATGTGGAAATGTCCTAGGGAATCACTGCTGGGCAGGGCACAGACCTGCTTTCCTGGGCAAGACCTGAGTTGAATTTTTTAAAAACATGTTTTTATTAATTTCAGAGAGAGGAAGAGAGAGGGAGCAAGAGAGATAGAACATCAATCATGAGAGAGAATCATTGATTGGATGCCTCCTGCACGCCCCCTACCGGGGATCAAGCCCGCAACCCTGGCATGTACCCTTGACCGGAATTGAACCCGGGACCTTCAGTCCTCAGGCTGACGCTCTATCCACTGAGAAAAACTAGCTAGGGTGATGTGATGCTTAATTTTATACAGCAACTTAACTGGTCACAGGGTGCCCAGACATTTGGCCAAATGTTATTCTGGGTGTGGCTGGGAAGCTGTTTCTGGATGAGAGTACCACTTGAATCAATGGATTTTGAGTAAAGCAGATTGCCATCCCCAATGTAGGTGGGCCTCATGTAATCAGCTGATGGGCCTAAAAAGAATAAAAAGACTGACCCTCTCATGAGTAAGAGAGAACTCCTGCCTGGCTGCCTTGAGCTGAGACATCTGTTCTTTCCTGCCTTCAGACTCAAACTGCAACATCAGCTCTTTCTGGGTCTTGAGCCAGGACAGATCCTTCAATGTCTTCAGTGATGGTCTGGCTCCTCCAACAACTCGCCAACACAAGAGAGTGCCTGGTGTTAGATGACACTGTGGTCTGGCAGTAGATGCAGGATGGCATCTCGACTAAGAGCATGAGCCTAGAGGGGAGGGAGGGACTACAAATGGAGATCTGATTTCCTCCTTGCCTTATTCCGAATGCTGTGACCCCCCAAATTCATGTGTTAAAATCCTTAACCCAGGTTAGGAGGTGGTCTTCGAGGTTATTAGGTCAAGAGGGCTGAGCTCTCATAATTGGGATTAGTCTGCTTATAAAAGAGACCCAGAGAGCTCCCTTGCTCCTCCCACCAGCCGAAGACAGCTGTGTATGCACCAGGAAACTGGTCCACCAGATCCGCCAGCAACTTGATCTGAGACTTCCAGCTCCAGAACTGTGAGAAATGCATTATTGTTTATAAGCCCCCAGCCTATGGTCTTTTGTTAGCACAGCCTGAACAGACTAAGGCTCTCTGCTTTCTGTTACTGCCTATATAGCCTTGGGTGGGTTACTTACCTCTCCAGATTTTTGTTTGTCACCTGTACAATAGGGACAACTAACTACCTTCAAAGTTTTCTATGAGGGGAAAAATAAGTTAATATTTATAAAACGGCTTAGAACATTGTCTTGCACATATCAGAATTATATGTTTAATTATTCGTTTTTTAGCACTGGTCTTTTCCCAAAAGTTGGATGGGAGATGGCGAAAGGGACAGGTTTTATTATTCTGTGTTCTTCTCTTATTATAATGAGTATCTATTACAATTAGGAAGGAAAAAAGAAGAAAGGAAGGGAGGGAGGGAGGGAGGCAGTCTGAGCCTCAGTCCATGCTCAGAGGCCCTAAGCCACTCTATGAAGTCACATTGCTTTCCACTTGCCCTTTTGACCAGAGAGGAAGTCAGTCCCAGCTGAATGGAAGTTCCAGCCCTTAACTGAATTTGGTGCGTGTCTGAATGATAGTACTCGGTCTTACTCTTTCATAAATCAAAGCTGGGAAATAATTCTAACGGTGCATAAACAGAAAATATGAAAATTAATGCTTGCAGGAACCTTATTTAATTTTGCTGTAAACCAATTTTCATGACATTTATGCTGTTTGTTTTGTTCATTTGTGGGTGGGGGGTTCCCCCTTTTTAGTTTGTTTTCCATTTTTTCCTTTCGGCTCAGTTTCAGAGAGGCTAGTTATATGCACATTCATCTCTAAAATGACCTTCCTTTTTTGAAATGCATGTCCTTCTGTTTGTAATAAAAGGTCATAAACTTGTCGGGCCCATCAAAGCCATTACTATGGCAATACACTACAGGATTGCGATTATTAACCTCTGGATAAACAGGCAGGCAGGGAAGATGGATGGAGAGGGATAAGGTTTGTGTTTATACACATTTATCTTTGGTAATTAGCCATCTGGGGGAAACCACAAATACAGGCAACAGAAATTGATTTATCTTCAAATAATAAGTTTTGCTTTACAACAAGGTCTAAAAGTGGATCCTCTCAAGTGCTAATTTTGCATGTCACTTTCAGGCTTTAAGGATGAAAGTAGCAATTACCAGGCCTTTCATATGCAAAAGTAAGGTGCTGAGTGGCTAGGGCTTCATCCACAGGAGAAAAAGATGTGTGTTCCCAGAAGTGGCCCAATTTCCAGAGGCCTTCTTTGATCCTACAGGCTGGTCACTAGAGGGCTGTTTCCCCCACCCCCACCCCACAGGTCCAGGGCCGTCCCTGTTGGATCAGCCTCAGGTGCCTGTGGTCTGGAGGGGGCATCACTGGCTCCACGAGGGCTCCTGTGCCCTTGGGCTGACCTTGCACCACAGATGCTAAGGTTCAGGGCCTGGAGAGGAGCCACCCGGACACTTGAGCTGCACAGCCAAGGGAGGCAGGGTTCTTTGGCAGACCAAGATGGAGATGGAGGGATCAAGATGCGTGCATCTCATTTCCACCGCTGGCTGATACCTAAGGGCTTAGTAGCTACATATGCTACTAAGGCCCTTTTGCTCAGGAGGTAGCAGCCCAAACCAAGGATGATTTCTCCTGGGTGATTTCACATCTCCTTTTTTATTAACCCCCAGGGAAGCTCCCGCTTTTAATTAGCTGTGGTTCAAAACCATCCATCCAGGCTCGCATGTGGCACCCTCCAAATTTATTCAAAGACAAAGGAAAACAGAGTGGAACGCTCTGGAGAGGCCCCGTCGACATCCATCTGTTGCAGCTGCGAGTTCCCCCATTAAACCCTTCTCATAAATAGTGCTGGATCCCGCAGTCTAGTGCCAAATGTTTTCTGAACTGTTTTTATTAATAACAAATTGGAATCAGTTGCTGTCTGAAATAGACCCTGCATGTCTCCACCTGTGAACACCTTTGGCGGTAGGCAGAGCCGCCCTACACCTAACACCTGTCCACATGCTGCCTGCGATGCAGGCCCAGTCCCAGACTTTCCACCCCTTGGAGCCCTTCCATGACCATGATGGACCTGGCCCAGGGGTAACACAGCTAATGGTAAGAGGGAGAACTCCACACCTGGGAGCCGGGTGCAAATCCCACCACTGCCACTTGGTCTTATATTACTACTGTGAAATTGAGATGTTCTTTCGGAGTTCTTATCCCAAAGGGCTGTTGTAGTGGTGCAGCTACATGAGGGGCAGGACTGCTCTAATTGCTACACATACAACCCAAAGCGCTGCAGCGTACTCGCTGTGAGATCCATGGAAGTGTCATTTTTCTGAGCCTCAATTATGAGGATAAGAATATGGTTCTAGTGAGAAATAAAGCTCTCATATATGAGGCAATAAATAAACAGTAGCTTTTTTATTTTGTGATTGGCCTACGTGCTTATGATTACACTAGGGGCCCAATGCATGAATTCGTGCACCTTGAAAGGGCCTGTGGGCCGCGAGGCTACGGTGGGCACAGGGGTGGGTCTTGGCCCATCCTCCGCGCCCCCACCCGACCTCTCCCGCCACAAACCCCCAGTCCCCTGTCTACCGGCCAGCACCGCTCCCACACGTTGATGGCTCTGGCCCCCCTCACTCTCACTGATGGCACGGAGCAATTGGGGCCAGCACCATCAGCAGATGCGAGCAGGGCCAATGCCAGCAGTGGGTGCAAGCAGGGCTGTTACTGGCAGCAGGTGCAAGAGGTGGCTGCCAGCCCCAATTGCCCCCTCAGGAGCAGGGGGGGTGGAGAAGCACTGGGGGGCAATCAGGGCCAGCAGCCGCTCACACCCACTGAGGGTGCCAAGCGATCGGGGCTAGCGCCAGGCATTGGCAGGCCGGCAGCGGGTGTGAGTGTGGCTGGTGCCAGCGCCAGCAGCAGATGCAAGTGCTGGGCAGGACCGCGGCACACGGGAGCAAAGAATTTTCAGTAACCACCAGAGGCTTGCCCCAATGACAGCAACCAGCACCCCGCCTTGGTCTGGCGCCCCCACTCACCTGCTCCACCATCCTGCCGCAGCTGATACCTGCCATGTTCCATGCTCTGCCACCTGCTGCCAATGCCCACCATGTTCTACGCATGCCCCCTGGTGGTCCGCGCACATCATAGCAACCAGTTGTTCGGTTGTTTGGTTGTTCCACAGTTCAGTCTATTTGCATATTAGGGTTTTAGAGAGAGAGAGAGTGTGTGTTCTCACTGTAGGTAGACTCCAAACTTATGGATAATGTCTGCCCTAGGTCACTCCAGACCTTACCAACTACAACGTAAGCTGAACAGGACAAGCAGAACTGATGTGAAGCAGAGAATTATTTTCCCCCCAAATCCATTCTCCCCTCTTCTTTTAGTTATAGAAACTCTAAGTTTTTGCAGGGCCCATGGCTGCCCAGCTACCGACCACATTTCCTAGCCATGATATTCAATGAAATGTGGGCAAAGTGCTATTTCACCAGCGTAAGACAGTGGTGTCCTTCACAGACCCTCCCCTTGGAGGGACTGGAACATGGTGGCTCAGCTTTGGCCATGCCCGTGAGCACATTGCAGGGATTGCAGAGCATGAAAGAGAAGGAGCTAAAGGCCCTGTGCAACCGTGTAAAGCAGAGCTCTCAACCCGACCCCCCTACCACCCACCTGACTGCTATTAGAGAGAGAAATTCATTTCCACCTTATTTAACTCATGATAGTTCTGGGTTTCCTTGTTATAGCAGTAGCCCCTTTTCTTTTTATCATCCAACCATCCTTGCCCTTCACAACATTGCTTTATGATATCAATTAAGCTCACTTGATTTCACTCAAAATATTTGTGATATTTATATGCAAACATTTATTTGTCTTCTTAGTTTCTTTCTTCCCTTTATTGCTAGCCCTGCTTAGCTTACACATCATTTGCTCTGACTCATTTGCTGTTTCTTTTTCTTTCTTCTACTTCTCATTCACACTTAGACACCTTTGCTTTTTTCTATCACACTATCTTGTTTTTCCCCTCAGTCTTTCTTTGTTTTATAAGACAAAACCAGAGCCAATTACCACCGATAAGAATAAAAACACAATGTTGACAATATACCTGCAACAGAAAACAAAAATCTGTATACAACAATAGTCCAAAGACTTATACTGGCAGATGCCATTGGAAGACTTCCAAGATAAGACTTTCCAGACAGGACATCAGTAGCCACAGAGAGATGAGGACACCAGTTCACAGCCACAGAACAAGCTAGATAGGTAAGAATTAGAATAAAAAACTCAGGCTTTTGACTTCTGATCAAGTCCTGGTTCCACCACCTTGGGGGTGCCCCATTAAGACAGCATCTTCTAATTCTACATTCTTTTCCATTGCAGCTTGCTTCCCCTTAAAACAGAGGTCAAACAATAGCTTGTTCTATATCGTGTTGTAGCACGTCTCAAAATTATGCTGGTTGGGCCCACCACAAATTGGGCAGGGACTTCATTGCTGCTCGGAATATCCACTTACTTAAATCTTTTTTACCCCAGCCTTGGCTGATTCCCTAACGAGGCAGAAGCTCTTTGAAAGCTTCTCCACCATCCACAGCCGTGAACACAGTGCTGAGGAAATAGTAAAAATTCAAAAAAGACTTATTAATTAGTTTTAAATGCCCAGGGAGAATTTTCCTCCGCTTGTTTTTATAAGCTCCTCACTTCTTTTGCATTTGCCCTGTCCTCCCCTGCCAAGGCCCTTTCAATTCTCATTTCCTGCTGACTACTATGGTCAGCAAGTTCTTTCCCCCAACTCATGAACCACCCCCTGCAGTGGCTCCTGCCTGACTCAGCACTTAATCACACATTCAAGAACCATTGGCTGTTGTTTCCCTGTGTGCCTACAGTCTCTCCACCTCCTCCATGCAGGACACATTCCAATCGGTAGCCAACACAAGTCTCTACCCATCATCTCTGCCCCCTTGGAGCTGAGCAGAGCACTGTTTAGTGTCCTGAAAGCCATCGTGTCTTCTCCAAGGGTGTCATATTGGCAGCTGAAATTTTCCTTCCTTATAACCATCCTGTGTTGAATATTCTCAAAAAATAAAAGATGATAGATTTTCATGTCCCTAGGAATGTTCTTTATGACATTTTTACCTTCAAACAAGTGTCAGCCTAAAGCAACACATTGCCTTTGATGAGTACTATTTTCTTTTACTTTATTTTTTTATTATTGATACTATTACAGATGTCCTCCATGTCCCCCCCCCCTTTTTAACCTCTACCCAGCCCCTGCACCCATGAGTACTATATTTAATTCTTTATTTGTTTTGTTAGGTTAGAGAAATGGAAAAGTAAAGGCTATAAAGAAGATGATAGATGACTAGATAGATAGATAGATAGATAGATAGATAGATAGATAGATAGATAGAAAGATAGATAGATAGATAGATAGATAGATAGATAGATAGATAGATAGATAGATAGATATACCAAGCATCCTAGGCCATTAGGCCATGCCTCCAATGTGGAGAAAACTGCTGACCACAGGTGAGACTACCTTAGTGGCTTAGGTGGGCCCTGAACACCACCCAGCTTAACCTTGTGAAGAGCCGTTTGCAGAAAGCTGAGCACTTGCTGTGAATGACACGGAGGCCAGGGCAGGTGCTAGCCTCTGAGTCTATTTCCAGAACAGGAACATAAGCTTTACTGTCACACTCACCCCCCACTCCGAGCTACACTTGTGGTAAATTCCTTCATTCCATCTCATGTCCAGCTGCCCAACTGGTGTCTACTGGGTCTCAGTCAGGGTCCAGTCAGGTGAAAGAGCCACACTAGTCACTTAGAGAGAACTGAATATGAGGAGTTAACCAGGCAACAAAAATGGCAAGAATAATATCACAGGGTGTGGCAATGCAAATCAATAAATATTGCCACCACCTGGGGCTGGGAACACAAAGAGGAGGTGGGAATCTGTTAGAAACTTGGGGGAGGGGCCTTCGGAGTTGAATCGCAGACCTGGGAGGAAAGGTGCTGCTCAGCTGGTGCTGGTACTTTAGTGGGGCCTGGGGGAATAATGCTGGTTCCACAGGTGTTGGGAAAACTACAAATTGGATTCAGCTGCTGCCACAGATGAAGAAGCATTCCTGGGGTAATCCTCATAGAAACAGGAAGAAAAAAAGCCAAAGAGACACAGATGTGAAGTAGCTAGTCCCTCCTTCCTCCTCCAGCCTGGGGCTCTTCCTCTAGTGCTCCCTGTGGTCAGAGCTTCACTAGCTTGGGGAGCAGAAGTATGGCTTGCAGCATCTGGTCCCAAGCATCACAAAGCAGAGTTTAAAATGGAGGGGGTTTGCTGAGAGACAACCCCTTAATAGCTGGCACACCTGGGTAGCAGGTAGTTCCCAGATCTGGTGGCTGTCTTACCAAGAAGCCTCTCAAAGTTCCTCGGGGTGATACAAGCAAAATATGTGGGCATGTCATATACCTATAGGGAACAACGACGGCAAAAACCAGAGGCAGAACTTTGCCACGTTGAAGAGATGAGCAGATAACTAGAAACAAGAGGCAAAGATCAAAGGATGCAAAGCTGGACTTGGGCAGGAGCAATGAGTGAGAGTGTAAGACCATGGCTATGGATGGGACCAGGCCTCCTGCTCCTGGTGAATAGACACACATGCTGATTTAAGGCAAAGGATCAGAACAGACACCTTTGACTACAGCCCCAGACCAAATCATCCACTCTGGGCCCCAGTTCCTTCCTCTGGCAAATGAAGACTTTAGCCAAATGATGAGTCTTTTTAGCACTAACATTCTATGACTCCTTTTCTCTGTCCTTGGGCACCTGTCCTAGAAAGTAACTGACAGGTCTATTTATAGACCTCCTTCCAGGAGGTATAAATATTCAATGAAATCTCTATGTACAGAGAGACAGAGAGAGCAGAAGGGAATCTCTCTCAGCGATGTCTGGACGTGATATCAAATGGCAGAGAAAATCAGAAAATAAAGGGAATTCCTCTATATGACAGTGTAGAGGCTCCCAGAGATGTCAGGGCTTTTGAAGTGAAGCTACTTGATCCTTAGGGAAAAGAGACATTCGGGGTTTATGGAAACAGGAATTTACATTGCTTTATTTAATCATTTTACCACAAATCCAATAAAGTACACCTGCAGAATATCTCTAATGTGCTGGACAGGTGAAGGGGGTCAAGGAAAGTTAAGGTACAATTTCTGACCTTAAGGACATTCTTCTCTAGCTCATTCATTCATTTCACAAGTGTTTGTTGAGCACCTATTATACCTAGGAACTGAGTTAGGCACTGAGGGCACATGGCAAGCAAGACTGGCAATGCTTCTCTCCTCCTGGAGCTTGCGACCCATAGGAAAAGCATGGGAATACACTCCAAGTACACACACAAGTTAGTCAATAATGAAAAATTATGGTAAGTGATAAAAAGAAAACAAACAAGGGGCTAAGAAAAAAGACCGGCATAGGGTGAGGGTGGATGGCTGCTTTAGATAAAGCCCAAGGAAGATTTTGCTGGGAGGAGCTATTTAATCTGAGACCCCCAAGTAGAGGGAGGGGAGGGCGAAAGTGAGACAGTTCTAGGCAGAGCAAGCAACACACACAAGGGCCTGGAGGGTAGAAAATGTTGGCCTGATGGAGGGCCTGAAAGAGGCTGGTATGGCTAGTGCATCATGAGCAGAGAAGAGAGAGAAAGGGATGAAGCTGGAGAGGAAGGCAGGACCCAGATCAATGTGCTCTGCTTCGTGTATTAAGGAGATTACACTCAGGCTGCTGGGAGAGAACAGATGGTAGAGGCAGGGAGATCAGCAGGGAGATTGGGCCACAAAAGAGATTTTAGTGGCATGGATTACAGTGACTATGGAGAGAAACTGATGAATTAAAGATATATTTTGAAAAAATTGAACTGCCGATGGGCAGGATGGAGGGAGAAGAAAATCAAATCCTAGGTTTCTTGGAGGACAGGGTTCAGGAAGAAGCTATGTATGCATAAGGTAGCCACCAAGAGATTTATCTTGGCGTTCAAGATGACAAGACAGATGTCACAGGTGGATATTGGATGATGAATTTCCACCTGCAGTAGTGACTGTAGTAAATGCTATGAGTTCCTAAACACACATTTCAGAAGATTGTTTCATGGAGATGTGAGACTTGGCTGGAATGTAGAAGAGGAGTAAGATTGGAATAATTTGGGAGTCAAGAGGAAGGTATTACAGGCACGAACAAAAGTATAAAGTAAAATAGAGGAGATGGCAAGTAAACATGTTTGCCAAGAACACAGCTTTGAAACAGGAGGGAATGGGGAAGGCAAATGGAGATCATGTTCATTGTCGCCCCCATTTGGAGAAAGTTAGCTGCTTCCACTAGTGCCATCCAGACACTTGTGGCTGTTCCATCAACATTGTCTATTTGGGGGCTGATGGGTGTCCTAGGGTGTTACAGAGTATGTGGTCCACACTGGATCATCAGGGTGGGCCGAGCAACATCCAAAGCCACAAATAGGCATCATTTCTGCTGGCCAATTTGTGAATGATGGGTAGGTGTTGATGGACTGCCCTGCAAAAGGGCAATGAGAAGAACAGCTAATGGGGCTTTCGATAGCGTCAGTGATGAGAGCTCACTTCAGTGGATGGCATTGGCTGGCCGCCCCCGATGCTCAAACATTTGTTCCTTCCTCAGGAATCAGGCCATTTCTTACATTTCCTCTCCTCTTCTATATGTGATTGTCAAAAATCCAGGCTTATTTCCCTACATCCTCTCCATCATCTAACACCGGGTTTGGCAGGCCAAATCCTTCTCATCAAATATTTTTTGTATAACCCATGAACTAAAATATATTTTTTAAATGGTTGAAAAAAGTCCAAAGAAGACTAATCTTTTGAGACACGTGAAAATTATATGAAATTCAAATTTTAATGTTCATTAAAGTTCTATTGGAACATAGTCACCCATTCATTTACAGAGTGTCTATGTTTCCACATTGTGATGACATAGTTGAATACCTGCAAGAGACCACATGTCCTACAAAACCTAATATATTTATTGTCTAACCCTTTACAGAAAAAGTTTGCTGACTCCCACTCTAAGGCAATGGACAGAGCTTACTGAATATTGATATTCAAAATAAATTTTTTGTGCATGTGGAAGGCCTTGAAAACCATGCTAAGGAATTCTGATTTGATTTTCTAGTTGCTAAGGAGCTATACAAAGTTTTGAGGTTTGAGTGGCATGGCAATGGTTTTAAGTTTTATATTCAAAATGTGTTTGTTTGTTTTTTAAATTCAGACTTTAGTTATCTAATTCAGTTGTGTGGAGTACTTCTTTCCATGTCCATCTTAAAGAAAAAGAAGTGTCTCTCTAGGTTAAAAATATGTATACACAGGTGCCACGTATTTAAATAAATTGTAAAATTGTTGGCTTTGCACATGTAGAAGACATTTCTTTTCTCTTGGCATTTCTGTTGAATTTGTCCCAAATGCAAAGAATGACTTAATTTGCAACTAAAAAGATGTTTAAAAATTAGTCAAAAAACCTTTCTATGTAGCAAAACTCATGTTGTATTAGAGATATTAATATATCCCCTCCAGGTACCCTCTAAAATCTTTAGCAGCATTTCTGATTGTTCAAATACTTAGTAACCAGTCTTTTTCGTAAAGAGCTACTTTTGGGTATGATTCTGTTCAATTACTTTGAGAAGAGTATTAGACTTGCCTGACTCTCAGTACTTTTCCTGAGTGGAGATTATGAACTGTAATGAGAAATAATATTGATTTATCCAAACGGATTTGTTTTGCAAGGTGAAAGTAAAACCATAATATTGTTGTGTAAATATGGATGAGGAATTGACCATATAATTAACTATCCAATCTTTTTGCTGTATTTAGTTTGTTACTTAGTGTGCCTTCCTTACAACTCATGCAGACAAGGAATTCTCAGGACATTCCTTTTGCATTTCCTTCCAAATCAGAAAGTCATCAGTGGAAGAGGGCATATTCACATCGGGAAGCCATACCATTGAGCCATCTTACAGTCCATGTGGCAGCTCCCACCACTCCCAGGCATTTCAGTGACTTCTACCTAATCTCTCCTTATTTCATTGTCTGTCCTGCCCAACTACTCCTCTCTGCTGAGTTATGACATCAGTTATGGATCATTAACACCCTTCAGATCCAGGATGTGTGAGACATGACAAAGACTTTGAAGTCAGACAGATCTGAACTTAGATCTTATATTATTACCTTCTACTGTGTGAACTTGGGCAAATGTAAATGTCTCCCAAAATGGGGAACTAGTTCCTCTAGTAAATTCGTGATTTCTAATCCCACTGGTAAGTTCTAGTGTATCCTTTTACTAGTGATGTTAGCTAAGTTTTTGTTTAAAGGTAGTTCCCATCAGGGTACGTGATGGCACCTGTGTATATTTTTTTAACCACAGAGACACTTTATTCTCTACTTTCTGTAACTTAAATATTTGTCCTGTCTAATAAATACATAATTTATAAAGGCACACTTTGAGACCATATCTTATTCCCCATCAAGCTTTCAGTCTACTTTTAGCATCCATTGTTAATTTTTAACTAAATCAGTTATTATTGTGGTGATTTTCTACTTCCTTCATTCCTTCTACATGTATTAGTTGGCTTTCTGTTGTGAGAATGAGCTTTATCTTCTTGATTATTTGTTTGATTGTTTATTATCATTATGAATTCTGATTTTACCCAATTCTGTGCTCATATTGTCCCAGATTTAGTCAGTGGGAATTCCTTCAGGCTAGCACCTGTGTCTTTCATGTGTCCCCATCACTTTTTAGAGAATTTTCTTATTCTTTTGCACAACAAGATGTCGTCAGTTCCTCTTGCACTTTTCTTGGCCTAGCCCTGGAATCAGACATTTTCCCCAACCCCCAGGCTCTAGCTGTATCAATATTACAGCCTTTTTCTCCTTTTCTTCTAGGAACTCACTCTTCCCTAAACCCCATGCTGTCCCTGACATGTTCCTCTCCAAACAGGCAGTTTAACTCGGTCTAGTGTGGACCATATCCTGAGGTGTCATCAGAATTTAGTCACTTACTAGCTGCATGACTTTGGGCAAGTCTCTCAAAACCCTGAGTTTAACTTCCTCATCTAAGAAATGAGGGTAAAAATTTCTACATTCCATGTTTCTGAAAGTAACGAAGATGAAATTTTTGAAGCACTGAGATACAGCCTTTACTTTAAAAGAGGCTTCAACAATGTTAATACATATTCTCAATAAGAAATGCCTTTTCATCTCATAAGCAATCCAGACATTTACAAATGCGATCGTTTCTTAAAACTCTTAAAGTTTTTTCACTACACAAGATCCTTGCTTATCCATAGAGCAGGAGTCAGCCCACTTTGACAAATGTACCAGATACAGCATGCAGGCCCCTGACAACACTCCTACTTTGCCACCTGCAGTCTGATGCTACAGTAGGATAAGTTAAACCCTTGATGAGATCCAATCTTCCTGCTTAAGCACACTGGCATATTTACCACCCCAAATACCCCAAACCCTTTAGCCTAACAAAAGATAAGCTGTAGCAAGCTTCCTTTTAAAGAGTGCAGTTAGATAACCAATATCTACTCTAAGTGGCATGCTGAACCAATGCGTCCTTATCTTATTTTATTTCATCTTTGTCATCTGGATTACATGAGGTATATATCTGATCTGTAAAATGAAATGGAGACTTACCGTGGAGAAGGACTTATCCAAAATCACCCGTTTAGTAAGTGGCAAAACCAAGATTTAAACGTTCTGATACCTAAAGAACAGTTTTCTAATTTTAAAAAATATTAAATTTTTGTATCATATAAACCAGGGGTCCTCAAACTACGGCCCGCAGGCCTCATGCAAATACAAATATTGTATTTGTTCCCGTTTTGTTTTGTTTTTTACTTCAAAATAAGATATGTGCAGTGTGCATAGGAATTTGTTCATAGTTTTTTTTTAAACTATAGTCCGGCCCTCCAACTGTCTGAGGGACAGTGAACTGGCCTCCTGTTTAAAAAGTTTGAGGACCCCTGATATAAACTTTCTTTTAGAATAATCTTTAAGCTACCACCTAAGTTACAGCTTAGTTCCTTTCTCACTAACATTTTAGCTTTTCTACATTCACCTAAAACATAACCTTAAACATAGCCTTGTCTTAGCTTGAATTGAAAGGTCTTTCTTCTTTGGACTGTTTTGACACCAAAATGCCTCCAGCCATTTATTTCTGAGCAGCAGGCTAAAGGGACCTGATTTTAGTGCCTCCAGGCCATAGGAATTTCCAGAAGGAAAATCACATTATTGCGTTTCCCAGTCCAATTTCCTGTTTTGGGTTCTTGTTTGTTTGTTTGAACCCATCACATACTGTGGAGAAAGAGGGATGTGGGAGCTGGACAAGGTGTCTGTAGGTTGAGATCATAGGCTGCACACCTGGCGTGTCTGAGCCACAAATGGTTCTTCAAATCCATGCAATTGCTATATTGCTCCTGGGAGAAAGCACTTCTTATTCCAGGCAAATTCCAGACCTGCCCTGCTTTCTATCAACCAGCTCTCCTTTGTCTGGTTCCTACTACCTGAGATCTGGTCAGGCACCCTGAGTTTTAGGAACCTGCTTGGCCTCCCCTTTCTGACTCATTAGCCCCTTAGGCCCTGAATTCCTCATCATTTCCTGGCGTGGGAGTCCCTGAAGCTTCATGTGGGAGTGAGAGACACTCCTGGATCCCTAGTCCTGAGGTAACCTCACCAGGTCCTGCTGTGGGTTTGGGCCAAGGCCAGGTCATGACCAGCAAGGGCTTTCTGTAAAGAGAGTACAGGACAAAGGAGACCAGTGCAAGCTGGGAAAGTAGGGAATTGCCATGCTTACCATTCAAGAAAGAGTAACCCCAACAAGAAAGCCTGAAGAGCAGCCCTAGACTTTGGGAACTGAGAAGAAATAAGATGTTCTTCAGAAATCCTTTCCTCAGGAAAAGCCGACTTCCTCCATATCCATGACAAGTTCATGTTCTCCATCCTTCGGGGCATCTTGGATTCTGTTGAAATCCTCTGTCCCTCGAGCACTGTCTTAGTCAGTTTGAGCAGCTGTAACAAATACCATAGACTGGGGGCTTAACCAACAATATTTACTTCTCACCATCTGGAGGCTGAAAAGTCCATGATTAAGGTGCCAGCAGATTTGGTGTCTGATAAGAAGCCTTTTTCTGGTTTGCAGATGGCTGCCTTCTTGCTTGTCTTCACAAGGCTAGGAGAGAAATCATCTCTTTCACGTCTCTTCTTATGAGGGCACTAATGCCATCAGGAGGGCTCCACCCTCATGCCCTAACCACCTCTCAAAGGCCCTGCCTCCTAATAGCATCTCACTGGGGTTAAGGTTTCAACATATAAATTTGGGGGCACACAAACATTGAGGCCATAGTGAGCACATTCAAACTCACAAGACAAACCCTACTCAGTACATCGGACTGCTTTTGCTAGTTCAAAAAATATTTGGCCAGAGGCAGGATATCCTGACCCAAAATGCAAGAAAATATTTTTGTCCAGAGCTTCAGTTTCAACCACAATGTTTAATTTGATGTTTTAAATAATTACTTTTTAAAATTTGTTTTCTTACAAAGAGTTCTAATGACTCTAATATTCTTTTCTGCCCAGTATTAAGGGTGTCCACATTCATGAGTCAGAAACGTACACTGAAGCTCGCTCACCCGCCGCTCCTGCACCTGCAAGAGAGCAGGGGCCAGGCTTCCTTTATAGATGTGGAGATAGTGTTCACCAGGGATGTATCTTACAAAGCCTACTTGGAAGGCAGAGTCGGGATTAAACCCTGCTCCCCCTCTTACTATGAACCTCCCTTAATTTCTTAATCTGTCAAATGGGAACATTTGTCTTGTGAGGTAGCTTTTGGATTAATTATTGGATAAAATTCTTGGTACACAGTCAATATACAACAAATGAAGGCTAGGGTTATTCTCATCAGATGAAAAACAAATGACTTCAAGAAAGCAAGCTCTACTCTTTTAGATAGACGTATTCAAAATGCCATTGTATCTATACATGCAAATGAGCAGCTAAGCATCCTAGAAAGGGAGAAATGTGGAGGTCATTATTCTGGAGAAAAAAAAAAAAGTTTGCTTAACCCCCATATTCTGATGAAGAACCAAGATGGGGGGAGGGAGCCCCTCTTATTTTTGCCCATTGGCCTTTACACATCACCAGTGCAGGCCCCTCTCCTGTTTCCCCTTCACCCCTAGATTCTCACTCAGGTATTCTGGAGCCAACATAAAAAAAAGTGTAATAAAATAATTCTTTCAGACAAGTTTAGAGAGAAGTTTTCCCAGAAGACAGGATCCTGGCTGTGAGTCCCATAAAGTGTGTGCTTTGTCCATAACACAAGGAGCACAGGCATGAATGAATTTTATTTCATTGGACTAGCAGTTCAGAATACAGATAAGGCCAGGCGAGCCACTAAACTCTTAAATAAATGTTTTAGCCCTATCTAGAAGGGAAGGCGGCAATTGATTCCAATCTTTTCTGACAGAAAATCAGTTCTTTTAAAACTCCTGGGGCAGGAAACAGTAACAAAAAGGTTCTGTTTCTAATAAAAGTCCTAAAGGGCTGCAAAATAAAACATTGTCACTGGGAGATCACAGGCAGCAATTAACATGCACGTAATTTCCCAAGGTGCCTCCCTTCTCTGTCCCTCATGTCCCACCCCCCCTAAAAAAACAACAACACACACATAATATTGCTATGCTTTGTAATTTTACAAAATGATATTTTCTCATTGTGCATGCTGTCTTTCAAGATTTCCAAAGACACGGGAAGAGATCTTTTAATACCAAACAAAGCCAAATTGAATTGAAAGGATGGCATGAACATCCCAGCCATGACTGCTACTGTGTTTGTTAAGATGTGAAGGGATTTCCTTTTATTTAAACAGCTTAACACTCGTTAAGATCTGTGCATGCTCAACTCCTACTGGACTTGCAAGACATCACTGTGGCATAGTCGTTCCTCAAACTCAGGCGAGCGGGCATGAGGATACCTGGAGAGCTTGTTAAATGACAGCGCATTGAGCCCCACCCCCAGAGGACAGTACCTGATTCAGTGTTTGTGTCTGGGTGGGGCCTGAGGAGCTGCATTTCTTACAAGTTCCTAGGCAAGCTGAGGCTGCTGGCCCAGCCCTCCCCCCACCCCCGCTTTGAGAACCACCGCACGCGCATTAAGAATCACAGAAAATGTTCACTAAAAGGATGAGAATTTAACACCAGAAATGATCATGTAAAAGGTAGGATGATGTTTATAGCATTATCAGCTTCTCTATTGGATTCTCGTTTCCTCTTTGGACAGAGTTTATCTATCTCATTGAAAGTCTTAAAATTCCAGGTACCACTTGTCTAGCAGCCTCTCACCTAGTCCCTGTGCTCCCTAGTCCCCTGGGACCACACCAGTGGCTCTGGCATCCAGCTCTCACCATGCCTCAGCCCCGCTCAAACATTCCCAGTGGCTGGGCATTGCCTGTGGAGTAAGAGGAAGGCTCCCCAGCTGGCAGCGAGGCTGTCCTCCATTGGGTCCCATCACCTTGCCAGGTTCACTCCTCTTCCAGCCTTTCCACCAGCTTACACTATTGGCCATGTGCCAGACCTAGGCTCACCATGTCACTGGGCAAGAGCTTCCCCGCTCTGAGCCCGAGTGTCTGAGCAAATAGCAAGAAGGCAAAGAACTGTCCTGTGGACAGCTGGGCTGTGAATGGGAAACTGAGGATTGAAACAGAAACCACACGTTTTCCAACAACAGATCTGCCTGTGACCCACAGAACAAATAAAACTGTACCAAACCCAGACCAGGATGTTTGTCACAAACGATCCCAACTTAAATTCATCGAATACCTGCTCATTCAGATCTATATGTTCCAGAATAGAGCTGAGGACAAACTGACCCAACAGTAACTCCATATAAACTAGCATATTCCAAAGATGAGGGGGCTGGCTGTCCCCTCCTTAAGATCCCCCTTGGAGAAGCCGCACTACTTCTGCTCATGTGCCGGCTTCCTGGCTGCGGCAAGTGATACATCTAGCTTTGTTCACTGCAGGGACATTCCTGGTGGTCTTTGGCTGTTGGCCAACAAAAGTAGACAGAGTTTTTTTTGCTCAGATTAAATAAAATAACTCAGAGTGAATTGTCACTATGTGACTGATTAAGAGTTGGTTGGCATAGTGAGTTATAGATTTAAAGTTTCTTTGGTGGCAAAGGGGTGGGGCTATACAAAGATGGGCACACACCGCACGCTCCCAGATGGAGTTAGTGTCCCGCACCGCACCATTCCCATAGGAATCTAGACACGTAGAATATCCCACTCGCGCCGAGTGAGGATTCCCAGATAAGAAAAACTTCCTACGATTTTGGCCCAGGGATTTTACCCTCGGGACTCCCTCCTATCTGATCTCCTAATGACACCAGCTGTGCATGTATCAGCCTACCTGTCCACCACAAGCAGATAACTGATGCACAACAACCCCCAGTGATGATTGTAAGGATGAGTGAAGCAGGAGCCAGTTTTTCAGGCACAGCCTCCCCCACCTCCAGGCCTATCTGAGATCCATTCCTATAACATGCCAAATCCTTACCATGATGCCTGGTAGCTATTAGGAGCTCAATAAATATGCATTTTTTTCTTTTGTTAAAATCCCACCATCCTTTAAGAGCTACTCTATGGGCACTTAATGAAATGAAACCTCCACTCCTACCCCAAACGCACACAGGAAATTCTCCCTTGTTGAAAGCCCACCACACATTGAGTGGCAGCTCCCATGCCCGCCTCACTCCGGGCACGTGGCATCCTCCATGATTGCTAACCCCATGACTCAAGACCCTGCATCACCCATGTTTGCATCTCACATTGCACCTAGCATGGATCTTGCATTTCCTAAGGGCTAGCAATTTGATCGTGGACACCGTTGTTAATTTTAAAACTGAAATGCAATATCCTTGGGTTATGCATTCATTTGAGTAGCAGCAGTTTGCCTACATTTATTCTAAGTAGCATTGAGTAAAATTAACAAAAGCAGATGTCATAAAATCAAAAATTGGTTGGTGTTTCCCTTTTCCTCTCAAGAGGCTTCTCAAACACTCACAATTAGATGAGCTTTTTATACCTATTTAAAAGTAGAAATAAACCAGATGGTTCCTCAAGGCTCAAAAATGAATTAACTGAATACTTAAATCACTGGTCCTAATAAATTTCTTTTTCTCTAAGGAATGGTCTTCAGGGTGGAGATAATTGTTGATAACCCACAGTGAGTCACTTTTGTACAATGTCTAGAAGGTAGTAGTATGTGATATTTCAATTTTTGCAAACTCAAAGTTTCATTTTGTAAGTGTTCTTGTGGTATGAAGCCATGAGTCAAATGCCACATTCTGGCATTCTGAGGGAAATTTAAATCATGACATTAATTATTGTAACAAGATGCAGATATTAATTTCTAGAAACATTTTATGGCTTTAGCTTCACAAAATGTGGAGCTGTGCTGCAGAAGTAGATGAATGAGCTGATGCTTGGTCTCAGGAGATGGCATTTACCAGCAGTGAGAACATGGGCAAGTGACTTATTTCCCTGTTCCTCTGAAATAGAGGGGATAATAGGAACTTGGTTCTTGTGGGAACTGAACACCCTGAGAGTACTTAGTAAACTGCAGAGTGCTTCATAAATCTGGGTTACTATTTAGTCTGTTCATAGAGATGCCGTATGTCAGAGCAGGAAAGGTGCTCAGAGACCATCTCATATGTGGTAGTTACACTGGAGGAAATGGAGCCCAGGGTGGCAGTTGCTTATGAGAGAGTAGACAGATCAAAAGACCATCCTCATCTATATATATATAATAGAGAAATATGCTAATTAACCAGGTCAACTGGACAGGAGGAGGTTGTGCACGCAGCGTCAGGGGCAGGGTGGCACGGGCCTCCACGTGCCTGCACTGGGGGAGGGCCTGATCAGCAGCAGCCATGGCTGCTTCAAGGGCCGGAGACGGAGGCAGGGCCGGACCGGTGACTCGAAGGTGGGTGGTGCTACACTTCTAGTATTAGAAATAAGCATAAAGCTAACTTACAAGAAGTCAAATATTCATACTTTGCTAATATTTCTAATCCAGGAACACTGTTCTGAATTGAATTGTGTCCCTAAATATACATTGGACAAATATATATATGCACTAGTGGCCTGGTGCATGAAATTCGTGCATGGGGCGGGGGTGTCCTCAGCCCAGCCTGCACCCTTTCCAATCTGGGACCCCATGGGGGATGTCCAACTGATAGTTTAGGCTCGATCCTCAGGCCTAAACCAGCAGTTGGACATCCCTCTTGCAATCCTGGACCACTGGTTCCTAACCACTCGCCTGCCTGCCTGCCTGATTGCCCCTAACCTCTCTGCCTGCCTGCATGATTGCCCCTAACAGCCTCTGCCTGCCTGCCTGATCGCCCCTAACCACTCTGCCTGCCGGACTGCTTACCCCCAACTACCCTCCTGCCGGCCTACTCAGCCTCAACTGACCCCCTCTGCTGGCCTGCTCACCCCCAACTGCTCCCCCTGCCAGCTGATTACCCCCAAATGCCCCCCCAAGCCGGCCTGCTCACCCCCAACTGTCCCCCCTGCCGGCCTGATCACCCCTAACCGCCTGTGCCTTGGCCCCACCACCATGGCTTTGTCTGGAAGGACATCCAGAAGATCTCCTGATCTAATTAGCATATTACCCTTTTATTAGTATAGATATAGGTAATATACTAATTAGACCGGGAGACCTCCAGACGTCCTTCCGGACAAAGCCATGGTGGCAGGGCCAAGGCAGAGAGGCGTTTAGGGGCAATCAGGCCAGGAGGAGGGGGCAGTTGGGGGTGATCAGGCTGGCAGGGGGGGCAGTTGCGGGCAAGCAGGCCAGCAGGGAGGGCCAGTTGGGGGCAAGCAGGCTGGAAGGGGAGGCAGTTGGGGGCAAGAAGGCTGGTGGGGGGCAGTTGGGGGCGAGCAGGTTGGCAAGGGGGCAGTTGGGGGCAAGAAGGCCAGCAGTGGGGCAGTTGGGGGTGAGCAGGCCAGGAGGCAGAGTGGTTAGGGGCCATCAGGCAGGCAGGTGAGCAGTTAGAAGCCAGTGGTCCAGATTGCAAGAGGGATGCCCGACTGCCTGTTTAGGCCCGATCCCACAGGGGTCCCAGATTGGAGAGAGTGCAGTTCGGGCTGAGAGACACCCCCCTCCTGTGCATGAATTTTGTGCACCAGGCCACTAATATATATCCTAAACTTTAGGGTGGAATGTGACCTTTAGAGATAGGGTCTTTGCAGTGGTAATCAAGTTCAGATGAGGTCATTAGGATGGGCCCTAATTCAAAATGAGTAGTGTCCTTATGAAAACGGGAGATTTGGACACAAACACACATATACAGAGAGAGAGAGAGAGAGAGAGAGAGAGAGAGAGAGAGAGAGAGAGAGAGAGAGGATGCCATGTGAACATGAAGGCAGAGATCGGTGTGATGCTTCCGGAAGCCAAGGAATGGCGAAGATTGCCAGCCAACAACCAAAAGCTAGGAGAAGTGTACAGAGCAGACTCTCCTCACAGCGCTCAGAAGAAACCAGCCCTATAGGCCCCTGGATCTCAGATTTCCAGCCGCCAAGACTAGGAGACCATAAATTTTGTTGTCTAAGCCACCCAGTGTGTGGTACTCTGTTACAGCAACCCTTGCACACTTATATAGACACCGTGTTCTTTAATTCATATACTTGATATAACTGTTAACTGCATTTGGGGCATTTTCAAAAGGAGGTTTATCTACAAAGCAATTTAGATACCCTTCTTTCATTTTATCTTCACAAGAACCTTATGAGGTAAATAGGCACTAATATTCTAGTTTTATAGATATTTTAATATTATTTATTTAGACTCCACTACAAACAGAAAATATTTGAGGTGACAAAATAAAGGTTCTAATACAAATAAAATAGAAAGTAATTCATTAAAATAATTAAAACCTTGACAAAATATGGGATGGCTTTTCCACTGAGCCAAACCAGCGAGGGCTTTTGGGATGGGTTTTAAACCAATTACAGGGTCAGATACAAAGTATGAGAAAAATTACAAGAACTGATCACAAGTGACAGACTGAAGTTTCCTGGAAACTGAGGCCAAAAGGAAAGCACAAAGTGTCATAATAATAACTATAAACCAAAGTGATATTTTAGCATTATTTGGATTATCTCAATTACTTCTCACAAAAACTCTTTGCCCCGCATGTTGTGATTATCTCCATTTTGCGGATAAGGAAACTAAGAACTAAATTATATAATTTGTCTAAGATCATGCAACTGGTAAGTGGTGGCTCCCAGATTTACTCAGGCTAACTCCACTATAATTGCAAGCTGTCCTATTAATCTATCTATTATCCTGCTTCCATGTGCCAGACAAGATTCTCCTAACCCAACCTTGAGACAAACTTGCCATGAGTTCTATGTAAGGACCATGGAAGAACCTCAGGAATAAAGTCAATCATAGTATTACCTAAAATGCCCAGATATTTTACTGTAATTTACCTGCAACAAATATTAACTGAATACTTGCTATGTGTTTGGTGCATAGTATACATTCAATATAATGTGCCAAATATAAAAAACAGAATGATCACTAGCATGCTGGTTGCTGGCTATCAAAAGATAAATAAACAAGTCCTATTCCTGAACAGAGTAAGACAGACACGAAGGAAATCATTTGGCTATAGTGAGCTAAGGGCTCACTATTATGAAACACTAGGGTCCCAGTGCACGAATTCGTGCACCTTGAAAGGAACTGTGGGCCGCAAGGCTGGGGTGGGCACAGGGGCAGGTGTCAGCCCATCCTCCGCACCCACACCCGACCCCTCCAGCCACAGCCCCTGATCCCCTGTTTGCTGGCAGCCCCGCTCCCGCCGCCGCTGCTCCCACACACTGATAGCGCCAGCCCCGCTTGCACCTGCTGATGGTGCGGAGTGATTGGGGCTGGTGCCAGCAGTGGGTGCATGCAATAGCTGCTGCCCTGATCGACCCTCAGGAGCAGGGGGAGGTGGAGAAGCCCTCAGGGACGATTGGGGCTAGCAGCCTCTGCTCACACCCGCTGATGGCACTGAGCAATTGGGACTGGCACTGAGTGCCGGCAGCAGGTGCAAGCGCCAGGTGGGACCGCGGCGCGCGGGAGCAAAGAATTTTCAGTAACCATCAGAGGCTTTCCCTGATAACAGTGACCAGCACCCTGCCTTGGTCTGGCACCCCCACTTACCTGCTCCACCATCATGCCATGACTGATGCCTGACACCCGCCATGTTTCATGCTCTGCCACCTGCTGCCGATGCCCGCCATGTTCTGCATGCACCCCCTGGTGGTCAGCGCATGTCATAGTGACTGGTTGTTCGGTTGTTCAGTTGTTCTGCCATTCGGTCTATTTGCATATTAGGGGTTTTTATATATGTGTGTGTATATATATATATTTAGAGAGAGAGAGAGAGAGAGAAGACTGGGACTTTGAAGGTGAGTAGGCATTTAACAGTGAGCTTTCAGTAGGCTGCAAACTGAGGAGGAGGGAAAAGCAAAAACAGATGCAGGGAGGGAAGAGGCAGTAGGAGGAAACTGAGGGGGGACAGAAGATGCCATAGCAAAGGGAGACAGGGCCATATCAAGATGGGTTTTTCTATACTATACCACTTCATGAACATTTTTGAAGATGATTTTTCTTAAATTCTCTAGGAAACATTCAAAAAGTGGCAGAATTCTGTTTTCCTGCTGATTAGCTTCTCATTGCTGCTGTAATAAATGATCATCTACTTAATGACTTAAAAGAATACAAATTTATTATCTTACCATTTTCAAGTCAGAAGTCCCAAATTCATCTCACAGAGCTAAAATCAAGATATCATCAAGGCTTCAGTCCTATCTAGAGGCTCAGGAGAGAATCTTTTTTTCTTTTTGCAGCTTCTAGAGCAGGGGTGGGCAAACTTTTTGACTCGAGGGCCACAATGGGTTCTTAAACTGGACCGGAGGGCCGGAACAAAAGCATGGATGGAGTGTTTGTGTGAACTAATATAAATTCAAAGTAAATGTTATTACATAAAAGGGTACGGTCTTTTTTTTTTTAGTTTTATTCATTTCAAACAGGCCGGATCTGGCCTGCGGGCCGTAGTTTGCCCACGGCTGTTCTAGAGGTTGTCCATATCTCTTGGCTTGTGGCCCCTTTCTCCATCCTCAAAGAGAGCACATCTGGCCAAGTTCTTCTCATATTTCCACCTTTATGGTTCTCTCATCTGCTTCGCTTTCCATATTTAAGAACCTGTGTAATTACATTGGGCCCACCCAGATAATTCAGGATAATCTCTTCATCTCAAAGTCAGTTGACGGACAACCTTAATTCCATCTGCAACCTTTGCCATGTAACCTAACATATTCAGAGGTTCTGGGGAATAGGATGTGGACATCTTTAGTGGACCTTTATAATGTACCACACCTACAATATCTCAGGAAAGGAATTTTAGTCTCTCTGGGGTATGTTCCAGACAGTTCCCAATTCCAAGAGCTCAAGCCATTTTGCCTTCCATGGACACATGGAATCTGTATAGCAGTGTGCTAATTGGGCAAAGGGCCTTTCAAAGACCTTAGAAACTAGCTCCTTTTACATGTTACAAACCAAGGACATGACAACTGGTCATTGGCCTAAGTCAGATGCACCACTTTTGTTAAATTAAGTTCATTTCAATGTGCAAAGCCATCCTGAACATCAGCTGGTGACTCCCAAAGAGATGCAGTTTATGAGGTCTACATTTATATTTGTTTGCCAAGGTCAATATTCTTCAACCAAAATAAATGAATGGATAAAATGACCTCTCAAAGATCCTTACTTATCAACAGGTGTCTTCATTTCTAACTCTAAGCAATGCTACATTTTACCCACTGAATCATTTTTCTTAACTTCTTATCAATTCATTTTAATAGTCTCAGTGACTTCCAGGAGAAAAACCTATAATTTAATGATTAAGATACCATAAAATTTGTCAGTAATATTAATGTTGGAATTAGAAGTTTGGATTTCTCCTCTTTCTCCTCCAGCGTTGATGCTAATTGGTTGGTGGGTAGACCTGGCAAGCAGATGTGCCTGGCTCAGGCAAGGCAACTTGATAGAGAGGGCCTTTAAATGCAATTCCTAGTTCCACATGCTGAAGGTTAAAGGCAAGTTTATGTGCAGGAAGATCATGTGATGACATGAAAAGCAGAGTAGGTCAATAGAATGGAAATGAATTCTTGTAATCCCTAATTACCTTGAATTCAGACTTAATTAAAACTGAACATAAAACCAGAAGCCATGAGAATTGTTTTGGCAACATTTCAAGTGAAACTGAAGCAGCGTTGGATGTGAGTATGAGATATCAGAGCATTGAACTACTAACTTATATAAGTAGATTTGACAGTTTTGATGCATAGTGTCATAAAAGTCACCATAAAGTTTAACTTAAATATCTACTTATTCTCTATCTTGTCACCATAAAGGTATTTTAAAATGTTGCTTAAGAGAGTAGAGTTTTTCCTGTATTATTAAAACATTGATTTTAATAGTTCCAAAGACTTTTGATTTATGGCCTGTATCAAATTATGGATATTTATTATAGGAGACTCCATTTGTTAAGGTAATTGTTTGTTCTCTTAAATTGTAAACTGCATTTACCATAAGGGGTCAAACTCACTAGCCTTGTGATAATTAATTTACCAACCATGACCTCACTGAACTAGCTCTAATTAACTCAACTGGTAAAAATAATGGTGCAGATACTCTAAAAATTAGAGAATGGCGAAAGGCCATCCTCCTTGTAAAAAAATTATTTCACATGTAAGGCGGTGGTTCTCAAACTTTCCTGCACATTAGAATCGTCTGAGGGGTGATGAAGGAAACCCAGCCCAGGGCACATCCCAGAGCTAATGAATCAGAATCTCTGAGGTAAGACTCAGGTGTTGATATTTTTAAAGCGTCCCCAGGAGGCTCCAGGTGCTGCCAGTGCATAGCCAAGTTGGAGTGGTTTGTGGGCGGGCAGCATCAGCATTACCTGTGAACACATTAGACAGGATTCCAAGGCAAACTTCAGTCCTGCTAAATCCAAATCTGCCTTTAACCACATCCTTTGCACTTAACCCCATCTCCTGCGTTTAACTGTATCACCAGGTGGTTCTTCAGCCCGTTAAAGTTTAAGAAGGACACCTGGAACCTAGCAATGACTGTGACTCTGAACAACTATGCAACTTTGGCCAATTCATTTATCTTTACTGAGCCTCAGACCTTTATGGGTTAAATGATGCGGTTGGGCAAGGTCATACCTAATGTCGTTTGCACCCCTGAAATTTTAGGACCTTAATTTATTCAGTTGCTATGTATTCTATGTATTTATGGACTCTCTCCATTTTCCAATTCAGAGCATTAGAATGTAACCCCTACTGACCTGATAGTTTGGGAAAAGAGCAATCCATTGGCACATGTGTGAGTTAGGAGGCACTTACTTTTAATCACGGCCAGTGCTACTTTAGTTTTCCTGGAGCCACAAGTGACTTTTTGGAACAAGTCCATTGAATTTTCAACATAATGTACTTTACTTGCAGGCATACTTTCAAATAGAAGGGATAACGTTCAAATATTATGGCTTGATTGAGGATATTATTGCCTCCCCAGAGCTTATTTATACAATCTCTCTCATTATCATTCAGCCTTGCTATTTCACAAGGCCTTCTGAAAGCATCATTAATGTACTGTCTTGGAGGACACAGTCTGCCTTCAGTGGGTAGAAAAAAATATGCTCTCCTTGAGCCCATCCCTTCCCCGATGCCACTGGCAGTAAAAACTACATGAGACTTGCCGAAACCGGTTTGGCTCAGTGGATAGAGCGTCAGCCTGCGGACTGAAGGGTCCCAGGTTCGATTCTGGTCAAGGGCATGTACCTGGGTTTCAGGCACATCCCCAGTAGATGTGCAGGAGGCGGCTAATCGATGTTTCTCTCTCATCGATGTTTCTAACTTTCTATCTCTCTCCCTTCCTCTCTGTAAAAAAATCAATAATAAAAAAAAAAAACTACATGAGACTTAAAGGAGCCAGATATTTGTCTTGGATTTGCCATTGGCCAGCTATATGACCTTGAGGAGTTGACTGATAATATCTGTACCTGTTCCCCCCGCTACAATCAGAAGATTAGACTAAATAGACTTCATTTCTAACAGGTTGAGTCTATGCTTATTCTCTATGTATGGGCCCTTCAGTAGCATACATATATTGAATTCCTTATGATTCCTGTTTTCAAAATGGGCAGAGGACTAAGAAGAATTTAGACTCCTTGGGTTTTATCTGTGTTTTGCAGAGCCTCCTATCTTCCTACTAAATTTGAGGAAGATGAGTGTATCTTGGTTGCAAATAGGCCAATTTAAACAGAAAAGAAATTAATTGGAAAGCTATTTAGTGCTCACACAATGAATACCCAGGAAACCACAGGTATGAGAAGGGAGATTGAGAGTGTGACAGCAGTAGGTGTCCTGAGAGCATAAACCATATGCTCATGCAATTTACTTGTGCCTTTAGGACCTGCTTGGGCTCAGTTCCAGAAATACTAGATGATGAATGCTTTTTATTAGTCAGTGTAATCAGTGCTAGCTGCTGTTACAAACAGCTCCCAAAGCTCAGTAGTTTTATGCAATAAAAATTTATTTCTCATTCATATCCCAGTTCAATGTGGGTTGGGTATCTCTCCTGCAAACAATGTCTCAGTGATCTGGGACCCTTCTATCTGCAGCACAACTATGTCCCATTCCTTTACTTCCAGCCCCATAAACAGAGAAAATATACACATGGAATGTTGTATGTAATGTGCTATTTCACACATGGCCTCAACCCACCACATGGCTTCAACCTAAGTATAAAGAAAGGCTGTCCAAAAAAATTGTCTTGATGCTCATAAAAAAACAGGAGCCCTGGCTGGTTTGGCTCAGTGTATATAGCATCGGCCTGCAGGCTGAAGGGTCCCAAGTTCAATTCCGGTCCAGGGCATATGTTTGGGTTGCGGGCTCGATCCCCAGTAGATAGCGTGCAGGAGGCAGCCAATCAATGATTCTCTCTCTTCATTGATGTTTCTATCTCTCTCTCCTTCTTCCTTCCTGTCTGAAATCAATTTTTTAAAAAAAGAAACAGGAGAGGGAAGCATCTGGGCAGGCTTGTCATAGTTCTCCTGAGCATGCCTGACTTATGGCTGCGTGGCTTACCCAACATCCAGTTCACAATGGGCAGCTGAGGTCACATCAGCACTCACAGCCTCATGGGCAAGAATTCAGCATCCACTTAAGAATCATTAATAGGTTAAGAACTGTTTTCTCAAAATGTTAATTGATGGAAAGGGTACAGTGTATCTCAAAATTTCTATGAGCCACCTCTGGTTTCTCTTATCCAACTGCCACAAAATATATAAAGATTTATGGGGTATAATGGAACAAAGAAAGAGCTGTTTGCACTGCAGCCAAGAAAACATTCTCTTGTTCCGAGTCCCATTTTAAACCTTTTAACTGTTGGGGTTGGGTGGTAAAGGGTTGGAGCAGCACGCTGAAGGGGAGTGTAGCCCTTGCATTTGTCTCCCTTGGCAGTAAGAGGCTGAACATAAGCAACCCAAAATTTTTTGCAGGAGAAAAGCTCCAATATTTTCCATGGACTTATCTCACATTTTGTGAACTACGGATCTTGACCAAGGTGTTCATTAGATTCTGTTTATGTGCCAGACACTGTTCTAATTACTTTACATTAGTTAAGTCTTTTAAGCATCACAAAAGCCCTATCCGGTTCTTACTGTGGTTATTGTCACTTTACATATGAGGAAACAGAGACTCCGGGAGTTTAAAGTAATATGCCAAGTTCACACACAAAGGTTTAAGTGCTGGTATTGAAATTTAAACTAAGCCCTCCACTGTACTCCTTCCCTAAAGTAACTAGTGTGTTTGCAATTTGCCATTCTCCAGCCTCATTCATTAATATAATGAAACAGAATGGTTTTGTTTGGGTTGGTTTCTTAGTTTGTTTTATTTTTATTCTTTTTTGGCCTTGAGCAATTAGAGAGATGAAATTACCATTTATTGAGATGGGGACAGAAAGTAATCAAGCCCTAACTGGTTTGGCTCAGTGGATAGAGTGTCGACCTGCACACTAAAGGGTCCCAGGTTCGATTCCAGTCAAGGGCATGTACGTTGGTTGCGGGCACATCCTGATCGATGTTTCTAACTCTCTATCCCTCTCCCTTCCTCTCTGTGAAAAATTAATAAAATATATTTTTTAAAAAAGAAAAGAAAGTAATCAAAAGCTGTTTCTGAACATATTCAATTTGAGATCCCTATAAGACATCCAAGTAGAGATACTGAGTGGACACTTGAATACAGGAGTGGGTACAGTAGACTTACAGTTGTAAGTATGTGAAACACAGTTTGTTCTTGTATTATTATTGATTTATTGTTGTATTATTTACTTGTATTATATAAACCTACTTTTGTCCATCTCTGTATATCAGCCTAGATTTGGGGGAGAACAATCAGCTGATTTGGGATGGTTAGCATATAAATAATATTTTAAATCATGAGATTAGATGAAAGGTTGACACACCTGTGAGATTAAGTTGGTAAAGGTTACTGCTGTCGCTGCCAAATTAAAGCAAATTCAATGCTTATTAGAAAAAAATTTAATCAAGTATATGTGTGCATATCAGTTTCCAGGAGCTCCTCTATCCATTTGTCCCAGTAAAGAAACCACATTGAAAAAAGCAGCTTTCACTGGAGTCTCACCTGGTTACACTTAGGATTGTCCAGGATCACTCTCTAAGAGCCTTCACCAAGCCTGCGTACATCAAGAACGGACACAAAATGGAGAATTAAATCCTATCCTATATAATAAAAACCTAATATGCTAAGTTTCAGACCATTCGTTCAACTCTTCAACCAGTCACTGTTATGCACACTGATCACCAGGGGGCCGATGCTCCAACTGGTAGGTTAGCTTGCTGCTGGGGTCTAGCCCATCTGGACTGGGTGACATGGGCCAGACACACCCTGGAGCCCTGCCCAGGTCCCTCCCTGGCCCTGATCGTGCACTGATGGGGTCCCTCAGCCTGGCCTGCACCCTCTGGCAATCTGGAACCCCTCAGGGGATGTTGGGGAGCCACTTTGGCTCAATCCCCACAGGCCAGACCGAGGGACCCCACCAGTGCATGAATCCATGCACCAGGCCCCTAGTAGCTATATAAGAGGAATTCCTTCCTTTGCATCTTGCAGACTTTGACAGTGGTACCAGTATCTGTGATACTCACTACAATGGTTTGTTTTTAAACTCTTTTAGCATGGAGAGTGAGATTCTGTGACTTCTACTTGGCCCTTCCTACTACAATAGTCTTTCATCAAAGACCCAGGAGACAGTAAGGGAATTCTCATAACTGTTGAGACATCTATTCTAACTATGTATTCTAAAACTGAGAAAATAAATATGGGATGACTTTGTATCCCACAAACTTCATATGTGAAGTAGATTTGGGTAAAATCTCTATTTATGACACAATTCCAGTGAAAACACTACTCTGAATCCTCAGAAAGTGTCCAGTGACCCCCAAAATGAAGGACATGTCCATTTTCTCAAGTGACAATTAGTCCCTTTGCAAATACTAGAACACAGATTCACAGTATTTACTTGTTATATTATTGTAAGGGCTTCAGAGGTATATGCCCTTATTTCAAGGGATTCCGTCTCTCTGAACTGATCCCTGTATGAGAAGCTAGTAGAGTAGATTATATTGTAACTCTCTTGCAGTGACTTATGCCAAACTTCTGTTCAAGAACTCTGGAGGGGTATGTTTTAGTCTTTGCCTAATACAAGTCCTCGGGCCAGTTTTCACTTCAGTTACCCACTGACAGATCACCCATTGAGAAAGGTCTCTGCAGTCAGATGTTTCTGAATACTAAAGAGCCCTGTTGTGCAGTGTGATAATCAGTTCCATTTTGCCTCTGCAAGTTAAGTACTGTTGTTGGTCCCTTCCCAATCCTAAACCTTCCCACTCCCCATTCCCTATTGAAATCTGGAAGTTCATTTTAATTGCAGCACCACAGTCCAGCATCCTCAAACTACTAAACAGTTTTTCAAAACAATATTTGCCAAAAGATCTTAGTAAAGAGATTTTATTGTGGGTTAGTGTTAGGGTTTAGGGTTAGGGTTACGGTTAGGGTTAGGTTTTAGGGTTAGGGTTAGGGTTAGGATTATGGTTAGAGTTTAGGGTTAGGGTTATGGTTAGAGTTTAGGGTTAGGGTTATGGTTAGGGTTAGAATTTAGGGTTAGGGTTAGGGTTAGGATTTAGGGTTCAGATAGGGTTAGGGTTTGGGTTTAGGGTTACGGTTAGGGTTTAGTGTTACAGCTTAAGGTTAGGGTTAGGTTAGGGTTTAGGGTTTAGGGTTTAGGGTTTGTGTTTAGGATTAGGGATAGGGGTTAGGGTTAGGTTTTAGGATTTGTGTTAGGTTAGGGTTAGAATTAAGGGTTAGGGTTTGGGTTAGTTTTAGGGTTAGGGTAAGGGTTAGGGTTAGGGTTAATTTATGGTTGAATGCTAGAATTTAGGGTTTGAGTTAGGGTTAGGGTTAGGGTTAGGGTTAGGGTTTGGGTTGGGTTTATGGTTAAGTTAAGGTAGCCTTTAACTGTAACCTTTAAGAGGTATTTACTACACTATATTTTTAACATGGCTGGGAATAGAGTCCTAATGTTTATTGTCTACTCTTTCAAACACCAGCATTCAATATTTCCCAGGCTTCTTTTAAATTTTAAAAATTTGCATTGGCAACCATATCATCAGTTCTCAATGAAAATGTCTTTCTTCTCCATGTTTACATTAAAAAATACTTGATTTCAGTCTATTCTCTAAGAGTTGTGCTAAAAGCATCTCAGTACTGAAATTAGCATAGGCTTTGTCTAATGGTTTCTTGTGAATAGGATTTTTTCTCTCCTTTGCTTTACTAACCATTATCACTGCCTCTTAATATAAAATTGCTTGGGACAATTAAACCTGCCTCTTCTGAAAGTCTAACCCTAACCTTAAGCTATAACCCTAAACCCTAACCCTAACCCTAAACTTAAATTTAACCCTAACCCTAACCTTAACCCTAAAACCTAACCCTAACCCTAAACATGAACCCTAACCCTAAACTTCTTTAAGTCACATAGCCAAGTTTGCCTATAATTTTATATGTTTCAGGATAGAGCCAAGGTCCCTGAATATAATCACAAAAGAAAAACCCTACAGAGCTTTTGCTAGAAGTTTGATTGTGTGCTAAAGAAAACTGGAAGTTTCTCCCTCTGAATTAGGCTAGAAGTGGAGGTTTTCTGACTCCCAGTACTCAATGCCAAAGTTTAGAAGGCCAATGAATTTTGTCTTAAGGGTCCAGGAATACTTGACGGTTCTTAATGAGATTGATAATAACACAATCTTGTGGCCCAGCCCCTCACCCTCTACAAAATGTTTTCTCCTGCTGTTATCTTGTTCCTCTGCACTGTCTTCCACATCTGGCTCAAAAGAGCAGGTCAGAAAGTCAAGATTACTGGGCCAAGTTAGGATTAAAATTGTACTGCTATTAGTAATGGTAGACCAACATCCCGCTACAGTCAATTATAAAAGATGTACAACTTTTTTTTTGAAAATGTACCAGGAAACTACAATATAGCAAAGAATTTCCTGGACCAGAGGAGGCAGACTGCAGTTAGGGCTACTTTTCTCTTGAGGGCCTTTGTCAATTCCTAACGGAAGGCTAAGAAGCTAAATTGTGCTTTTGAGAGACTCCAGAGGTAGGGGACCAGGATTGGAGTACAGAACCCTTCCTTCCCGCCTCCCCCCGCTTCAGGGGGCGTATCTGCTCATTTTGAATTGAAATTATGAAATAAATTTATCTGAGTCCATTAGATGAAATGGAATTGGACATGGAATTTGGTGATCACTGACTCTAAGGTAATGCACAAGAACAATGTCAATGAGTCAGGAATTGATGTATCTTCACATAGTCCAGGGAAAACTAATATTTAGGGTAACTATTAAACGCATGGTAAAAGAGAATATCACTTCCATGTTGATTGGGTAAGGCGCTACAGGTAAAATAATTAAAATATTTTAAAATTCAATAAATTTAAAATATTTAATAAATTCAGAGGCAACAAAGAAGAGTGAAAGAAAAAAGACACTGGGAAAATTAGAAAGCAGTTAATAAGATGGTGACAATCCAAAATATACTATAAATGTCATTAAGCATTAAAGGAAATGTTTCTGTTTAATCTTTCAAAATAGATGGACTCTCAAAAAAAGCATACCGTGAGGACAGTTTATTTATGAACCAGGAATTTATAAATGTGTAATTGCAGATGATAGGGCAGCAGCTTGGAGCCCATAACATGTAGTTAAAGTAGAGATTCAAGATAAAGTGAAATGACTTGCATGTGTGCAATGTACCATTTTTTCCAGGAGTCCATTGGTTTGTTTTTCACCATATGAACTCAGTGCCCATGTGTCCATGGTTTCAAAACAACAAATCAAAACATAATAAGCCCTTTTAAAATGGCTTTAAGCCTAGTTTATTTCACCCTTTATATAGAACAGAGCATCTGTTTAATGAACACCAAGCATAAGGCAGGAAATATGGTATACAAGATGAAAAAGAAAGTTTGCCCATAAATCATGTTAGTAGAACCAGTTGTTTTGCATAAGGGGCAAATAATGTTTGTAGACATTCTGCAATCACAGATTTGAGAAAACTGCCCTGGGAATCTCAGTTCACGTGATGCAGCCACATGGACCTCTGCCTTCCTTGAACATTCCGGGCACCTCCTCCCTCAGATTGTATATGATACCTGTTAGGCCAATTGATTAGCAGTATCACTAAAGTCCATTATTTTATGTTATGTGTTTATATTTCTGTTTCAGTTGCCTATGGCTGCAAACAAACCACCTGAAAATTTAGGGGCATAAACCAGTAACAGTCACCTATTATCTGTCAACTAGAGGCCTGGTACATGAAAATTCATGCTCTGGAAGGGGGGAGGGGTCCCTCAGTCCGGCCTGCCCCCTCTCACAGTCTGGGAGCCCTCAGGATCAGGAGGCGACCTGGCGATCAGGGGAAGGTGACGCCCCCATCACACCTCTGCTGCTGCCACTGCCGCAGCACAAGCCTTGGCTGGCCCTGGTTACCTGAGCCTTGGGCGGCCCTGGGCAGCTGGGGGGCTGAGGGGACTGGGGGACTCCGGAGGCAGGCATGCAACAAGGTGGGGCTGAGGGGACTGGACACCGCCATCTTGTGGCTGTGGATGCTGCCATCTTTGAGGGCATGGCAGTCAATTAGCATATTCCCTCCTTATTGGCTGTGGGCACCACCATCTTTGAGGGCAGGGCAGTCAAATAGCATATTCCCTCCATATTGGCTGTGGGAGCTGCCATCTTTGCAAAGGTGTGAGGGTCAATTAGCATATTCCCTCTTTATTAGATAGGATTATGTGGCTTAACTGTGGAGTTCTGCCAATCTGGCTTGTAGTCTCTCTTGTGATTGCAGTCAGAAGCTCACTGGACATGGAATTATCTGGAGGTCAAACTGAAATAGCTTGTTCTCTCCATGGGGCCTCTTCTAGTGGCCCAAGCTCTTACATGGGGAGCTGGATCTCAAAATGGTGGTTTAGAGCCCCCAACAACTGCTGAAATGAAAGCTGCCTGGGCGCATATAGCACAGAACATTACTTCTACTACCTTCTATGGGTTAAAGCAAGCCATGGGGCCAGTGTCAATTCAGTGTGGGAAGGGACTGCACAGGATTTGACTACCAGGAGGTGTGGTTACCTGGGGTCATCTTTGGAGACTGGCTGCCCCAGGTTCCTTCTGGATATTTTGCATAGGTGAACTTCTTTGGGTTTGGATATTGCACTAGCCTCCTCTCTGGCCTCCTTGTCCCCACCCATGTGCCTCTTCAGGCTACTTTCCTCTGCAGCTAGAAAGATCCCATTAAAAGGTAAGTCAGATCAGGTGAGTTCTCAGCTCAAAACCCACCACTGGTTCACACTCAGAATAAAGCTGTAGATGTTACCACCTACAATGTCCTACATGGCCCTTCATCTCCGCCCCCTGCCCCTTGTTTTCCCTCGTCTCCTGCTACTTCCCTCCATTCACGTGACTGCAGTCACATGGACCACTGTCTTCCTTGAGCATTCAGGCACCTCCTCCCTCAGGGTCTCTCCATTTGCTGCTGCCTCCCCTCGGGACACGTTTCCCACATATTCTCTAGGTTCACAACCTCACCTCTTTACAGTCTTTACTCAAAGGCCACCTCCATGAGGACTTCTCTGACCACCATCTTTAAATGGGCTGCCTACTCTCCACGTGCTTGTTACTCCATGTCCCCATTCCCTGGTTGAGTTATTTTTTCCAAAGCACAGTTCACCACCTAACGTGCTATATAATTTACTGACTTATTTTGTATATTTTCTTTACTACCCACATGAATGTAAGCTCTTTGATGGCAGTGATTTTTTTATAACAACTTTATAGAGAATAATGAACATACCATAATATTCACCCTTTCCAAGAGTACAATTCAGTGGTTCTTTGTATGTTGACAGAATAGTTAGTGCAACCATCACCACTTTAGCATTAGATCAATTTCATCACCCTAAAAGAAACCCCCTTACTCATTAGCCGTTAGTCCCCATTCCAACCACCTCCAGCTCCTGACCAAGCATAAGGCAGGAAATATGACAACCATTAATCTTCTTCCTGTCCCTCTGGATTTGCCTATTTTGAACATTTCATATAAATTGAATTATATAGGAAGTGGTCTTTTGCATCTGGCTTTTTTCACTTAGTATAATGTTTTCAAGGTTCATCCATGTTGTAGCATGTATCAGTACTTCATTCTTCTCATGGCTGGATTATCCCATTATATGGACAGGCAACATTTTGTTTATCAGTTAATTAGTTGATGAACAGTTGAGTTGTTTCCATTTTTGAACTATTATGAATAATGCTGCTATGAACACGTTTTTATGTAATCATATGTTCCCATTTCTCTTGGGCTATATACTCAGGAGTGAAATTGCTGGGTCACATATTAACTCTATGTTTAGCTTTTGAGGAACTGCCAAACTGTTTTCTGTAGTAACTGCACCGTTTAACATTCTCACCAGCAATGTACAAGAGTTCCAATTTCTCCACATCCCACTCAACACTTTTCACATCATCAGTATCATTGTTATTAGAGTTATTTTTGTTGTGGTTTTGATTAGCATTTCTCTAATGGCTAATGATGCAGAGCATCTTTTCATGTGCTTGTTGACAAAGGGGTCTTTTTTGGAGAAATGTCTATTCAATTTATTTGCCCATGCTTTATTTGTCTCTTATGATGAGGTGTTAACAGTTTGTTATGTATTCTGAATGCAAATCTCTTATAAGATATATAACTTACAATTATTTTTCCCAATTGGGTGGTAGTCTTTTTACTTGCTTGATGATGTCCTTTGTAGCACAAATGTTTTCATTTTGATGAATTCCAGTTTACCTGGTTTTTCTTTGGATGCTTGTGCTTTTGGTATCTTATCTAAGAACCCATTGCCTAACACAAGGTCACAAAAATTGGTCCTGTTTTCTTTGAGAGTTGTATAGCTTAATCTCTTACATTTAAGTCTTTATTCCACTTGACTAATTTTTGTATATGATGTGAAACAAATGAATATTTGCAAGTTGATATTCAATTTCCGCAGTACCATTTGCCCAAAAGTATTATTTTCTCATTGAACTGTCTTGTCACTCTTGTCAGTTGACTATAGGTATATAGGTTTATATTTTAACTCTAGTATATTAATAATCTATGTGCTTTTCTTATGCCAGTACTATTCTCTCTTGTTGCTATAAATTTGTAGTAGTTTTGAAAAAGAAAATGTGCATCCTACAACTTTGATCTACCTTTTGAAGTTTTTTTGTTTTATTTTGTTTTTGCTATCATTGGCCCCTTGCATTTCCAGATAAACTCTGAGTTCAGGTTGTCAATTTATTCAGAAATGAAAGTTAGAAATTTGATAACGATTGCACTGAATCTGTAGATCAATTTGGAGAGTATGGTTATCTTAACAATATTAGATCTTTCAATCCATGGATATGGGATTTCTTTCCAATTACATAGATCTTTTTAAATTTCTCTCCACAACGTGTTTTTTTTTTTATTTTCAGTGAACAAGTCTTGCACTTCTGAATAATGTTTTCTGATAGCTTGTAAACCTTACCCTGCCCTCTGCCCCTTTCAGCCCCACATCTGGTCAAACTGATAAGAGCTGTGTGCTTCCTTTGGCCCTAGTGGGAAGTTCAAGCCATGTACAGAAATACTCACCCCAGCTCCACCCCTAACTCTTGGAAAAATCCAACCCAGTCTTCTTTCCCAGATCTTTAAAGCCATTTAGACAAGCTTGGGAAACCTACCTCACTCTTCCAAGAAAGCTTCATGTGAGTAGTAAGTCATTTCATAATCTCTAGTATATATTTGGCATCATTAGTCTTAACATCTGAATCAAATTTTGGGTGAGAATACATCCTGCCTCAACAGAGTGCTCACAACAATTTATTTGAATAAATTTATTCTTAAATATATTTTATGCTATTACAAATGAAATTTGTTTTCTAATTTAATTTTCAGATTTTTTTTTCTAGTGTAGAGGAATTGATTTTTGCATATTGGCCTTGTATCCTGCAACTTTGTTGAACTTATGAGTTCTAACCATTTTTCACAAGATTCCTTAGGATTTTCTATACACAAGATTATATAGTCTGCAAATGTTTGACCTTAGAGTTCTCCAGACCTTTTCAGTCAATCTGTGTATATAGGGAGACATTGAGATGTAGTTTTGTCATCTGCAGCACTGTGGCCATCCATCCACCCACATCCCCTCTCTTGGTCCACCAACTAAGCATTTACACGACACTCATCCTCTTTCCTCTCTTCACTCCTTCAGCAAACCTGGCAGAGTGGATCGAGAGACTATGAGCAACTCATCACAAGATTCATCCTCGGTGTGATATATCTTGACTCAGAAACTGACATAGTGCACAGTAAATTATGTTGAGCCATCCAGTAGAATTGCAGTCACTATAGCTGTCTCAGAAGACAGAAAGAATTTGTAGCACAGAGTGGTGAAGGGGGTGTGTTTCCTTCTCACTTGTGAAAACTAAAGCTAGTTTTTCTTAAGTCTCAGTTGCTATCCACAGAGATTTGGAGCAATCCCTGCCATCTCAGTAGTCAATACACTTAGTCCTGCTGATGCAGAATTTTTGGACTGGAACACATGGTGTTCCCCTGAGCAGGATGTCCGGGATTCTTTGTCTGCTGGAGTTGAAGAATGAATCCACGGACAGGTGATATAGTAAAGGTGGAGATTTATTAAAGAACAAGTATAGACTCCCACGTGGGGAGGGGGAAAGGGTCCCACTGAGTTCCTTTTCCCTATGGCTTATAAAGGCTACAGATCTTTGTGTCTTGATAGCCCCTCTGATTGGTCACTATCCCCTTAGACTGGTTACCATAGTAACTCCTGGACTCAAAGGTCTAACCTCACATGGGACATGTGAAGCTCTCCATCCTTCCCCACTTCCTTATTGTTTTCCTGTTCCCTTTGGGCTTTCTTCTTCTCCTTCTGGATGAAGGAAGAGCTTCCTTCCCTTTATTTTGTAAATATAGACCTTTTGCTGTTCCCAGCTCCCTCATTCTATGGAAATGTACCTGTTGCAGCTTTTCAGCTCCCCTATTCTATGGAAATATATACCTTCTGCTGCTCTGCAGCCCTGTGCTTCTTCCATGGTCCTCTTAATTTCGAAAATTTCCTAAATCTGTCTTTTTCACCCCTAAAAATTCTTGTTTCACTGCAAAGCATCTTTTCCCAAAATGTATTCCACGGACCCCAGTAGGTGTGAGGTGGTCTCTGATGGAAGGCATTCCTGGTCAAATAATTCTAGATACCCTGCATTCCATAGACTCCTGTAGGAGACAGGCAATGCCTATTACCATAGTAAGGCCTCTGGGGTTTTCTGCTAGGAAAAAAAAATCATTCCATTTTGTTTCTCAATGTGTTTGTATCACAGAACTCTTTTTCGCATACTTATCTCTTTGAACCAGTGTCCCATGGAATACCCTTTGGGAAACACTATTGTATGCTGATTTTTGGATTTGTACACAAATCCAATTAACTTCCCTCCAGACTTTGGGAATCTGAGGAAGAGCTAATGGGTATTGCATTTTCTTGCTAAACTGTTTCTTGCATAGTGACTCTGCACCAAATTATACTGGAAATGCAAGTGCTTTTCATAAACAGTGAAGCAGAAACCTTCACCAAAGGCTCAATCCTTATGTTGAAAGAATATGATGTTGTTAACATTAGAATTGCAGATATTTTTTCTCTCCAGTATATCCCAAACATATAATTTTACATTTGAAGAAGCATATTTCAGATGAACTGCATAACATTTTTTTTACTTCAGTGACAGAATTAATCACTTTCTCTCTTTGCTTTACTTTAAAGGGGGTTGAGGAGGAGGAGGAATACCAGAAAGTTAAGCTGTTTATTTTGAAAACAAATATAAAATTTAAGTTTCCTCAGGAAGGAAATGATTGAGAGTAGTGTTGAGGTGTGATTAGAAGATAATAAGATGGGGAGGGGAAGGAAATTCTGGGGAGAGAAATGTGCGTAAAGGTAGAGAAGTGTGGGACAGTGTGACCAGCTGTGGTCTGGGTGCAAATGAGGCTGGAGAGGAGATAGGCCTCTTCTGGATCGGGAAAGGCTCTCTATGCTGTTAGCAGCCTTAGACTTTCCAGTAAAGCAAAAGGAGCTTTTGAGGAATATTTTAGGAGTGGGCTGGGACTGATTTACATTGCAGAGCCATCACTCTGGCTGCCTGGTAAATTAAAGGTTGGGACAGAGAGATGCAGATCTGATAAGGTGGACAGGTGAGAAAGCTACTGCACTATTCCATGGCAAATAAATGACAAAGGGTTGAACTAAGAAATGGTGGAAAGGAATTAGAGAGGAGGGGACAGATACGAGTGATGGTGAGGGGTAACTGATTGGTACAAGGGTTGAGGAGACATGAGCTAAATCCAGTGAGTGATATCACATTGGCTCATCTCTCTCTGTGTGGGTCAGTATAAAGAGCCCTGCACTGAGGGATCAGGAGATTACAGTGCTGCCACTTTCTGCCTCTTTGAACTTGACTGTTCACCTCTCTGGGTTCAGGCTGTTTGATAAAGTCAAACAGAGGGGCTAACTCCCAGCCCTGATATCTTAGGAATTCATTCTATGTTCTAATCATGGTCTCCATAAAATGAAAAACCATCATGCACTTACTATGTTCTACCTTATTTACATATTTCGCTGATTCTCAGTTATTACCTAAAAACCTAACAAACCATCCCAAAATGCGGTGTTGGGATAATTCATTATTATTTCTCATGGTTCTATGGGTTGACTGGGCTGAGCTGGGGATTGTAATTGTTTCTCATGCTGGAGCTATTGTCATCTGAAGGCTCAATTGGTATAGTTGACAGACATGGAATTCAACAACGAAGACGTGGTGATCTTATGTAGAGGTCTTCAGAGAGCAATGGAGAAAGGAGTCTGGGCCTGGGGTGAGGAGCTGGAGGCAGAGTAAAATAGATGTGGGGCCTGTAGAGGGCTCTGTCAAGCTATGAGCTGGGAAGTATATGTGCCACCTCCCTTTGTGGTGTTGTCCAGCACTCAGAGCAGAGTCGGTCACTCCGTCCTCTGAGCACCCACCCACCTCCACTATTGCACTCAGCATTTTATTTTAGTGAGCTTTCCTCTCTCACTCTGTCTTCCCACTGGACTGTGAGCTCCTGCAGGTGAGAGGCTTCATCTTGTCACTCGACATACTCCTTTTTCCCTACCCTCGGCACAGGCTGAAAGGTAAGTGTCAGAGGTCTCTTCTCTATTTATGTTGGTTAGGGAGGGCAGGGGGACATGCATGAGTTCAGGAAAGCATCTATGCGAATATCCTGTGAAAGAAACTGACTGCTGCTCACTAGGCCCTCTTAACACAAAAGAAGGGAATGACTGGCATTTTCTGGGTTCTGGTAGTGTGTGGTGGTGGGAAAATGTGTGTGGTGAGGCACGATATTGGTTTTATGGTCCAGCTGTGGTGGAGAGGTGGTGAATGGGTGAGAGCAGCGGTTCTCAACCTGTGGGTCTCAACCCCTTTGGGGGTCAAACGACCCTTTCACAGGGGTCGCCTAAGACCATCGGAAAACACATATATAATTACATATTGTTTTTGTGATTAATCACTATGCTTTAATTATGTTCAATTTGTAACAATGAAAATACATCCTGCATATCAGATATTTACATTACGATTCATAACAGTAGCAAAATTACAGTTATGAAGTAGCAACAAAAATAATTTTATGGTTGGGGGTCACCACAACATGAGGAACTGTATCAAAGGGCCGCGGCATTAGGAAGGTTGAGAACCACTGGGTTAGAGCATTTTGTGAAGGGGAGACTCATATAGAGTGAGAGGAACTCTAGGCCTGCTGGGTCTATGATATATGCCAAGTGCCCATTTTCTCACAATCAAACAGCATGAAATTTGAGGGTGCTTCTCCATTTTCCTTTTTTTTTATCCTCCTTATAAAAACGGTATTGTCATGGGACCTCTTAAATACTGTTCCCTCCTCCCCAGCCCCGCTGGAGCTGCCCTGGCTCAGGCTTCCTTCCTCTATCACCTAGACTCTTGCAATACATCCCCTAATCCACATCCTGCCTCCTGCACCTTATTCTCCCTTCTCACCAAGGCAGCCATCCAAAAATTGAAAGGGGAAAAGAACCACCCAGTAAGCTTGTGTCTTAGTCAGATCGGGCTGCCATAACAAAATATGACATACTGGGTGGCTTAAACAACAGGCATTTATTACTCACAGTTCAGTAGGCTAAAGTTCAAGATCAGGGGCCAGCATGGTCCATTTCTGAAAGAGCTCTCTTTTTTTTCTTTTTTTTAAAATATATTTTATCGATTTTTCACAGAGAGGAAGGGAGAGAGATAGAGAGCCAGAAACATCGATGAGAGAGAAACATCGATCAGCTGCCTCCTGCACATCTCCCACTGGGGATGTGCCCACAACCCAGGTACACGCCCTTGACCGGTTTCGGCCTGAAAGAGCTCTCTTATTGGCTTGCAAATAATCACCTTCTTCCTGTGTCCTCACCTGACAGAGGGAGGAAGGGAGAGAGGGAGAGAGGGAGAGAGAGAGAGAGAAAGAGAGAGACCTGTGATGTCTCTTCTTATAAAGGCATTAATCCCATCATTAGAGCCTAACTGTCATGATATCATCTAACCCTAACTATTTCTCAAAGCCCCATCTCCAAATACCATCATATTGGGCATTAGGTCTTCAACATACAAAACTGGGGGAGACAATTCAATGGATAGAAGCTCATGAAAATACAGATTTCTGGATCACACACCCATAGATTAGGATTCAGTAAATCTAGGGATTCAGTAAGTCTAGGATGGGGCCCAGGGACCCAGATTTTATCAGGTTTCCTAAGAAATTCTGAAACACAGAATCTGCAGACAGATTTTTAAGAAACACACAGTGCTACTTATCTGGGCTTCCTGCTGCAATCACAAAGTAGCATTTAAAAATCATCAGTTCTAGGCATTGGCCCAGGTCAGTTTAATCAGAATCTCTGAGGGCGGGGCTGGGCATCACGCTCAAAGGTCACCAGGCGATTTTTACATGTATTCAGGGAAAAGAAGCAACACTTCTGTGGTGTCATGAAGCAGTGGTTTTGAAATTGTGTGTCATGACTCAACAATGAGTCTTAAAATCATAGTGGGTTGCCAGCAGCAATTTTCTTAATGAAAGAATAGAATATTAAAAGAAAAAAAAAGAGTGAATAGTAAAAGTAACTATTATTTTGTGGAACATAGTGATACAGAATTTTTGGACTGGAACCCAGATTCTTTGTCCACCGGAATCAAAGAATGGACAGAAGGTGGCATAGCAAAGGTGGAGATTTACTGAAGATCAAGTACAGACTCCCACATGGGGAGAGGGAAAGAGTCCCACAGATGGGCCTCCCACGTTGGGGGGGGGGGTCCCACTGAGTTTCTTTTCCCTGTGGCTTAAAAAGGCTGCAGAGCCTAGTGCCTTGATATCCCCTCTGATTGGTCACTATTTCCTTAGACTGGTCACTACAGTAACTCCTGAGCTCCTTCCTTATTGTTTTCCTATTCCCTTTGGGCTTTCTTCTTCTTCTGGATGAAGGGCTTCCTTCATTTTATTTTGTAAATATAGACCTTTTGCTGTCCCCATCTCCCTGATTCTATGGAAACGAACCTGTTGCAACTTTCCAACTCCCCTATTCTATGGAAATATACCTTCTGCTCTGCAGCCCTGTGCTTCCTCCATGGTCCCCTTAATTTCCAAAATTTCTAAAATTTCCTAAAACCTTGTGTCTTCTTCACCCCTAAAAATTCCCATTTCAATAGTATCATTTCACAGTTAAGTCTTTACACATGCCGTCACCTCTTCCTTCTATGCATCTGATATTCATCCTTTAAAACTCATGGAAGCATCACGCCCTTGAGAAACCTTCCCTTCTGTTATCATTCCTTCCATGTTTATAGAGGTCTTCTCATGTCACTCTAATGCACACTTCTCATTGTAATTATTTATGGATAAAAATGCTTTTTCCTTGGAAGGTCTCTTTTGAAGGTAGGCACAGTGTCCTGTACACTTTAAAATCCTCAACCCAGAGCTCATCTTCTAGTTAGTACTGGTCACAATGCCTATTTCATTGTGCTTATTGTATTAGTCAGGGTTCTGTAGAGAGACAGAACCAATAGGAGGTAATGTATTTTGAACCTGTTGGGTATATATCTCCTAGTGGTTTTCTCTCTCTGGGGAGATATATAAATATGTATTTTATATCCCTTCATTGTTACATACGTATGTGTATATGTACGAAGAGATTTATCATAAGACTCAATTCATGCAATTATGGAGCTGAGAAGTCCCAAGATCTATAGGCTGAAAGCTGGAAATCCAGGAAAGCCCATCACGTGATCTAGTCCAAGTCCGATGGGCTGAGAACTAGGAGAGCTGTGATGTAGATTCCAGGCAGGGGCTAAAGGCCTGAGGACCAGGAGCCCCCAGGGCAGAAGATTGATATTCCAATTGGAGCTTTCAGGTGGGAAGGGGTGAATGCCTCCTTTCTCTGCCTTTTGTTCCATTCAGGTTCTTGCTCACCCACATCAGGGAGGGCCATCTGCTTTACTCAGTCCACCAATTCAGATGCTGATCTCATCCAGAAGCACACTCACAGACACACCCAGACTTAAAATATTAAACAGTGACTGGCACTCTGTGGCCAGTCAAATTGACACATAAAATGAACCATCATACTTGCTGTGTGATCTAGGAGTGAACTTTGAAGTTCAGGAGTTACAGTAATGTTCATTTTTAAGATCATGCATTTGGGATAAAATGATCAAAGATTTTTAGTGAAAGCAAAGATGATAGAAACAGAGGCTTTAAAAATTATCCAGTACATTAACATACACATGAGGAAACCGAGCCATAGGACAATGTCAGACAAGTGGTACCAGTGAGTGAGGAAAGGACTGGGCAAACCTCTAGAAGAGCACTGCAGTGTTCACTGTGGTGGGTTTCATACCGCAGGGTCATTCACAATCACTATGAAGTTTAGAGTAGGAAGGTCCTATCAGGGGACATTGGGCGACACTCCCAAGCGATCGTCCAGCCTGGAACTGGTCAGCATCATCCTTTAACAGAGTCTGGTGAGGCACCCCCCCTTGGTGCTCCTGGTTCTCAGGTCTTTGGACTCAGACTGAATGGCACTTCGGGCTTTTCTGAGCCTCCAGCTTGCTTGGGACTTCTCAGCCTCCATAATTGTGTGAGGCAATTCCAAGTAGCACCGTGTGTGTACACATTACATGTGTTGAGTGAATACATGAATTTAGAACATTTAACTTATACCTCCTGGGATCTTGAGCAAGCTGGCAAATATGTCCGAGCCTCAGTCTTTTGAACTGCCAAAGGCTTTGATACTTCTCATTGGGGACTAAAGCAGATAATGTGTATGAGTGCTTAGCAGCACAGTGCCGGGCACGCACGAGAACGGGTATTTTTGTGGTTGAAGTTCCTGTCACTGTTTTATCTACCAGTGGCTGGTCTTCTCTGCACAGCCCCAGGCACCATGACAGTTCCTTCTTTCTCAGCCCCACTCCTCTAGTCAGTTGTCAAAAAGAAAAAGCATTTAATGATGTAAATATAATTTGTCTGTTGATTGTTTTATGGTCCCGGTATTATTTTACTGGAAAGCCTTATTTCCAAATGTAGACTCACTAAATGGATGTCAGGCAAATCACTGAAATGATACAGAGAGGCCACCCTGAAAGTCTTCTAGAGAGATGAGACATAGAAACTGATAGTGCAGCATCTCATTATTTCTCAATATCGGTTAAAATGTTATTAAACTATTCTGCTACTGGTCAATATTTATTGTTTTCATTTAGTAAAGGAAAACTTTTTACAAAGGTATATTGAGGTCTTCCTTCATAATCCTCATTTTTTCTGAAAGGCTATTTTTATTTCATTGTGAATTTTTCTACCATGATTTACAAGATCCTAACCTTGGTGGTTGAACAGGAATCATTATATTACCATTTTTGAAGAGAGGGTATCAGTGTATACTAACAAAACTCAGAGACTGAGGTATAAAACCAGAATGCCAACTCACTAATTTACAGAGAGAAAATATAATAGTGAACCTCACAGTACCATCAGCCTAGCCAGAACAATCTCTCCTAAGGAAAAGGAGGAGGAGGAGGAGGAGGAGGAGGAGGAGGAGGAGGAGGAGGAGGAGGAGGAGGAGGAGGAGGAGGAGGAGACATGTTGATTTGCTTTATAATCTTATGGGGTCTTTAGCTTTGCACTAATAATGGCATCAGGGAGCTGAACTTAGTAACGCATCTCCCTCTATGCGCACTCAGGCTCTTTTCAGCCAGTACCCCTTCCACCCCTCCCTGCACACCCTTGGCATCTTGAGTGACATCTCTCTAATGGCTAGTTGGTTGTACTTGCTGTCACATGTACTTTTCAAAAGTAACATTCTTTTTCAAGAGTTCTCACTCCCATGAGCTGATGGTGCTCTGATTTATGCCCTCCAGGCCTTTCAGCAGAAAGGGCTCTTGGTGGAAAATGCCAGGGTTTGTAGATCTAAGAGCATCTTTGTGCAGCTTTCCTGTGTGAGTGACAGCTTGACTGGTTACAGCAGTCTGGGTCAGACCTTGATCCCTTGAGAACACTCCAGATGTCAACCCAGTGACTTTTGAAATTGACTGTGGAGGAGAACTTATCTCGTCCCCCTCCTCCTGCTTGGAAAATTTCTCCTTATGAAGTTTAAAATGTTGATGGTTTTCATTTAGTAACTTTAACTAGGAAAAAGTAATATTTAAAAATTTCCAATTTTTTTCCTCTTTTCTAAGTTCTGGGAAATGTTATTTGTGTATACTATCAATTATGATAAATTCAGCATGATTTCAATTAATGTTCCAAAAGGTACTCTTTGGAAATGTAATGAGTGAATTCTCAAGTTAATCTGGAAGAGTGGTAAAAAAAAAAGTTCAAAATTGGAGAATAATCAAAAAGGGAATTACTCTTCTGGTTATCAACATATCCTTAAAGCTACAATAATTAAAGTAGAGGAGTGTTGCCTCAAGAATAGACAAACAGATGAGTGTACAGGATAGAGAGTTTGAAAATAGACCCAGAGAGCTGACATAAATGTTCAACACAGCATTTTTTAGTTACAGAGAAAGATAGAATATTCAACAAATTGTTTGGGGGGATTGAAGGAAAATAACCCAAACCACCTTCACATACCAACATACACACACAAATAAATTCGGGGCATATTAAAGATCTAACTATTAAAAATAACCTAAAATAATATAGTACTGCTTTGCATTCTTGGGAAAAGTAACACCTGCCAACAAAAAATAAAATATTACAAAGGAAAGACTGACATGTTTAAAAAGAAAAAAAAAAAGGCTGACATATTTTTCTATATAAGAATTGAAAATTCCAGGGGAAAATACGCCAAACAAACTTCATGGAGCAGATGTGGAAAAATATTACTAAATCATTTAATATACAAATGATTAACATTTATAACATTGCGCATATTTACTAGAGTTTGAATAGATTTGAGGAAGGAAAGATAGATAACCTCCTGGACTGAATCTACCATCTTGATATAGAAATCTGGTTGAAACTTTTTACAACTTCCTCAAAGAAAAAGGGCTTGACTTGGGAACAGTGGTACTATAGTCCTTACCAGACTACCATAGGCAGCATTGACCTTGTCTCCACCACTGAAGTGTGCAGACTTTTTTAGAACTGAACTCAGCGGAATTTACTGTAGTAATGTCTGCATCAATGTACCATTGATACAGACAAAACTGTTCAGGTACCTAGACCCAAGTTGCAAAAGAAAATATTAAGTTTAATATCTACTTTCCAACCCAGTCCTTGGAATTCATCCTCATTAATATATGGGTATGCCCCCTTGTCAGTGTTGCTCAGTGGATTGAGTGTCATCCCATGTACCAAGAGGTCACTATCTCAATTCCCAGTTAAGACACATGCTCAAGTTATGGGCTCAATCCCCGGTAGGGAGCATGCAGAAGGCAGCCAATCAATGTTTCTATCTCTCTATCCCTGTCCCTTCTTCTCTATCTAAAAAAATCAATAAAAAATATTATATATATTCAGATATAATATATATATTCTGAATATATATATATATATATATATATATATATATATATATTCAGATATGCCTTAGCCCTAGCCTCTCATGTATCACCATGGCCTTGCTTCCTTATTTTCCAGTCTCAAACTCAATAGCAAGGTGTCTTTACTTGGTTCTTTTAGTAATCTTTCTTTCAGGGCCTTTTTACTTGATGTTCTTCCGCTTGGAACCTTCTCTCTTTCTCTCCTTGTCTAGTTAACTCTTATTAATCTGTAAGACCAAGCCTATTCATCTTCTTCAATAACCATAGATGCTTCCATTCACCATTATTTACCTAATGCCTAGGAGAGTTCCGGTATATACTAGGTGCTCAATAAAGATTTCCTAAGTAAATAAATAAAATCTAAGGAAAATTCATAGAACCCAGTATAAACATGGGCAGAGCATATGAATAAGCAATTCACAGGAAAAGAAATATAAATTGGGTATAAGAAATTAGGTACTATCATACACTATAAATATAAGTACATGTTAGCATAATTTCTGAGAAAGGGATTTTGCACTATCAAAGTAAAAATTGTACATGCCCTTTGGTTCAGCAATCCTACTTCTGCACATAAATATACTCTCCTACACACAAAGCTATTCACTGTATGAAATAGTCAAGAATTAGAAACGATTCTCAAGTCCACCTAGGATGGAAGAACAGTAAATATGACCAGCCTAACTTCTAGGTCAAAGCATAGTTGATTCTCTTTAATGGTGTGAATTCAAGGCCCAGTCTCTCTCCAAGTGTGGCTCCACCATCTTAGAGTCCTTTCTTTCCGTTGTGTGGATGGGGGAGAGAGTGCAAAAGATGCATGAGATATTTTATGACCCATCTGAAAGTGAACTCCATCACTGTGCCCACATTCCATTGGCAAGAACTTAGTCATATTGTCCCACCTGGATACAAGAGGGGCTGGATTCTTCCTGTGTTACCTACACAGGAGAGAAAAATGAAAAAGTCGATCTGGAAATAGCTTTGAGGTCTTTTGCTAAAGAGCAAAACATAAGCTTCAGAAATGCATGTGGAGAATGATTTTATATTTTTAAAATTGCAAGGGGTGTGGATCACCTGTACACAATATTTAACATTTTTATAAGTGTAACGGGGTATTGAGTTGGATTTTTCCTGTTACGCTGGAATTAATATCTAGAGCTCAACATTAAAGTCAAAATGGCTTGAATTCTCAAATTCTAAAGAGAACTGTACCCAAGTACCACCCCCCACCCTAGTCAAGTTAGAATCCACTCCTGTAAAATCTAAAGGAGGAGAATGGGGGGGGGGGGAGGAGGGCAGTGGTTGGCATTTGAGGAGGCAGTAGTTATGTGGCGAAGCTTTGCCTTCTCTCCCCAGGAGCATTCTAATAGAAAAACTCTCAGAACCACTGGGCACCTGATGGAATTGGATGTTGGCATCTCATGTTCTGGCTGCGTGCTCATTGAGTTGCAGAATTTACATGTCCTCCAAGTGCTGCCGTTAGAAGCAGGGTGAGGACTTTTGGAGGGTTTGCCATGAGTCCCTCGAGTTTGGGAGCCAATGTGAACTATATACACTTCCCTTCTAGAGATTTCTCAAGGAAGGAGCTCACTGCCCCAGAAAGGCAAGAGAATACTGGAGGGTACATGCCTAGAAGAAAAGGGTGAGTAGATGGAGTGTCACCCACACTCCAGTTATCCCATTTTTGGAGGATGCAGAAGACCTTTCTGCACAAGGGAGCCCTGTGGTTGGAGGGGAGAACAGAAGCAGTAGGACCACCCCGGTGGCTGCCAGGAGAGCAAGGCAATACATTATTTGTCAAAGAGGTTGACTGCCCAGATGGCTGGGGGGCAAAACAAGATGCCCATTTGGGTGTCCATGGTGAAAGGTTGAAGCCAAATTTGGCCTCAAGAAAATATAACTCATTTATGAAGAGACCAATGGTTAGCTAGATAGAGCATGGGACTGCAACCTGTCATAGGGGGAAGTATCAGCAGAGATAACCAGCAGTTTGAATCATAAAAGCCAGAAAAAGGCCTGAGAAACATACCACTGAAGTATGTCAATTACTTGCTCAATTCTCATTTCCTTTCCCTAACCAGCCAGAGAGCCTGGGTCATAAAGGGAGAAGAGGGGGTGGCTTGTTTCGGGGCATACCCCAACCTTCTCCACTCTGAACTATTAGAGGCACTGAGAGGAGAGTTTAGAATTAAATATTAGATTAAAATCAAGTTTGAGACTGAAGTTTTAAAGTAGACTGGATGTTTAATCATCAAAAGTGACTAGGAAGTTATTGGATCCACCTGAGATACCTTAGAAGGACAAAATTGGGTGATTTGACAGCTCACAGTGAATTAGAAACAGAGTAAAACAGTCTCATCACTATACCCCACTGAAGCACACTCCCCCCTCCATCATCCACACCATAAAATAAACTTAACTACATTTTACATTAAAAAAAGAGAGTTAAAAGCCACATCTTGGTGATGTTGTCTGCTTATTCATTTTACCTGGAGTTGAGTAACCATTTTTAATCTCCCTTTTTTATAACTTTTGAGAGTTCCTTGCTTATATCCTTGATTATTAATTCTGCACCATTTGCTTTGTCTTCTCCTGTTTTTGTAATTCCCGCTATGACAGGTTGCAGTCCCACGCTCTATCTCCTGTGCTCACCACTTCCATTCTTTTTCTTATCATGCCCATTAATTTTTCTTATCGTGTCTTTTTTTTTTATTCTGACTTCTATTTGGCTGATTTGATTTTCTGCCACATCGGTTCCATTTCTGACTGCTCCAGTAATGATCTGATTGTGGTTATTGCACTTTTCATCATAGATTGATTTTCTATATTAACCGCGGCACCTCTGGTATCTTCCCGAATAGTTAAAGCACTTCTTGAATTGCAAGTGAGAGATCTATTTTAGGGGTTAGGATCCTGACTCTGCCACTTAAAAGCTGTGTGATCTCATAATTACAGGGAAGGGATAAGATAAAACAATAATTGCAAATTTGGTGAAACATGTTCCATGATAGCAGAAAGAACCGGCGGGTTGCAGTTAAAGGGCCCGAGAGGGAGGAAATCATATAGAGATTCGGTGTTGCAAGTGGGGGTTACTGGGTTTGCCTACTCCGGCATGGGGTCAAGAAGGGGTCAGATCACAAGGGCTTTTGTATGATTGAAATGAGTGTGAGGCTATTATACTGTAGACACATACCTCCCAAGTTCACATGCTGGGAACTGTGAAACTGTGCCAAAGGCACAAGAAGCCCCAGGAGATCTTTGCCATATTTCCTTAGATTGCCAATATTAATTGATGTAAAAAAACACACTATTTTAAGTGAAAATAAACATACACACATAGCACAAGATGCAAAATCAAAATCAAATTCTAAGAGGAGCCTGGAGCCTATACAAGTGCAAGTTGCCTCTAGTGGCCCTCTCTGGACCCGGGGGAGTGCACATCACGCCTGCATGCCATTTGGGAAGGCCACTAACAGAAGCCGTCAGCCCCCCCTCAATCTCAGCACAGCCCCACTAGCTGAAGGGCAGGCTTCTTCATTCTTCCCACACAGGCTCTGAAGGGCCACACACCCTCTTTCGGCTGGGAAAGTACTCTAATTAAGTGGTTTAACTATAATAACATCCCAGCCCTTCCAAAGCCACTGTCCCAAACAGAGATAAACTAACGACAGTGTTTCCCACTAATACTGATCTATGTTCGATGTCTGCAATCCGGAGTGCAGCGCTCTGCTCTGTCCCCTGCCTCCTGTGATTAATGGCCTGGCCCCCGCGAGGGCCCAAACAGAAAGAGCCAAGGGAAGCAGATGCAATGGGTTTTATATTATCATGACGGCAACAAACTCATTCGGTAGTGTCAGTGCTGACTGCAGGGTTCTGATTATGAAATATGATGCATGTTGAATTTAATGACTTTCTGTGCCCTTCTGGTGAGTTCACTGCTTTCCAATGTCATTTTCTGTTCTCATCTGAGTGGTAATAAAAGGAATATCATTGACTACGGTAGCTTGTAACCACTGTGTGTTTTACAATAAATTGCATTTCAGGACCTTATTCCCCAGGTGAAAAGTGCATTGATCAGAAGGATTATTCCAGGGCAGGCTCTGGGATCCCCATCTCCAAAAGAATAGGTGGACCCACCCTTTTTAGGGAGTTATTCCCTAAGAACACTCATTTTTCAAACAGTTATATATCAAAGGTCAGTTTGGACTAGGGGGGAAATGATAAAACAGACTCCAAAGCAAAAATGACTAGGGTCCAACCAAAATCAATGCAGAATGAACAAGGTCTAATCTCTTAAGTTCAGGAAGGGGAATCTGGGAGAACACAAACTCAGAGCTGGGAAGGCAGCCCCGAAAGCCCTGTTCTTCCTCTGCATGTTCCAACAGAGTCTTTGTCCTTACCTCATGGAACAGTCATCTCCACTTGGGAATGAGAAGGAGAAGAAAAGTAATACTTAATGAGTTACAACTGTGTACCAGCCCTGTGCTAGGCACGATGCCACCTACTCTCCCAGCACTCCTGTGAATCAGGCCTATTCTCTTCAATGTGTAAATAAAGAAACTTAGTGTTCCCAGGGTTCTAGAGCCAGTGAAAGTCAGAGCCAGGAGTCCAACTCTGGTTCAACTAACTCCCAATAGTGTTTTCCATGGACCAGAAGCACTGGCCTCACGTAGGCGTTTGTTAGAGATGCAGAACTTCAGACTCTGCCCAGTCGTGTGTATGCAGGTGTGAGGAAATGGCCACAGATTCCAAGCAATGGGGCTGGACGGGATAGAAAGTTTTCTGACACTTGGGACAACCAGGACAAACTTGGCTCTCAATTGTTCAGAGGGACTGCTGCGTAATGTCGTAGTGACTGTCTGGTCTTAGGCCCATTGGCTGTCCAGCTGGCACTGGTGTTGTTGGGGACATTGTACCTCAAACTTCAGAGTTCCTGACAATTTCCTGGACAGCTGGTTAAAGTACAGACTCCTTAATTCTAGTTGGTGTTAGTCAGAATTCACCAGACAAGCAGAACCAATTGAATGTGTATATGTATAGAAAGAAACTTATTTTAAGGAATAGGCTCATGCAATTATACAGGATGGCAAGTCCAAAATCTGCAGGGTGGACATTCAGCCTCAAGACTAGAGAAGAGCTGATGCTGCAGTTCCAATCCATAGGCCACCTGTTGACAGAATCCCTTCTTACTTGGGGGAGGTCTGTCTTTGTTATATTGAGACCTTCAATTGATTTTGTGAGGCCCACCCACATCACAGAGGGCAATCTGCTTAGTCAAAGTCCACCAATTTAAGCGTTAAACTTATCCAACAACACTCCAACAGAAACCCCCATATCTTGGAACCACAACCCAACCAAGTTGATGCAGAAAATTAACTGTCACATGTATTGCAGTGGTGGTTACACAGATCTACATGTATGGGAGGAAATGGCAAAAAACAACAACACCTATATGCACACATAGTTCCAATGTCAAATGTTTGGTTTTAATATCATACTATCAGTATTTATTTATTAGTTATTTAAAAATTAAATAATTAATAATTATTATAATTATTAAGCGAGAACTATTGGAGAGCCTAGTGAAGGGTCCATGGGACCTATTCACTAGGTCCTATTTTTATAAATGTCCATGCATGTAAAATTATTTCCCAAAAAAATTTTTATTAAAAAAATTTAATAGTGCAGATTCCTGCCCATTTGCAAGTTGTCCTCGCACTTCTGCTACAGGATTCTGGTCCCCTTGGTCTGTTGGGAATTCGGTTTCAAGGAGGCTGCTGCTGACCACAGTGTAAGAATGGTCCCCAGGGGAGATGTGATTTGACCGGGACAGTGGTTTAATCTATGCAACAAGGAGCTGTGTTAGTGAGCTACCTTTCCACCGAGATGAGGAAAATGTTGAGAGCAGTAGTTTATAAGAGAATTTGGTACTGAGAGTGAAACAACAATTACCCTTCATAATTTTTGGCCTATATTGTCAGTCAGTCTTAGATAATAAAGGGACAATGGATGTCATTCTTTTCAGGTTCCTCACTGGACAGATGAGAAAGAGGCTCAGAACCTCAAGTGTCGCCCTATTGAGTTACCTGTGCAGACAACTCACATCATTGGTAGCAAAGTCTGGACCAGAAGCAGAGCTCTGGGACTCTCAGGGCCTGAATCAACAAACTACAATCTCACTTACAGATTTCCTAGGAATCCCCACACTTGGTCATGCTTTATCCCCTCAGAAACCCTCTATGGTGGGGAGGGCAGCCACTTCTAAGGCCATTTACACTTGAGGAGACTGGGGTCAGGGAGCAGCTTTCCAAAGACTTCCCCATGAGACAATGCAATCGGTTGGGTACTTTTTCCACTTCAAGAAAGTTAAGTGATGAGTCCTAAGTCCCACAGAGCCAGACTTACTAACCCCAAGACTGTTCCCAACCAGGAAGTCAGCCAGCCCAGGCCCAGGTCCCATGATGCAGTGCTTACTCTGTTGAAATACCAGTCATAGCTCCAGCCCTCGAGTTTCTCACCCCAGCCCAGGCACTAATTGTGTTAACCTGGAAATCATGTTGGGATCCTAGTTTCCTAGTGTTTAAAGTAAGAGCGCTGGACTCAACATTAAGGGGTTGGACTATTTTTGTTTTGTTTTCCCTCAATTTTCTCTGTGATTTATAATCCAGTCAGTATCTTGGAGAAACTCACAGATTAAGATAACTGTCAGTAATTTTCTGGGTTTTTCCCCAAGTGTCTGTGCTTATACAATAGAGGTAGAAAATATAGGTGACAGGTGACAGAAAATGAATGATTACACCAGCAACTTGGGGCCACTTCAACTCAGGTCCTGTCTCTCCTTCTCAGCGTCTAAGATTCTGGTTGATTCTACTTTTATAAGAAGGATCTCTTACCCTTTGAGGCAGCATGGAGGGACCTTGAGAGTATTATGCTAAGCAAAATAAGCCAATCAGAGAAAGGCAAGTATCTCACTCCTACATGGTATCTAAGGAATAAAATAAACTGATGAACAAAAATGACCCAGATACATTGAAGCATGCAACAGACTGATGTATTTCAGAGAAGGGGGGAGGGGGCGGAAGAGATTAACTAATGAATTTATATGCATAGCCCATGGACAGACAACAGTGCAGGGAAGGCCTGGGGCGGGGAAGGGAACAGAGTGGATAGGGTCAATGAGGGGAGAGGGTGGGAGACATCTATAATGCTTTCAAAAATAAAGATAATTTTAAATAGAGAGAGAGAGAGAAAGGGAAGGGAAAGGGAAAGGGAAAGGGAAAAGGAAAGGGAAAGGGAAAGGGAAAGGGAAAGGAAAAAGGAAAAGTTCCAAAAAAAAAAAAAAATGTGCCTGAAATGTATGTTCACTTCCGGGTCCCTACTGCCCCTGCCAGAACTTCAGGCCTCTCATCATTTCCTGCCTTTACCCATGGCCAAAACAAAGGTCTAACCCTCTTCTAATTCTATATCTTAACACTGCCACAGCAATTTTGCTAAATGTAAATGAATGTAAGATGTAACTATCATTCCCCTACTTAACTCATTCATCCCCTTAAAAATTAAATCCATATTCTTTAGCCGGGATTCCAGGTCACCCTTGGCCTGGCCTCTCCCACCTCATTGTTCATCATTGTCCATGTCCCTGGGACCACTTGCAGCTTCCCCATGCATCACTCTCTCTATACACTCTGCTGCTTAGCCTTAGATACTCTCCCCACTTTCTTTCCTGGTAACTCCTAGTGATCCTTTAAAATCTGGTATTTGTCCCCAGAGAAGACTTTGTATTTCCCCTGAGACTGATTTCATGACCTAGCACTGTGCTGTTATAGCATCCTGTGGTGTCTATTGGCATTCGCACCTCCCACTGACTTTTAGGTGGTGAGTCCCCTGGGGGAGGTCTTTCACCTTTGTGTTAGTAGAACCTAGTACAGGGCCAACACTGCATTGGCTGAGCCAGCTATGGCATCACAAGAAGGTGGAAAACATCATGGCATATAAAATACCAATGGATTCAAACAGGAACATGATAGGGATAGAAGGTCATAGGTACAGGCAATCATATTATCTAATAAAGAGAGAATATGCAAATTGACCATCACACCATAGCGACCAAGATGGCTGCACCCACAGCAGAGACAGGGATTCCATAACAAGATGGCTGTGCCCACAGCAGAGGCCGAGTTCCTGGTGGGGCTTGACACGGGACCTCAGGCTTCACCCCCCACCCCAGTGCCAGGCCGGGGTACCTCAGGCCGCACCCCCGCCCCGGCACCGGGCCGGGGACCTGAGGTCACGCCCCCCCACCCAGCAGGACTTGACAGGGGTGGGGCTGGCCAGGTCTGGATCTAGCCCAATGGAGGTGGGGCCAGCTAGGACTGGGTCTCGTGTGATTTTGAGGCATACGTGGGTAGGCGGGGACTTGACTCTGGTTCCCGTGACAAGCCCCAGGAGGAAGATTTTCATATACATTTTACTAATTTTCTTTCATCTGTGACACTTCTATTATATAGAAAGGGCAAATAGCAATATTAAAATATTTCCTCTAATTAATTACCTTTTAAAGTGCACGAATTTCATGCACTGGGTCACTAGTTCAACAAATATTTATGAATCACCCCTCCAAGTCAAGCCTTGTGTTCAGAGATAAATATGAAATGGTAACACCACCACCACTGATGAATTCTTGCCTTAAACTCCAACTTGAACCACATTATGCCTTAGAAAGAGCTACCAGTTTGCAAGACATTTCGGATCCAGAGGAACATGTTTAACAGCACCATGGGGATGCAGTCAGAAAAAAACAGAATCTAGAAACCTCCAGGATAAATGACTTGGTTGATTGAAAAATTGCAAGGGAAAATTATTTGTAAAGAGAAAAAGAGGGCATCTATAGATTTAAAAACATTTAAAAGACATATCAATCAAATGCAATGTGTGGGCCTTGAGTAGATCTTATTCAACAAGCCAACCCTTTAAAAAACACTTATGAGACAAGAGGGGAAATACATTAACTGGATGAATATTTGATAATATTGAAGAACAATGATTCATTTCATAAGGTGCAACATAGGCATTATGGTTATATATTTTTAAAAGTATATGTACACTGAAACATTTATAGGTATCTGGGAATGAGCAGTATAGATTTTTTTTTAAAGACAGAAAAGATTGACCATAGCTGATTATTGTTGAAGCTGAATGATGTATATTTGGGGTTCATTGCTATTCTTCCTACTTCTATGTATATTTGAGATTTGGCAGAACAAATTTAAAATGGTGAGCACAAAAGATGTTCCTGTTAGCATATTATTTACCATTACAATAACAGATACTAAATAAATAATTACACATGAGTTATTTACAGTTGAGTAAGGCCAAAGATACTTATGACCTGTGATGTATTTGTATTGAATTCCGTTTAAGTGCTATAGGAAATGCTTTCTCAACATTTTGTTTTGCTAAGATCAGGAGTCTACAGGGGTCAGGGCTAAACCTCTTCCCATTCATTGTCAAAATCCATGTCAGCATGTCCATGAAGATTTGGTTACCTTTCTAAGGTTTTGGGTAAAATATAGAATCAGCCAGTGTTAGGAGCCAAGGAATAATATAGGTCACAACACCTGTGCCTGCAAAGTGTTCAGCGATTTGTAAAGATTAATTGCAATGTATCTCAGTTAGTATTGCTTGTGTGGTATTTTATAAGCAAATTCTTACTGAATCTGTCTAACTCTTGAAATTTGAGAATGGCTGAACTTTATATATTAGAGTGAATTCATAACAGTATTTCCAGTCATTGCAGGATGCCCATAGTCAGTGACAAAGTGGCAGAGTTTACAGCTATTTGCTGGATTAGTTCAAAACCACCCTTCTCGTCCCTAGCTTGTCCCTGCTATTGCCTGTTGCAATTGTGTGCCAGCTGTAATGATCACAAGCTATTGCCTCTATTGCATTGCCAGAGAGTTTGTGATTTCATAGGTTTTCTCCTTTTCTCATTCGTTCTACTTGGGGATACATTTTAATAAGGACCAGGACAAGGAAAGACGAAGAAACTTTGAGTGGAGCACCTACCTCCACATTGCATGGAAGTGAGATTGATGCCACAAGCATTTCTATTATCAATGATGAAACAGCAAAGATTACCAATGCAAAGACTGACATTTGTACAGCAAATATAATCTACAATAATAAATTCATATTAAATAGATGCTATAATTAAATTATATAATTTTGAAATTAAATATGGCCTATTTTTGCTTCTTTCAAATGGAATACATTTGATCACATTTTTACCAAATAAATGTGTCTAAAAAAAGTATGACTCATGTTAAAAAATAAATTATAATATTTAAAATTAGTTTAGCCATATTTCTTTATTTTACCATGAAAATAACAATTTTTTACATCTTTGATTTAATTACTCACTCTTAGACATGTGTTGATGAATATCACCACAAAACATTAAATCCAAAATACTCTTTTCTTTATATTTGGGGGTAGTGTTATGTCAACAAATTCTGGGTGTACATCAGGCACATAAAGTTGTTCCATGATCCTGTAAATGCCAGCAGGAGTAAGTTTGTAAGTCATGCTTTTACAGAAAGCAACAAAAGGAGAGTTATCGGGAGCCACAGCAAAGTAAATTTAAGATTGCAACACTAAGTGGTAAATATCCTTATGAATAGAATAGGCCTGTAGAGATAAAATTCTGATTTGAAAGATATCAATAGAAGGGAATGACATTTAAAGACACAATCAAATCAGAAGTACATACTAGAGTGAAAATCTACAGAAGGAAGTAGAGAGACCCACTGAAGATAACTTAGGTTAAGTTAAAATGTAAAGGGACTCAAAATTATTACAGAAATCTACTCCAATCCAACCCACAACATGAAGGAAACAAGTTTAAGTGCTATAGGAAATGCTTTCTCAACATTTTGTTTTGCTAAGATCAGGAGTCTATAGGGGTCAGGCCTAAAACTCTTCCCAAGCTTTTGCTTGACTGGCTTCTTCTCCCCTTTCAGACCATCATCCTGAATGATACCACCGCTAAGAGAATTATTCCCTGTAATCCTATATTCCCATATCATTCCTTTCACACCACTTATCAGAGTTTGTCATTATTTAATTTACTTGGAATTTTGGGTCTCCTTCACCATGGTGAAAGCTCCATAAGGAAAGAACCCATCTGTCTTATTCACCATTGTATCCTCAGTACTTAATACATAAAAGGAGTTTAGTATCCAGTTCAGAGAGGGCATAAAAAAATATTTGCTGAAAGGATACATGAATGGTCATAATCCATTCAACTCCTCTAATAAAGGGAGGGGCACCTATGTAATTAGTATGATTGCACAGGGAAGACTCAGAAAAGCTCTGATTTTAAAGGGCACCTATGCAATGGTAACAAGAAAAACTTATAACCAAGGCCAAGTATAAGAGAAGGGTGTCAAACTATGAGAACAGCACCAGGAAGGCTAGAACCCTAATAAGATGAGGCTGCAAACCAATGCTAGGAGAATCAACATGGACTTTCATACTTGTAGCTGGAGATGATCATAGATAGGAGGACAATATGCATTGCTACTTGGGGTATAAGGCACAACATTTAGGAGAATGAAAGAGAAAGACAATCTTTGGGCAAATCTGCCCTGGATAATGATCTTTGGTTTAGAAAGATAGTTAGAATGAAGTTGATTGCCACAAAAAAAAAAAAAATATCCAAAGAAAAATCATTGAGTGGGGCCAGAACTTCATATTGGCTCACTCAGTACCCACTCTGACCCCTAGAAAGCCCCCCCAAATTCTGAGAAGTGGAAAATTAAAACTATGTTTTTCAGATGCTCTTACTGCTAGGTTTCTTCATGGGATTTGGGTTCTACTAAGTGGATGATCACAGAAGACACTAAAAAGCACATGAACATTATAATGGACTTAAACACAGGGAATTTCCACTTTTCTGGTAAGCATCACAATGGAGACATCTGGCCCTTTGAGGGTCGGCAGTGTTAGGTTTGATTGAGCAATTGAATCAATATCCCTCCCCCCAGGAACTGGCTTTTCAGGATATTCACTATGGACATTCCCTTTGCTGAGACCACATTTTACTTGTGACCACATTCCATTAGCTCCCCTCCGGGTATGCATAAAGAAGTCTCTGCCCAGGAAAAAGCCCACCAAAAGTCCTTTAAAAGACGCTGACTCCCATCAACTGGGTGCTAGAGCCATCCTGGCTCAGCCACTTGGTGTGCAGATGATCAAATAAATTCGTAATCCCTCACCACTCTGGCCTCGTGCTACAGCTACGTAATCATGGCAATACAGTAATGAGTCTTGAGCCATCAATGGTGGCACTGGCTTACTAAATTGCTGCCTTACCATTATAGCAGAGGATGTGGGACCTGGGACCCAAATGGTAACAGCTCCCTTAGCAGGCCAGCTCTGTGTTGTGGTTCTGGCAGTTGTCCCTGCTCCAACTCTGCCAATGTCTCTGTGAGCTATTTTATATCCTTTGTTAAACGCTGTTTTGCTCAAAATTGCCAGAGTGGATTCTGCTAACTCCAACTGAGAAACCCAACCAATTCACTAAGAAGAGAAGAGATAGTCCCTTTTATGTTTACACTAGTGGCCCAGTGCACAAAATTCGTGCACATTAAAAGGGAATTAATTAGTGGAAATATTTTAATATTGCTATTTTCCCTTTCTCTATAATAGAAGTATGAGAGATGAAAGGAAATTAAATGTATATGAAAATAATATATAAATTTATTAATAAATAGACAGTAACAAAAGGATATAACAACAACAGAGGCATGATAAACAAACAACAAAAAAACATGATTTGAAAACAACAAAAACATGATATAAAAACAAGAGTGATGCAAACAATGACTGATAAAGTGATTAAACTTATTCTAATAGCTCCCTGTACACCACATTAAGAGTGAAAACACTTTCAGAGTGCTTAACTAATTTCCCTTGTGATGAAGTATTTAGAACTTTAACTTTAATGTCACATGCTCTTCAAACTTGAAAGAAAGCAACATATAACTGACCATATGCGAAAACAGGTTCAGGTAAGAATATTCCTACTCTGTCTAGAGTTTATCCTTGTGATTTATTAATAGTCATCACAAATGCTGGCTTCATGGGAAACTGTTGTCAAATCAATTTAAATGGGAGGTCAGTGTCAGATGGGGACAAATTAATTCTTGGAATCAGAACAACCTCTCCCTCTGCAGATCCTGTTAATACATCAGCTTCGATAATGTTAGGTCATAATCTTTTGATAATAAATCTTGTACCATTACAAAGACCCCACTTACTATTGAGATTTCTCAATAGCATGATGATTGCACCCACTTTCAATTTTAATTTATGACACAGCATTCCTGAAGGAGTAATACTATTAAGAAAGTAAATGGGAAAATTTTCCTTTTCAGCATCATCTGTTGAATCAATGGAATCATCACTCAAATATGTGTGAAAATCTCCATCAAGCATATCCAAAATTTCTTCATTTAATTTTTGAATGTGCCCATTTTTTGGACAAAGAATTGCACATTTAGATATATTTTTAATATTATCTATAGATAATAGTATTTCCAAAGATAGCTTCAATAATAGATCCATTACAAATCATTTCACAGGGGGATTTCAATAATATCCATTCCTAAATGAAAACTGCTATCAAGTTTGCCATCTCCAAGTTTTACTAACCATCCACTATAAGCAGAATCCTCTGATCTTATATTTGTTGTTAGAGACAACTTTCTGAAACATGCCCAAACATTTCAGTACTTTAAACTCGTTTATACTGTGGCTGATCACATAGCATGCGGTACAATACTGAGACATTGTCAAAAATCCCCTCCAAGAAGGAGAACTTTCCCACCAAATACAACATTCAAGTTCATAATTTCTCTTAGTAATCTGTCTATGGTATTTATAGCATGACTGGATGCCATGGTGCATTCATCAATAATGAGAAGTTGGGCCTTTTTAATAGTTTTAGCAACTTCACTGTTTATATTGAGTCTAGAAATTGAAGTTTCATTCAATGGAATTGGTCATTTATATTGGGAATGAAAGGTGCATCCACCAAGAAGTAAATTTGCAGCAATTCCTGTAGACGCTGTGGGTAAAACAGTACTACCATGACCTCTAATATAATGTATTAAAACTTTATAAAGATATGCCTCCACGCTCTGAGGGCCGGTTCCTGACTAAAACCTCACCCTCGTGGAAAAAAGGTTGGGGAGGGTGTAGCCGTTTTCAAGACAACCCCTGCTGGACTGACTTCCTTCCGGTTGGTTGAGCATCGGAAATGATGCATTACACCCAGGGTTTTTATATAAATAGATGAATATTAGGAATACTTACGTCTAGGAAATCTTATGTCTTTTGCAAATGTAATTTTGAGATTATCTCGGATTTCTTACTTTAAATCTATTTCTTTTTTATTACTAACAGTTAAAACCCAGAAGAAACACTAAGAAGAGCCATGTGTTTATTTTAGAGATAATCTAGTAGAAGAATTATTTGCCTACGCCAATTTGAGGGAAAATGATATCAAACATTTAAAAAATTAATACCTTCAATAAAGAAGTGCAGACTAGTAAATTCCTAGGATCCAGAGGGAGTGAAGAAATATGCCAATTACAAGTTTATAAATAAACAAAAATATAAACATTGGATCTATCAATCAATGACTATTCATTAAATAATAATTAAATAATAGCTACACTTCTCACTATGTGTGAAATCAAAGAGAAAAGAAAATGACAACTCTTTCCTCAAAACACAATGAGTTGTAGAAAGAAGGGAAATAAAGTATTACTGAACACTAGAAAATAATATAGAATACTGTGGAACTAAGTGAAAAAGTGTTTGGTAAAGACTTTGGTCACTATGAGTAGGAACCATTGAAAATAACGCCATAAAATCATGCCAATTGCCCTAAATCTGGGTAAAAGAGTGAGCTCTTGGAAAGCAGAGTAAAATTGGGATGCATTTAAAGGGCAATAAATGCATAAGTATAACACATATGTGTTGTTGCTGCTGTTTTACTGGGAGACTCAGCACTGGTGAGAAGGATTTGGCTTGGAGTGTGGTAGGAAATCCAACTGAAGAAGCCAGTTGACCACATGGCATCAAAAAATTTCTGGATTAGGAAAGATCTTGAATCATCTAACTCAACACTTAAATGCTTCCTACAACTTAAATTTCCATGCATAGCACCATTTTTGGAATGTGGGCACAATGGGATAGATGTGATCTTTAAAAACCCTAGAGAAAACCTCAGTAAAAAAGATTTTGGATAAATCCAAGATATTGATAACCGCAGCAAAACAAATTACAAATTAAATTAGGAATCATTGCCTTTCCTTTTACAAGTGAGCAAACTGGGTTCAGAGAAGAAGAAGAATTTCCAAAGGCTACACAGCTTGGTAGAGAATCCTGGTCTCAGAACATCTAGCCCAGGTCTCCACCTTGGCAAAGAATTTCCTGGCTCTGTTTTGTGAGTACTCTACTTGATTTCTCTTACTATGCATGAAAAATGTTAATAACTTTCTCTCTCCAAACATCCTTTCCCCGAGGAATAATAGATCAAGGGAAGAGAGAGGCTTGCCATTATGGAGGAACATTATCATTTTTATACAAATGCTAAAAACAATTCTGAGCTCTCAGCCTGAACTAAGCTACCTTAATCTTACCTGTGTCTCACACCTGGGGAAACTTGGTTTAAAAAAAAAATGAGTGGGATCCATTTCAAGTGTTCTATCTTAAGCCTCTCAGTTTGCACTCAATTTGTTTTATCACATAGTGATAGGAATTAAAGGCCTTCGCTACAGTTTAGGCAGCTTGCCAATGCCTATTTTATAGCAATAAAATATGTACAAGTTAAGGAATCTCATGTGGAAAATTCATTCAACAGCCTCAAAAGCCAAATGAATGGTAATTACTTTGAACACAATGTGGCAGCAATCAAGCACGATTGGATCATGCTTTTAAATGTACGTCTACATTTTAAGAACTGAGATAATTATGAATTATGAAAATAACTAAGAGAGACAATGGCACAGCAAAGCTGTTGTTTATGAAACATGAAAGGGAAATTTTTAGAGGAGTAGGGGGAATGAGTCATTTTCCGCACCTGCCAGCGAATATTGAATACGACACAGTTACATAGTAGAAGGCTGGGAGCGGCTTTTCTTTCCAGTCATTTCACGTGAGGATTACTACTGCTGAGCTCGTGTTTGCAGAGGCTGATGAGGGAGGGTGGAGACACGGAGGTTTCCAGCTCCACTTCCCACACAATGTGAAATTAAATACATGTCCATCATTCCACTCACCACAATTTTTTAAATTTCTTTATTGATTAAGTTACAGTGGGGCCTTGACTTACGAGTTTAATTCGTTCCGTGACAGAGCTCGTAACTCAAATTACTCGTATGTCAAATCTTAAAGTGAACGAGTGAGACACGTGATGCTGGGCTGATGTTGTGGCATTCACTGTGATGTTCGCTGCGCCAACTAGCAGTGGGGTATCTGAAGCTGGCTCATAACCCAAATTTTAGCTTGCAACTCAAAGCAAAAAATCAGCTGAGAGATGGCTTGTATCTCGAAAAACTCGTTAGTCGGGACACTCGTAAGTCAAGGCCCCACTGTATTATATATGTGTCCTTATCCCCCATCACTCCCCACCCCCCACACACTCATGCCTGCACTCCCCTGTTGTCTGTGTCCATTGGTTAGGCCTATATGCATGCATATAAGTCCTTTGGTTGATCTCTCCCCCTTACCCCCACCTTCCCCTACCTTCCCTCTGAGGTTTGATGGTCTGATCGATGTTTCTCTGTCTGCATCTGTTTTTGTTCATCAGTTTATGTTGTTCATTATATTCCATAAATGAGTGAGATTATGTGATATTTATCTTTCTCTGACTGGCTTATTTCACTTAGCATTATGCTCTCCAGTTCCATCCATGCTGTTGCAAATAGTAAGAACTCCTTTTTTACTGCAGCATAGTATTCCATTGTGTAGATGTATCACAGTTTTTTAATCCACTCATCTACTGATGGGCACTTAGGCTGTTTCTAAATCTTAGCTATAGTGAATTGTGCTGCTATGAACATAGGGGTGCATATATCCTTTCTAATTGGTGTTTCTAGTTTCTTGGGATATATTCCTAAAAGTGGGATCACTGGGTCAAATGGGAGTTCCATTTTTAGATCCACCCAATGTTATGCCTGCAAACATGGATAAAAATGTTGTCTGGATGATAACTTGCCAAACATTCTTTCTCTAGACAAACTTAATCTGAGCAGCATTTCTTGGAATGAGGAGTCCATGAATAGTATTTCTTTTTGCCAGTCTCCTATGATGTGAGATACTGGGAAAGTCATTCAACTTCTCTGTTCCTCAGTTTTCCCAACTTAAAACTTAAAACTTGGCCAACTGATCTCCAAAATGTCATGTATCTATGCTACATGAGGATGGTGTCCTTTGGTGGCAATGTGGAGTGAGCCAGGGAAACATCTAGGGGAAGAGCATTCCAGGAGGGGTAAGCAGCAAGTCATAGACATAGACATTAGCATGCCTGGTCACTTGAGGAAGAGTGAGGAGGCCAGAGTGATGGAAGTAAATGAGGGGAAGAACAAGAAATGACATTAGAAAGAAAATTGATGCCAGATCACCTTGGGCCGTGAAAATGATTGTATATAGGCTTTTGCCCTGAGCAAAATGGTAAATTTCACCAGATTGTGTGTCAAGGAACTTAATGATCCTTTTCCCAGGATTCCTCTGACTTCTAGAGTAAGAATAGACTGAAGGGGAGTGAGAGTGTTGATTATTCAACCATGGCAGTAGCTACACCAGTCTTGGGCTTATTGTATAACCTCCACCCCTACTCCCATGACCATCATTGTACCTATTGTACAAGCACCAAAATAGTCTAGGATAGAGAATGGTTAACATCCTTCATCACTGAGTCATCCTATCTATCTGATCACTGAGTTACTGCTGTGGGGACGATGCTCTCTGGTGAGTACAAAAAAATGAGGTGAAAATTAGTATCCTCTGCATTCATTCCTATTGGTTTACCCACTTACCTCTGCCTTAAACATCCTTTATCTATCCTTTCAGTCTTGCTCCTTCTATGCTCCTTCCATGTCTGACCAGCCAGACAAGCCATTACCTCTGCCAGGAGTACAAGTACAGTTACAGAGTGCACTATTCACAGCTTTGCCCATTGGAAGTATCTGCTTTAGCTTTTGTACCTCAGGGTTACTCCAGTGTGAAACTGTAGCAGTTCATTTCCATGAGCATGAACATATTGAATATTATAATTATGTTATACAGTGTGGGGCAAAAGTAGGTTTGCAGATGTCCACACGGAAAAAAACAACAGTAATTAATAAATAATAATACAAGAATCAATGTGTTTTGTGTACTCACTACTGTAAATCTACTTTTGCCCTACCTTGTACATTAATATATTACTTAATATGTGCAAATGTTAATATAACATATAATTACACATAATAATATGTAACTATATAATATATAATATTATATGTCTACATATAATATTATATTAAGTATGTTAAGCCATCCCTGAACTATGTCTAAATTTACCCTCTGTCAGTTGATCAGATGGAACATCCATGAAGCCATAAGCATAGTTTAAAGGGAGGCATTAGTCGAAGAGTAATAGTTAACATGAAAGTCTGGGCCATCTGTTCACGTTTCTTATGTGTGCCCTCAGGATTTGTTCAGATCCAATTCTAAATGAACCATTTACATCATACAATAACGTGTTGCTGTGCCTACCCAACCTTATGACTCACGTATATTGGATAATACCTAACTACTGATGGGCAATTTTGTTCTCATAGTCACATGATGTCGCATGGTTTTTCAGTCTCTACTGAGGCACAACAATGTGCCAGGAGATGAATTTCAAACAGCAAGCAGTTCTCTGCCCCAGGAGGCACGCCTTGCTTCAGAATGCTTTGGAATCCCAGGAGTCTGCACCATGACTCACCTATGAGGATCTGTGGGCACCTCCAGTCCTGTTAAACCTGCTGGGGCATATGGCCTTCACAGCAAGATAGCTTTCATCAAAGCCGAGGTCTGCTGCTGAGCTCACCCTTTCTCTTGGCCCAGCTCAAAGTTGGAGACTTACAAGTTACTCTATAAATGGGTCAGAGCCATGCTCTTAAATGCAGTATATGATGCCTCCAAAATACAAAAAGGCATCAAGCACAGTGCCTTTTCCTTAATGATAGGGGTCATATTGTTCAATAACTTGGGCTCTTTATGCTTCAGATCACTGAATTCATAAATATTTAACTAATGTGGCATAATGCTGAATTTTCAGAGGATATATCTCCCATCTTCTGGCAGCGTGTATTATACTAGCACATTCAAAGTACTTGATATTTTCTATTCATCAGATGAAATTTGCATGATGTCATCGATACTGTGGACCACTGTGATGTTGTGTGAAATGTCAAGATGAGCCATATTCCTATGGACTATGTTGTCACAGAGAAGAGGAGAGTAAACATAGAGTGAAATAGTGTATGTATTTCTGTGCTTCCTATGTAAAAAGTTACCTGCTTTTGTTCTTCCTTCATGATAGGGATTGAAGAGGACTCTTGCCTGATCAAGTACCACATACCAAGTACCAGATGCTGTGTTAACCTGTTCCAGTAAACGTACCACATCTAGCATAGCAATTGCACATGGTGTGATTCCTTGGTTAAAGTTATAGCAATACACTGTCATATACCTTAATTCAGATCATTTTTGTTGATGAGCTGGTGGAATGCAATGGGGGTCACCACACTTGCATCATCAACTCCTTCTCAGTGACACCTGGCTCCATAAACCACCATACTAGGCAAAGGATCATACTGACAATTCAGGTCCCCTATTACCAGTGTCAGGTCAGACTCTATATCTCATAGCCCTTGGCAGGTCTGGCTATTTCCTTATCCAGAGTGCAGTTACTCTGACTAAAGGTCCTTTTGGGAGGAGAATGGGGCACATATACGGTCTACATGTTTGTGATGATATCTTAGAGTCCTCCTCTGAGGAGACTTCTTAAATCAGTGAAGTGTCTGGCTTCATCCCGGAAATCGAAGGAGACCACTTCTCTTGGAGTAGCTAGCTATCATTTTTTTATGTTAATTTTTGTGGTTATACAAATTAAATAATATCTTAGACAACTTCCTGTGTATCTTGTCCCCAAGAATTTCATGGCTATTACCATAAATCCCTGGGGACCTTGCAGCCTTGCTGCCCATTATACAAACTACTTTGGCCTTGCCTTGACAGTTAAGTTAGATGTCACCACCTGGCCTTTGCAGTTCCTCTTATCCCTGTTGATGAAAAGGAGCACAGCTCCAGGGCAACATCCCCTAATGCCAGCCCCAGCCACCAGGAGACCTCTCCAAGAATTTGGTGCTCCCCGCACCAGCACCTTTCGTACTCTTTAGTGAAGGGAGTGAGATGGGAGAGGGTTTTTAGTAAGGAGCTGAATTTTCTGGTTTCATGCATTAAATCTTTTAACATTTCCCACCTCTCTCAATCTTTTGACCACTAACTCATTACTCTGTGAAAACCATGCTAGTAACTCCACCTTATTTAAGGAGCCCTCCCAGCAGGGGGTATCAGGACTGGCTCCAAGTGACCTTGCCAGGACATCAATCCCCAGTTATGGAAAAGTGTTCCCTTATCATAAATTCTTCCCTGTCCAGCTGTATATCTCATCTCCCGCCCAGCCTCCACCGCCACACCTGCTCAAACACCTCCAGGTTCCCTCACGATGCCTCTCGGCACCGATTTGCCAAATCAGTTTGTCCCGCTGAGAGGGATGGAGGGCTCCTGAGATGCTTCCATGGAGCCTTCTGATGTGCACAGTGAGCCTGAGCACGTGCTGGCTGACCCGAGTCTTTCATTTCTTCCCCGCTTCTAAAGGTGCTAACAGAAGCGAGCCAACCCCAGAAGCTTCCCACTGACCATGCCCCCACCTGTCAAATTCCCCTGCTTAAGGTAAGCAATGCTTTTGCCTTCTACTCACAACTCCTCTCACTGTCAGTGAGAATCTTGGTCATCGGGGGGCTTCTGCAGTCCAGGGGTTACCAACACCCCATTTACCCAGCAGTGGGGCCCAGGTTGCCATCTGATTGATAATGAGACATCGGTTTCTGAATCCCATCCTCGGGATGTGCCTTCTAGGGAATCGTCTGGTGTTCACTGTTGTAGCCTACACTCCCTCCCTTAGTTGTGAAGCACAACATGAAATGGAGACTGTGCCCAGGCAGGGTTTGGTTTGGTTTTAAAGGGACTCAGAAGTAAAGAACTGGGAAGAGTGGAAGACAGGAGGGAAAGCAGATAGGGAGGTATGCTCCTGAGCTGGTCACTTCAGAGCACATCTGGGCCTTGGTCCTTCTGAGATGCTCTTAGTCATGTAGCATGTCCACCAATGGGGCAGAAAGGGAAATATTTACACAGCAAAGGGCTCCTGTCTCCCATGGACAAGGCAATAATCCCTCAACACTTGGGAATGTGTGCATGTTAGATGCTGGGAGGGTTCCCACCAGCGTCCCACCACATGGCCCCTGAGAAAATCTGAAACAGAAAAGGAGCAATTCACGGTCCACATAAGACAACATGCTGTCAGACCACCTGTGTGAAGCTGGCTTTTGGCAGCAACAACTGATATAAAAGTGGGCGGAGGGGTGAGGCAAGACACATCTACTCTGTGTGAATGGAGTGTGAAAGAAAGGCCATTAATCTTTTTGGAGCCTCTGCTTTCACATAAGCAAAATGGGGCTGTCAATCAGTGTCTTTCTGCTGTGGGCAATTGGGGCTGAATGCCATGGGAGCCTTGAGGAGAACCATATGGATTCACCTCATAACTTTCCCACTGAGGGGTGAGGACGTTGGAGTATTTATTCGCTAACTTCTGTCATTTATAGGTAAAGGGTCACTCCCAGGGAGCTGGCTCCTGGCACTTCAACTTGTCCCTGAGCCCCAGAGCTGAGCAGTTTTGTAGCTGGCGAACCCCCTCAGGCAGAGATGCAGGAGGCCATCAGCAGGCCTGGGCCTTGGGCAGGTGACCTCCAGGGTAGGACAAGGCCTGGGCACCAGCCATGTTTCTGCCGGTATCTCTGTCTTTTCATCCACTGTTGGGCAGGGCAAGAGGCCAGGCTAATCAGGATGGTTAGTTCCAAGAATTTCCCATGTCTTCCAAGTGCTTTTGAAAACCCCCAACATGAGCAAGCATCTGGTAAAATGCTCTTTTCATAAAAGGCACCTCTGAAGCATCCCTTGGATACATCAGAATTTTATTTTTGCATAAATGCATGCCCTCCTCATCGCCCCTTCCCAGGCTATCAGAAGTGTTGAAATTCTCTTGTAAAACTATTGCCTTGAGCCTTTGTGAACGGAACAACAAAATAAATGCTCTGATGCTGAAAAGGAACAGACACGTATGCTGCACCAGACATTATCTTAAAGCCACCACAAAAGGCCTCTTCCTGCTTTATTGAAAGTGGCAGACAATGCGGGTGTGCTGGAGCGCAGGGCCAAGGAGCCTGCAAGGGCAATCCCCACACCGGTCAGTGCTAATAGGAGACAAGTTCTTATATTTCAAGAGTTTCTAATTTGTGGCTTATTTCCCTTTCCCAGAGCAGATACCCAAATTGATTCTGCCTACTTCAGTGTCCAAGTGTGGAAACGCTGACTGACAGAAACACCTAAGGGTAATACGTCTGCCAAGTGATTGGTTAAACAGCTATTCATTTTGAAATATATCTTCAAGAAGCAGAATAATAGAGGGCCACTGTAGTGTGCGGCCCATTAATTATAGAGTTGACAAGAAAATTACCCTTTAGATCAACATTAGTGGAGATTGGTCGGATGGTGGGGTGGAGGTGGGAGGTGGGGGGCATTGAGAACAACATTCAACAGGGTTATGTGCACAGCCTGCCGTGAGGCCCTCCTGTATGGGGAGGAGTGAGTGGGTATATACAGTGGAAAGAGCGCGAGTGTGAATCCTTCTGCAAAGGTCCCGGTCTGTGTGATTTAGGAGACTTTATCAGACCTTCTTAAACCTTGTGGTCCTTATCCATAAAATGGGGGTGACAAAAACAGCTACAAGGGTAGTTATGAAGAATAATGAGAATGCAGATAAAGCACCTCACATATAATGATGCTTGATCAATGCACATCTGTTGTCTTCCACGCTGTGGTTGCCCTGTGCTCTGTGACAGCTTCCTAGGCACCTGGTTGTAAGGAAAACCACAAGGGCTGTGTGTATCTGCTCCTTCAGCCCTGCCCTGCAGGTGGCCCAGACTCACAGGGCCCAGCCTGGTCGTGCATTAGGACCGTCTGCCCCTCTAGAAAGTGAGGTTTGAACATGGTACGCTGCTCCCAGCCCACGTCTGAATTTCTGGAGGGAACTGAGCCTCTGATGCCTTCAGGTTGCAACCTCCTCATCTCCCCTGCCAAGCGCAGCTGGTCAGGCAGGCTGGCTCTCCCCTGAGTTTCTGTCTGCCTCCTGGATCCACCTCAACTTCCCTCTGACACTGATCCTGACTGTGAAATACAGTCCACCCACAGGGGCGCTAGATCTAGATGGCTAGTTCAGACTGGGTAATTGGAGAAAAGTGTAATAAAAGGAGCCATTAACAAAATTATAAGCTGTTACCAGCTCTAGGCCTCCAGGGACAAGAGGAGGGAGGGCTTACCAGGGCCCCACTTATTGTCTGGGCTGTGGCATTTCACTGAGGGATGTAGCCAGGAGGGAGGGCTTACCAGGGCCCTGCTGATTATCTAGGCTGTGGCATTTCATTGGGGGGACGTAGCCAGGCCCCAAAACTTTGCAGGAAGGGAGTCAGGAGATTAAACTGTGAGTCCTCTCTCCCTCCTCCCATGGGCTGAGCTCAACCAAAAGCTAGATGTAGAGGAAGCCTGTTGCTATGGTCCAAATAGGTTAGGCTTCTGGGGCACAGAGCAGGGCGAGAAGACAAGAGAGTAACTGGAAGGCAGCCAGTGCTCAGTCCCACAGCTTACCCAGGTGTTACATTGAACCTGAGGCTACCAGGACTCCTTGGAAACCCCGGCTGGACCCTTCTTAGGTGCCACAGCAAGTTCTCTCAGAGGCTGCTTGGGAGCAGTTTTGAGCATGGTACAATGGCAGCTCTTGGCCCTCATCATCAATGTGTACCTTTAGCTTCCTGATTGAGACTTGTCTAAGGCTGCCGTGTGAGACACCTTCAGGAAGCCCCTCAGCTTTTATCCATGCACAACCTCAAGTGCAGGGGGTTAACAATTCAGGGCTGTGCTTGAACCACAAGGGCATAAATGCTTCCCTCCTTCCCCCCAGCAACAGTTTGGAAATATATTTCATAAGGAGCCTTCAAAGGTCTAGATTCTGATTCTAAAGTCCAATCCACTGGGTCCCAGACCTGCAAACGTCCCCTAGTTCCTGCAGCCTTTGTCCTGGCAGATGGTATTGCATTCTGCTCCAGATTTTAGACTCCCAAACCTGAAGACCAGCACTCCCTAAGTGCCCCACCCAATCCAGTCTGCAATCGCCAGGGTCATGCAGGAAACAGATGACACACTCAAATTGAGAAACTTGAGAACTGTGTAACGGGTTTACATACACAGGTTCAAGGCATTTCTGCCCCTAGGTCTGGAGGCCAAGCACCATCTTTCATGGTAATGGTCAACTCTGTAACTCACTCTTCATTCATTTTTCATCCTTCTCCACTAGTGCCTCATTTTTATTCCCTGCCATTATTGCCCAGGTAAACTAACTGCACTCAAACTTTTGTCTCAAAACCTGTTCTCTCTCTCTCTCTCTCTCTCTCTCTCTCTCTCTCTCTCTCTCTCTCTCTCTCTCTCTTTCTCTCGTCCATGCCTTCACCCTTCTCCTTCCCCAGGTGCATTCTCTCTGCCTTTCTTTTTCCTAAGCTCCAGGAGCCCTCCGTTTGCTTCTGTAACTCATTTCCTGAGCCCACACAGCCCAGCTAGCTCACCTTTTCTATCAGAGAAAGTTTATAAATATTCTCTGATAATGTGAGAAAGAAAAAAAGAACGTGTTCCTTGATCTAAACTAAAGTCATTGGTTCTCAGTATGATCCCAGGACTTCCAGAAAGTCCTGCCATTTTAGAACCTATTAGTTCCTCTGTTCACACCTAAAGTTCATTTCCCACTAACCCTCCCCACGCTGTTAGGAGTACCTGGGATGCCTGGCCGCTCTCTAACCTGTGTTCTGCCCAATCCCTGAAAACAGGCCTTCTGTCCAGTCTTGGATCCATCCTTCTAACCTTACACCTTGGAGCTATGAAAGTTTCTTCCTGAATTGGAGGCAGCAAAGAGAATTAGAAGGCTCTGGGGGTGGCCTGTCAAAAGGTAGTGGCAGTGGAAATTAAAAGAGGTGTTTGGAGCTGAGGAATATCAATGAGGTGGGGGTACAGGATTGAATGACTGTGGAAGGCACAGGAAAGATAAGGCCAGGATGGGTCCTGGCTTCTCCTTTGAGCAGCCGGTCAAAGGAGTGCATTGTTAGGCCCTAGTTTATGAGATGATGTCCTACTGGGAAGGTCAGAGTCCAACCATTCCAGATTCTCTCTCTGCCGAATGTTCACCTTCTTACATATCTTCTACATATATTCAGTCAGGTTCCATTTGAGAGCTTGGTTATAGGCTCTATTTATAGACTAAAATTTATTCTTTTTTAGTTGAACTAACACAAGTTAGAATTTTAAAAAAATTCAACTCTGCCAAAAAACCTATTGAAAACCAAAATACAATGAAGAGTTGGAGGAGCTACAGATTAGCTTGCCTGGCAGTTTGCTGGCCATCGATGTCCTACTTCCTCTTCAGGGCATCACAGAGGGCATTGTCCCTCTCTTGTAGTTTCTGGATGTAGGTGATTACCCTACCTCCCGCCTTCTGTTTCCTGAGGAAATGGGACATGGCAGCCTTATTAACAGCCCTAACTGAATCATGGATGGTGTCTATACATAAACCTGTCATGAGACTCAGAGCATGGGAGGGAGGAAGGTCAATCTGGATACATTAGAATATTTATTCCAGAACTTAGGGAATAAAACAAAGGGAATGAAAACAAAGTCTTGGATAATTATACCAAACAATGGCGAAGCAAGACAGAACAGTCCACATGGCTGAAAAAGCAAGATAGAACAGTCCATGTGATGGGAAGACTGAACTTGGGAGATAGGGGCAGTGAGGGCAGGTGTCCAAGAACAGACTGGACAGGCCAGGGAAGGATGGCTTTTGGAAAGGACATCAGGTTCTGGCGGCAAATGCCTTTTCTAGGCAATGTGCTGGAAAAGGCCACGAGTTAGTGTTAGTCAATCCTGTTCAAGGAAAAGAAAACCTTCTAAAATTAGCAAGAGAGAAAGGCTTGGTTACTGAGTGCTAATTATGGACCAGGCATATGCAAGGCATTGGACTCACACATTTTGTTTCATCCTTATCAACCTTGAGGTAAAAAAATATTTCCCCCATGTATCCAATAAGGAAATTAGGGCTTGAAGAAGTCAAATTATTTGCAAGCTGAGCTGAAATTTAGGTGTGCTGGTTTCCAAAGCCCTGTTATTTTTATTAGCATATTCTAATTCCTCCAAACATATCTCCTTGCTTCTCTCTACCTCCTATAATGCTGAAGTGCTATTTATGTCACACTTTGGCTCAACCTGAGTATGAAACATATGGCGTTGCAAGAAAATAGGCAAGTGATAGTGAGGAAGTTGGGACTGGATGGGACAAGGGCTGAGCCCAGACCCACCTCCGACTCCTGTGAGGTCCAGGGTAAGAGTATGAATAGAGGCTGGCATACCACACAGAGAAATATTAACAAGTTGTAAGTCAAGCTAACAAACTTCTCAGTAAAATATGTTCTATTGCATATTTTTTCCTTGACAAATAGACCTTCAGAATAAACTGAAAGGCCAAATCAGAATGTAGAATTCTTTCACTTCTCTAGGTTCTGTGCTGAGTGTAGCATTGTGGGATCTCTCACCCTCAACCCCATTCCAGGTTATATCCTGCTTTGCAAGAGGCCTTGCACATTCGCACATGTCCAAACCCCTTCCACACCACACGCCAACAGCTACCCCATGGCTACGCATTTACCCTTTGACGAGAATTGTACGTGCCTGGCAGGACACGGGGGAGAGGCCTGCCAAGGCCCTAGAAGCAGGATCATGACTATTGGGGCAAAGAATCCTTGCATCTCAGGTCTTTGATACATGGTCTAGAGGTGAAGGTATGGGTTCCAGGTGGACACCCCCCCATGACCAGGGGGTCTTCTTGCCCCACAAAGAGGGCCTGGCTAGAGGATAGCCCTGCTGTGACTCTGTAAAGTGTGTGATCCAGACAGAAGCCCCTTGCCCAGGTCGAAGGGCAGTACTAGCTGGATCATCCAATACGCATAGCACAAAGGGATTGCTGAGCTCCGGGATGGCTCATGCAGAGCCTACACTAAGGGATTCAAACCAGAAGGCTGGACAGTTTATCTTACAAGTACAAAAGGCAGTGCCCCCCTCCCAGCGAGACCCAGTTAGGATGTGGAAACAAGAGGTATGAGGTTTCATCACCCTTGGGGCAGGAGGCAGTCTAAGGCCAGGAAGGGCATAGTTCAGAGCTCCAGTCCCCACAGTTAACTGATACTTAAGTGCAGAGAGGAAGAACCCTCCCTTATTTCTGAATAAGTCAAGCATCAGAAGGACAGGAAACAACAGACAGCAAGAATAATTCCAGACCCCTCTCCTTCTGGTAGGGCCGAAGCTGCTGATGATCTTAGCCCTGGTCAGGGCTGGCTCAGGAACACATGGAGTCTGGCCTCCGATGTGGAGGGCACCAGTGATTCTAATCAGGAGAGACAAGGGAAGGTAGGAGCTGATTATTTCCCCATTAGGAATGACAGCATACACTGCGACAAGGGCAGGGAACTTCCCCTGCTTGCTGAGCAGGACTCCCCCCAGAGTCAGTGTAAACCAACAGGAAAAGAGTGTGCTACCTACAGCCGGCTGTACCAAGGAAGCGCCAAGATGCCCTGTTAGATCTGAAATCACTGACTGGGGGAGGGGGCTGTAAGGGGTCAGGAGGTTTATTTGGAGGATGGTCTCTGTTGAAAATGAGTTAAGGTCCCACAGGTTTCCAGTGCTTCTGTTACATAAGTCCTCTCTCAAAGCACGTTTATTTTTTCAAAAAAAAACAAACACACATAATTTGCTTTACCATTTCATTCCATATGTATTTACATTTGGCTGTTTATTTGGGATAAGATAGCTTCTCCTTGAATTTTTTTTTTTAATCTTTATTGTTGAAAGTATTACATAGGTCCTCCTTTCCCCCCATTAAACCTCTTCCAGCCCACTCCCACGCCCCCCCCCCGACAAAACCCTCACCACCCCATTGTCTGTGTCCACTGGTTATGCATATATGCATACAAGTTCATTGGTTGATCTCTTCCCACCTACTATCCCCGACCTTCTCTTTGAGGTTCAACAGTCTGTTCATGCTTCTATGTCTCTGGGTCTATTATTGTTTTTCAAAAAAAAACTTTTATTGATTTTTTTTACGGAGAGGAAGGGAGAGGGATAGAGAGTTAGAAACATCGATGAGAGAGAAACATCAATCAGCTGCCTCCTGCACACCTTCTACTTGGGGATGTGCCCACAACCAAGGTACATGCCCTTGACCGGAATCAAACCCAGGACCCTTCAGTCTGCAGGCTGACGCTCTATCCACTGAGCCAAACCAGTTAGGGAGGGTCTATTTTTAAAAATATATATATTTTATTGATTTTTTTACAGACAGGAAGGGAGAGGGATGGAGAGTTAGAAACATCGATGGGAGAGAAACATCAATCAGCTGCTTCCTGCACACTCCCTACTAGGGATGTGCCCGGTGATGTGCCCACAACCAAGGTAAATGCCCTTGACTAGAATTGAACCTGGGACCTTTGAGTCCGCAGGCCGATGCTCTATCCACTGAGCCAAACCGGTTAGGGCTGGGTCTATTTTTGACCATCAGTTTATTTGGTTCATTAGATTCCACATATGAGTTAGATCATGCGATACTTATCTTTTCATAATTTTATTTTTAAATTTACTTTATTGTTGAAAATATTCGAGATGTCCACATTTTCCCCATTGATCCCCCCACCTCAACCCCCACCCTCCAGGCCTTCACCACACTATTGTCTGTGTCCATGGGTTATGCAAACATGCATATAAGTTTTTCGGTTAATCTCTCCCCAGACACCTACCCTGCCTTCCCTCTGAAATTGGTCCCATTGTACAAATTTATAAAAATTGGTTAGCATCACTACTTTGGTTTCTCTTAGATCTAGAATTCTACTGTTGTCAGAGAAAGAGCATGAGATTCAGACTTGAGAGAGTTTGGTTGGAACTCTGCCCTTATCATTGAAACTATGTCATTTATATGTGTGTGAACATAATTTAACTTCTTTGGCCTCAGTGTCCCTGTTTATCAAGAAGTAATAATAAAAACATCAGACCCATCCATATGAGCAAAAGGTATGAAACTATACTGAAGACATTTTCAGATGTGCAATGACAAGAGACAGGAAAAGGAAGGAAGAGAGGGAGGGAAGGAGAAATGGAAAAAGGGAGGGGGGTAGATAGGTAGGGAGGGACAAATACAGCCACTTAAGAAAGAAAAATATAAAGACTTGGATCTAGAAAAACTAATACAAAAGAGGAAATTGACCAAGGGAAGTTTCAGGACAATAGCTGTGTAGCAGATTCAAAGAACAGGCTCTGTAGATTGGACATTCAGGAAAGATGACTCTAGGGGGAATATAATTGAAAGAAGATTTTATATGTGTGGGCATTGTGGATAAAATAACCATATATAGGAAATGGATAGGTCTGATGATAAAATTTAAAGATGTACATAGAAAACAATGTAAGTAAAAAATAAGTAAGTATTTATTCCTTCACATTTTCAAGAAAGGAAATGTAACCATTGTAAAAGTATGGCCCACTAGTGCACAATATTCAGACAGCCACAATAATATAAATATTCTGCTTGATTTTTCTAAACATAGAGCTGAACTGATAGGATAGAGAGGGAAAGGTTTGTGTGTAAGGAGGAACCATAAAAAGGAGCTAATTCATCTTTTATCAACAACAACAAAAAACAGTAAAAAAAAATGAAACAAATCAACAAGAAGCAGTGAAAATACGTATTCAGGTAAGCAACCGCCTGCTATTCTGAGTACTGCATGCTCTCAGTCTGAGATAAGGGTGTAAACATGAGACCATTTTATTTTCTCTGATCTCTACCTTCACCTGTGCTATATTGAATTTCATTTTCCCTTCACTTAACCTCTCAGCCAGGCCCATAGCTTTCTGATCATTTTAAGAAAGGTGTGAAATGTGAAACTCACCTTCTCTGATTTTAAAACTTCAGTCTTACATCCTGTTGAATGCTCTCCTTCTCTTCCATCTCTGGCTGAGCCTATGCCAAGGAACTCAGGGCCTGGAGGAGACATGTTGGCAATTTCACAATTTCACTCCCCTTCATTTTGGTCAGGAAATGGGAACCAGAGTAAAATAGTAAACATCATGTTTACTGGCACTGCTATTGTTATTCCTAGCTAACACTGGCTGGTCTTCCTTGTCAACCATGTGGCAAGAATCTTGAAAGGGTTTGGTGAAGGGCCCCCAAGAGCCTCTCCACCACCAGGTTTGCCTCTTCTGATCCCACCCAACTTCACACCCTGGCCTCTTGCTTCTGCTGTCCCTTCCAGCAGAGGGCCAACAAGAAGGCTCGAGCTTAACGAACTTCCCCTGTGCCCCTTCAGTCTGCAAGAAATCCAGGATCCCTGCCATGGCCCTGCTCCCACCTCGCTCTCCTCTTTTCCTCACTGCTGAAATAGACACCAAGGGCAGTCAGCAGTCTGCTGCAAAGAGACATCCATCAGGGGAATGAGAGGCCAGTCTCTCCTCCTTGTAAATACCCCCAATCTCTACCTGGCACATACTCTCCCCATTTCTTGGTTTACAACTGCAATGGGAAATGAGCAAAGGAAGGTGAAGAGGGGAAACACTGATGGTAAAATCCTTCCAGAGTTTCTGGTGTTTGCTGCATTGAGGCTGAGTGGAAGGGATGGGTGATGGCAGCAAGACCATCAAGAGGCAGCATCTTGTAATGGTGAAGAGCCAGACAACCTGAGCTAGAACCCTATTTCTGCCACTGGCCAGAATTACTGAACCCTCCTAATCCTTAGTTACCTCATCTGTAAAGTAGAGGGATTTCATAGAGTTACTACAACAGTTAAATGAGTAAATGAATATAAGACATTTAGAACAGGGCCTGGGATGAGTGTTATCTAGCTTATTATTTCTGCCACAAGATCTTAGGCGATTAGTCTTGTCACTTGTCAATTCTCTTTGGACTGTGAAAGTTCTTAGCACCTATTATTTTCAGTTTTCAGGCTATAGCTACAATCCTGAGGCCAAAGCAAAAATCAATTTATCGTCCTGCTACACATATTACTCATAAATATGGAGATAAGTACTGGAAGAAATAGCTAGGAGAGTAAAAGAGTAGAGAGTGATCACCTCCAGAGAGCAAGACTGGGAGGATAAAGCCCTGCAGAGCACTGTTGCTTCTTATAAGCCCTTCAGTACTATTTGATTTTTAAAAATTAGGTGCATGCATTACTTTAATAAAAAAATCAATTCTTAGTTATTAGAAACACTGCGATGTAAAAAAAAAAAAAGTTCATGTTAATTAGCATCTATTTTGTTTTGATCCTATTTTAAGGGTGTCATGACAATCCTGGAAAAGAATAGATATCACACAAGGATATCACCCAATTGGATTTGGAAAACTTGTGTATAAAAACCCTTAACTAACTCTTTAACTCTCCTTTTTCTTTCCTCACCACTCCTGCTTTTTTAACAACCAAATGGAAAAAAGTCCCTAGTTTTTATTAAACCAACCACTCTAAGACTAAATTTTCATTTGATCAATAGAATATTTCTTGGTGAATTCTCAAGTTTAACTAGACTTATAATTCTGTTAGAGTGTTGTTGTTGTTGTTGTTGTTGTTTTTAGGCTGTTCACTGCTTCATGAGGAAACTACCATCTTCCTGGTGGCAATTTTCATTGTGTTATATGCTGTCTGAAAGGGGGCAGAGAAACAGATCATAGAGCTTTGGGAAACTGGGTGAGCTTCTCCTGTGTCAGGGACACCTCAATGGCTTTCATAATGTGCCGGACACAGAGGCTAACATCCATTTCTTGTTCTCAAGGCCTCTGCATGTCAGCTGGCAGAGCAGGTCAGCTGAATGTGGGACGACGTTGCTGGGACAGCTAGAGTAGAAAGGTTTGAGAAGTATCCACTCTGCTCTCACGTGGCACCACTTTCCTCTCTGAGCATCAGACCCCACTGAGCGTCACTCACAGAAACAGACTCATTCTTCCCTTGGGTCAAATGCTTACAGCCTTTCTCTGCAATTCGTTTTCTGGTTTTTACACCACCTGTCAACACTCCATGTCACAGCTCCATCTATGCGTGTTGGACCATACAAGTGACCCTGTCTGTTTTTTCTCCCAGAAGATTTCTCAGTTTTGTTGTCCAAATCCACACTCCAGATATCTCTGTCTCTTGGCTTCCGAGCAGCATGTGTAAGAAAAAAAGAGGTCCCAACACAAGGCAAGTGTGTTCAAGGAGTCCAGCAGTAGAAGACATCATTATTGTAGCTATTTTCCCAGATTTATTAATATAATTACTGTAATAAAATTCACCTATATAAAGTATATTTGATATATTTTGACAATTATTTGCAGTTGTGTAACCAGCACCACAATCAAGATAGAAAACATTTCTATCACCCTAAAAATGTTCCGTTGGCCCCTTAAGGCCATAGCTTTTGAGAAAAGGAACAGATTGATTTGCACTGGGGTGGTCAGGAAAGAACCATAGGAGGGATTGAGACAGGCGCTGGAATGAGAATTAAATTTTGATGGACAGAGGAAAGATCCAAACTGAAGAATAGCACATTTGAAGAGCAATGATTACACCAATTTGGAGAGAATGGAGGGGTCAGGAATGTCAATGTTAAGAGGTAAGACTAGCGAGTCAAATACATGTCACATTGTAGAGAGCTTTTAATGCTCGGCTGAGGAGTTGGAATTTATACCACATGCAATTGGAACCTATTGTACTGAATAAAGTGATGAATATTTACTAAAAGCCTGTGATTGCCTTCAGTTAGCTACTGAATTGGGATCCTCCAGTTGAGAGGAGGGTAAGTTCAGTCTGACCTGGGTGGGCAGGAAAGCTTTACAGAAGAGCGGGATTCTGGACACTGAAGCAACATCTGCTACTTCTCCACAAGTTCCCAAGAAATTTATCTTCCCAAAAGCCACTCTTGGTCTCTCCACTCATTATCACCCCAGATCCTAGGCCTCCTACCCACGTGAGATGTTAAGCAGATGAAGGTCCTGCTTCCTTCTCCCAATCCATACGAGGAGAAACTTGGTCCAAAATAATCACTGTCTCCCAGCCACAGAGCGCCAGGCTGTAAGTCAGTCCTGGCCAAGACAAGCGTCTGTGATTCACTCAGGGTATACAGTTCCCCAAATCAGCTAACCTTTCCCTTCACCAAACATCACAAGCAAATCAAGTCAGCCTCTGGCCTTCAACATTCTCCAGGCCAGTCACCATCCATCTCCAGCTGTTTCATTTGAAAACCAACTCCAGATTCCCAGTATTTGCTCCCTATTGGGAAGTATAAAGAACTACTGAAAGTCCCCTGCTGCTTTCAATTGAAGAAGTCCCTTACATATTAAAAGTCCCAGCTCTGCTCAGCAGTACTAGGTTAATAACGCATGTTAACATGCTTTGTGAAACGGAAAGTGGTAAAGAGATGAAAGGTGCTGAGGAATCACTTTAATGACCTTTGTTTTATCCTCTCATTCTTGCAAAAATCTTTTGTTTGTGCCATTGGAGTCCAACTTTGGGAAAGGAATTAAACTCAAACTATTCCAGCAACTCAACAGCCCTGATCAAGTAAGAAGAACCATCAGTGGCATTTGCTCAGTACTTCGTTGCTTCCAAATCACTTTCCAAAACTCATCTCACTGGATTCCCACAACAGGTCTGTTGGGTAAGTATCATCACCTCCATACAGATGAGAGTCAGGATCCTACTGCTTCGGGATTGACTAAGTCAAAGTACCCACATTAAGAGTCAGAGGAATGAAGTAATGGACTTTGTGATGTAGGAGAAGAAAGGACCTAAGGCAAAGCAGAGCCAGATTTCTGACTCATTGCCCAGTGCTCTTCCCAGTGCTCTTCCCACCCTTAACCCTACCGCACTCCAGATGCACTGAGTGACAGCCATCCTGGTGTAACTTCAGGACATCTATAATTGAGGTCATAATACCTAATCCCACATCTGGCATGAACTTGTCTTTGACCTTGGGCAAGTCACTTCACCTTCTCTAAGGCCTCATGTTTCAAATGAGGGCTTTAGTCAGCATCCTCAAGGAGGTGCCTTTCACCATATAGGACTGGAATCCCATAGAATTCTATAGCTGGGAGGTGGTCTGGTTTGAGCATTTCAGCAGCAGCAGGCCTGGCTTGGATTTCTGGCCCTATCACTTTCTATGGGTCTGGCTGTAAGCAACTCAGAGATGTTCTTATCTGCAAAATGCAGAGCGTATATGCAAAGCTATATGCAAAGTACCTGGCTCAGATGAAGTACTGAACAGTGATCACTCCTCCACCTCCAACTCTTTAGAGTGAATTTTCTGCTCAGGACTCTCATGGCTTAATTCAGAGGAACAGCTCTCTACTGGAGGAACCTATCTGAGGCACAGTTACAGGCAGAAGTGGGATGCTGTGGGGCAGGTTCCTTCTGGTCATGTTCCAACCATGTTTAAAGAAGGACCTGGGTGAATCAAGGTAAGTCCTGCACCACCCTCCTTATGAACTGAAATCATAACCTTTCCTCCTTACCTCTCCTGGTGTCCAGCACTGCCCTGGCAGGCGACCCAGAGAGAATTGGCTAAGCTGCAGCCCCCAGCTCTCCCGGGTGAGATGGGCACACCCCAGGGTCATTATGCTCAGGTGTTGTATAACCAGCTACATAGCTGAAGACATGACATGTCTATTCCCTCACAGCTGAGGGGAGAATCCAAACGCTGGGTGATGACAATGGAGATGCCACAGGACAGCAGGGAGCCAGTGGTGCCCCGTGGGGGCTCATTCACGCAGCTTAGAATGGAAATGGGAGAAATGGCAGCCAGGCAGTTCACAGGCGTGCTGATCCCCACAACTGTGCAGGCTCCACCTCCATTAGAGCTATTCATTCTGCACATCTGGAATCAGAGATGGAATTCTGCACTCTGTCCCAGGAGCCAGGCAGGTGGCAGAGAATGCCTCACACGTCAAGCACTGTACAATTGCTTTTTTCTTTTAAAAATTATAAGTCATTTCAACAGATAGGCAAGTGCAGAAGATGATATAACAGCACTGTGCTCACCACAGAATTTAAACAGGGGTTAACATTTTGCCATGCTTGATTCAGTTTTTATCCTAAAAAAATAAGCTGTGACAATAAGACACGCTCGAATCTCCCTCCCCCTCAGAAATAGTAACTGTCTTAGTTTCCATAGAAAGCCTAACTTGTATAGATGTACTTCACTACACTGTCTAAAACTGGGAACAACCCAGACACCCACCCACAGCTCATGCTCTCCTGTACGGGGGTGAACGGGCAGATTGTATTAGACAAGGATCGCGGGGCTCTTGAGATGCTGGCTGTTTGGTTTCACTTTATAACAATTGAACCATATGTAGGTATGCATTTTTTTCAATGTACATTTCACAATAAAATGTCTAAAATATACCACTTTGTGAGTTTTAAAATTGTAGAACAATGAGACTAAATTTTGTATATAGATATCTTTCTGCAGCCTGATTTTATTCCAAGTTATGATTTTAGGCTTTATCCAGTGTAAGACCTATCAACCTAATTCATTCCTTTTATTTGCCTAAACCACAGTTTACTTTTCCATTTCCTAACTGAGCAAGAGTAATATCATATCCGTGTTCTGTAATTAAAACAGCACAGTGGAGAGAACTTTGTACATTCCTCCTTATGAATGAGTGTGAGGGTTGCTATTAGAGTGAAATGGACTTGAAATTTCTGCATCCCAAAGACTGTATATCTTCAACTCTAATAGATCCTGGCGAGTTGCTCATGAAAGTGACAGTATCATTTTAGACTCTCAGGAGAAATCCTTGTCCCTACATCCTCCCCAATATTTGTTGTTACCAGACTTCTCAGCTTTTGCACATGTGCTGGGTGTGAGATGGACTCCCCTTCTTGTTCTAATTTGCATCTCCCCAGTTTTTGCTAATATTAAACATCTTTTCACATGTGTCTTGGCATTTCTGGTATCCTTTCAGGAATAGTCTGTTTTGGTCTCTTACCCACTTTCTATGAAGCTGATTGTCTTTTCTAATTACTATGTGGGAGTTCTGGATATTTTCTGAATGCTAATCTTTTGATGGTTTCATAAACAGCAAAGATCTTTTAATCTGTGGCATGTCTTTTCACTTTATTACAAACTAGAGGCCCGGTGCACAAAAATTTGTGCACTCGGGGGGAGGGGGGGTTCCTCAGCCCGGCCTGTGCCCTCTCACAGTCTGGGACCCCTCGGGAGATAACGACCTGCTGGCTTAGGCCTGCTCCCGTGTGGCAGAGGGCAGGCCTAATCCCTAGGTGCAGCCCCTGGTCGGGCTCAGAGCAGGGCCGATTGGGGAATTGGGGCACCGGCCCCTGTCATGCACAGAGCAGGGCAGATTAGGAGGTTGCAATGCCACCCTCAGTCATGCTCAGGGTAGGGCCGATTGGGGGGTTCGGGCACCGCCCCCTGTCACACTCAACGCAGGGTCAATGGGGAAGTTGCGGTGCCACCCCCTGTCACGCACAGAGCAGGGCCAATCAGGGGGTTGGGGCGCTGCCCCCTGTCATGCACAGAGCAGGGCCCATCAGGGGGTTGGGGAGCTCCCCCCTGTCACGCACAGAGCAGGGTCAATCAGGGGGTTGGGGAGCTCCCCCCTGTCACGCACAGAGCAGGGCCGATCAGGGGGTTGGGGTGCCACCCTCTATCACCCACAGAACAGGGCCGATCAGGGGGTTGGGGCGCCGCCACTGTCACACTCAGGGCAGGGCCGATGGGGAGGTTATGACTCTACCCCATCACATACAGAGCAGGGCTCGGGTGGGGGGGTCGGGGCGCCGCCCTCTATCACCCACAGAGCAGGGCCGATCAGGGGGTTGGGGAGCTCCCCCCTATCAGGCACAGAGCAGGGCTGATCAGGGGGTTGGGGCACCTTCCCCTGTCAGGAACAGAGCAGGGCCGATAGGGAGGTTGTGGCCCCGCCCCCTGTCACACACAGAGCCACAGGGCAATCAGGGGGTTTGGGCGCTGCCCCCTGTCATGCTGATCCCAGTGCCAGGAGACCTCGTGGCTCTGCTGATCCCGGTGCTGGGAGGCATATTACCCTTTTACTATATAGACTAGAGGCCTGGTGCATGGGTGGGGGCTGGCTGGTTTGCCCTGAAGGGTGTCCCGGATCAGGGTGGGGGTCCCCACTGGGGTGCCTAGCCAGCCTGGATGAGGGGATGATGGCTGTTTGCAGCTGGTCACACACCCTTCAGGGTGCGTGTCCCCAATGGGGTGCCTGGCCAGTCTGGGTGAGGGGCTGAGGGCTGTTTTCAGGCTGGGGGTGACTGAAGCTCCCAACTGCTCCTTTTTTTCTTTTTTCTTTTTTATTCTGAGCCAGCTTTAGCTCTGAGGCTCCAGCTCTTAGGCCTCCGCTCCTGAAAGCAGGTATCTGGTTTGTTTAGGTTCTACAATCGAAACTCTGTATCAACTCCAGGTCTGAGATCCTGGCTAGCTGAAAGCTGGTTTCTGGGGTTTTGTTTAGCTTCTATTTTTGTAACTATGTTTCAAACTGCCAGCTCAGAGGCCTGCAGTGGCAGGCTGGGAAGGTTGGAGTCCTCTGTCACTGAAGCAAGCAAGCCTCATGTTAGTTTCAAGCTGCCTGGCTGCCAGCCGCCATCTTGGCTGGCAGTTAATTTGCATATCGCCCTGATTAGCCAATGGGAAGGGTAGCGGTCATACGCCAATTACCATGTTTCTCTTTTATTAGATAGGATGACACAGCTTGAAAGTTAGATAGGATCAGACCTGAGTTAAGAGGCCAGGTTTGAGAGTCAAACTACCTTATCTCTTAATTTGGTTCAGCCACTTATGAACTAGCTTTGTGGCATTGGGAAAATTATTTGCTTTCTCTGTGTCTCAGTTTCCTCATCTTTAAAACGGAGCTAATAATACTCTTTATCATATTGTTATATTATATGATCAAATGAGATAATATGTGCAACACACTTGAAACACTGTAAAAAGACTGTTCCAAAAATAGTAGTTGTTTTTACTGTGCCTGTTATCACAGACATTTAAAATTTAGATGAAGCCCATTTTATTATTGCCTCCTTTTATGATATTTTCCTTTGCCATCTGATCTAAGGATCCTCCCCTACTCCAATGTCATAAAGAGATTCCCCAGGTGTTCTAAGTTTAATCTATATAAACTTTGAGCTATGTATTGGGGTTATGTACGTGGGGTAGGGAAATAACATGACTTTTCCTGTGGGAGGGGTGGTCATTTGTCCCAAGATAATTTATTGAATAACTGGGTCTTTCACCAGCACAGTAGAGACATATTTGACTTAGGCCAGATGAGACATGTATGCATGGTTTACAGTCGCTTGCTCTACCCATGCTGGCTTTCAGGAATAACCCCACCACACACTGTCAGCTTCCCGGGATGCTGACACAGCTTCAGAATCCTATGGGCAACTGAGCAAGAACAAGGTGTGAAGCGCATGTGTGCAAGATTTTCTTACATGGGGCAAGCAATGGGATAAGTGAAGAGCTCAGCTCTTAACGATGTCCAGTCAAAAATGTAAATCCTCCCATGTTAGGAATTCTCTCAGTGATTCAGTGCACATAGTTACCCACGTGTATGTTGTCTGATGGGAGTCATGCCAAATAGAATACATTAGAATGCGTGTGTTGGCAGGTCACAGCCCAGTAGGGAGACTGCAAACAGCAAGTGCAGCTGTGAGGGGCGGTCGCATGTTCCCTGCAGTCCAATTATCAATAATTAAAAACAAGTTTTCATCTCTTTTTATCCTCTCTTCAGAAAATGTAATAAAAGCATGGTCATATGAAGATATGCAGCCAAAAATATGGAAAATATGCAGCCAGAAATTTTATAAGAACTTGTCAAGGAGTCTATTAATCATTACATTTCGATATTGTTCTGGATTTTGTGATGTTTGTAGTGTTTTTCAGCACTTTAAAATATGTAATTTGTTAGATTTCTTGTCTCCTTATAAAATTTTACTTTCTCATCTAATTTTGCCTATTGTTCTTTAAAGAGAGATCTCCAAGTGTTTCAACTTCGGGTCCCTCAAAACCTGAATCAGTCCCTGCTATTACATGAATGCTTCCAAAGAAATTACCTCACTGGTGAGAGTTCTCTTTCTAGGCAATTTTACAGGTGATGAAACAAAACAGAAAGGTGGATCCATTTGCCCCAGGTCACACAGCAAGTTAGTGGTGGGGTCAGGATGAGAACCCATGAAGTGCCCTGTGTGCCATGCTCTTCCCATTCCCTTCCAGCCAAGGACCACTGCTGACACTCAGCTTTCTGACCAGGTGCCTGTTTTAATAGAGTTATTCTGAGTGTGCTTCACTAGTGCACCTAGCTCATCCCCTAGAGCTGTCCTTGCCTCCTCTCTTCCCTCTCCTGGAGGAAGGGTTAAGAGAAGCAGTTCGATGATTTTTCCCGTCGGTTTCTCTGCCCCCTTTCAGACAGCATTTCATTCCTTTTACTCTCTGACCAAATAACCTTTCTGCTCTAACCATCCACGAAATGTCATGTTCTCTCCCTCCAATGCAAATGTCACCTTGTTATTCCTGCTTAAAACACGCCAAAGGCCTTCATATATCTTCAGAATAAAGCCAGACTCCTTGGTATGACATGGGCCAGCTCACCTCCCAACCTCACCTTTCACCATCCCCCCCTATCCATTCACTCATTCATTCATTCCCTCACTCATTCATATGTCAGTCAGTCATATCTACATGCCTTCTCCTGACTTCTCACCAATTCCCCAGAAACATACCTGCTGTACCCCACATCTGTAAGTGGAGAAAATGAGTTTCAGAGAAATTAGATGACTTGCTCAAATATAGTGAACACCATTGATTTCCTGCACAGCATTGATTTTCCCTTTCTTCCTATCCAATCTTGATCTTGTTAAAGTATCTAGTCCTCATCCACCCAGCCCCTGATTCCCAGCTCTGGGCCTGTGTGAGCAGCAGTTAGTCTAAGCAAGGGTGGACAAACCCTTTCCGTAAAGGACCAGACAGTAAATATTTTAGGCATATGGGCCATATGGTCACTGTTGCAACCACTCAACTCTGCCACAATATACAGATCGCAGCCATAAACAATATATAAACCAATAGGTGTGGCTATGTTCCCATAAAACTTTATTTATGGACACTGAAATTTGAATTCATATTATTTTACGTCTCATAAAATATTATTATTCTTTTGATTTTTTTCAACCATTGAAAATGTAAACACTCTTCTTAACTTGTACAGAAACAGATGGTGGGCTGGCTTTGGTGCTATAGACTGTGGTTTGCCAACCCCTAATCTAAGCCATTCGGTGCATGGTGTTATCCTGGCAATGCCAGGAAGGCACAGCACCCAAGAGACCCAGACACACCCAAACACTCTTGGGTGATGTCTAACCTAATAGGACTAAGCACCCATGGAATTTCAGAGCTCAGGATTGTGGAAGGATAAAAAGGGATGCCTCTGTTGCTGCCCTCTGCTTTCCATTCATTAATGTAAACTCAAAGCCTTTTCATGAAGAGGCCTGCTGGTTCTAGTCCACGGCCAGGGTTCGTAATTCCCCTCCCAAGGCTGAAGTTGGCACAAGGTAAGGTTGGCACTCAGGTTTTGCACTACATCTTTGGAAGGTTCATTTTGGGAAGACAGAGAAGGGTCCTCCTAGATTTCAGGATTGATTAGCTGCTGTCTATGAGAACAGAGAGTGATCTGACCCCCTCCCTCCCTCCTGGCCCACTAGGACCAACACCCATCCCATGAGACAGGGCCTGGGGTTCATGCTGGAAATAATACAAATATTAATAGAAGGAAGATATGAATAGGTTTCTGATATTCAGTACAATTTTCAATATTGATTTTGATTCAATGAGACCAATTAAAATTATCTATTCCAATCAGTTGCCAAACTTACCTGTTCAATAATGTGTCTAAATTCATTAACCGTTTTATTTTAACAATATTTCACTTTAAAGTTCAATTTTATCTACACATTAGCTCCATTTTACTTACACAAATAACAGATTTATGGCTATATTAGCAATAATTCAATATCATCCTTTTAAAGCCAGTAGGAAATTTGCCACCTTGGAGAATATCCAGCACTTTAATTGGAGAGTTATGTAGAGGCTATGTTGACTTGAAACCATTTGTACTCACAAATCACATGACAGGTATAACTTTGACACAGCAGCTCTATTCAGTAAAGAGCCCACCTCTGTACATGCCCTTTCCCCCTTCCCAGAGCTGAGCTTGGGCTTAAAAAGCCCTGATGGTAAAGGAAATATTTCCTGGGACACTCCCTTTGGTCCATCACTGACATTTTCTGTTGGCAGAGTTAATAGGTTTGGTAGCATCAAAAGGGTGTTCAGGACATATTAAATATTGAACATCTCCAAGCAAGGTCCCCTGCATTTAACATGGCAGGTTCTCTCTCAAGATCAGTCATGTAATTAATCTGAGCACCTTGACATATTCCTGGTTGTAATTTAAACTAAGTTTACATAGAGAAGAGAAAAGAGCCTTGGGTGTAGGTGAAGTTGAGGTGTCTCTGAGGTGTGAGCTCATGACTCAGAGCATGACTTTCATTGTTTCAAATGTGTAGAATCTGGCTGCTCACAAAGTGCTTGGGGTGTCAGTCTGACACTCACACACACACACTCATGTGCACACACACACAGTTCCCTATGGGAAGAGCTCTGGATTAAGACAGTTGGGATCTCATTCCAGTCTTGTCTCTGAGTTTGGATTCATCTCCTTCCTACTGCCTCTCAATTTCCTCACCTTGAGTTAGCCTCAAGCAGGAATATTTCGAAATGAGTGAGGAGGCTTTGGGTTTCCCCTACAACTTTGGGGAAAGAAAAAAGAACCCTAAGGACATCTACTGGGATTAAGTCAAGAATACTGTGTCCAGCAATACGTAATGAAGGATTGTCCTGCCTCGAATGCTAACAGTGCCGAGGTTCAGAAACACTTGGCCCATGCCCCCATGGTCTCACTATCTCAGACAAAACAGGTTCACTGCTTCTGTGTTTCCCTCAAAGACTGAGCAGAAAAGATGGCCAGGAGAGAACCTGGTATCCTACCAGGCCAAGTCATCACAGTACAGATCCTTTGGGTTGTCTGTTGGTCCCCTCCCAACTGCGCTCTTCAGAGCTGTCTCCTCAGACCTTCCCATCTGGCTTCTGCTGGGAGCTTCCAGTGCCAAGCAGACCCCACCTCAACCAGCTCCCCATCTGCCCTTCTTCTCTCCCTGGACAAGGACCAGCAAGTCATCTAGAACTGGGTTGGTAGGCTGCCCAAGTCAAGATTCTTGGTGACAAGATACCACTTTGTTCAGGTATAAAAGGCAGCCCCCACAAGAGCTCACAGAATCAAGATCGGAGGCTCTGCGGCCACGAACACAGGAACATGGACGGTATAACATTTTGGACCTGCTCTTGCCATGGGGAGAGCTGTGAGGACAGACCTGTGGATTACTCATCCATGGTGGGCTGGGGACCCAATCCTGGGCCCTAATCAGCTGCCTCTGCATGCCGGACACCCTTCCCCCTACCCCCCTCACCAGGCATCAGTCCTGCAAAGGGCCTCCTCCTTCCTGCTAAATTGTTCTCAGGCAGTCACATCTGGTCTACATCGCCCATGCCCTACTTGCAAGGAAGCCTGGAAACAAGAGATCCTGGCTTCTGTCTTGGGAGGCAAGACTCAGAAGCTTAGAAATGTCCCAACATAAGCAGCATATTCAAAAGATTCCAGGGCAACCCAGGCTACACATCCACTTCAGGGATTCAAGCAGATGGCATGGAGGGTTCTGCCCAATTACAAATGCAGTCATGTGGTTCCCTGTCCCCTTAATTCAATGATGGCTGGCCCGCCCCATGTCTGCTTTAAGCAGCCTAGTTTCTGGTGCCTCCCTCACTTCACAAGGGCCCCATGGATTTCATACCCTTCCACTTCTTTCAAAGGCTGCCCCTGCCCCTTCTATGGAGGGGAGCTGCAGAGGGGGCCATGGTGTCTGCAGGTCTCCCCTTCTCAACAGTGCTCTTTTCTCCTAAGGATGCACACAGGCCATCTTCTTTTGTTTACACTGAATTGAAATTCGCATAACAGAAAACTAACCACGTTATAGTGTAGAATGCATTGATATGCACTACATTCACAACGTCCTGCAACCATCACCACTATCTTCTTGTGGAACATTCTTATCACCCTCAAAGGAGGTCCGGTATTGAGGAAACAGCCACTCCACACTTCCCTCTTCTTCCAGCCCCTGGCCACAAGTAATCAACTTTCTGTCTCTATGGATTTACCTATTCTGCGCATTTTACATAAATGAAATCATACAATAGGTGACCTTGGGTGTCCGGTTTCTTCACTTAGCATAACGTTTTCAAGGTTCATCTAGTTACATTAGTTTGCTGGGGCTGCCCTAATAAAGTACTGTAGACTGGGCGGCTTGAACTACAAAAATGTATCTTTTCACCATTCTGGAGTCTGGAAGTCTGAGATCAAAGTGTCAGTAAGGTTGGTTCCTTCTGAGGGCTGTTCCAGACCCTCTCCTTGGCTTGAAAATGGTCGTTTTCTCCCTGTGTCTTCACATCCTCCTCCCTCTGTCCATGTCTGTATTTGTGTCCAAATCTCCCATTTTTATAAGAACATCAGTCCCATTCAATTAGGGTCCTGCCTAATGACCTCACTTTACCTTGATTACCTCTTTAAAAGCCCTATCTCCAAATAGAGCCACATTCTGGAGTACTGGGAGTTAGGGCCCCAATATGTGAATGGTGGAGGAGGGGTATACAATTTGACCCACAATACATTTTTTCCCCCACTAAAGATTAGAGGAAACAAACAAGAGCTCTCTGAATGTTGCTGGCAGAGAGAATTCTAATAGATTTTCATCCACTAATTGCTTGAATTTAGGTTTGGTGGTTATCAGAAGCCCAACGCCTTGTCTATCCCCTTGTGCTCTTGAGGTCAGTCACCAGCCCCTTCTTATAGTTCCGCTTCAGATCACAGTAGGCCTCCTTCTCCATGACAGGCTCATCCCAGAGATTTCTTGATCAGACTCCTCTGACTATTGTGTACCCCTTCGCCCCTTACACACAAAGAAAACACCTTTGTAGTCAAGGGCCTTCAGACACCCACTGGACCAGGTTGCCCAATGCAGCCCCTTCAGCCCTGGGACCCTTACATATGCACCAAACCTTGACCTTCTCTCCCTTTCAGCTTTTCTTTCTTCTAGTCCTTGGGTACCTGATCTCCTGCCAGGTCATAATGCAGGATAAGTTTAATCAAATCAACTAGTCCTTGCTGCTGGTAGGTCTTCCAAGAGAACTGAGGTCTTTCCCAGGCGAAATGTTCCTAGGGAACATGATGATGATAGGGATCTGGAGGCCTGGAGGGAGGTGAGGCACCAGGCCTCAGCAGCTGGGATTCCCTTGTGCCGGGATAATGTGACTCACACACCCCTGTCTTTTTCCTTCCCTTCTGCAGGCACTTGCCATTAGACTTACTGAATGACAGGGGGCCTCGGCCCCGTGAAAGAGTGCAGGCATGACTTGATGTGTGATGAGTGGCCATCCATGTTCAAAGCCATGGGATCAGTCTACCTATTTGCCAAATGGGCAAGTCCCACCATCCTGCTTATCTCCCAAGGCCCTTGGGTGGATGAGAAATCACTCAAAAGGCAATGGAGAAATGAAGAGTTTTTCCTTATTTTTTATTCATTTCACTCTGCAACAAATGTGCAATAGAGTTTCATGCGAGGGTGGAGCCCCAGGGAATGTCTCTGAGTGTGCTAGCCTTTTCTAACCTCATCCGAACAATTTTTCTTGCTCCCATGAAAGAAAATCCAACGCTTCATTTACTGAATTAACCTCAGATGTTAGAAATGATTTCTTCATAGCTATAGGGAGGCTGTCCGGGTTATGTGAAAGTACTGTTCAGCAGGGAGGCCAAAAGCCAATGCACTGGAAAAGTAATCTGGATTTATCTGAAAAAGAGATTTATCCTTCGGAGAGCAGGGAGCAGAGCAAGGGATTGGTGAGAGCCCCCAGATCAATTCTCTTTTAACCTTCGAACTGTGAGTCCGTGTTACGTTGTTCTGAGTTCAGAGGGTCCAAGGCCTCTTCCAAGCAAAACAATAATCGTCTTATTTACAGCAAAACAGATGAAGTGGAGAAAATATGTTAAGCAGCACGGGGATGGGCAATTGCCTGTGTTCACAAGATGTGCAAGCCCTGTTCCCACTCGGTTCTGTATGCTACATTAACTTTAGCCTCCGAGTAAGATTTTTACTCAGACGTGAAATCATTGTTCCTCCAACATCATGTGACAACAGGGACATGTCCGGTATTAATAGTGACACATTCTAATCCATCCTAATGTGTAAAGTGAGTGATTTCCCTAAATGCCATGGCAAATCTTAAAGGTGCAATTCCTCCCCCGTCTGAAGCCAGATTTAATCTATGTTACAAATTAGCGCTCGAGTGCTGGAGAAATAATTTATGCTTCCCTGCACGCAGGGGCCCCGTGCACTTCCAATTCTATTTATTACACTGACTAAGTGAAAGGGGGAGGGTGCTAGGGGAAGACGAGTGGAGAGGAAGGGAACCATTCTGGCGACTCCAACTGTTCCTTATAACTTCCCGCTGCAACCTTTCCATCTGGTTGGACTAGAAAGTATCCAGCTTGCTCTTTTCAAAACGTGCTTTGCCAACTGACAGCAAGCACTCTGGTGATCTCATCTGCAGTCCCGTCAAGATGTGGGGATGCAGTTCGTCCAAGCCAGGACATTTGAACTCATTCACTAAAAGCTGATAGTTTCAAGATGTCCTACTGCGTGCAAGGGTGTTCCCCACCCAGCCCTTGTCCAAGCCTCCTGACAGCCATGTGATGTAGCCCAGGATGCCAGGCCTGCGTGGCCATCCAAATCCTGAATACCCTCCTCCAGCAGCTCTCTGGGTTCCGCTCTCACATTCTGGGAATCAGCAGGTCTGGGTGGGACCAGAGAATCTGCATTTGTGACAAGTTCCCAGGTGGAGCAGCTGCTGTGTGGGGGACACACCGTGAGATCTGCTGATAGAGACAATCATATCCATTTCCTGTAAGAGAGGCACAGAATGGTACAGAGGGTGGGGCCTCCATCCTAAGCCTCATGACCCAGCACCTTCTCTCTCCCACTTCTCACTCAGAGATTCCAGCTCTTCATCTGCTCTGGGCCTCATGCTATTCCTCGGCAAGGCTCTAGTTCAGGGGTCCTCAAACTTTTTAAACAGGGGGCCAGTTCACTGTCCCTCAGACCATTGGAGGGCCGGACTTTGGTTAAAAAAAAAAAACTATGAACAAATTCCTATGCACACTGGACATCTTATTTTGAAGTAAAAAAATAAAACGGGAACAAATACAATATTTGTATTTGCATGTGGCCTGCAGGCCATAGTTTGAGGACCCCTGCTCTAGTTCTGTTTTCAGTCCAAACTCCAAAGAGATGCATGTGGCTCACGAGCAGCAGTTTGCTGAGCTGCAGTTTGCCGACCACTGCCCTAACCAATTCTGCCTGCCAGCCTGATCATCCCCTAACCACTCCCCTGCCAGCCTGATCAATGCCTAACTGCTCCCCTGCCGGCCCGATTGCCCCCAACTGCCCTCCCCTGCCAGCCCAGTCACCCCCACTGCCCTCCCCTGCCGTCCCAGTTGCCCCCAACTGCCCTCCCCTGCTGACCCAGTCACCCCCAACTGTCCTTCCTGCAAGCCCGGTCCCCCCGAACTGCCCTCACCTACAGGCCTGGTCGCCCCCAACTGCCCTCCCCTGCAGGCTTCCCCCCCCCAACTGTACTCCCTCCCCTGCAGGCCTGGTCCCCCCTAACTGCCCTCCCCTGCTGGCCTGATCACCCCCAACTGCCCTCCCCTGCCGGCCATCTTGTGGCAGCCATCTTGTGAACACATGGGGATGGCCATCTTGTACGAGGGCATGATGGTCAATTTGCATATTACCTCTTTATTATATAGGATTACTAGTGACCTGGTGAATGAAATTCGTGCACAGAGGAGGGAGGGGTTCCCTCAGCCCAGCCTGCACCCTCTCCAATCGGCCATCCCTCTTGCAATCTGGGACCGCTGGCTCCTAACTGCTCACCTGCCTGCCTGCCTGATCGCCCCTAACTGCCCTCCCCTGCCGGCCTAGTCACCCCCAACTGCTCTCCCCTGCTGCCCTGATCTCACTCCTAACTGCTCTCCCCTACCGGCCTGATCGCCCCTAACTGCCCTCCCCTGCTGGCCTGATCTTGCCCCCAACTGCCTTCCCCCCTGCTGGCCTGATCTCACCCCCAACTGCCCTGCCCTGCCAGCCTGATCTCACCCCCAACTGCTCTCCCCTGCTGTACTAATCGCCCCTAACTGCCTCTGCCTGCCTGATCACCCCCAACTGCCCTCCCCTGCCAGCCAATTTGGTTCTGATTAGTCAGTTTCTATGAAAGTCAGCATTTCCAGGCCTATCTCCAGGCCTGATCAGAGAGGCAGGGCTGATCAGCAGCCAATGCAGAGGCCCAGAGGGAAACAGAGGCACAGCTGCTTGTGAAACCCAGAGAGAAAGAGAGAGGCAATGGCTGATCAACAGCTGCCACAGAGGCTGAAGATCAGACCTTGCCTCTCTCTCTCCGGGTCTGATCCACAGCCCCCTTGGCAGTCAGTGCTGGGTCGCCATGGCAACCCAGCACTGACTGCAGGACTGACTTCCAGTGTTCGGTCGAGCCTTTGGTCAGTCATTATGGTTCCTGGGTTTTTATATATTAGGATATGCAAAATAGCTACTTTTAAAAGTCATTCCACAATATTTAAAATACTTACATCTGTGAAATTAAATGTAATAGGTATTCCCCTGTAGTGTGCTGGGCTGTGGAATTTTCCCCTGGTGAGTCTTATAAAATTCCATCTCCCACTAGATACTCATGAGCCATTTTTCTTTCCAAGTTTTGGGTTTTCTACATAATGGAATCTGCTCCACAGTGCTCAGAAGCAAAAGCTCTTATATTATTATTTTTTCCTAATCAAATGAAATTACTCTTTAAAGACCCTTGTCAAGATTGCTTAGATACAGACATCAGCTCTTACTAGGCCTCTCCTCTTACATAGGGTTATACCAGAGTCTTGATGGGGTAGGGTCGGGAGGAGATCGGGCTATCCATACATTCTGGGAGGTGCCTGGGTCTAGTATGTTGCCTCCAAGACACTCCTGGGCCATGTCCACATGGTAGTGCCCAGGCCAGAAGGCAGCACAGAACAAACTCCCATCTGCCAGCCTTCTTAAATCCTTCTTCTAGGTTCTCATGATCTTGGTGTTCGGACTCAATCTCCAAGCATCCCTGTGCCACCCCTCTCGGGGTCCTTCCCAACTAAGATGCCACATAGGAGCAGCACCACTACATCCTCACCTGGTCTCGGAAATCACCTTGCCCAGCTTCAGATGACTCCCACTGTTTAGACTTCACTATTGTGATAACCCAGCTGTATTCTTCCAGGAGCCAAAAAATGGAAGACTCTTTTCTTGTCCCTGGAGTAAGTCTGGAGCACCAAGTTACAAAGTTCAACTTGCCCTCTTAAGAAGGAAAGGGGGAAGGCCCTCTCCTTCTTCAGTGATGAGCCCACAAAGAAATGAGGCAGAGCCACTCTCTCAGTCTATGCCACCTCTAGGGATTCTGCCACGTTGGCCATCCTCCTAATGACAGCCATGCAAGGAGGAAGAGATGTTGTGTCATCCTGATGCGCAGCCTCTCTGGGCCATGGTTTATTGGGAGCATGCATACTATGTGCTGGCTCTGGGACAGAGGTCCTCTGTGGCCCACTACCCTTTCCCAGCATTCCACCTGGGGCAGCCTTTTCCCCTTCCCTCCACCCAGGACATCCATCTGTGGGGGGAAGAGGGTGATGAAGAGCTCTTCTTATCTGCTCCACCCGCACACAGGGTTCTTTGCCCCCTCCTGAGCAGAGCCCTTTAGGATTCCAAGACTACAATCAATTCCGACTTCCTTATTAGGCTTTTATTGCAGGGTCATTATTATTAGTCTCTTGGATTATAAAATTTTCATCAACTCTTGCCCTTCTCTCCCACCAGACCATGAAAGAGGGGATTCCTCTGTGCCCTGTATGGACACATGTGGGGGTATGTGTAGAAGATATGCAATCAATATTTTCATTTTCATTATATTATCTGAAAAATATCCAAGTTTGTACCTTGGAAGGTGTTAGCTGTTCTTCCCTCCTGGGACAATGACCACATACCTGTAGGTTGTGCCACACGTTTCATGTTCTGAATTTTTTCTCTTCCTCATCATGTCAATGCTTTAGCTCTTTACCTAACTGCTTCTGAAAGACATGGGATGGATGTCACATGTTCTCATGAAAGGGAGCCTCACAATGCGAGTCACCAGGGTTGGGGAAGGGACAATTATAGCAAAACCTGCAGCCCGGGGGGGGGGGGGGGAGCAGATCCTGTTTAATGAGTAGAGAGTTTCAGTTTTGCAAGATGAAAAGAGGTCTGGAGATCGATGGTGGTGACTGCTGCACAATAATATGAATGTACTTAATGCCACTGAACTGTACACTTAAAAATAATAAACATAATGAAGTTTATGTTATGTATTTTTACCATAAAGAAAGAAAGAAAGCTGCAGACTTACTATGGGAAGGATTCTCAGCACTACCACTCAGCCCTGCCCCCAGACATGGAGGCTGGGAGCAGGAGATGCTCAACTGTGACACGTTTTGATAAAGTATGCTAAATTATAGGCTGGTGGCATTAATAGCAATCAGGCTCGTCGAACATGGGATCTAATGGCTCATAAATGAGATGCAAGTTCATTTTCACAGCCCCACTATAATAAACTAATTATTTTGGAACTCTCCAATTATGCATTTTTCAAAAAGCTGAATTGCATTAAAAACATGTTATGGCTTTATAGATCCTGTCTGTGGGGAGAGGAGATACATCTGCTCCACAAGTGCCCAGGGAGAGAGAGAGACAGAGAGAGAGAGAGAGTCGCGGGCAACACATAAAGAATAAGCCAGCTGCCAAATGACAAATGTAGTGAAGGAAGACAAAGAGCTGTCAGTTTCCTCATCAATTACAGCTGGTCACTAACCCAGGAGAGAGCAAATTGCTGTGGCCATCAGAGATGGCTCTGTTAGAATTATGGAGTTTGAGGTCTCCACTGATTTATTCAGTGCCTGGGGTACAGAATGATGTCTGTTGCTTTGGGATGAAGATTTCTCTGCTCAAAACCATCCAGTAGCTCAGGGATAAGCCGCTGATGTCAGAAACACTCTAGCTCTGTATCAGGTAGGAGGAGGCATCTGACAGGCCTGCCAAACACCCCAGGGGCTGTTACCGTGCCCCCAAGGCCCGGGTGAATCTTCTGGGAGCATGACAGGAGGAGCTGACATACCACACCCACTGTCAGGTCATTAAAGGAAGTGTCTCTGAAGGGCAGACTGAGTTTCTGAAGGGCCCACACATCCTCCTGCTTACTCACATGGCCAGTTGGGTTAAATCCCATTTGACAACCTCACACATTGCTTAACCATTAGGGTGGGGCTGAGGTTGTTTACTTTGGTCTTTTTATCTTTATAAAACAGTATATGCCCACAGTAGAATAATGGATATGTCTGCTTCATAACCATAGGCTGCATAAGGTTTGTCTCATTGCTTTTATTTTTCCAAAGAATACCTGAGCCTCTTCATGTCTTACTAGAAGGACATCTCATTCTTTTTTCCTCTTCAGGGTTCTCTTCTCCTTGAATTGTCCCAAAATGCTGGGGTTTACACAGTCTAACATGGGGCAATCTGGCTTCTGCCCTCAGGAGGAATTTGTACTGGAGTCTCTGCCTCAACTACTATCCTTGCGTGTATCACATGTTAGGGCTGATGACACCCTGCCCGGTGCCCGATGGCTGGGAGAGTCACATCCCTACCGCCTGCCACCGCAGGTGCAGACCAACCATCACAATTTCATTAGGAAGAAGCCCCTTTCTTCTCCGGGCGGAGCTCAGTCACAGGCCTCGAACATGGGCACCCAGGGTCACAGACCCCACTGCTTTCTTCTCTGCATCCCACACCCGCCTCTCTCAGGGGGGCCACAGCCAGGGTGCTGGGTGCAGGTTGATCCCAAGTCCCCGAACCACTCTCTCTCTTTCATCTCCAGGGATTCAGCGCTGGTGACCCCAAGAGCTCATCCTTTCAACCCTCAAAACCAGTGTTGGATTCAAATCTCTTTCTCCAGTGTGTTTCCCCACATCTCAGGGGGAGACCCCTTCAGGGAGTCCAGGGGTCTTCCCACGGAGAATCATTAAGTGAATCCCAGGGGCCCACAGGGTGTTTTGGAGAAGCGGGAGGTGTGGGTGATTTGAAGACATCACACTATAGAGGAGAAAGAAAAACACAGAAATCTCGCCTGTGTGGACAGAGCCCATCTGCCCACCCACTGATAACCATCTTTCTGCTAAGCACCTGCTTTTCTTGTATCTGCCTCCTACGTAAAGCTGTGTGTCCATGCCGTGTTTATAATTAAAATTATAATTCCATCAAGATTGATACAATTAGAGAAATTTTAGGGGAAAAAAGTATATATAATGTACCTTCAAATACATTAATAAAATGTTTATTTTTCTTTACCAAATTGGGATCATACCACTCATACATAGTTTGTATCCCACTTTTTTAGTACTTGCTATTATACTTAAATATTCATTATCCTTAACTATTCTTCAAGCTCATGATATCATGAGTTTTACTCAAAATAAACTATTTAAAGGTGTGTTCATTTAATTGTCCACTTGCCTATTGTAGGACATTAAAATTGCTTTATTTTTCCAGAAGAGAATATATGTTATGAGTGTTCTTATATATAAGCCTTTGCCTGAATCGCTGATCATTTCCTTTACATAAAGTCCTATAAGTACAAATGCTGTCAAATAATACGGACATTTTAAAGACTCAATAAATATTGCCAAAATACTGCTCATGACCTTTTCTTTATTTACAAGAGCGTGACATTACTAATTTCACTACATCTGTGGGAGCCGTGGATACTATCATTAAGAAAATAATTTTGGTAATTTAATGGCCAAAAACTACCTCATTTTGATTTGTCCTTCAATCATTATTAACAAGGTTGAGGAATTTTACATAGCATTTTCAAACCAAATGCATTTCCCCTTTTGTAAATTGCCAGTTCTTGCATTTGTCCACTTGCCTAATAATATCCTGTGCTCCTCTTATCAGTATGTGCAAATATGTACACAGGAGCCCCCTCGACCTGTCACAACCAACGATGATAAACAGGCAGTTGGAACAGGGTGACACATTCTATCTCCCACCGCAGGGCAGCTCCGAGGGCGCTGAGCCTTTGATCTCTGTCACTCTAGCAGCCAGCCCAATAAATGAATGAATTAGTTACAAGTAATAACAACAGCCTTTAGCTGCCATATTTGCAGCAAGTATTTCTCAGTTGATTTGCCATTACATATGTTCATGTTCACATAGGTAGAACCTTTCCTACCTGCTCCTTTCTGGATTCCTGTGCTGCTTCTAGACCCCGGAGGTCTTCCCCATCCAAGGCTGTGTTAATCACTCAATTCTGTTTTCCACTCATTTGCCCACTGTTTGTTGTGTTACATTTAATTCGATCTCTCATGTTCTTAATGGAAGCCAAGCAGCTGGACCAGACCCCTGGTGGCTCTTTGAACCAAATGCATAGGCACGCAGTCCCCTTCGCCAGGGAAGGCACCGGAGGAGGTGGCTCATTGAGCTGCGTGGTGTCCTTCATCCGCTGCCAGCTGGCCTTCCGCAGAGAGTCATTTTTAACAGCAGGCTGAGCTCCCCAGGGCAGGACGGATGTTCTAAACCCCAGGCCTCTCCTCTCAGACCAGGGCTTCCCAGTAAATCAGTTCATCTCCATGTACTTTCCCTCCCCTGACCCCTCCCGCAGTCTGAGAAATGGGACCAGCAGGGGCTTTATTGACAAAGGTCAAACATGCCTTTGATTGGATTGCTGGCATTTACACCCAGAGTCCTCTCCCTGCCTCTCTGCCCCTCTCAGCCACACCTGGAGAAATGCCCAGGGAAGGCCTCATTTTAATGAAGAGGTGAGACCGGTCCCTTTGGAGACTTATGTTACAGCTTGGCCCCACCACGAGCCAATGAATTGAATCTTGGAAGGGCCCTGGCTGCTCGCCTGTGGAGGGGAGGAAATGCGAGAACCCTCTAGACTGGGAGAAGCGGGATTTAGAGCACGTGTGGTCTGTTCTCCAGAGAGCGCTGTTTCCCATACCGAGAACACGGTTTATGTCACAGGCGCACTCACTGTCTGACTGAACATGGTCACAAGGTCCTATGTTGACACACAGAACACTGAAGAGAGACAGAACCAAACTTCAGTCCAGGCTTAGCCACTGTCTAGCTTGCAACAAACAGTCAGTCCTCTCTACCAGGGAGTCCCCTCACCTGGCCTCACGCCCCTCCTTCCCAATTCCTAAGTTCCCACCCATCTCTGACGCTCGGTCCCTCCTTTCTTTCTAGCTCGGTAATGCTAACAATACCCATGGAGGTCAGTGAGGCTATAGGCAGAAAAGGGGCCCAGGGCACCCCCAGAGGTCTCACATTCACATGCTCTCCCTTTGAGAACACCAAAGGTCAACTCTAAAGGTCAAACGCCTGCCTCCCTGGTAGTCATGCTAAAACTAAGAGGTGAAACATTTCCAAATTCAATTCAGCTGTTGCCTCCCTAAGATGAAGGAAGAGGAACAAAGCCTGAAGAAAGTGTCTTCAACGGGAAATTAAAACAAAACAAAAACCACCAGAGAGGGACGCCTGCTTGTGAAGCACCGTCTGGGTCAGGCGGGTACATGGCCTTGTCCGTGGTAGGGTCCACATGCTGCCGGTATAGAAAGTAGCACTGAGAGAAACCACCTCTCCCACCTTCGCAGTGGACCCTATGCTTCGTGAGGGCTGCATCTCTTTGCTGTTGTTGTTTTGTTTTTGTTTGTTTGTTTGTTTTATCTCTCCCAATACATGGTAGGCACTCTGTAAATATTTTTGAATAAATTAATTTAAATCGTCCCAAATCTAAAATAACATTGCTGGAGTTAAGCCATGGTCCCAGTGCTCATCAGGATTCTGGCAGGGACAGAAGGCAAACTCAGCTGCGTTTTAAAAAAAATACACACGTATAAATATGTATTTTTTGTATTGATTTCAGAGAGGAAAGGAGAGGGAAAGAGAGATAGAAACATCAATGATGAGAGAGAATCATCAATCACCTGCCTCCTGCACACTCCCTACTGGGGATGGAGCCTGCAACCTGGGCATATGCCCTGACCCAAAATTGAACCATGACCACTGAGCTACAAGGGTCTGGCTCGGCTGGGGTTTTAAAGAAACTTTTTAGTGAAGAGACTGGTGGCAGAGGTGTGTGTGCACAGGGTGAAGGCACCAGCGAGGGCCAGTGAGGCATCGCTGCTGGGCCTGAAGAAGAGCAGTAAAGAGCACTGGGTGAGGCTAGTCCAGAGCTTGAGTCTGTCCCGGAAGAGAAGCCAGAGCAGGGAGGAAACGAGGAACAAGGCCTGCTCACTCTGTCCTCCCACACCGCCATTCTCGGCCAGTGCTTTCCACTTGCCAAACCTAACTGGCACCCCCAGGACCAAGGAAACTAGGACTTGCCATCTAGAGAGATGAGCCTCCTGAGACACAGCTGGGAAGAGACAGGCAGGGAAAGATCCTGGGGGCAAACAGAGACTAACCAGCGCAGTTCAATCTTCTTACTGCCTCTGCCTCAGCCTCAGCCTCAGCCCACTCTGTACTTAAAGGATATTTAAGAGCAGTAAATGCAAGGGAAGATGGGAGACCAGATTGATTGCTCCAAGAGCCTCTTTCACCTCCCATTCAGAGAATCTGAATTATATCCAACTATTTTTAGGAGTTGTCTTAAAGCCTCAGTGCTTGGGAGCTCGCAGCAGCATGCCGCAGGGCTGACTTTAGAGATGAAATCTTTACCCAAAGGCCTAAAACGTTTTTTCTATTTCTTTCTCACCTGCAGCATTTCTAACACCTTCACTTTCCTCATCTTCCTGCCCTCCCAGCCCCCATCCTCCAGGTGTTCAACGGCCTCACATAAACTGGCTGGCTAGATTTCATCTCCAAAGGTGTCATGGGTAAACATTTGTTCTATTTAATAGACTCATTTGTACCCATATTTGTTTATCTTTCCACTTTTCCCTCAAGTCAAGGAGCCCAAGGTCCAGAATCCTTCCTTCTTTTTCTCTACCACCTCTCTCTTATCCCCACACCCATTCCTGTTTTCCAGTGTCGATCTTCAGTGTGATCGAGATGAAATCCGACTCACAGCACGGACTCAGAGCTGTGAAAAGGACAAAAGGTCATCTCACCTAACTCCCCATCAGCAGTTTGGGTCTTCTTGCTTGATCTCTGGGAGTTCTGTACTGTGATCTCTGTATTGAGATTTGTCAGAGATACTAAACACCACCTCTACCTGCCCCAGGTAATCAGGATAGCATGTGTCAATAGATTATAAGGTCCAAGTATCAAAACAGCATGTATTGTACTCTAGTGCTACAGAGCTTTCTGCACAGAACCCCACTTAAAACTGCTAACCTATTGGGTTACCCTGTGAATGAGTCCAGAAAAGCATCCCCAAATATGTAATAGGAAATATCCGAAGTCCAAAAGGACCCATCAACATTGCATCTCCTCCCTGGTGGTAAGCAACATAAAGTACAGCAACATAGCACTCCTTGGAAAAAATATATATGCCCACCACTCCTTGACCATTTGGAACTTAGAAACTTTGTAGTGTGACAGGTCCCTGAGTTTTCATTGGATTTGTCTTCTACCCTCTGGCATACATGTGTTTTACCAAGGCAGCAGGAATCAAACTTTAACACACACTAAAACCACTAAGAGCACTTGTTAAAACCCAGATTACTATGTCTTCTCCAAGGGTTTTTGATTTAATAGTCTCCAAGTATAATCTCATAATTTGCATTTCTCATTTTTACCTAAATTTTTAAAAGTATAAAAGTAAAAATAATTCAAAGTAAGATAAGGAAAAGGCCATTACTATTTCACTTGTTGCATTTGCATGAGTTAGATAAAATGTTCTCTCTAGGAAGATGTAGCCCTGTGGACGTATGGCTTAGCTATGAGTAAACAGCATAATTGTGCAAATTAGCAAAAGGCATCTCTTCCTTCAGGTAACAGCTGAACATGGCTTGGATTTCATCGCCCACCCAGATGCCCTTACATAGCGTGCAACCCACATACCTATATATGGCAGTGCGAAGTAAGAGAGTTAAAAATGCATGTTGCTGATGGCCTATAACAGGGGTGGGCAACCCCTGGCATGCATGCCAAACATGGCATGCCAGTAACTTTTGCTGGCACACAAAGCCCTCTCTTATAATCTTCCATTTACAATTTTTTTCTTAATATCGACTTCCTTATTTTTCAGATAAATTCAGTGCAGGTGCATCTTAGATAAATAAATAATTTTACATAACAAGTTATCTTAAAGACCATACACATGGATTGATGAGAGAGGGGAAGAGCAATTTCTATGCCTCTGCCTTAACTCTCCCGGCCTTCCTAGATCTGACCAGTGTTTTGGTTTCATCCACATACGCTTGTGAATCTTGGTTCTCAGTGATGAATTTTGTTAAGTCTCGGAATAGGAGTAGCCTGACAGATGAAAGTAGTAGCTCGTGCACATCTCTGAAGGTCATGAAATATAAACCTGATGTAAAATCTCTGTCATCAGTGATGCAGCAGCAGAAGTCCCACTGATAATATCAAACGAAGTCATAAAGTTTTCTGTCGGACTATCAGTGTACATGTATACATTAAAAAATAAATGTACTTTTCATCATCATATACTGTGTTTTTGTCGCTCGAATGAATTTTATTATTTCTTCAAGGTTCTTCACATAAGTACACCTTAAGAGATATCAAGTAGGTGTAACATGTTCTCAAAAAATTAGGGTTGGCACACAGAAGAATTATGAGTCAGAGATTTTGCTGGTTTTGGCACGCACTCACAAAAAGGTTGCCCACCCCTGGCCTATAATTTCTGTCATATGAATATCAATAACAGGGCTCAAAGCACTGTCCCAGCTCACAGTTTTCATCTGGTTGTGTTGCCATAGGCCTGGCTGCAAATGATTGGCACGCCTTTGTTAACCTCTCTTAAAGACCAATTTTGGTACCCTGGACTATTCAGATCATTAACAACTTTCATGTTCAAGTTTATGGATAATATTGAGATGTAACTACAATCTAGATAGTACTTGGCACTACAACTGATAGAAAATAAAGGAAGAATAATAAACATTTTGATTGGTCTCTGTCTCTTGTTGTCCTAGAACTTATTACTTCTATTTTTAAAAGGAGCTTTTAAAAAGCACACACACACAAAAACTTCAACTTAAAGAGAGACAGCCCATCATTTGGTAAATGCTAATATTTACAACACATATTTCAAGCCATAAAAAAATAGAGTGTTTGTTCTGTTTTATGGACAAACTTCAAAGATAAACAGCCCATCATTTGGTAGATGCTAATATTTATAACACGTATTTCAACCCACAAAAAAAATAGTGTTTGTCCTATTTTATGGGGCAAACAAATCTCTCTTTAATTTGATCCAATATATTTTCTCTCAAAACACAGCAAAGCTTACAAAGTCCTAACTCTGCACATGAAAAGAGTAGAATGAATTTTTTAAATAGCAGCTGAAAAAATAACACATAATTCAAAGTTTTTCCTGCATTTGATTATAATGATTTAAAGGGAAGATCATATTAGTAGAATTATAACCAACTAATCACTTGCAGAGATAAAGTGGACAGTTGGAAATGAATCAAGCACCTATATATTATGTTGCAAGCCTAATTGCATATTAACCAAACTGAAGATGTATGTAATTATGCTATCACTAGAGGCCTAGTGCACAAAACTTGTGCACTGGGGGGAGGGGGTCCCTTACCCAGACTGCACCCTCTCTAATCTGAGACTCCTCAGGGGATGTCTCATGCTGGTTTAGGCCATGGGATCAGGCCTAAACCGGCAGTCGGATATCTCTCTCACAAACCAGGACTGCTGGCTTCTAACTTCTCGCCTGTCTGCCTACCTGATTGCCCCAACTGCTTCTGCCTGCCAGCATGATAACCCCCTAACCGCTCCCCTGCTGGCCTGATTAACACCTAACTGCTCCCCTGCCAGCCCGATCGCCCCCAACTGCCCTCCGCTGCAAGCCTGGTCCCGCCCAACTGCCCTCCACTGCCGGCCTGATGACACCCAACTGCTCTCCCTTCCAGGCCTGGTCCCCCCCAAATGCCCTCCTCTGCTGGCCTGGTTGCCCCCAACTGCCCTCCCCTGCTGGCCTGATCTCGCCCCCAACGGCCCTCCCCAATGGCCTGATCTTGCCTCCAACTGCTCTCCCCTGCTGGCCTGATCTCCCCTAACTGCCTCTGCCTGCCTAATCACCCCTAACTACACTGCCCTGCAGGCCTGATCTCGCCCCCAACTGGCCAATTTGGTTCTGATTGGTCGGTTTCTATGCCAGTCAGTGTCAAAAGCTCTGCTTCCTAGGCAGTCATTGCTCCTCACACTTAACCCAGATTTGGTTCTGATTGGTCGGTTTCTATGCCAGTCAGCATCTCTGGGCCTATGAATGGGGCCTGATCAGAAAGGCGGGGCTGATCAGCAGCTCTGGTGGAGGCCTGGAGAGAAATGAAGGTTTAGTTGCTGAGAGAAAGAGAGAGGCAAGGGCTGATCAACAGCTGCCACAGAGGCTACGGATCAGACCCTGCTTCTCTCTTCAGGCCTCTCTCTGGGCCTGATTCACAGCCCCTCAGCAGTCAGTGCTGGGTCACTGCACCTGCAGCCGCAGTAGTCAGTGCTGGGTCTCCACGGCAACCAAGCGCTGACTGCAGGACTGACCTCCCGTTGGTGGAGCCTCCAGTACTGACAGACCCAGGGTTTTTATATATTAGGATTGGTTTTTTTCCCCACTTTTGAGCTTTCCTTGCTAACAGGAGGTAAGACAGTGAGTTGAACAATCCACCCAATGACCATCATAATTTTTGTGTAGCCTAACCCATTGCTTTCAATGATTGCCTCATCCTTTAACTTTACACCAATTATTCCCCAGTTGTTAATTGAACTTGTTATTATCAGTAAGGTAATTAACTCCTGTTGGTAAGGCACTTTCAAATTTTCTCCTTTGCCCAATGTTTTATGGCCCATCGTGTGACTCCACTGCTCTGGTGTGGGTCACTGACTGGATCCAAGGGATTTGGCTCATTCACTACACCCAAGTCATGGTGATGACAATGTTGGTTAGAGAAGAAAAATTCTTCAAAAACCTTGAAAAATGAGTTTGGGCGAAAATGATACAATGAGCTGAGAAATGAAGAAATCTCATTTCAAAATGGAAACCCTAAACATAAGACAGGAATCAAGACGGAATTGTTGAGGACGTTATAGTGGGGAAGGTATACACTTCGGGAATTGGGAACTTGCTTTATACTTCTGTCCCACCACAACACGCAATCCTTACATTGGCCATCTTCAGATCCTCCTATGTGAGTTGCCCCCTTTCTAGGAGAAGTGAATGAAAAGAATCCACATGTTGGCAAGTATCTTCCCTTAATGGGCCTAATTTCTTCATCAATAAAATGGGTAGGAAAGAGGGCTCCTCACTGCTTCTCCATGGGTAAAATGTCAGTGAGTCAAACATTTCTCTCTCAGCCCCAATCTTAAATAGATGTAATTCTTATTTACAATACTTATTTATCTTAAATATATAACCAAAGCATGCTAATTTTAGGGACAAAAGAAAAATTTAAAAAGAAAACTGAAAAAAAAACTTTTAAATCATCCATTACTCCATTACCCCAAATTAACTACTATTAATAATTTTGTATAGCTTTTTTTCAGATACTTAAAATGTTTTATTGGCTCCTTCTGTAAATATTATTTTGATAACTTTTATTTTTATTTAATATATTCTGAGTATCTTCACTGTCCATAAATGTTTTCTAAATTATTATTTAATGACTTCATATTGTCTAATCATATAAATATAGTTTAATCAGTTCTATACGATTGAGCATTCATTTGGGTTTTTATGGTAATATAAATAATACAGAAATGTATGTTCCTATAATAAACATTTTTCATACAGCTTTCATTATTTCCTTAAAACAAAAACCTAGAAGTGGAATTCTGGATCAACATGTATGCATATTTTATGGATCTTTAACATCCTATCAGGCCACCATTCAGGAAGGTCGTGCTTTCCACCACTTGCACTCCCACCACTATGTTGAACTCCCCAGTCACATCTCACTATTTTATTTTGCATTCCTTTGATTACAAGTAAAAGTAGAGCATATTTTAAATACTTTTTTTGAGAGGTTTGTTTTGTCAATAGTAATTTTATTGTATTTATTCTCTATTTTGCATTCTTCTTCTTAATAAACAGTTCTGTTCCCCGAAGCTGCTATAAGTCTTTTTTTTTTTTTTACTAGAAATGTTTTATTTTCATATTCTTAATTAAAGGAGGAGGCTCAGAAAAAAGACATAAATTAGTTTTGTCCTCACAGGCAAACTGCAATGACCATGTTTTTAGCTCTGTGGAAGTCAGATGGTAAGTGGCTAGTGTAGCCCATGGGGAGGAGGACTGGCCCAACAGCCCTTCTCGGGCTTCTACACCTTCCCGCACAACTGGTCTTCCACAAGTGACCTCTTAACTGTCAAATTCCAAATCTCCGCCCCTAACCCCCCAGCTACGTAGCCCCTCTGCAGAAATTGCTCTCTGCTGCTTTTGACCACACTTTTTCTTTTGGCTTCTCTGAGATTGATACATGTTTTATTTCTGTTTACAAAATTATAATCAGCTATATTCTTGTGAGTTTTAGATGGCCTAAGGCAGTGGTCAGCAAACTCATCAGTCAACAGAGCCAAATATCAACAGTACAACGATTGAAATTTCTTTTGAGAGCCAAATTTTTTAAACTTAAACTATATAGGTAGGTACACTGTTATTAACTTAATTAGGGTACTCCTAAGCTGGCCTTTGCTAAAAATGTCCTCAATCTGAGGGGTCGACCTCAGCGAACGTACCCACCTGTCCAAATAGGTCCATCAAGGACAGCCCACTATGAGATGAGTAGGCAGGGCTGTAAGTGCTGGTAAGCCAACTCCCATGTATTAGCATTTTCCCTCCTCCTTCCTGTGACTTGGTTAAGATGTCTTTGGCAGCATGTAACAGGTAAACTTAACTCAAACTGACTTAAGCAATAAGAAAATGTATTATCACACTCAAAACTAAACTCAAAAGTATCACCAGTGGCTTAGTCATGTAATAAAGGACCTGGGTTCCGTCCACCTCTCCTCTCTGTTGTGCTTAGCATTCGTATCTTTCTAAGGTGGGACAGGACAGAATAGGTAGGTTGGGTGGGATGGGCTGGGGTGGGGGCTGCCCATGTGACCTCACCCAACAAGGGGGCATTCCTGGGGCCAGGCAGCTGTGCAGTCCTGAGAATTTTTGAAAACTACAGGCCAAGGATTAGAGAGGAAAGTCTACCTCGATGGAAGCCAAATTTGAAAATGAGCCAGTGCAACCATAAGTGACCAGTGAGGTCAGCAGCCAAGGGCAGTTGATAGAATAAAGTGAGGAAAGAAGAGAAACATGAGGTCAGGTCAAGATGTTAAGAAAAATTATTATGCCTGGGCTTGGGAAGGGGAATGCTATTATTAAAGGGCAATCTGGACTGTTCTGTCAGGATAAAGCATTTCTCTGATGCTGTTGTGGAAATTTTATTTCAACTTTTCTGTAGCTCCTCATTCCCATCTCTTTGCCTTGCAGAAAACGCCACGTCCTTTTCTCCTTCCTCTGTCAGATGAGTAACGTGAAAGATGGCCACTTGGTTCTCTCTGTCAGCCCAAGCTTCAGCTGCATCTCCATTGCTGACGCCTGGCCCCTCACAAACGGGCCAGCTACAAAGGTCTCTTGTCTCTGTCCCCTCCACCATGCAGTCAGTGCCCAATGAGCAAAGCATCCAATCTTACCCCTTTCCAAAGTCTGGACAAACTCTCATGTTGCCTACACTGTGCCTCTCCTATTTCTCTGTTCTTTTGCTTACCCGGTTCCTAATTAGAAGAGTTTCAGTACATTTGTCTAGAACAGACAGGCAGGAAGAATGCATTTGCAAGCCCATCAGAAAGTCACCTCTTCTGAGATGACATTTAGCAAAGATGCTGGAACATGTCTGATTCACCCAGGATGTTGTATAGGATCAGCAGGATGACACGTGCTTTTCGGTGAGTGTTTTGTTCCCTTCTGAAAATAGCTACTGGCTTTTGAGAAGACCAAAAGTCCTTCTACTTGGCTCCAGTTCATCCTCCACAGTCCCCACCTCCCTCTTTTAACAGTTACTCTCAGGCCTTTAAAATAGAAACCCAAAGCATGACAAATTTCTGGTTGCCGTCGATATTAATCTTTTAGAGATTAAGTGTTTCATACACATCCTTGAATACTAGAGCTTTTAGGAGCACCACTGAAAAGATGAGAAGGTATATACATACTGATTTCTAATAGTAAACAAGTTTGGGGTGAAAAATCTTTTTATAGTTATCACAAATTTCATTCGCCCCCCCCCCCCCTCAGACTTGTGTGACTGGGAAAAACCCTTCACCTCTTTCATGGTGTCACCATATGTGATATTTCTTAGTGCCGGCTGGGTGTTATGAGATATCTCTCACTTCCCAACCCCCACCTCACGCTGCATGTTCTGCTCAACATTTCCCTCCAGAGAAAATAGAAATAGTAGGCACCCTCAGTTGTATGGAAGATCAATTTTATGGAACTGTTCAAAATTGGCTGCCTGTTTGTATAAGGCTCGGGAAACACAGTGTGTGGTGGCTGCTAAAAAACCTTGCCTTAGTGATCCCCACCTGGCTCCAGATGAGAAGCTAGCCCCATTACAAGGCTAATAGGGTTAGAGCTTTCTAGAGAGCCATGACCAGACCAGCTGGACTCAGGGTCTAAGGTGAGTCAGAAGGTGGTTTATACAATCATCAAGGCATTGGGCAGAAATGGGCAAAGCCAAGAAGGTGAGCTTGTTTGCTGCCCAATCATATAAGCAATTAGAAGGAAGAAGGCACAATGGCCAAGCAAGATATGTCAAGAGTTGCACACCCCTGTTCATAGCAGCGTTACTCACAATAGCCAAAACATGGAAACAACCCAAGTGTCCATTGAGGGATGGATGGATAAGTAAAATGTGTATGTGTGCATGTGTGGGTGTGTGGAATATATATGTGCTTGGAATTACATTTTTATTCAGGCTTCAACAGGAAGAAAATTCTGACATGTGGTACAATAGCAGTTGCAGAAGCCAGCTCAGCTCCCAGCCCGGCCTTTTCTCTTTTACAGTCTCTACCCCTCTAGTTCTTATCTAGACAGCTCTCTGCTGTCTTCAGACAGGTGATCTCTGCATTTCATCTGGCTTTTCCTTGCAAGCAGGACTCTGGTTTGCCACTAGCTGCTCCATCCCACCTGGAAGCAGAAGTCCTTAAGCTCCATATCTCCTCCTCCTTCTCCTCCTCCTGCTTCTTCTCCCCACCCCTTCTTTTTAACTTTCTGAAATAAGACAATGTACTTTTAGAAGGAAAGGACCATGTTTTATCTCTTTGCATCCACAGCACTTAGCCCAGTGCCTGTCAGTCAATATTTGTGGAATAGAATTGACTGTAGAATCTAGCATGAAGCTAAGTACATAGTAGATATTCAACAAATCTATCTATTGATTCAGAGAATACAAAACACTGGGATATGGCCATGCAATCATAGAGCCAGACATCATAACGGAGACCATCTTGTCTAGTCCCTCATTTCATAGATGAAACCCTGTGAGGCTAATGAATCCATCTAAACTACAGATGACATCAGAGGCCCAGCCCGGTGAGACTAAACTCGATACCCTTCCCATGCTGCCTCCCCTAAATCTCCCCGGACACCATGCAACCAAGATTGAGTCAGTAGAGGATTCTGTCCCAGATGGAGCACTAGAAATGTTGATCCAAGAAGGTCCCCCGAGCCTGCCTTATGCTTCTTTCCCATTGGCAGGGGGCCGATGAGGAGAAAGACCCTGTTGACCAGGCGTCCTATCTGCTGCAGAGGGGGCAGGGAGAGGGGGGAAGGCCTGGTTGAGATGCTCTGTCTTTATTTCTGTGAACATCCCAATATCTGTTGAGCTCTGATTCAGTACCTTTGAGCCTGTCTCTCCCATTCGTGTTGCTCTGTTTTTACAATGCATAAAATTACAGTGTGCCAGCTTCAGTCAACTGCTTACCAGATTCCCTTAAAAGTATACAACATTGTTAAAACCATTGTTTTTAAAACGCTACTTTAAAACATGACATTTATTAGCCGTTATATTAAGATAAACTATAAAGTTATCCCCAATATAGATGTTAGCCTTTGATTTAAATTCCAACTTGAGTAAACTAGGCAAGAAACATTAAAAGCAGAATGGCTTTTAGGACCCACTGGGTAATGCTAGCATTTGTGGCATGCTAAACACCAGCACAGCATATGTGAGCCAGTCTCGGTTAATCACATTTGGGGCCCAATTAAACTTTTCCTGACTTGCTGCGGTTTCTACCTGGGCCCCAGTGAAGGGAGCACAGCGGGTGAAATTGCCTTAGGCAGAAGAGAACTTCAGCTGGGGCTGGCAGGGAAGGTTTGCTGCTCATTAGCTGGGCTCTTTGCGGATTTTGAAGGACAAGCAAGAACAGAGCCAGAGCAAAGCCAATGAGAAGAGACCCAAAGCCCCAAGAGGTGCTCTTTGCACAGCCTTCCTTCCAACCAGAACTTCACCTGCCAGGTCACCTCCCACGGGGCTGTGAATGGTGGCAAGGACCCTGGTACCTGGAAGCAGATAAGCTCTGTGGGGTCAGTGAGTCAGGACAAGGACTAGCTTGAGCCCTTCTGGGGAAATTGTGCCGTCCTTCTATGATCTGTTTTAAGTTCAGTTGCCCCAATGCACAAATTTTCTTTCAAATTTACTGAGAAGGGTATCCAGAATATTGATCTCAGTCTCCCTTGGGGTGACTGTCTGATTTCCATGTTTAAAGCATCTGGAAAAGAATTACTTGATGCTTCTTCCCTTGGAAAGTGGTCCCTTTGCTTAACCTGATGTACCTTCAAGGTGTTCGGGTTAATAAAACTGGGGTGAGTCCGGCCAGTGTGGCTCAGTGGTTGAGTGTCAACCTATGAACCAGGAGGTCATGGTTCAATTCTGGGACAAGGCACGTGCCCAGGTTGTGGGCTCAATCTCCAGTAGGGGGCATGCAGGAGGCAGCCGATCAATGATTCTCTCTCATCATTGATGTTTCTATTTCTCTCTTCCTCTCCCTTCCTCTCTGAAATCAATTTTTAAAAAATATTTTTAAAAACAGGTGAGGGGTGCCTGCAGGGTTTCGGAGGAAAGATCCTTCAGCAAGATATGGAGTTGACATCTGAGCCAAGAGAACCTTGGTAAGCAAGTCTTTTTCTCCACTCTGCCCATGAGCTAAAAGCTAGAGGTGCCCTTGAGAAGGAAACAGAACATAGAAGAAACATCTGCCACCAGACTGTCCACCGGAGTTGATGCAAAGCAGAGGAGCTCCAGGGAACTTGGTCTCTGGCCTCCCCCCCCCCCCCCCCCCCCCCCCCGCTTACACAGAGCCACATGTGGCAGCAGACTCCACTCTCTCTCTCAGTTCCCAGGCCCAGGCCCCTTGAAATTTGCCCAGGAAGAACTCAACAGTCTGAGGGCCCTGCTCCTGCCTTCAAAGCGCAGCTCCCACACGGCCTGCAGTGCCCTGCTCTGTGTCTGAGATCTCCCCACTTCTCCCTAGCGGACTGAGGGCCAGATGGTCCCTTTTCTTCATTCATTCCTTCAGCTAATATTGCTTGAGCCCCGCTATGTGCCACAGCATCATTCCAAGCACTAGAGCCCTTGCCCTCAAGGAATGTGCACTCTAGTTGGAGTGAGAGCTAGACAACAGGCAACTAACTAAATAAACCCAGAGAGTGGAAAATACTAGAATGAAAGTAAACATGGTGGAATGGTGGGGGCCAAATGAGGGAACGTGCGCCTTCTTTAGAATGGAGGTCAGAGTAAGCCACGCTGAGGAAGTAGCACTTGAGCCAAGAACTAAGGTGTGTGTGAAAAGAAGCAGCCACATAAATGTCAGAACCCTCTAGGCCACAAGTTTTCAACCAGTGTTCCGCAAGAATTTTAAAGACATGCAACACCTGACTATTTAGTCAAGGGCACTGACCTCTTTTCCCTCATCAGTGGTTCTCAACCTTCTGGCCCTTTAAATACAGTTCCTCATGTTGTGACCCAACCATAAAATTATTTTCGTTGCTACTTCATAACTGTAATGTTGCTATTGTTATGAATCATAATGTAAATATCTGATATGCAGGATGGTCTTAGGCAATTCCTGTGAAAGGATCGTTCAACCGCCAAAGGGGTCGCCACCCACAGGTTGAGAACCGCTGCCTTAGATTGTCAAATAAAAAAATGACAAGAGCCAACCGTCTGGTGTGAATGAATAAAAACTATACCTATTTTTTGGTCAGATTGGCAAAAAATATAATTTTTTTGGTGTGCTGCAGAATTTTAGTAATTAGTTTATGTGTGCCATAGGATAAAAAAAAAAAAAAAGGTTGAAAATCACTGCTCTAGGCAAAGAGATTCAGATATTTGGGGGGGGGGGGGCGGGGAGAGTGTGGCATATTGGAGGCATACAAAGGTGGCCCAGATGGCTGGTCCAGAATGAGCGAGGACAAGAGCAGAGGGAGATGGCTGGAGAGGTGGGCAAAAGCCTAACCACTCGGGGTTCTTGAGTATTCACAGGCTGAGTGGGCAGCAGTGTGAAATAACATTGTAAGTTCCATGAGAAGCCACCACACGGTTTTAAGCAGAGCAGTGATGTGATCCAGTTTATATTCTAAGAGTCTCATTCCATGTGATAATGGGTGGGACAGGGACAAGATTAGAGACAGGGAAACCAATTAGGAGGCCACTGTGGTGAAAGATCTGAGATGTGATGGGACTCAGACAAGCATGAAGGCAGCCCTGGGCTACAAGCAGCTGCAGAGGAAATGTATTATGGAGCTAGACCTGCAGGGCCTGCTGGTTAATCAGGTGTGGGGATGAGGGAAGGAAGTTGTTGGCTTTGAGCAGTTGAGTGGCTGGTGGTGGCATCTACTGAGGGGGAAGGACTGGGTGAGTAGCCCCCAGACTTGGGGATCATGCAGTGGGAACAGAGTTAGGAGGTGTGGGGTGATTAAGGTTTTCCTCTAGACACATTGAACTTGAGATATATCAGATATGAACATGAATGTCAAGCAAGCAGCTGGACAAACATCTGGAGCCTGTGGAGATGTCCAGGGTTGCTCCCTCTTTCTGTGTCTCTATTCTGCTAGCCTTCCACGAAGAAGACAGAAAGTTTTCACAGAAAGACCTCAGCTTCAGCAACAAAAAGATGGAGGTTTGAATCTCCTGTCAGCCTCTTGAGAGCTGAGTGACTTGGGCCAAGGTGTTCCATTCCTTTAGACCAGCGGTTCTCAACCTGTGGGTCATGACCCCTTTGGCGGTTGAACGACCCTTTCACAGGGGTCGCCTAAGACCATCCTGCATATCAGATATTTACATTACGATTCATAACAGTAGCAACATTACAGTTATGAAGTAGCAATGAAAATAATTTTATGGTTGGGTCACAACATGAGGAACTGTATTTAAAGGGCCAGAAGGATGAGAACCACTGCTTTAGACTCTTGTATGCAACCTGATGGCGTTGTTTTGGAGATCCTAAAGGTTAGGCCACTATGGGGAGCCAGCACGGCCATGGCATACTCATGCCAGCTCAGCCTAGTTCAGTGACCCTGAGTGGGGGCGATGAGAGGCTTAGAAAAGACAGACAAGAGAATGAAAGCTGGGTCTCAGTGGTATGCTGCCCCTCTGATGGACAGCGTCCGCGCCCACAAGCCATGTCTTTATTTTATAGCAGATGCCACAAGGCAAAGTAAGGGCGTAATCAAGATGTTTACAACATTCTCATGGGTTTCAATCCTACTCAACTACATGCACCTGAACTCTATCACTCAGGCACACGGGACCATGTGTTCAGACCATAGGTTCAAGCTTAAAACTACAGCTGTTGGCTATAATTGTGCTGGGAGGGCTCTGCCCTCCAAGCTGGGACTTGCATGTGGCAACGAGAGGACTGTGCCCTCTCCTCAGTCCCAGGCTTAAACCTGTCCAAAACACTGTAGCCGTGCCCCACAGGCCACCGTAGGGACACAATGCACATTAGCTTCTTTCTCCTCCCTGTTCTTGCCACTCTAGTTACTGCCCAGGTCTCGGGCTTCCCGGCTCCAAGGAGCTTCCCTTTCTCGGGGGCTGGAGTTTTGTTTTCAAATAAGGAATTACTCACCAGATATCAACAGCTCAGGAAAATCTCTTCCCCCGGATTTCCTGAGGAAATTCCCCCAAATTTTCACTTAGTGACTAAAGGAGACACGCTCTTAGACAACCACATGCTGCTTGGCGTTGAGCACGGCAGCTGGGTTCGGTCCCCAGCCCCTGACCCACCCAGGTAAAGGTGTCTCCTGCTAGGGCCCAGTCCCTTCCCCATCCTGCCTGTATTCTTGACCTAAACCATCTTGCCTCGCTCCTCTCTAGATTACTACAAGAGGTTGCCGCCGTGTCTCCCTGCCTGCGCTCTCTGCCAGACATATTTGTCCCCGGTGACCCTGTTCTGCTCATAAAAATGAGTACAGAGTCACCTTGGCATCTTAAGCAATATGTAATGTGTCCCTGGCTCACCATTCTGAACTTCTCTTGGCCCCCGACTTTACACATGGTCCATATGTTAGCTCAGACACGCTCAGACTTTTTTGTCTCAGGACCCCTTTGCACCTTTAAAAATTATTGAGGACCCCCAAGATGCTTTTGTATATGTGAGTTCTCACTTTAATTTATACCACACTATAGATTTAACCTGAGAAATGTACTTATTAACTCAACAACAATGAGTCCATTGCATAACAAAAATAACATTTTTTTTTTTTTTACAAATCCAACTGTTTTTTACAAAAACTTAGCGAGAACAGCCACCCTGGCTTATATTTTTGCAAATCTCTGAAGCCTGGCTTAATGGAAGACAGCTGGGTTCCTATGCCTGCTTCTTCACCGGATCTGCTGCAATATGTGATTTTGGTTAAATTATGTGTAGAAAATCCAGCCTCACACCAACACAAGAGTGAAGAGGGACCTTGAGGACCCTCCAGGGCTCCTGGGGACTCTGAGGGGGTCGTGGACCTGTTCTGAGCGATCTTGTTTAATCAGGCTCTTCCCAGGTCTCTGAATAAGGCCCTGACTTGCCTGCTTCCACCTGAGCTCATTCCTGGGATCCTTCCTCTTCCTGTGGAAACGAACCCCCGGAAACCCTAACCTAGACCCAGGTCAGATGTTTTTACAACAGACTGAAGTAGCCACAAGGCCCATGTCAAACCAAAAATAAAAGGCCAAAGTGAGAGGCAACACGCATTTATCTGAGATCTAAAAGAATAGCTATTCAGGAAGCACTGATTCTGGCAGAAGCCCAAATAGTGTCCTGATTAGGAGGCAAAGGCTATGAATATTTATGAGAAAGGGAAGGCGAACAAATACATCAGTAGAAGGAAGGCATTTCTACTGGTGCAGATACGCTTAAAATAGCGATGCTAATTCTGAACAATGTTTTTAATTATCAATCCATGAGTCATAATATCTGTTTTCTTGATTATCTTTGCAAAATTGTTTGAGATAAAACGTTGTTTTAGACCCAGTCCAAATGTTATTTTGCCTGTTTTTAACATTCCAAAGGTCTGAGGCAGAAGACAGTACAAGGCAGTTCCTCTGTGATGGCAGCTCCAACTCCATTTTAAAGTGGCTTCACTTACATTATTGTTTTACCCCCATGAGGAGCCAGCAGAACCATGTCAGTTAAGAGTGGACACCTGCAGGGCTGACAAGCTAAGCTATCTGTGACACAGCTCTGCCAGCTTCCCACACACCCAGAGCTGGCGCTGGGCCTGTGCCCAGAGGACCCACAGAAAGGGGCATGTCTGGGTGCACACAGTGAGTCTGCAGGGTCTGGTGGAATGCAGGTGTCTCTTATGCAGACTTGCATGTGCAAGAGGGAGGGGGGCAAAAGGGTTTAATCTGTCCCTCCTGCACAGACCCAGGGGCTGATGTCTGAGTCCTACTCGGAGAAAGACAGCAGACAGCAGCTTAGGAGGTGGTTTCATGAGGGACTCACCCAAACACAAGAGCTCAGTCCTGTTGTCTCTGAGGTTGCAGGTGAAAAAATGGGATCCAGAGTTGGGGAGGACAGCACGCTCCCCAGTTGGCACAGAACATCTGGCTGCTCTGGCATGTAAAGGCAGCCTTGGCTGTGTGCCAATACAGCATCCTGGCCACAGAAAGGGGGGAATCTCCTGGGGGATGCCAGTACTCATAGCAATAGCGAAACTCCTTCTGTTGGGTTCATGGGTGGAGAACATTTGCCAGCACTCTTTCTGGGCTCCTGGGGTAAGTTTTGAAAGGAACTAAGAGATGACTTAAGAGCAACTTGGCTTGGCCTCATTTCTGCATTAGGTATATTTTTGGCTTCTTCCAAAGTCTGCTAAACACGGCTGCTCAGCATCAGGCACAAGTCAGGGTGTGTCTTTATAATGAGGGGGAGCACATGCCTCAGTCCAGAGCACAGGTCCTTCTGTCCCGGAGCCTCCATGCAGACAACAAAGTCCTGGGAGCTGCCCAGACGGCCATGCCCGCCCCAGCGCACCATACAGTGCCCATCCAGTTACTCCTTCCACCTCCCCATCCCTCCCAGCCAGGAGAAGGAAGACCCTGAATCACTCCTGTTCTGGACGCCCCCATCTTGCTGCCTTAGGAACCACCCTGCTGCCCAGCACTAATTCATGTCCAGGTCATTTCTGCCCTGGCCCTGCTTCTCAGCCCAGCATTTCCTGCTAGAAATTAACAACCATTCCTACTAATGCGCCAAATCAGAGCTGCCGGCACCCGAAACCTGACTCTGACCCAGGCCTTCAGACTAGGAACACTCCCTATCTTGCCCCAGAGAGAAAGACCTTTTCCATGAGGTCTCCATACTATTTCCTTTGTCTTCCAGCTCCTTTCTCATCATCCATTTCTGCCATAGTTGACAAAGCATTACATTTGGGGAGGACAATGCCGTCCTGGCTTCATCTTTAACCCCCAATGTAGCCTTCAGCAAGCTGGTAAATGGGTCAGCCTCTCAGTCTGCTCCTGCTTATAACAGTGATGACCCTGCCCTCCCCCTGCTCCGAGGCTGAACAGGACCCTGCACATCCACGGCCTGGCACAGGACTGCCTGGCACAGGACTGCCTGGCACAGGACTGCCTTGCACAGGCGCTCAGCGAGGACATGTGCCTCCAGCGCCCACACTCGCCAGTGGGAGCTACCCCGGCCCTTGCTGTGCTTTCTGTGCACAGAGCTCTGGGCTTTTATTCAAAGCACGCATGTGGATCTGGGACTCCCGTGGTCATCACCCCCCATCCAGTCAGCAAACAAGTGCTGGGCCCTGCCGTGTGCCAAGGCACGCATTCAGGCATCAGAGTCCCAGCCTTGGGGAGACACACTCCTAATTCCCAGACAGCTCACCCTCTGGAGGGGAACAGATTGGAAACGGCAAGGAGGGGCTGTAATAGAAGCACATGTCCATAGCCCCCAGACCCACCCCCCACCCCAGTGCACCTGTCTCTGCCACTTACTAGTCCTAGGCAGCCCAATAACCTCCCCAAGACTTAGTGTACCCATCTTTAAAGTGGGGGTTCTCCTGATTTACAGTCATTTCAAGTTCCTGATGTAGAGGAAAGCGCTCAGTGAGAGCTGCAGGTAGCTCAAAATTGCTCCAAAATGAGCCCCTAACAGTTTCTCAGTTCTGCATGTGGCTTTCCCGGGAATCATCTGAAATACCTGAAAGAACAATTTCCGCTAAAACAAAACACAGCACAACAAAGCACACAAGCTCCACTGGGAAGCGGAGTGAGCATTTCCGGAGGGTGGCTTGCTGGAGCAGCTCTCTGCCCCCAGCTGGCTCCCTCCCTGGGGCTCAGAGGAGGGGATGCGCCTTTGTAGCCCAGCTTCCCACTCCTTCCCTCTGCATAGCTCAGGGCTGTGTGCTTGGAACAAATCGTTCTGTTTGAAGCGGTGCCGCCTAAACATCCTGATTACACAGCTCCCCCAGCTTTCCGCTGCTATTTCTGAGCAGGGAGCAGGGAGGAGGCTGACGGAATAAAATCACCTCTAATAGGTGATTACGGATTCCCAGAGCTTCTTAACTGCAGCTTCTACATGCAGAGAAGCATGAAGGGAAGACTCCGGTGCCTCTGAGCGGGGAACGGCATGCCCCTGCCTGCCTAGCAAAGCAAGCCAAGGGGCACTCGGTCCCTATGCAGAGGCAGAATATAGCAAGGGGAGCAGGAGGGGACACTTCCCGAGTACCTTCCATGTTGCAGGCAGCCAACCCTTTCCAACACGCTCATTTAAACCCACAGTATCCCAGAAGGTGAGTCTTATGTCCTCTACTTACTCTATGGGTTGCCCAAGGTTATGTCAATACAAGTGGAGGAACCAGGATTCAAAAACCAGGTGCGTCCCATTGTAGAAGCCTGTTTCACCCTAGTCCAGTCTCCTAACGAAGTCTCAGAGAGAGGAGGGGGATGCCTCGTAGTGAGGTGGGGTCTCAGGCCACTGATTACTCTGGGATATCTCTTTAAGCTCCAAATTGGCTGTAGCCAACCCTTTGCCTAACTCAGCAAGGCCACCTACCTAGCACATCAGGCCTAGAGCTCCTGAACTTTGGGCCCCTGCATTTCAGAGAGGAGATGCCACCTCAGCTCACCAGAAACTGTCGCTCTCCCCACCCCCCACCCTCCCCCTCCTTGTGTCACCTCTTCCCTGTGCTTTAAGGTAATCCGATGTGTTTATTAATTAGTCATCAGTATTGACTTGATATCCTGCTGTCATTTAAATAAACTTGGTGAAATTAATGAGGGCCCTAATAACGTGCAGTCTTCCTGTGCTAATTAATTTTTGGTGAACAAATTCATTGTTAATACAAATAGCAATATTAATCATGCCAAAGATCAGTATTTGTGTGGGAAGAAAGCTCTGGGGCCTGAGAGAAAGGACACTCCAGTGATGGTGGACGTCGGGAGAAGTCCTGAGACTGGCCAGAAGGGGAGGTGAGCTTACCTGAGAGACAGAGGGGCTGCCGCCAGGTAGGGACCTGGAGAACCATCCCCAAAGGGAGAGTCTGTGAAAGAACTGGGGTGGCAGTCACTGTGGCCACCGTGGAGACGCCTGAAAGCCAAACGCTAATACAAATTCAGAGACGCTGAAGGGTCCGCCATTGTCTTCGCCACCCCACCCCCAGGCACATCCACCTGATCTCCACTAAGCATGGATCAATCAACACCTTCTCTCAACACCTCCTTCCCCCTGCTCTGCTCACCGCTTTAGTTTCTGTTTACACTCCCACCATCGCAAGACCTGCCTGCCCACATCCAGCCTCAGCCCCTCTGATCCAGCCTCCAAACCAGACGAGAAAATTGCTCCTCCAAGGTTCCATCCTCTAGAGTCCAGTCCAAATCCTTTCTAGAATGCAGCTCTTTTTAGGGCAATCAAGCCTTCCAACTTTTAACTGTCATTATCTCACCAACCTACATCTCACATGCTTGACATGCTCTCGGAACTCTTCCCTCACCCACCATTTCAGCTAGTCAACTCCTACGCACGCTCCCCCCTTAAAATCTCACTTTTTCTAGGGGCCCCTTCCTGCACCCCTGCTCAGAGCCCCGCCTCCCTCTCTGACTCCTGGGCTGCCTGCTTTTATAGCTCAATCACACTGATTATAATCTTCAGTCAATGTGTCTTTGTTATGCCCAGGACTGTGAGCCTCTCGAGGGCATGGCATTCGCCTGATTCCTCTCAGGCTCCACACAGTCCCGTGTCCCATAAATGTTTGATGAACAAACAAATGAGCCCATCAATCCTTGCGGGAGAGACAGGGAGGTAAGCTGGGACTAGAATCTCGGTTACAAATTGAAAGCTAGGGTGTGGGGGGCACGTGGTGCTGCCTGCAGGGGTCTGGGGGGCAGTTTACATTTCTCAGTAAGTGGTCTAACTGGAGACCAAGCACATTTACAAGGAACTGGTGGAAAGAAACAGGCAAGAGTGCAGTCGCCTGCATCCAGGTCCAGCAATTACTGCCGATGCTGGCTGAAGATACAGCTTGAGTGGATAGGGAACAATTACCAACCGAGTTTGGCTCAAGCTCTCAAGCCCTGCATGAGAGAAGGGAAGCAGAGAGAGTGAACCGAAGCAAACTTGAACTTTCTCCAGGGGACATATTCAGGCAGTCCCAACAGGCAAGAAAAAGCAATTACCAGGGAGGGAAGGAGAGCCAGGTTCCCTGCAACTCCACAGAGGGGACTTGCTGAAAGGTTAGCATCTCCTGCTCTGAGAAGTGTTGGCCTCTTGTTGAGGATTCAGAGAAGTAGGGGTTCCCATCACCCAGCACTGAGCAAGCTCTAGAGCCACACACACATCAGGACTTCTCAGAGATTCACAGAAGGTGCCTGGCCCTGTGACTGGAGTATAATTCCTTCAACATCCAGAGAAAAAAAAGCTTATTGAGCCCCTGCCATGGACCGGGCACCGTGCTAAGGGCTGACTCTGGAAAAGTCCTTCCTGCTCTAATGAGTCTCTAAAACATTAGCCTTCGATGAAGTCCCAGGAAGCACCATCTGGGGAAAAACCAAATAGCTGTCGGGCTGGTCCGGAATTTTTATCTCTGAAAGATTTGGCAGCCTCTCTTCTGCTTGATGGGCAGTGGGCTAATATGAGGGCAGGGATTCTTTTACAGCATAAAAAGGGAGATTATAGATGTGAGCTAAGCTTTATTTAAGTTGAAAATCCAAAACTTCTCTCTCAAGTAGAGCGAGTCCAGTACGTCAGGAAGTTTAATGCCCCAGGGAAATACACTTACATTAATATTCAAAGACAGTGCAATTCACAACTGATGCTAAATTAAACCATGAAGTGCAACCGTGCTAATTGGCAAGATGCACATGACAGACAATGAAAGGGTAAAAGTTCATTTCTTACTGCAATTAATTATAAAGAGGATTTTTAGAAATAAAGCAACAAGCTCCCATATTCACTGTATAGATCCACTAATGTGGCCCCACCCCATAACAAAGAAACAGAATTTCCGGAGGATGGGGCCCAGAAATCAGGATTTTAAAAAGATTCCCAGGTGATTCTAATGTGCAGCCAAGGTTGAGAACCACTGTTCTGAGGTATTAGAGTTAGAATTCAACATATGAGTTGAAGTAGGGGGGCAGACACAATTCCACCCATAAAACTGAAGAATGGATTCTATACAAATATTTATTCAGTATATGCTCTAAGTCTGCAAGAAATTCAAAGAAGTTATTTCTTCTGCCCTGGAGAGGTTCATGACCTTTTTGGAGAGGCAAATCCTGTACAAAAAAAGTACAGAAAGATGTCAAGTTCTGAATTATGTAGTTGGCACAGTCCTTCATTTCATCCGCACATTTCTCTGTGAGGATGCTTTTGTGCTCCCATGTTGCAGATGGGGAAACTGAGGCTCCCCATCTTGTGAGGCTAGTGCTTTGCCCATGTTCACAGAATTGGTGGGAGCCTCAGGATTCAAACCCATGTCTTTTGAATCTGTGCCCAGGACTTTTTTTTTTTTTTTATGTCTCAAAGGTGCTCCCTCAATGTGGAAAAGAAGAACCAGGAAACATGTCCTTAACTGTTAGCATTTCCGTTCAGAAAAAGTACCGGAGGTGAATGACAGCATTCCATTCTTCTTACTAGGCTAAATCAGCACACAGAACAAGAGGTGTAGTAGTCTGCCACACACACACACACACACACGCACACGCACACGCACACGCACACGCACACACAAAATACTACAGACCAGGGCCTTAAACAACAGGAATTTACTTCTCAGAGTTCTGGGAGCTAGAAGTCTGAGATCAAGGAGCCGACGGTTGATTTCATTCTGAGGCCTCTCCCCTCAGCTTGCGGACGGTCACCTTCTCTCTGTGCCTCACATGGCCTTTCCCCTGTGCACGCATCCCTGGTATCCCTTTGTGTGTCCAAATCTCCTCTTCTTATAAGGACACCAGCTAGACTGAAAAAAAGAGCCCACACTAACAGACTCATTTTGACGTAACCACCTATTTAAAGGCCCTGTCATCTCTAACAGATAGCAGGCCTATCCTCAAATATAATCAAAATCTGAGGTCCTGGGGGTTAGGCCTCCAACATGTGAATTTTGAGGGGACACAATTCAGCCATAACATGAAGGGCGGCTAGAATTTTCTGACTCATTCAGGCAGGTATTAATCAATTCTAAAAAGGTAATGCTGAGCTTGGTGTCCACCTCAGGGCTCAGTCACAGCCAAGGTGAGAAACCAGCCTCCTGAGCTGCTAGCCTCCTTCCTCTCCTGCCCAGTGGTCCACAGGCTCCATCCACCAGGACACAAAGGCAGCACCTGTCCTGTTTCCAACTGGGAGTGAGTCACTGCTCTGAGGTTGGCCCACACTCAATGACATCAGTATGGCTTCTGCCTGTGCCTATGAGAACTAGGCTCTTTTTCCTTTGCTGACACGAAACATAAACCAAACTCAATTGGTTAGTCATTCAATCATCCATCTAATATTTATTGAGCACTTACTATGACCTAAGCTCTGTGCAGTTATATTGTAGAGAAAACCTGTATTTAATACCAGGCACAGTTATAAGACCGTGATGTAGAGTGTCTCCTATTGCCTTCACAACAGACCTGAAAAGAAGGCATTATTTTTATCCTGGTTTATACTTGAAAAACAAGAGGCATAGACAGAATAAGCAGCTTACCTGAAGTCACACCATCAGCAAGAGGTTAGTCAGTGATGCCAGGCCTAAGTAGTCAAGTGTGAGAGTGTCCTGAGAGAATTCTAGAGATGGGGACTTGGCATGACTGGTCTTTTATGAGCTTCCTGGGCATAGGGTAAGCTGCATCTGAAGGGGCAGAATCATACCCAGTGGGAAACAGGACAGGTGCTGCCTTTGTGTCCTGGTGGAGCCTATGGGCAACTGGGCGGGTCTGCATTGAGGGCTCCCAGGAGGAAAGTCAACACATCCTGCTGCTGAACAAGCATTTCAAATCCATTAGAAAATGGCAGTCATTACTCTGGAACCAAGACCCTGCCTCACAGCTGCCATCTCAGGGCTCAGAACTGGAAACACCCTGCGGAGGTGATCCAAGGCGCTGTTCACGGTCAGCGAATTGGGGCCAACTTGAATCCGCCTGATTCAGAGCCATCTCAAGGGTAGGACCTCCCTACCTGGGTCCCCAGAAAAAAGGGACTTGTTGGTTTACTGACTCACATTCCAGACTTGGGGCAAAGTTTCTCTGGTTAAGAGTTTCCATTGCTTCTGAAGTCAAATGCAAAGAAGATGTTATATTCTCCTTACTATTTTGTTCTGGGTTGTATTTTAGACAAAGTATTTTCTGCAATTAGGTAACTGTAGCTGTATCTTATTTCCTTTACCATTAATCCTGTATAAACTGTGAAATTAACAATCCTCCCCATGACCACCCTGAGAAACCCACCATTTCTCACTGCCATTTACTGAAAGTCTTTGCTTAGAGATGCTCTAGTGATAGCACTTGAACTATTTCGTTAGATGTTTCTCTCCTGCTCATTACAAGAATGCTAATCTTCTGCTCTCTCTCTATGTGCAGTCATCAAAGGGCTGCAAGCTCTCTGCACTGTGGTGGAGGTGAAATTCAGACTGTATTTGCTAGTGTTACAGTGCTCTACTCACACAGAATTATCTGATGAGGTGGCATTAAAGAATTAGGCCAAATAATCTAGATAAATCTTCTGGATTAAAGGATCTGTGGTTGTCTCACTGACCAATATTTTAAAAATTGAGTTATAGTCAGGCACACACAGCATAGCCATTGCTCATTCATTCCACAACTTATAACGTGGGCTTACTAAGTATTCGGGAACTCGTGTAGGCACTGGAGAAAAAGAGCTCCGGCTTCCCAGGAACTGGTGGGGGTGAGGGTGGGGGTGAGAAGCCAAGCACATGGGTAATGACAGTACCGGGGTAAGTGGCATGGGCAGCCAGAGGAGGGAGTGACAAGCTCTGCCCACAGTCAGAACAGATTGCACAAAGTGACATTTTAACTCATCTCGAAGGATGGAAAAGAGATTTCTGGGTGCAACATGATGGGAATGGGAGGGCCTTCCAGGTAGAGGAAACAATATATGGCAAAGGGCAGAATGTGTTCAGAGAGATTTATCTATCTGTAACAGAGTGTGCAGGGCATAGAGTGTGCATGGATGTGCTAGAGAGACCCCCAGAAGCCAGATCCTGCTTGGCTTGAATACCAGGCTAAGGAGTTGATCTTGACATTGGAGGTCAGTAGCTTCAAACCATGTTTCATGATGCTAAAGCCCCTTTATCCACTTCAGGGAGCAAGGACTGGCGGGGAGAATAGCAGATGGAGTGCCGAGTTATTCACCTCCACTTCAGTCAAAGCAATTTGGTTCAAGTGAGGACGGCAGACATGCTTATAAGGATGGGAAAGAAAGCACAGATTCAAGAAGCATTTCCAAAGTAGATGCATTAGTCAAGGTTCTCCAGGGAAACAGAACCAGCAGGATAAATACATACAGAGATTTCTTATAAGTAATTGAAGGGGTTGGTTCACATGATTATGGAAGCCTGCAAGTCCCAAGATCTGCAGTTGGCTAATTAGAGACCCAAGAACATTGACGCCTGAGTCCAAACACCCGAGAACCAGGATGGTGTAAGTTCCAGACTGAACACAATCAAGCAGCCCACTCAAGATGCAAGAGAAGCCCATGTTTCCGGTTCACACCAAAGGCAGGAAAAGACCAGCTTGTCTCAGTTCAAGCAGTCAGGAGTAAGTGAGAACCTGTTGGTTCTTTACAGGCCTTCAATCGGCTGGCTGAAGCCCACCCAGATTAGAGAGAGCAATCTGCTTTACTCAGACTACTGATTCGAACCCCAATCGCATCCAGAAACACCCTCACAGACACACCCAGAATCATGTTTGACTGAAATCTGGGCATCCTGTGACCCAGTCAAGTTGACACATAAAATTAACCATCCCAGTGGAATTAACAAAATTGAAAATCAAAAGGAAAAGTTTGGGGGATCAAAGACTATGAGTCAGCACAGCCTGTAGCAATAGAAAGGACCAGAAAGGTGGAGGGAGAGCCATCCCCTCCCACTGTGTTTCAGAAACAGGGCTGGCTTCCATAGATCTTACCAACACCTCCCTCACAGCCCACTTTTGAAGAAATCTCAGTAAGTGTCCTTTCTCTTTTTTTTTCCAAACAAAAGAACCTTGTCAGAAACCAGCCTGGCTCCACCCACCGAAAGATCCGGAAACCAGCTGCTTAATAAGGATCCAGCTTCATCTAATGACTGGTGAGAAACACCTGTGGGCTGCCTTGGGCCTGGAGTCACTGAGCATGCTAATCAGGGAATGAAATAGCCTCCCGAAGCCCACTCTCAATCTGAGCTGGGTACCTGAGCTCTCCCTTTCTCTCCCTGCTGAAGGCTGCAAGGATCCATTCTCTTTTTTCTTTATTCTGGCCCCACCCATGTATCTGCTTCCATCACCGTCTCCTCCATGGTGTCCTGTCCTTCCCAAGCCTGTATGTGGAATGGGACACAGTCTCCCAGCTCCCCCAAGACAGGCACATTGGCCCAACTCCTGCTAAAAGTTGCAGTGCCTTTGCCTGTGGGACAGTCTCAGTAAATTAGAAGAATGACAAACATGTTGAATTTACAAATTTGTTCCATGTGCAAAGGTCTTTCAGTCACTGACTCGGGTTCACATTTTTCCCTTTCTGAGGTATCCCCAGAATCTCTAAGGCTCTCCATGCTCCTGTCTCATCCTGCAAAGTGGAGCTCAGCAAGTTTCCCAGCCCCTCAGGCCCCTGCCATCTCTGGGCCACCCAAGACACCAAGGTGTCTTATCCCAGAACAGGGCAGAGGGGCAGGCAGAATGGAATGGTCTGTGAATAAGGGGTATTGGGGAACCTCCTGTCCAAGTAGATCACTCACTCTTCGGTCACTGCCCCCTTCTGTGCCTCTGCCCCACACAGAAATGTGCTTGAGGACATAACTTGGGCATATCCCTAAATGTTTCCATGCTATAAAATGACTGGAATCAAAACACTAGCAGTTCCTTATCTCCCAGTTCCACACAATTTACTTAAGATGAAATCTGATGCTTCAAATCCATACGGTGCTGTTTTCTTTCTGCTGCCTCATCGTGAATTTGTTCAGCAAGAAATAACTCTTTAAATGTGTTGATATCTCTCCCCAGCCTTCTGCTTCTGGAGTGTGGGTCTTCCCAAGGGCTGCCATAGCAATAGAACTTCCACTAGGAATGCTTGAGGGATGGCTGACCCCCTTCTGAAAGCACAGCACGAAGAGAAATGCTCTCGGAGTCAACAACTATTCAGCTATTGAGTCGCTTGACATATATTCACTAAGTGTCAGCTGTGTGGCAGGCGCCGCCCTGAGCGTTAGGAATACATTAGTGAACGCATGAGACAAGCATCCTCCCTGCCTTTATGGAACGTACATTCAAGTTCCTGGATGTCCTCCAGCTGTGTGACCTTGACCCCTCTGAGTGTGATTCCTCTTCTGGTCTATAAGGAGAATGATGTTAACTTCCTGGAGTGTTGAACTAACCCATGGTACAGTGCCTGGCACATTCTAGGCATCCCAAAGCCATTAGTTGACACAGGGAGATTTTCCACCTTGACCTGGAATTCTTGGGGATACCCTCAAGTTGATGGGAACCGCTTTATGGCACAATCAGGTTCAAACTGGGAGTTTGTGATCCAGTCAGAAAACACTCAAAACATAAAAACTCACAGACGATGGCAGAAAAGCAAATATAAACCTCTTTATGTGGTCCCCGGCTTAATTTATTTCCAACCTCGTCTTAAGTGGTATTTCTCGCTGATGTATATGAAATGGAAAATATCTAACTAGAGTTAATTCCTGGTGAACGCTCCAGATTTACACATCAGCTCCCTTGGGGGCTCCTGAGCAGGTCGGCGGTGCGCTACTGCCCCCGTGTGGAGCAAGCTTGGCTAGCGAGGATCTAGGAACTGAACTGACATTAGCATAGGTTTTGGGGGGGTTATTTTTTTTTCCAGCAAGAACACTTACGGCAGAGAAAATGGACTCTCAAAAATCCTCTTTATCCAAGATCAAATAGAATAAAATCCAATTAAGTCAGTGCAGCTGTCGGCTGTTAAACCAACTCCAAGGCATATCCCTCTCCTCCCTCCTGGGTCTCTTTCTCCCCTTGACATGCAATGGACACCAGGCTCCACGTACAAGGAGTGGATCCATTAACCGCAGAGATAGGGAAACATGCCTAAAGTATGAGCATTTCACACATGCCCCAAAAGGTGTGGGGAGCTGTCCAGGATTCCTAGTCTCTGACCAGAAAATCTCTGGGGCACAGTTGTTCTGTTGGCCTGAGTTCTCTTCTCTGCCCATGAGGCACCTCTCAAGCCCTCTGCCTGCCTCAAGCCAGCATAATGGATCTTTGTGCTGTTTAGGTGAAGAAACATTGACTAAACTGTGGCTAAGAACCCTGCCAGGAGCCCAAGATGTAAGGAGCGTATAATCTAGGAGACGCTCACGGAGGGGTGAACTGACATAGTGCAGGGAAACTAGGCAGAGGGAAGCACAGGTACCACAGGGCACAGAGGAGAGGGCCTACCCGCAACAGGAGGCGGGAAATGCCTCTGGGGAGAATGACAACTGAGCTGAGCTGAACCTTTAAAGAGGAATCAATTATCCAGTGAAAAAGCAGGTAAATGGGAGTCGCAGGCAGAACTGGCGTTACAAGCAGAGTGCTGAGCCATGAACGGGCACAGTGCTTTGGGGAAACGGAGTGTAGTTCAGCATGATAGGAACACAGGGGGGTTCAGCAACTGGGGATGGTACAGAGGTGATTGTGGAGGCCACTGCACACTAGACTAAACGTGTGGGGTGAAGGAATGGACCACAGAGTGTTACAGAGCAGGGCAGGGAAGCCTGCCACCAGGGCCCCTAGGGGCAGATAGGTGGGAGGAAGGAGTTGAGAAACAACAGCAGCCCCCCAGGAGGCTGCGACACAGTCTAGGCAAAAAAAGACCGAATGCAAATTAAAGATCAGACGACCTGATTAGAAAATTATTACAGAGAAAATCATTAGATCTCTGGGATTGGAAAGCCAACCTCATACTCTTCCTAATGGCCCCTGATCGGGATGAACAAAGAACGAACTCTGCTTTTTATCTGGTTCTGTCACCGAAAAACTGGCCCTGCTGCAGATTTGTTTCATTTCTCACCTCCCAGGCCAGGTCACCAAGGCTTCTGTCTCTCTAATGGCCACCTTGGCCTGACCCTTTGACAGCTTACACCCCTATCAGAGATGGGAAATCTCTGTGCAGGGAGAATTTTGAGATCTGCTGGGAATCAAAGGTGGGAATCATGACTGAGGCCCTCCAGCAGCACAGCAGCCAGCTCCGCCTGAGCTTGGGCTCAGTTGCCTCTTCACCGGGTTTCATCAGCTGGTTGCCCTATAGACAACTCAAGCTTCCTCCTCAGAGTCCCTGAGTTTTATCAGCTCTCTGTTATATGGGGTGCTCAGAAGTATCATCTTCAGAGGGACAAGATGAGGCAGGGGAAAGAGTTAAATCCCAGTGCTAGTTGTACAATCTGGACAAGACACTCAGTCCCTCAGAGCCTCAGTTCCCCTGTCGTTCCTAAGGGATGACACAGGGCTTCCTCCTGGGACAACTAACTGTGAGGGAAGAATGAAGTCATATAAACGAAAGTGCGAAGCACTGAACAGATGGTTCTAATTGTTTCCATCCAAATGGAGGTGTATGGAGACCAAGACAGGGAGCCCTGGCTCTCCTCCCACTCCCACCCACTCCTGAGTATCAAATGAGCACCTTTCATAAGACCACAGCCAAGAGGAATGGGGTCTGTGCTTGGGTGTTTGGGCTGATTCCTGGTACCTTAACCAATATATAACAATTGAGGACACCCAAGTATCTTTCTTAACAGAGTTTTGCAACCAAGAAAATGGTAGCTTTCAGACATTAAAGTGAATATATGCACTAAAGAATTTACCCATTGTATGTCAATCTACAATAAAAATTAAGTGATATTTTTCTCATCGTTTTGAAAATTTCACTGCTCAAGGGGTTAAAAAATTTGTATACAGTAATTGACAATTTTACTCAACATCATAGATGGATTTCATGACATGTTGAGTGAAAAAAGATAGACACAAGAGTATGTATTTATGGTTCTATTATGTATGGTACATATGATTCTATTAAGATAAAGCACTAACACGGGCAAAAGTAATCTATGCTGTTAGAAATCAGGATAGTGGTTACCCTGAGAATAAGAGTAATGACTGGAAGGGCAGATAAAGGGGGATTTCTGGAGAGATGGTACTGATCTTTTTCTTGACATGGGTGCTGATTAGGTAGGTATATTTAGTTTGTAAAAATGGATAGAGCTATGCGCTTACAATATGTGCACTTTATGTATATTTCAATAAGGAGGAAATTTTAAAAGTATATTCATACCTACTATAAGAAGAAAAAAAAAAGCTTTGCCCTTTATTACCATCCCAAGTCAACACCAAGGGTATCCAAATGATGATGCTAACATTTATATCTATCACTTTGTCTCTGCTGGATATCCCTTTGCCTGACCATTGACAGAGCACACAGCTCTGTGTGACTTCTTAGATTACAGCATGAGTCAGAGGTAGCAGAAAAAGTCAGTGTAAATGTCAGCTCTTCCAAGAAAGGGATGGCTCATCAGAGAGGCCCTTAGTGCTGTTTAGGACAGCGGTCGCCAACCTTTCGGACCTCACGGACCACCAGTAGTCCGTGGACTACCGGTTGGCAACCGCTGGTTTAGGACATATCCAACACATGCACAATCTTGGGACTGGTGCTTGAGTCCAAGGTTCTTAGTGGAAATGAACACAAGGCTTCTCTCCTACATCAAATCTTTTTTAAAAATTTTATTGAATTTATTGGGGTGACATTGGTTAAGAAAACTATATAGATTTCAGGTGTACAAATTCTATAAAATGTCATCTGAATATTGTATTGTGTGTTCACCACCCAAAGTCAAGTCTTCTTCTGTCACCATTTATCCCCTCCTTTACTGTCTTCTATTCCACTCCCCCCCCCCCCCCCACGCTGCTTTCACTCTGGTTATCATGGTACTATTATCTGTGTCTGTGAGTTGTTTTTTTGCTTAATCCCTTCACCATTTTTACCCAGTCCCCTCAACCCCCCTCCCCTCTAACAGCTGTCAGTCTATTCTTTGTATCTGAGTCTGTTTCTATTTTGTTTGTTAGCTTATTTTGTTCACTAAATTCCACACATAAGTGAAATCATATGGTCTTTGTCTTTCTCTGACTGGCTTATTTCACGTAGCATAATCCTTCCCTGGACCATCATACTGTCACAAAAAAAGTAAGATTTTCTTCGTTTTAACAGCTGAGAAGTATTCTATTGTATAAATGTACCACTGCTTTTGTTATCTTTCATCTACTGATGGGCACTTTGACTACTTCCAAAACTTAGCTATTGTTTGTTGAGGAAGACCCATAGATCTGACCAGCGGCATAATTATACCAAAGCTGTTTTTTGTTGTTGTTTTTTGTTAATCCTCACCCGAGGATATTTTTCCATTGATTTTTAAATAGAGCGGAAGGGAGGGGGAGAGACAGAGAAAGAGAAAAATCAATGTGAGAGAGAAACAGATTGGTTGCCTCCTGCATGGCCCAACCCAGGATGGAGCCTGCAACTGAGGTACGTGCCCTTGAATGGAATCGAACCTAGGACCCTTCAGCCCTTCAATCCATGGGCCAATGCTCTATCCACTGAGCCAAACCAGCTAGGACCTGAAGCTGTTTTATTATTGATAGTGGTAACTTTTGAGGATCATACAGCTTGGTAAGGAGCAAACATAACAGAAAAACAAAAACAGGGAAGGTATGTTTGAAAGTAGAAAGTATTGAATCTAACCATAGTTCTTCTACCTTCTAACTATGTGACCATAGGCAAGACACTACATCTCTGGGCTTCGGCCTCATCAGAAGATTAAAGAGAGGAAAAACAAATAAAGAAAAAGAAAACCCTCTCCTTAATTCTGTGAGATAACGGACTTAAGTTACCTAGCACCATTCCTAGAAAATATAAACATTCAAAAATGTTCATCCTTAAGAATCTTAGTTCTTAACAAAAACAGGAGACCTGAGCAAGCAACTGCTCTTCAGAATTTACTAGTAAGTACACTAAAAAGAGCAGCAAAATGAACAAGTGTGGCAAATCCCAGATTTGACCCAGATAAGTAAATTTACTGAATGATTCAATAATAATTGAACTAAAAAGTTGAAATAATAACACTTGCCTTGTTCAGGCCCTGAATGAATACCAATGTATTATTTATTACACCTGAACCCAAGCCAGGGCATACACTAAGCCAAATGACTATTTGCTCTGGTAGCGTTCCTAGAATTCCGTTAATGGAGAAGTGAACATCATGGCAGCTTGTTGGCAGTCAGGGCTGAGTTCCTTGATCCTTGAGCTGCTTCAAGTGCAGGAATCTGATTTTCTCCCAAGTGTGAGAAGTTTAAGAATCTCGCTCTCTGTCTCACACCAGCAGGGAACTTCCTAAACAACTCCCTTCTGAATGCAAGCACAATCTTTAGAAGGACCTTCTCTGGAGCCCAGACTCTCAAGGAACAGTGAAGATTCAGAGGCTGGAATTAGCTCTCTAATGGGGGGTTTTAATGAATAGTCAAGGGCTTATCTTTGAAGAAGAATCTGCTGATTGGTATTTTGCATCTCTGTTTTGCCATAACCTATACCCATAATTAGTGTGGCCATATACTTATAATGGAGATTGGGACAATTGAGTGTTAATAATTTAGCAGGGCCGCCACAAAAAACTAATATGGTTACCATACTGTCAGAGTCTCACTTTTGTGACTTTCAGTTAGTCCTTCAAGACACTTCAGAAGCAATCTGAGAAGATATCTACACCCCTCTCCCCTTCCTTCACAATTACTATATCCATCCCTAATTTCACAATAATAATTTTAACAGCTTGTCTATGTTGAGACTCTCTCAAATATTCAATTTAAGTTCCATATACAAGCTTGCTTTTTGCATTCATATTGCATCAGTTTATATAATAATTACATTATGTAATAACACATGTAACTGGCATAACTACAACCGACTCTTGATGAGCATTCAATTCAGCTGAGGGCAGTGGTGCATGGCACAGCCTAGTAGCTACAGAGATCATTATAATATGAGTTAGTATGTTTCCCAGGGGTAAAAGGCAATAAATCATAGTGGTTAAAACCAAGGATGCTGGTTGAGTTCAAGTCCCAGTTCTGCCACTTAATAGCTATCTGAACTTAACCTCTCAGTTCTCCCCTCTATAAGATGAGGTTATAATAGTATCTACCTCATGGAGTTGTTATGAGGATTAAATGCCTTAATAGAAGTAAAGTGCTTAGAGAATACGCCTGGAACATAGCAAATACTATGGGAGTCTTTGATATTATTATTGTTTATTATTACCTAGAAAGCATTTTTAATCTAGTGAATTGGTTAAGTGGGGTTTGGTTGAAGAGGCCTTTACCAAAAATGTCTACATTGTCTGAAAAGAAATATATAAAAGACAGTGAGTCAGCCTGGAATTCAGAGGGAAGGTAATTACATCAACAGAGAAGGGGAGAGGCCCATCATCATCATCATCATTTGGGAGAGGCCAAGATATCTAGAAATGGGACTCTGATGGATGACTCTGTAAAGAATTTGGGGACTATCAAAAGAAGGGAACTTCAGGTAAATGGTTTGGTCTACACTAAGGCAGGGTGACTGGAGAAATCACACCATGTTAAAAAAAAAAAATGGTTGGAAATGTGTTTGGAGGGAAGGGGAGTGATGCAGGTGAGGCGAGACAGGTAAGTAGGGGTCAGGCCCAGCCCCTGGAAGAAATGAGGATAGATGTGGGAGAGAGGCACCAGAGCTGCTCTGGTTAATGGCAGGGAGCTCCCAGGGGGTCTACTTAGCAAGGAGGGCCAGGCCACGGCCATATACCTAGTCAGCGTCAAAGTCAGCAAAACTACCTCGACCTGAAACCCAAATAATGGATTTGAGCCCTAATGTGCAAGAACAGTTCAGGTCTCTGTGCAAGCTGTCCATCACATCTGGTTGTTAACGTGTTTACAGCAGGATATAAACTGATGTTCAATTACCCACGGAACTTTATCATTAAAACAGAACTTTAAAATATGCATGTAGAATTTTTAAAAATAGCTTGCACTAACGAAACCAATTTTTAAAAGTCTGAAACAGGGCTTTGCCAGGTTTTCAAAGCCATCTGTTTTCAAAGCCTACCTTTCTCCTTGTTTACCGCAGTCTGTCTGCTGTTTTAACAACCTCCAGTGGGATTTCACACGCCTCATTATGCAAAATCACTGCTTATGCATTCACTCTGCCACTTGCCTAACTAATCTCAACTCATAACACCTTTCTGTGGAAGATCCCCAGTCTGCAGTTCTCCTACAGGGCTGTAGATCAAGAACAGTGGTAGACAGTGTCGGAGCAAAATAAAACGCATCCTCCCGTGTATAACAGTTATGAGACAGGCTTGATCTGAGCCCCTACTTGAGGTGAGAAGCAAAACAAGCAATAATGATTATAACATAAATTCAAAATCTCTCTATTCAAAAAAAGGGGGGGGGGATCTTGCATCCAGTGTAAGTTAGAAAGTCAACTTTGATCCCCTTATCATCCTCTGCTCTCCTCCTATAAATTATCTATTTAAATATTTTTAATTTCTTCCTCTTCATAAGGCTTTGGGCTTATCATCTTTTTTAAACTATATTTTTCTTGATTTCAGAGAGGAAGAGAGAGGGAGAGAGAGATAGAAACATCAACGATGAGAGAGAATCATTGATCAGCTGCCTCCTGCACACCCCACACTGGGGATCGAGCCCTCAACCCGGTCATGTGCCCTTGACTGAATGGAACCTGGGACCCTTCAGTCCGCAGGCCGATGCTCTATCTGCTGAGCCGAATGAGCTAGGGCGGGCCTATCATCTTTTGATTTCGAATAGTCAGGAGCCTAGGCTCAAATCCTAGTGGTTCTGTTTCTCAGCTGGATGGCCTTAAGTGGGACACGTAGGGTGCATAAGAACCACTAATCATTGACTAAATGGTGAAGCAGGCAGATAGGCACCAGTGATGGAACCGTCATGTTAAATAGCCACCACAGCAAAGGCTGGATTTCCCATGGATAGATGAGAGTGTCCCATTCAATGAGGCACCCTCGGGAGACCAACCACGGAACTAGGCCCCAAGCCAGATGTACGTGGAGCAAAGTAATGAGCAATGACTATGTGAAGTATGGGATCCCTGGTTTAGGGCAGAGATTCTCAACCCTCTGGTTGCATGGAGGAATCACCTGGGTAGCTGAAAGGCACCAGCACTCAAGCCCCAATACATCTCCTACATTCTCATTCCGTTATATAGGCTGAGGTCTGAATTAATTGATTTTTTAGGAAACTGTTATCTTGAAAAATAGTATGATACAATAAATGCCACAAATCTCCGTTGGACACCACAACAAAATGTTTTCGAAAGTGAACATATTCATGGAACCAAAATAAGACATAGAACGTTACCAGCATCCCGAAGCTTTCCTCCTACTCTTTCCAATCCTTGATCCCCTCCCAGGTCACCACTATGCTGACTTCCATCATCATAGAATTACCTGCTGTCAAAGTTCCTATAAGTGGAATCATATAGTATGTTTTCTTTTCTTTCTTTTGGTCTGACATTTTTTGCTTAGCATGAAGTCTATGAATTTCATCCAAGTCATTGTGTATAGCAATAATCACTATATATTGTTTCATTCTACATTCCACAATTCATCCATTATCCTGATGATGCACTTTTGAGTTGTTCCCACTTTGGAACTATTATGAGTAATGTTGCAGTGAACGTTCCTGTACATGTCACTTGGTGCTTAGTAGCTTCATTTTTCTTGGATATATATCCAGAACTGGAATTGCTGGGTTAAAGCAATTATAGGTTTAGTAGAGAATGCCAAACAGTTTTCCAAAGAAATTGAAGCAGTTACATGACAGTCTAGTTGCTACACATCCTCATCAGTTTTATAAATGTTGGTTTGTAGTGGTATCACATTTTTATTTTAGTTTGTATTTTCTTAACCATTCATTATGTGGAACACTTTTTCATAAGCCTACTGGCACTTGGATATACTCTTTTGTGAGGGACCTCCTTTGCCAGCTTTTTAGGGCATCGTGTTTTTGCATAGATTTGTAGTTCTTTAAATATCTGTGAAAGAACTCCTGTGGTGTAGATGTATTACATATACCTTCTCCCAATCTGTGGTTTATTCATGTCTCTTGATGAACAAACCTCTTAATTTTAGTGAACTCCAATTCATAGGTCCTTTCCTTTATGGTAAGTATTTGGGGGGAGGGGCTTATTTAATTTTTGCCTACCCCAAAGCCCAAAGATGCTCCTCTATTACCTTGCACAAGCTCTGTGTTTCTCCTTTCTTACTTAGCTCTATGATGCAGTTGGACTTGATTTGGGGATATTGTGTGAGGCAGAGGTCAAGATTCATTTTTTTAAGAGAGATGCCCAACTGACCCAGTTATTGGAAAGACCAACCTGCCCTGTCCCATTAGAGTAGCAATTAGTATTTCTTTAAATGTTCATGGAGGAGAGACTGATTTTAATAGGCTTCCATGGTTGAGAACATAGAGAAATAAGAAGTCCTCAAGTGTGAAGCAAAACTACGACGATATGGAGAACACTGGAAAAACTGACATGGAAAAACTGACAATACCTTTGAGTATAGGTTTAGGGAAAATTGGATTTGGTGGCTGAGTTGAGAAATCTAAACATCCACAGAACAAATCAGTTTTATGGATGGATTGTGGAATATAGAATGGGATCATGTGTAGTAATTATTGCTATACACAATGACAGCAGTAGCAATACCCAAGCACGACTAAGCTCAGAGCACAGCCCTGACTCTTTCCAGATTCCTCTCAAAGGATTGGTGAAAGAAAGAAAGAAAGAAAGAAAGAAAGAAAGAAAGAAAGAAAGAAAGAAAGAAAGAAAGAAAGAAAGAAAGAAAGAAAGAAAGAAAGGAAGAAAGGAAGAAAGGAAGAAAGGAAGAAAGGAAGAAAGGAAGAAAGGAAGAAAGGAAGGAAGGAAGGAAGGAAGGAAGGAAGGAAGGAAGGAAGGAAGGAAGAAAGAAAGAAAGGAAGAAAGAAAGGTGACATGGCACCGATTTCAGGTGCAGGAGAAGCGCGGTAGAAAACAGGTGAGTGCTCTTCAACCTCACCAGAAACAGCAAGGCAGGAAGAGGAGGGGTGCATCCAAACCATGAGTCTTGTTTGTCCTGACCACTGGTTCTCATGAGGGAAAGGGAGGATTTACTCCCTTTCCAAGAGAAAAGACTGAGAGTTGGGCAAGGTGAGGGAGTGACTCAAAGTCACCACCAACCTATGTCAGAGATAGAGCCAGAAGAAGTCCCAGGGAAAACAGGTTCCTGAAGGTCGCCATGTCCCTGAGCCTTTAGAATAAATCCTCCATTCTCAGAGGAACAACTTTCCTTTCCAAGGCTCTCTTGGGAGACTTTAGTAATTAATTACTAGTTGCAAACTGGTAAATTGGAGTTAATTATCTGGACAGATCTAATTGCAACTACAACTTTGTTGAAATTAAATAAAACTGCCAATTTAAAGTGTACAGAGCCTTTTAAAAGCATTACTTAAGGGTATCTGAACAAGTCCAGCCAAGAATGTGAGCTCCTGGGATGCTGAAGAATTAGCCCCTAACATACTAGTCCTTGGTGTACTTCACCCACCCCTGCACCTGACCCGCTCCCAGCTATGCTGACATCCCAGGAAGGAAGAAGCCAGCTCCTCATCCCTGCCTCTGTCCTATAGTATGTCAGATTCAAGTCCACAGGGCTGCCATAGCCTGGTGTGTTCTTCCCTGATCCTCTCATTTCTGGTCCCACCTTGAACATAATCTTGTTATGGGCCTTTGGCTCTCACTCCAACAGAGCATCCTCCGGAGGGCACCTACCTCTACAGCCTCAGGAATTCACGGACACACAGCAACCAAGAGGACACATTGGGTCTGGCTAGTGCCTGGAGGAAGAGGAGTTAGCCAGAGAAAGAAGATAAAGGCATACCACACAGAGAAATGGGGATATGCAAAGTGCTGAAGGCAAAAAAAGAGTCTGGAGCAGATAAAAATCCACAACTCATTCTATGTGCCTGGAGGTAAAGGGGCACAGGTGAGATGATGTTGGAGACGTTGATGGGGAACAGTGAGAACCTTGTAGGCCATCATGAAGAGTTGAGACTTTGCCCCAAAGAACATTCTGGCTCTAGGAGGGTATTGAAGCAGGGCAAGATTGAGAGAGAGACTTCCGAATCTTAGAAGAGGAAGGTGTGTAACTGAAAATGCCACTGACTTGGAGATCAGGATACCTAGATTCTTGGTCCCAGTGGGCCAGTGGGTCAACTGGGTAGGTTCTCTACATCCTTGTTTCCTCATCTATAAAATGGGAACAAGTGTTTGTCTAACTACCTCACAGGTAACATTGGAGGAAATGGACACTTCGTGGCTGAGTTGAGAAATCTAAACATCCACAAAACTAAGCAGAGCTGGACAGCAGTAGCAACACCCCAAAATGAGTGAGCTCAGAGCCTGGCCCTGACTCTCCCAGATTCCTCTCAAAGGGTTCGTAAAAGAATGGCGAGCATGATGCCAGCTTCAGGCCCAGGAGATGCTCAGTAGTAAAGCAGGCGGATGCTTTTCAGCATCACCAGGAACAGTGTCTAAGATGAGATCAGGCATGCACACTTGGAATCCTCCAAACACAACCCAGACTTCACAGGCTTGAAAATAGCTGTATACAAAGACACATCACCCCTGTCAGATCTGCCTCCCCACCACACCCTCAGCAGTCACTATGACCAAAACCGACACTAACCCCAACTCACATCCTGGTGGAGGGCACCACATCATCAGCCTCACCTTGCACTCAGGTGTCGAGTCGCCCTGAGGATGTCTGTCCAGGTATTTGAGGGAATTCAAGCCTACCCATCTTCTCCCCTGTCCCCACCCCACTGAGCTTACCCACTCCAGGCAACAGCGTTCCATCTCTGCCTAAAACCCTGATTTATCACTGAGGCTATGGCCCTCTGAACCATGGTCCACTTGCCTGGGTTGTGGCATGATTTCTAGCTGTATCTGTCCCAGCCCTTAAGAAGGAACTCAAAAGGCCAAGCCAACAGTATTGCCTTTGGCCAACTTCGAGCAGGGCTGATCTCTCCCCAGTGACCAGAGCCCTACAAGGGTCAATTCAGCCTATGTGGTAACGTGTGCAAAACTCAGATGGGCAGCAAGGCTGAGAGGTGGGAAGAAGAGCCCAGCCTGGCCCTGACTGGGGGGCAGGATTCCTTACTCAGTAGCATCGTGATTTGGAGCAAGACAGTTTGTGTCTGAGCTCCCATTTCCTGCCCTCCTGAAAGGTTCTTTTTAAGTTAAAATTCCCTGAACCAAATTAATAGTTTGGCGATGTTTATGCAGGGAGAACAAAGATGTGAACAGAGCAGGGAGAACCTGGGACCCAGGCTCACTTCTAATCACTCTGCACCAAGGGCAATGGTCGGCAAACTGCGGCCCCTTGAGTGTGGCTCTTCCACAAAATACCACGTGCGGGCGCGCACGTACAGTGCGATTGAAACTTCGTGGTCACACTCAAGGGGCCAAAGAGCCGCATGTGGATCGCGAGCCGCAGTTTGCCAACCACTGACCAAGGGGATTTTGTGTGGACAGGCAGCAGTGGCTCTGCATCCCAGGGGCTGGTGAAGTCAGGGAGACACATAGCTGACACTCTCCTTCCTATGGCAGCGCAGCCACACCTGCTTCAATCTCTGAGCACCCACATCCAAACGCCAGCACTGTGTGAAAAGAAAGAACTCTGGCTGGGACCCCACACATCTGGGTCTGTTCCAGGTCTCCCACGCTTCCTTTGTGATTTTGAAAAACCCTTGCCCTGTGTGAATGTCCGTTTCCTCAATTACAGACGTGGGGATTTGAACTAGATCCAGCTCTGAGATGCTATGAATCGATGGCACATGAAAAGCAATAGTGACAACTCCTATAATAACAACAGCTAATAACAACAGCTGAGAGCTTACTCTGTTTCAAACACTGAGCGCCTTACACCCATTACCTTCTTCGTCTTCTACAACCCATAGTGGTGGGCACTGTGTTTACACCATTTCGGAATTAGGAAATGGGCAGCTGCCAGGTTCCCACAGTAATGTGTCCCCTTGAGCCTTACCCGCCACCGCACACTGCCTAGGTCTTGGTTCCCATATCGCCTTTTCATTTGGGCCATCCCAGTGTATGGCTTCCTCCACACGGACACCAATGGAAGACTCTCTGTGTTCCAGCGACAGCAGCTGGAGGGACAAAGTGGTCTTGAAATTCAACAGGCTTCAGAGAGAAACGTTAGACAGGGAGGGAAACACTCCCTAGAGAAATTGCTTGTGGTTGGCACGGAATCAGGGAGCCGATTCCAAATCTTTGGCAGCCCTTCAGGACTTCAAAAAATAACTGGCGTGAGCCAAGCCCAGCCTCAGAAGTAAGACCCAGAAGGGGAAGCCCAGCCAAGAGCAAGAGCTGGCCCCGTACGTCTGTGAGTCACTGGGAGGACAGTGCACCACAGGAGGCCCTGTCTGGCCAGTGGGTCCCTCCTCCTCGCCAACACCAAGGGGCACCTGCTATGCCCTGCCCTGTGGCAGGCACTGTGAATGCACTGGGTAGGGCCCCTGCCCCCAGGGAGCCAACAGTCCACCCGGAAAAGGCAGGCCAGGTAGACCAGCCATGGCAGGGAGCAGGGTGGTGCTGACCCACAGAGCAGAGGCCTGGGGTGCCCTCGGAAGCTGGTTCTTCCTGCCAGGGCCCTAGAGGCTAGAGAGAGGAGTGTTTTTAGAGCTGATAATAGGATTCAAAGGTGATAAAGAGCATTTCAAACAGAAAAGAAAGAAGGAAGAAAGGTACAAAGACATGGACATAGGGAAGGGAGGTGCTAGGGCTGGCGGTGCCTGGGAGATTAGAGGGTAGAGAGTTCAGAAGGCCTGAGGGAGGTGGCAAATGCAACATATAAGAATGGGGACTCTTCCTCGGCCTTTAAAGGGCACAAGGAGTCACAACCTGACAGCAGAGAGTGGCTGGGACAGCGGATTGGGGTGGGAGTGGCTCCAGGCAAGGAGACCCCTGGCCAGGTCAGGGTGGAGAAGAGGCCACGGGCCAGGAAGCCTGTCAGAGCCGAGTTGTCAGGCCTTGGTAGCCACACTGGAGTCAGGGGAGGACAGAAGAGCTGACCTCGGGTTTATGCCCCAGCCCCGCACTCTGAGGGAGCCATGCTGGGGTGCAGTGTGGCAGCGCCATGCTGGGGCCGAAACTCGGAGGGAGGAAGCTGCTCACTTAGTTTCTCCCAAGGCCTCTTGGTGCCACTCAAGGCAGTTCAAACTGGCACCCGAGACCTGGCAGCCGGCTGCCTTGCAACTTGGCTTTCAACACTGATCCTGCCACACACGTGTGTGCATACATATACAGGCACAGGCACATGTACACATGTAAACACACACATGCACCCACATATATGTGCACACTTGCACACACAGACAGCTCCTCCATTCCAGGCAGGTTCACCCCCTCCCTCCAGGCCTTTGCCCACCCAGGGCCCTTCTCTCCTCCTTCCTGCAAAGCCCCTGCCCCACCTGACTTGCCCCAAGTGCCCGTCTCCAAGAAATCATTCCTGAATGCTCCACACTAACCACTCTGGCAATGCCATTTTAGAAACTATAGCAACGGTGATAAGAGGGTATGAATTGGGGGCTTGAGGAGGGAAACTAAATGCTGACTGGGGCCGGGGGTGGGGCAAGGGAGTCTTTGGGGAAGGAGGTGCTATTCCATTCCATTTTCAGGGGTCTGGACATCAGGCTGATAACAGAGCACACTGAGCAACCTGGCCCTAGTCCGTGCTCTGAGAGTGTATGGGTGGCAGGAGAGACAGATACTGAGAGTGTATGGGTGGCAGGAGAGACAGACGACTGAGTATGGAGCCAGACACAGGGCTGAAGCTCTGAGGTGGTCAGGGGCCCTCGGGAGGGGTGTGAGGAAGCCGCCAAAAGCAGGTGAAATTGATGAATCTGGCACCCAGCACTTTGATGGCCTCCCTAGTTCCCAGCCAGAGGCCCAGGCTCAGCCTCCAGCAGCCCAGCCCCAAGCAGCAGGCCCACCTCACTGGGCACAAGCTCTGGTTTCTGGTACCCAGGGCAGCATCAGCCACCTGAAGAGGAAGGAAGTGCAGGTACAGCAGTGCCCAAGGCTCAGGGAAGAGTTGCTAAGAGCCCCAGTGGCCACAACAGAGGGGGCAGGGTGGGCGAAGAGGGAAGAAGCAGTGGTATGAACTGGGCCTGGTGAGCCCCTGAGATCCCAGGGGGAGTAGCAGGGGCTTGTGGAGGAGCTGGGGTCTGTAATTAGCTGGTAGGGCTTGAGACAGCCAGGCTTGTTTTTGCTGTCACTGCCAACCTCTCCACACGGCTGAATCCCCAGAGTAATCCATTTGTCCTCAGACAGCTCCAGCTGAGCCCCTGGTGTGCCTGCCCCCACCCACCCTCAGCCTCTGCCTGAGAGAACTGACAACCACCTTAATGCCAAGCACATCAGAGGATGCTACAGAGCCACAGATAATTTTGCAAGATGGTTTAATTTGTCCCTAGTGCTTCCACTCTGAGTCCTCCTAGATTAAAGACAGGGTAACTTGTTTTACCAAGTCTGCCCTATCCTGGGGCAACTAGAATCGGCCCTGGTGGTCCCAAGCCCCCACTGACAGCAGCGCGCCCTGTTGATTAACCAGTTCCCACACCACGGAGTACCTGCCATTTCCGGGGGACTATTAAACTATTATGAGGGATGTTTCCTAAAAGGGGGATTATCAGGTATTCAAAGGGATGAGGGGCTCATAGAGAAAGAGCCTCCCCTTTTTCTTGCAGTATGGTAGCAATGGGGAATAAGACAGATCCTTTCATCTCAGCTCCACCACTTCCTGGCTGTGCAACCTTGGGCAGGCTATATAACCTCTCCGACCTGTGTTTCTCCCTCTGTAAAATGGGGCTATAAGAAGTAAGGCAGTCCTGATGAAAGTGACAATGAAGTAAAATGCTTAGACCAGTGCCCAGCACATGGCGGGCATTCACAAAAATTACTTCCCTTCCTTCTTTAGCATGTTCTTGCTGGCAATGACCTCAGGGGTGGTGAGATGTGAAGCAACAAGGCCAGGCTTTCAAGCTACATTTCCTTGAGTTCAACTCCAGCTCTGCCATTTATAAATCACCCTGACTTTTGCGAGCCTCAGCTTCAGCAATGGTAAAATGGGGGCAAATCACAGGACCAAGGTAAGAGTTCAATGCAAGGAGCCTAACACCAGACCTAGAGCACAGTGACACCCAGTCTCGCATGCCCGTCACCTTACTGGGGTGAATATGGGAATGGCCATCAAGGTGGGCTCTTCCCAGGTCAAGGACAGCCGGGTTCGGAACCCCCAGATCTCTGCCTTGCAAGAGCTGACACAAGTCTGACCAGCAGCTCTCTCTGTTTTGCACTCAGGGTGACCTAGAAATTTGTCCAGCTTTTGCCATGAGTGGCTTGATCCAGATCCTCCCCCTCTCTTCATGGATTCTAGGGCAAGTATAATAACTACAAGATATTGTTCATGTTAACAATAAGATGATTAAGATACAAGTTCCTAATGGATAGTTTTTAAATGTCTTCACTTAATGGCTACAGACCAGATCCATCCTTGCCATTTGCAGGCTGTGAAATCTGTCTTTAACAGCTGCCACTTACAGAGCACTTCCATCAGGAACTGCGTGGGGCAGGTTGATGGCAAAAGTGGCTGCTCTTTGCAATGCGACTTTGCAGCTCCTCCTACCAAGAGGCAGAATCTATTTCTCCACCCTTTGAATGACTTGCTTGGCCAACAGAATGCGGTAGAAGTGACATGGTGCCAGTTTTAAAAGGTGTGCACGCTTCTGGGCCTCTGCCTTGTGAATAAGCTCAAGCTAGCCTGCTGGTGGCTGAGAGACAGCCAATAGCTCCAGCTGCCCACTACCCAACTGCCAGGCATGCAATGAGCCCATGCTGGAGAGCCAACCCTCCGCCCATCCATCAGTTCAACACAGACACATGAGCCAGCCCAGCCAAGATCAGCCAGGCCTGGCCCAAACCATCAGAATTGTCAGCTTATGCGTAGACTTGTGAGCAATAACAAATGCTTATTTTTTTCTAGCTCCTGAGTTTGGAGGAATTTTGGTACATAGTAAGAGATACTAACCAAATACACTATGCTGTCCATTGATTACATTATCTCACTTTATTACAATAATAACAACAGCCCTATGAACTTGGAATTCTTATCCCAATGGTACAGTATGAAAAACTGGCTTCAAAAGGTTTTAGCAACTTCTCCAGGTTGTCACAGCGAGAAATTGGTAGGGCCATGAATAAACCTCCAATCTGCTTGACTCAATAGGCTGTCAGTCCTTTTAACCACAGCAACTTCTCTCTTTCCCCCAGGTAAGAATAGCAGAAAGGTTATTCACAAGGGGAATTGGAGAGGCCCACACCTCTCATGATGGGACCAATCATACTCTATCAGGGGTGGGCAAACTTTTTGACTCGAGGGCCACAATGGGTTCTTAAACTGGACCGGAGGGCCGGAACAAAAGCATGGACGGAGTGTTTGTGTGAACTAATATAAATTCAAAGTAAACATCATTACATAAAAGGGTTCGGTCTTTTTTTTTTTTTTTAGTTTTATTCATTTCAAACGGGCCGGATCCGGCCCGCGGGCTGTAGTTTTCCCATGGCTGCTCTAGCTAATGCTCCTGGCCCTCGTTAAATAGCCTTTCAGAATTTGGGAGGCAGATGTTTTTATCTTTAAATGTGACTTCCGATCAAGAATCTCAGTTCTTTCCAACACATTTAAGGGCTGTAGCTTTGACCTTCTCTTTTTTTGTTAATTGTGGCACTGGAAGAAAAACAGAGAGACCATGTGTATAGGCAAAAGGAGAATTTTCAAAAATAACATGCCCCTTAGGATCATACAACTGAAATTTTACATTAATTCATGAATTAAGATATCCAGCATGAGAATTCCAGGGAAAGGCACAAATACCATCTGCACAATGTAAGGCCAATTTTTTTCTTTTAGCCTCTCAGACCCATTAATGAGCCAATGCTCTGATTTATTCTCCAAATTAATTGCTTCATGGGAGAGGAGCAGTATAACTGCATCCATGAGGCTTAGGGGTGCTCTAATTGGGCCTAAGTTATAGGGAGGCAAGTTCTATATAGCTGAACATATGAAGCCTGCTTCCAAATGTCAAAGATGACTTGAAATGGAATGAACTGCCTTGCAAGGTGGTGAGCCCACCAGCACCTGGGGTATGCAAGCTGAGCCTAAATCTGGCTGGAGGAATTGCATTTTCCCTGAGAGCCTGGAGGCTAAATGAAATGACCACTCAGGCCCCTTCCAGGTGTGAGATTCTATTTCATGACCTCTAAAAGGTGAGTCCTTTACCCACAGAGAATGGTTTCCTCCACTATGTCATTAGAATATCAGCAGGCATGCAGTCTTCCACCATCTTCAATGGCCAAGCAGCGTGCGGGTATCAGACACTCTAGATGACATGCCAGCAGGACGCTGAATTCAATGAATCATTAAAATTGAAAGCATTTTCCCACTTGGTTTAAAATTTCCAGCTTTGATAGCTCAAATTAGGGGCTAGCAGGAGGCATTTCAAAAGCAAATTGTGACTGATGATGTTATTTTGGCCTCCGTAGGGCTGGGACTTTGGGTGACCATGAGGCATCAGGCAAGAAACCTCTTTTGACACCTTACAAAATGTTTAGATTAATCAAATTTTAAGGCTGGCTCCTGCATGGGGAGGACAGAGCTTGTAGGAGTGGCTGGAACATGTTGCCACGTCTGCGCGGATCGCAGAAAAGATGCATTTGCTTTGCCAGCAGTTACAAGCGTTGAGTCAGACGAGTGTTGCACTGGTAGGTTTAATTGGCAAAAATACTCTAATTAGATTTTTAATAGATGCCTTCTGACCGCAGAAACGGCAACGATGATTGATTTTTCTCGAGAAATCTTTGGAGGGGAAAATCTCTTGCTTTCAAATTTGTTTAGAAGCCATTTCTCTGAAGCCCCTTCAGTTAACATTTGGGCTGTAGCAAGCCTCTCGTGTGCAGAATGTGTTTCAAATATTAATGGGGGTCTAAATCTGTGTTCTTTCTCAGCTCAACCTTTTGCACTCAGAATTCATGAATGTATATTGATTTAGGCAGCCTTCCCAGGACCCTTACACCACTGGGCTCTTTTGTTCAATGTTAATATGCCCCAACTTATCAATTATTCACTTGCTAAGTGAAAGCAATATAAATCTAGCAATCTGAGCAAAAAGAACTGTTCTTTTCATTCCCCAAAATTACGATGGCAGCAGAGACTGGCGACTTAGCCAAACTAATGCTTGATTTAATGGTAACAATGCCTGTGGGTCTCACTGTGTTTTCTTCTCTTCTGTTGAAAGTGTGTGTGTAGTAAAACTAAAATTAACCAATATGCACCCTCTGGAACAGCTTTCTCACATCACACTTTGAGGGGAAAGAAAGAACAAGAAAATAAGATTAGTGTCAGAGACTTCATACAAAGGGAACATTGGGCTCATCCTAAGATGGAGGTCTCTTTATTGCATCTTTAGCATAGTCCATCTCTTCTCCCCTAACATGACCATGACCTTGGGCTATGTTGATGGTAGTAATCACAGCTACAGTTAATGCAGGACCCACTGCTGGCGCCCAGCAACCCTGCAGGCAGGTAGCAGTACATTTTGCAGATGAAGAAGCTGAGATGCAAAGAGAGAAAGTTGTTGGCTGAAGTTTACACAGCCCAGAAAAAGGTGGAGTAAGAATCCGAACCCAGTTTGCATTAGTCAGAGTACTTGCATGTAATTACCTTGATATGCTGCCCCTTCGCATAGTGAAGGCCACACAGCTAATTGGGATCAGAACCAGGGTTTATAAGTGGGGCTGACATAGTCCAGATCCCCCTCACACAACCTGCCTCCAGCATTGATATCCCAGAGACACCTCTGCAACTCACCCAGGTTCTCAATCAGCAAAGCAATGTTCAGTAATGGTCACCTTTCTATTTTATATGTCAAGTGGTATAGTAATGTAGGCTTCATATAATAATTACAAGGATGGGCCCTGGCAGGGTAGCTCAGTGGATCAGAGCATCGTCCTAATATGGGGGTTTGACCCCCAGTCAGGGCTCATACAAGAATCACCCAATGAATGCATAAATAAGTGGGACAACAAATTCATATCTCTCTCTCTCTCTCTCTCTCTCTCTCTCTCTCTCTCAAACCAATAAATTTTGAAAAATAGTTACAAGGATGAAAGCAGATAATAGTATTTGGATAAACACACCTTAGACCCTCCATGAAAACTGGTTTCATTCCCCCTCTCCCTTGATTCCTTCCCCTTCCTAACCCTGGTAGGAAAGAGAACTAAGATATATTGAAATATTCGCAGCATGACTTAGAACTACAAAGGGTTTCTGGTTAATTAACTCTCAGTTAATCAGATAATTCAATTAACCATAATACTCCCATTCCCCTGAGCAATTGGTTAATGAAGTTTTATTGTTCACAAAGCATTAGTGTCATCCAGTAACACTTCATATAAGAAATGAAGGCAAAAAAAGAATTTAATATAAAAAGTGGCAGATAATACCATCTTTGAGTCAGCCTCCTCCTCAGCCATCTCTTCACCCTCCTATCCCTTTCCTGTCCTTCCTTCCTTCAGTCCATTTGTCAGACACTATTTCCAACAGCCTCGAAGCTCCGGCCCCACCCAAGATTGGCTGCAGCTGGATCTTCATCCCAGCAGCACCCACCACTCCTCTATTGGCATGCTGCAGGGCAGTGCAGTGGGGTGGACTCTATCCCTAATTTACTGCATTAGTCAGGGTTCTCTGGAGAACCAGAACCAGCAGGACATATGGAATTATATTGAAAGAGATGTATTATAAAGGATTGGCTCATGCGATTATGGAAGCTGGGAAGTCCCACCATCTGCCATCTGCCAGCTGGAGGGCCAGGGAAGCCAGTGGTATAGTTCCACAGGGTGTACCCCAATCTCATTTGAACAAGCTCCCCACGGGCTAGGTTGAGAATCACTGGTAGTGTTAAAGGACATTTACTTAGAAGTCAGATGTCCCATGTTCAAATCCCAGCTCTGTCACCTCCCGGCTTTGTAAGCCTGGGCAGCCGAATCTTTCCAACCTCAGTTCTTCATCTACTGCTGCAAACTCCACACACTTAGCACCTCAAGACAATACCCAGTTACTGGCTCACAGCTCTGCAGGTCTGATGTCCAGGCGCAGCGCGGCTGCCTCTCTCTCTGCTCAGGGTCTCACAAAGCCAGAATCAACGTGCCTGCAGCTGCGTTCTCACCTAGGGCTCAGGGTCCACTCCCAAGCGCACTCATATTGTTGGCAAATTCAGTTCCTTGCCACTGTAGGACTGAGGGCCCCCACCCTTCTCCCAGCTCCCAACCAGGGTCACTCTCGGCAACTTAAGATGTGCTCAGATTCTTGCTGTGTGCCTGCTCCATCTTCAAAGCCACAGGCGAAGTTTCCTCACACTGGCTCCCTCTCAGGCTGTGTCTCTGATCTCCAGATCCAGATATTTGGGGGAGAGGGGGTAATGTTTTTTTGTGTGGTTAGATCAGACCCACCCTGATAACCTCCGTTTCTTAAAGTCAGCTGTGCCAGATGAAATATCTAATCATGGGGATGAAATCCATGATGTGAACAGGCGTGGGGTAACGCAGGGTATGTCCACAGGAAGATGGATCTCAGGGACCATCTTAGAACTCCGCCTTCACCAGGGAATAATAGTAACACTTCTCTTGCACGATTGTTGTGAGAATTAAGATAAGGCCTGCTGAGCCCTGAGCACGGTGCCCATCACATAGCTAGCATTCCCTGTATTAGATGTGGATTTTCTTGGCAGACTTTGAGTCCCCAGCTGTCCCAATTGCTGGAATTCCTTTCCAGAGATAGCCTTTGCTGGCCCCTCCAGCTGAAGTCCACCCTCTCCCCACATCAGCTCAGCTCACCACCCTCCATCCTCCAACCCATCCTGTCATGTGACCACGGCATGCACGCCCAGGAAGCGCCAGTGGATTGAACACCCACTTTGGCGGCTCATGAGGCGGTTTCTGCTGGAACGCCAAGACAGCAATTCTTGCTGCTCTCATCTGAAATCAGCACAGCATGCGGGGTAAGGATTATGTTGATAGATCAGTATCTCCCCCTGGTGCTTTCAGAAGCACAACGTGAGTACCAGAGCTGTCAGTGTTAATAACGCACTACAATTCTGTCCTTTAAAAAACACCAGCTTCTAAAGGCAGATAAAGAGAATCTAATTGAAAACATCACATGCAATCTTCTCTAAGTAGCAGCCACAGCATCAATATGTAGCGACAGAATTCTGTTTCGTTTTATGCCCCTCCCCCTAAATTATTTACAAGGAAACATCAAACTGTCTGCTAGTTTCAGCTCGATGAGTTTTTCTTTGTAAACCCTGGACTGGGAATCAAGGGGCCTAAAATGTTATTTCTTGCTTTGCAGCCAATTCTCACAGTGACCTCTGGTTCTTTATCCATGAATGGGACACTAGAGAAAAGTGATCCCTGGGGTTCTTTTAAGCTCTAGAATCACAGGAAATAACCCCCAAATACTTCTGTCACCCTTCCCTCTGAGTAACCTTAGGGCCTGCAGCTCACAGCAGAGCGTGCAATCATCCTATGACAATGTCTCCAGGTGTGTGATGTCTCCCCAGGTGTGCGGTGCCTCCCCAGGTGTGTGTTGTCTCCCCAGGTGAACTCGGAGCTTCTGAGGCCTCTGGCTGTTGTATACTTCATGCACTTTCTCCTCAGACAGTCATTGTGTGCTGACTCTGGGTAACATATTGTTCCAGGCCCAGAGGATACAATGATAAACAACATACAGTCCAATCAAAATCAGGATGTGCCTGCAGTGAAGCTCTGGATACAGATAGGTTTTAGGGGATGGTACTGGGCACAGGGCTCAGGGAGGAGAGTGGGGGACACTAAGGAATGCAGCGGGAGATGATACTGGGTCTTGAGGGATGAAGGGAAGGTGGCAAATGCACAGGGCAGGAGAGGACACCCGAGCTGTTGGTATCTGGAAGTTGCAAAGAATTGGGAATGGTGGAAGGATAGAGCTTGAGGGAGCTGGGAGTGGGGAGATGGAGAGGCTTCGTGTAACAAGCTAAGGATCTTGGGTTGAGTCTTGCTGTCATTGGGGAGCCCTCTAAGAACTTAAAAATTAGTCTGTCAGCCAGGGCCCACTGCATTGAATGACTCCAGAGAACAACTTCCACACCCTATCCTAGGTCAGTGGCGCCCCCCAAAACCCCCACTGTATATAGTGTGAACAGGGCCCCTAGAGCCTGGGAGCACAGCAGCTCTGAAAACGGCAGTGACAAGTGTGGCCTGGAGGGGACAAGACTGAAGCAGAGAAAGTCAGGGGGCTGTTGCCATGGTCTATGAAAGAGCGAATGAATTCAGAACCAAAGCAACAGTGGCAACAGTCTCCTTTCATAACCTAGAGCACCAACTTCCTGCCTGGACCCAGTCAGTAGTTCCTGACTGGAGTATCCAAGTGGGTTAAAAGCAAAGCAACCATACCCCCAAGTCGTGCACGCAGCCACAACAGGCATTGGCTATATGGTGAGAACGTAGCCCGCTTGCCTCTTCCCCGAAGACACTGTGACTGCCACGTGCCCCTACTAAGGGGCTTCTGAGCAGGTTTGGAACCTCACAGGGCCTGCAGTCCTGGAGGCCCCAGGACCGAAGACCAAACTGCTCTCATCCCAGAGCACAGTCCTCTTCCTCTTCCTCTTCCCTGGCAGCAGCAGGGGCCACACACAGAAAGCTGGGAGCCTGTAGATCCAGCCAAGGGAGGGAAGCCCGCCAACCCCCCAGGGTAGAGGATGGCACTGAGCAGCACCCTCACGGGAGTCGCTGAGCCCCACCGGCCCTAGCACCCTGAAAGCCCCTGGTTTGGATGAAGGAAGAGCCAAAGGAAAGGCCTGCACTGAGCCATACATCAGAAGCAGGTGTCCTCTGAAGTTCATTTAATCTCCAAGCGGGTAAATCAAGAGGAATGTGAGGGCCTCCAAAGATAATGTGACAACATTACTTTAAAAAAGAAAGAAAAAAATCAATCAGGAAACCAGCCCAGAAAGCCTCATCTTTAAAGATCTCTCAGACGCATGGCATCGTGCCCGTTTTCCATCATGACCCAGCACTACACGGCAATTGAAAGGATGCCCATGAGGCGGGTGACCATAAAGCGCCGACCCTTCTCTCCTGGTAATTATGTGCTCAAATTAAGAAGGCCTCCGAGCCAGCATCTCGGCTTTTATGATGCAGTTGAAGACCTGTTGATCCCACTGGAGGGAGGGAGAAAGGACCCGGGGAAGTGTCTCACTGCCATCTGAGGGATGCCCTGCTCCCTGGTCTACATTCCCTTTGAATAATCAGGAGCAGATGATTCTCTCTGACCTGCTGCATTGCTAGTTGTTTTGCAACAACCTTATAATGTGAGCCTTTGGGTGTGGGGAGGGGCGACACAGGGAGAATCCTGAGCTCTAAGTTCGGTTTCTTATCTTTGTGTATTTGACAGCCAAGTTTTTTGTATAACATGGAATGTGTCCTGCCCTGGGTGATCTCTTCCGTATCCATGAATGTGTTTAGATCTCCAAAATCTGAATGCCAAGTAAGATCACATTTCCATTAATGGCCAACAAGTAATGATGTGGAATCCTACCGGCCCATGCAGGCCTAAGGGGCCCCGCATGTGTGTGCACTCGGAGTGTTTCTGAGAGACCCGGGACGTGACCCAGGATACCTGAGGGAGTCTGTTCCTGTTCCGAATGTCTGCTTCAGCCCTCCTCTCCTCGGCCTCTTGAGAGGGCCCTGTGGAGCCAGTGCTGTTCCTCCCAAAGACCAGGATCCAGAAGAACAAACATATTAACCAAGAGCCCGTGGCATGTCCCAGAAAGACTGCGCTTAGCTAAGAAGGTATTGGCCGGAACAGGTTCATTTACAGAAGGGCAGGTGATGGGGGGTGCAGGAGGCAGGACAGTGATGGAGAGCTGTGCCAGGCTAGGCAGAAGGGGATGACACAGGGCACGGGTGCAGGCAGAGGCTCTGCCCAGAACCTTTTCAACTAACTTGCTAACTCTCTGTCCCTGGTAGATTCAGAAGCCATGAGCTCAAATGCATGGTGGTCAAAGCACTTTACTATTTTCAGAGTCTCCCCCACCACCCCACACCCCCTCACACACACACACCTGGGAAGAACGAGCTGCTCTCCCACCTCCCCACTAAAGGGATCATTTCAGGCCCAGTGCGCACCCCCCTTTCCAACCTGCTTCCTGCCTCAACCTTTCTCCTTTTCTCATTGTTTTTCTACTGCTCTTTTCACTTTCACCTTCAAGCCACATGCATTCTTTTTACCTTGACTTGCCTTCCAGCCACAGTTTTGTTCTTTCTGTTCTCTCTCTCTCTCTCTCTCTCTCTCTCTCTCTCTCTCTCTCTGCCCCCCCCCCATTTGCTTAAAAAGTGTGGATAGCTTTTGTTGTGGTAAAATATATATAACATAAATTTTACCATTTTGATCATTTTAAGGTGTACAATTCAGTGGCACTGGGTACTTCTGCAGTGTTATGTAACCGTCATTACTATTTATCTAGTTCCAGAAATTTTCCATCACCCCAAAGGGAAACCTTGTGTCCATTAAGCAGTCACTTCCTATTACCCTCAGCCCCAGCCCATGGCAACCACTAATCTACTTTCTGTCTCTATGGCTTAATATTTCATATTAATGGAATCTTATAATATGTTGTCCTTGGCAACTGGCTTCTTTCACTTACCACAATGTCTCCAATGTTCATTCATGCTGCATGTCATTTCTTTTTATGGCTGAATAATATTCCAGGGCATGGGCACACCACATTTGGTTTATCCATTCATTCATTGATGGGTAGTTGGGTTGTCTCCATCTTTTGGCTATTTGAATAGTGCCACTAGGAACATTCATGTCCAGGTTTTAGTTTGAACACCTATTTTCAATTCTTTTAGGTATATACCTATAAGCAAAATTGCTGGGTCATGTGGTAATTTAATGTTTAACTTATTGAGGACACACCAAGCTGTTCTGTGAATAAATTTTAAGTAATGTCTCTCCCAATCCATCCCAGAGAGTCATATGTGTAAGGGCAGCACCTGGAAGTTGGGGAAAAGTAAGACTTGCCCGATTTATTGGAGAATGTCCTGGATTTCTCCCAATCTTCCTTCCTGTGGATAGGAAGGGCCAGATCCTGCCACTAGAACCTGGAGGCTCCAGGTTCTCCACAGCAAGGGCAGAGAGGGCCAGGGGCTGCGCAGGCCTTTGCCAGTCGGGCCTGGCAGCCAGGATCCTGTTTGGCCAGAACTCAGTCACATGACCTCACACTGCCCTCCAGGAAGGCAGGAGAGTGTTCTGTGCCTGAATGTAGGGGAAGAGGAAAATGAATCAGGGTTTGGAGAAAACAGCCAAGTCTCTGCAGAACGGCCATTCCTGGTGTGAGCCATGGAGTATTATGCAAAAGCAGCTCTGTGGCCTGGAAGGAAGGTCTGCAGAATGGATTTGGGTGGGCATCAGAGTGAGACAGTGAATGGAGGTCACTCCTAGTGACTGGGAGGTGGGACAGGGGTTCCCACTCTGCCCCAGAGCACCCCTTCCAAGACATGTGCAACCCAAAGTAGCTTCACAGGGCGTTAGAGCTGGAAAGAGCCAGAAATGTCACTCTATCTATTCTTTCATTTTACAGAAGAAGGGACTGAGGCCCAGCATGGGGAGTGACTTGCTTACATCAGGCCCCAGCAACACATTCACTGGCTGGCCATCTGCTGGGCAGAATTGCCTTTCCTCCAGGAACAAGCCACTGCTGTTCTCCCAAAACAGGGACCTTCAAGAATGGAGCAGGAGCTACTCCAGGCCACTGCTGCTGAAACTGAAACACACCCTGGTGTCTAGGGATACGCATGGAGGACAATTATTCTCATAGCATTCCCAGAAGCCAGCGGCATTTGACACTTCGCGTTGTCCTGGGAGACCACGCTCCCGGTACACTGGTTTCTCTCATGATTCTTGGCCCCACTTGCTTCAGTCATGTTGACAGCCTCCCTGACTGTGCTCCGGCTATTCCACACAGTGAGAGGCATCAAGCTCGGGAAAAACCAACCTGATAGATTAAAATAAAAACAAGACTAATGAAACGGTTGCCAAAGTCCTGTGAATGTTTTTTTTTTTTAATTCTATTGATTTTTTTTACAGAGATGAAGGGAGAGGGACAGAAAGCCAGAAACATCGACGAGAGAGAGAAACATTGATCAGCTGCCTCCTGCACACCTCCTACCAGGGATGTGCCCACAACCAAGGTACATGCCCTTGACCGGAATCGAACCTGGGACCCTTCAGTCCATAGGCCAACGCTCTATCCACTGAGTCAAACCAGTCAGGGCCCTGTGAATGTTTTAAAGTCGTTCAATAATGTGAAATGTCATTGTTGAGAACAAGAGGACATAGCATCTGATTGTTACAATAATGCCCAACCCAGCTATCATTATTGTATCATAGGCTAGAAATAACAATAAAGAGAAGAAGCGCTTGATTTCACAGTATGCCTGACTCGACAAGTTCAAATCCCTTAAGCTTCTCATTGCGTGATTTTTTAGTCGATCTATCTCTCATCTATCTCAGACAGTAACCTTTAATGGAGTTAATTAATAGGGCATTTTTAAAGTCTGTCTGTGACTTCTTTTATTGCAGTTGTAAAATACACCATAGTAACCTTTCCTGCTTTTGTAATTACTGGTTTGTGAAATTCTAATTATTTCCTCTTTATGAATAATCACCTTTAAAGAAAGTCTCCCTGGTCATTGTGATGTGGCTTTTGGTTTGATCACAGAAATTATAAACCACCGCAGCCCATTGTTACAGACCGTAAAATCCATGTCATGTAATGTTGCGTGTAATTACAGACCGCCTTCAATTGTTCATCTCTCCATTGTCAGCCTGCACTGTGATTATCTGTTTATAGGTCTGGTTCCTCCACTAGATTCTGAAACACTCAAGGGCAGGCACAAGCAATATGTAATTCATCTCTGAACCCCTCCGGGTCGAGCGCAGAGTCTTCCCCACTCAGGATTCACATTTCTTGAGTAGATGGGCGGCTGGATAGGGATCAGAGACACAATTTGGAGTGCTTCGCTTCTTTTGCTCAATCAAAAAGCACTTCCACCTTCAAGCATTTTTGTCGCGCATAATGTTGGGTTGTTTGATTTCTTTTTCTTTCAACCCAATCTGAAGGAAATGGTCCTAACTGTTAAAAATCCTTATCTCTGAAAAGCAAAACAAATGATGGTTTTCTTCTTTCTAGCAGTTTGTATTTTTCAGTCTCTGTAATGAATATGTAGTTCTTTCCAATCTGCACATATTTAATAAAGGAAACCTCTAGGTTTTCATTAAGTAAATCTGATCTTAAAGAAAAAATGTGTGAAAACACCTATTATGTGCAAAGCACAGTGAATGGAGGCCAGTACAGAACACCCTCCAGGTAGGAGGTGTCATTCGTACATCACTTCTGTTATTACTAACTTGTTATTACTACCTTCAGCTAGTCATGTCAGGACTCTGGTCCTGTTCTCTCAAATAAAAATTAGGGTGGTGGATGCCAGGATATCTGGAGTCATATTCAAATCCCCAATTTTATGGTATCAGTAACTTGTTTATAAGCAATAATCCATATCATTAGTGAGACGGATAAAATTACATGAGAAAACCAAGGATGGCGAGATTACTCCTGGCCCAGGAATCAGGACAGGTTTCCTGAAGAAAGCGACGCTAGAGCTGGGTTTGGAAGAAAAGGGTAAGTAGGCTGTCAACCTGCAGTGAGGAGGGGGAAGGGCTATGCAGAAGGAAGCCTGGGCCCTAACCAGTTTGGCTCAGTGGATAGAGCATCAGCCTGCGGACTGAAGGGTCCCAAGTTCGATTCCAGTCAAGGGCATGTACCTTGGTTGAGGGCACATCCCCAGTAGGGGTTTTGCAGGAGGCAGCTGATGGATGTTTCTCTCTCATCGATGTTTCTAACTCTCTATCCTTCTCCCTGCCTCTCTATAAAAAATCAATATATTAAAAAAAGAAGAAGAAGGAAGCCTGGGAACAGAGGCAGGGGGAGGGGGCATGAAGGAGGTAGGGAAAGTGAACAGGCTGCAAGTAGAGAAGCATGAGCAGGAAGGCTAACAAGGTGGAACCACGTGCTTGACAACCAGGAGCCCTCCGGATGGCAGAGCTAAGATCATATGGCTGCATCTTTGCCTAAAATAAAGCCATCATGTGGCTGAAATGATTGGCCAGCACCAGTCACAGTAGAAACCTGTCAACCAGCAAGATTGGAACTGATGGCACAGCATCACTGAAGGCTGAGGGAGAGCATGAAATCATAAAACGGATCAAGCACACCTGCAATGTCATATTTTAGCTTAAAGATGTACTAATGCGCATTCTCTCCTTTGGGTGCAGGCTCACTACTTGGAGCTCTCCCTGGTTTTTGAATCTCCTATTTTATATAATGAAGTGGAACAAGAACGTAAAGACACTTCAAAGCAACAAGAACTCAGAATCCTTCCCGACTTATATAATCTTTCTCAAAATTTTACAGTTGAAAGGCTTTGCCTGCACTCAATTTGACAGCAGTTTTTAAGCAATTTGCCTTTATTAAGTCTTCCCCAAGCATTCAACTTAATTTCCATGGAAATGACAGCTCTATTACTTTCACACTCACATTCCATCAGTACTGCAATATTTACCTAATTTGGTAATTGCTATAACAAATATATTTTGCATGAATAGGTTTAGGACAAGCATAATCAAGTCTTGGCAAGCATGTGGTTTCCCTGATTGGAACAGCTGTGAGCCTTGGAGGGCCAGGCATTGGTCAGTGGGTTTTACACGGGACAAGACCACTGGTTAGCACAGCAAGACAGGTAAATGGAGGTCAGTTAGGAGCATGGTGTGCTGGTAGATGTTTAACAACTGGCGCTGGGTGGGGGCTATTTGTGGTGTCTGCAGATGTCTGTGGTGTCAATACTCTGAACATGAGTATCTACAATCCCTGAATGTAGAGTTGGGAAGAGATCAGCTCTCGTGACTGATAAAACCCAGGTTCTGTACAGGTTGGTGAAGAGCATGCCTTTGGCCATGGCAATAATCGATCTCTCCGAGTGGGCCATGAAGCAAGCAAAGAGGCGCCCAAGAATTTCCAGGTTAATGCCTTTCAAACAGGTTACATTTTTTAAAGGAAGGGAGTAATTTTGGAAAATAACTCCTAGCAGCTGCACTTGGTTTCTGCTCGGCCATGTCTGTGCCTTTCACTCTTCCCCATCACTGTGCAGATACGTGCGACCTACTCTCCAGGTCAAAATAAAGCCTCCAGATGGTGATGGAAGGAGACTTGGCTGGGGTGGTGAGCACACAGTACAATATGCAGATGAAGTTATAGAATTGTACACCTGAAACCTATATAATTTCATTAACCAATGTCACCCCAATAAATTCAAGAAAAAAAAAGAAAGGCCTCCTGGGTCTCCTGCATCATTCCTATGACCCCAAACTCAAATACTAGTAGAACCCCAGGATGGACCAGCACAGGGGCAGGCTGAGCCTTGTCCTGAAGTGCAAAGGGGGATGGCTGGAAAAGAAGAGCTGGAAAGAGTAAAGTCTGCTCTAGGCTGAAATGTCTATGTCTCCCCCAAATTTATATGTCAAAAGCTAACCCCCAAGGTGGGGTTTTAGGAAGTGGGGTTTGGGGGAGATGGTTAGGTCATGAGAGCAGAGGCCTCATGAATGGGACTAGTGCCCATCTACAAGAGGCCCCAGAGAGCTCTCTGACCCCTTCCACCCTGTGAGGACACAGCGGGAGCACAGCCAGCTGTGAATCAGAAAGTGGCTCTCACCAGACACCCAATCTCCCAGCACCGTGATCTTGGACTTCCCAGTCTCCAGAGCTGTGAAAAATAAATTTCTGTTCTTTAAACCATCCAGTATATAACATTTTCATTATAGCAGTGTGAACAGGCCTGATGCCTGAAGAGAGAGAGCCCATGGGGGCTCAGGGTGCTTTGTGCCCATCCATATCCACCCTACCCTTACGTAGGCAGTCTCTCAGTGACAGCTGCCGCTTATGCTCTGCGATTGATGTGATAAGACATCACTCTGGATGGGAAGTCAGGAGCCAGGGGCTTAGTCCTGCAGTTTAAGCGCCTTTCACTGTGCACCCTGAGCCAGGCACTCACCGTGCAAGGAGGCACAGCCCTGTAGTCCTCAGCCTTCTCAGGTGGCGAGTGAGCAGTTTGAAATTCCTGAGTGACTGGTTTTCAACATCTTACATACTAAATATCACCTACTACTCCATCAAAGATCCTGGGTCTCAAATCAAGTGAAACCAAAAACCCACACTTTTCAGAGGAGGAAATGAATGTGTTTACAAATATTCTGTGATAGCTGTCATTTATAGAGCCACGGACTCCAACAGCACAGCACTTTTGTTGACGCTTTACAATGCAAGTGAACAAAGCAGCAATTTCATTAGTAATCGGTGATTGTGACAAAGCCAGTGAGCATAAATGTTACTATTATGGCAATTACTGTAAAACGCACAAGTTATAAAGACATTGTCATCGATGTGGAGGTAAGGACCGCTGAGGATAAGGAAATGTTTAGAAATCATCAGGAAGACTCTATGAAGCTCTCTGGGGTTGGTTCTTTGCCTGCTACCGGTGTGAGCACCTGGTTGATAACCACTGAGGACTGGGTGGTCTCGGGGCCTTCTCATTCACCTGGGCCATTTCTCCAGATGCTGATTCTCACATTACCACTGAGGAAAGCCAGCTTGACCGCATTGTAGCATTTAACCAGACTTTCCCAAGCAGTGTCCCTGCCACATTCCTTGCTCAGATCTCCCTCTGCAGGAGAATGGCTCAAAAACTGTCTTCAGGGTCTTCTGATCTCCCTCTATCTCCTGACTCTGCTTCCCTCTGTAATCTGGCCTCATTCTTTTGCTGCAGATCAGCTTCTTCCATGCTGTGAGGGAGGATGGGAGGTGGATCCTGAATACCCAAGAGTCACATTCTTCTTACCAAAGGATCCCAAGGGCGAAAGATAGTCCTCCCACTATACCTAGCAGAAGGAACTCAGATTGTCCCAACTAGAGTCCTGTGTTCCCACCTGAACAATCACCAGGGCCAGGGGGATAGAGCCCTCCAACTAGCCAGACCTGGGTCAGGGGCCCAGCCCTCACTGGGGGATGATATCACTGCCCTGCAATTGAAAGCACCTCCAGAGCCATTTGTAATTGGGGGGCAGGGAAGTTTCTAGAAGGAAAGGAATTCCTAACATCCCTAAACAACAAATAACTTTGACAAATCCTGACCGCTCTTCCTACCTCTCTCTGCTCACCTCCCTTGTCACTGTATCAGCTCCCCCTGTTGTATATGTGAATTATCTCTGTCTTTTGCAGATTCCATCTTTTCAAAGTTTCAATCAGGCCTCTTAATTAGGCCTATTTCTCACTGTGCTTCCGTGCTTTGCTTCTGTGACACAGGGCTGCAGGGAAAAGCAGCTAAAGAGGACTAATTAAGACTCAGAGTGCTTTCAATAACGTACATGGAAATGAACAAATTAACTGACGATGCCAAAAAGGCAATATTGCCCCAATGGGGATTCCGCATATGGAGATAACATTAAGGAGCGCAATAGTCATTGAGAGGAAACTATGAATTATGAGTGATATTCAGTCCCATTACCTCTGAGGTGTCAGATGTAATAGCAGGAAAATGTCATAAGATGTTAGGAGACAAAACAAACTGAGGGTAAGAAAGCCCTGGTGGGGGAAGCTGCAAAGAAAACAGTGAGAACCTGAGATACAGAGGTTTTGCTGGCAGTTAGGGGTCAAGTCCCAGCAAAAATGACCTCTTGTTGTTGACTGGTCTTTGCAAATATGTGGCATTCTGCTTGGTGAAAGATGATTCATTCCTTTGTCCTGTTTGGCTTGGGTAATACCAGGAAAACAGCTCCACACACTCATGGGGGACCCAATGGGGTCCCCTGGAAGTACATTTACTTACGACAGTGGGCCTCCAAATGCTTTCTCGGGGCCAGCAGCATCAGCACCATCTGGGAATTTCTTAGAAATGCAAATTCTCAAGACCCACTCCAAACCTCCAGGGTGTGTGGTGGGGAAGAGAGGGGCAGCCAGGTGATTCTGCTTCAGGCTCAAGTTTGAGAACCACAGGTCTTGGAATTAGGAGCCTGGGTCTGGTCCAAGCCATTCCAATTACAAGATGATTTAACCACTTAACCTGCTTTGATACCCCCATTGGCAAACATAACAGCCCCTGCCCTGATGCCTTCACCAGGTTTCTATGAGACTCATATCAATGATCTCATTGGAAACAGTGGAGAGTGACACAAATGTGAGGAATTATAATGATGATTTCAGATACAGATGTTCCAGCTAAACCAAGGATTCCAATTCGGAGGCGCAGAGGGAGATGGTGCAAAGGTGAATAAAGGATGTGGTGTGAAAGTTGGATTTCTGAAAGACATTGCAATTTGTACTTCCCAAACAAACGGTCTTTAAAAAAAGGGTTGCTGGCTCTCAAACACCTTTCCTTAGACAGCTCTCTGATGAGTTAGGTGTAAAGGTATCGGAAACATCTGGTTCTCATTTCCCTTTAAACTCACTGGAGCATAAAGATGAAAAAATAATGGGGCTGGAGACAAGCGCCTTGCCAAAGCCCCTCCACAGTTGAAATGGCTCCAGGTGCTCAGCCCTGGGGCATGTGGTTGGGCTCTGCATCCAGGCCAAGGCCAAGTCCTCTGGAGCCATCCACAGAGGAAGATGGGGCCGTGCCATGCTTGCCAGGATGGCAGCCCTGGGACTCCTGGAGAAGGAAAAGGCGAGGCCTGGACAGATGTAAACTACATGCTCCCTCTTCACCCCAGTGCAAGTGACTCTGGTGAGAGAGGGGTAATGAATATTCAAAACATCTTTGAAGGGAAAAGAAAGCCCAGAAGTAGACATGCAACTGTGTGGTGGGAAGGGAGGAGGCAGGGCAGAACCTCACTTTCCTTGGATGTTGATTTGTAAGCTTCAGCGATTTCTTAGATGAAGCTCTTCTCATAGAATGTTGGAGCCTGAGAGGACACCAATACCTCCAAACCCCACTAACTCCTTTCCTTTCAGATGAAAGACTGACTCTAGAAAGGTTCAAGTCCAACTCTAGCACTGGCAGCATTAGGATTTAAACCCAGATTTTGGAGCTCTTGGGGGCATGATCTGGATGAGTACCTCAAAGCCAGAAGCTAAGGCATGTTCTGCTTTATCTTTCTCCAGGGGTCAACTCTGATGGGGAAGGGCTCAAAGCAAGTACCTGTGGGTAAATGCCAAGCACTCTGTGAGCATCAGAGCCCTGGGCAAGGATGCAGATTTCACTGCTAATGTCATATTCCAGATCAGTATCTCTGACATGCATGGAGGGCATGGCCAGCCCAGAAGCATAACAGAGGGTCCTGGTAGGGATTTTCACAAACCTTATAGCTTCCTCACTGGCCATTTCCTGCATGAGCACTTGCTCTGGTTGTAAATAAAAGTGGCTCTCAGAGGTCCTAAGGTGGGAGAACTGGGGAACCTGGAGAGCTTATATAATGAGAGACCTCATTTGCATCAACAAGTCTTAGTTGCTTCACATCATTTTGGCATCACTGTGGGGTGTCAATAAATATTAGATAAAAACTTAAAGCAAGTAGTGCTTTTCCCTTCCCCTTTAAAACCTGACAAGTTCTCAATTTCTTTATACCCCACCTCCTTCCCAACCTCTCCTCCTCTTAGGTTTCCAAAGCGCTGCACCTACTGAGGGGCTGACAGCTTGCAACAACCTGCCTTGCAACAAGGTCAAGAGCTTGCAAAGAGATTGGTTGGTGCTTCCAAGTCCAAGAGCTGTGCTTGAGGTGTGGTGACAAGCTACACAGACCTGCATGGGATCACAGCATATGAAAAGGATGACCCCAGGGGCCACCGCAGAAGAAGAGAGAGATTTGTTTGAAATTCCTGCCACAGAAAGCCCTGTGATTGTCAAGTGAATTACCGAATTTGAATGTGCACAAGAGACTTTCTGGCTGCCTTTGTTTGAAGGAGGTGATTAGCTTTCTGGACTAATTGCCAGTCTCTGCACTGACACACAAATATATACACACATACTGAGTGGTGTCTGAACAAACACTTGGCCCATCCATCAAAGCTCAGTGTGTTCTTGGAGGGCTAATTGACCATGCATAAATTTCCTATTGAAAATTATAGCAAAAAAAAATGTAGAAGGGAAAAAGATAGTTTTTGCAATGAATAATTAAACCAAAAGATTTGTCTTCAAGGGAAGGTAGGGGGGTGGAGGATCTAAAGTCCTATTTCCAAGCTTTATGACAGATAAGTGCAGAGATATAGATCCAGATATGTTCCAGACTGGCCTCCCAAATATTGTCTTTTTATGGCCTTCTACCCCTTCATTCCTGATATGAACTCTAGCATCCAACCAAACCAGACTGTGTTCTGTTCCTGGAACAGGCTTTCCTTTTTCTCTACCTTCACTTATGCTGTGTCTTGGGTTTCTCTTTTTCCACTACTTCTGTTTGCTGAAACACAATCAACCTTCCAAGACCTGAGTCTTTTCCTCGGCTATCTCATTCTGAATGCAACCCTTTCCTCCTTTGTGCCCAACCACATTTTGTTTAGATGTCTCTCCTTAGCTTAAATTTTAACTTTTATTGTCCTTACATTGTACATCCCCCTCCACATCTGCCTATAAACTACTGACAATAGAAACAATAAATGGTGTTTTATTCTGAGTCCTGAGGTCAAGTTTTCTCTATAAGGACCCCATAATTGACATCTAATGTCTTTGAATGTCTATGGCATTTTATCAGTACTTCATTGAATTCAATTGTATAAACTGGACCAATGAATCCTGGCTCTTCTAGGTTGCTGACTCATTCTTCCATTAACTAAAAAAATATTCATCCAGTTCCAAGTGTCTTCCTGGCTTTGTTCTCAGTACTGGGAAGTGAATAAGGTATGTGTATGAGTCTCAGGGCTGCGGTAACAAAGTACCACAAACTGGATGGCTTAAACAACAGAAATCTATTGACTCACAGTTCTGAAGGCTAGACATCCAAAATCAAAGCATCAGCAGGGTTGGTTCTTTCTGAAGGCTCAGAGGAAGGGATCTGTTGCAGATCTCTCGCCTTGGCTTGTGTATGGCCATCTTCTCCCTGTGTCTTCACATATTTTTCCCTCCATATGTGTCTATGTCCAGATTTCCTCTTCTAATAAAGAAACCAATTATTCTGAATTAAAGCTCACCCTAATAACCTCATTTTAATTTAATTACCTCATTAAAGATCCTACCAAATATGGTTACATTCTGAGGTACTGGAGATCAGCACTTCAACATAGGATTCTTTGAGAGGACAGAAAGGTAGAGATAGTAAGTACATATACTTGAGGAATGTCTGGGTCTTTCCTCCTCCTAAAATTTGGACATTGGGCAATCGTTATCCTTAGTACCTAGCACAATGTTGAGATATAGTAGATGTTCAATAAGTACACATTGCATTGCATTGCATTGGAATTGCCTGAGAATCTCAAAATGGGATCCTGAGGCAGGAGTTGGATGGCTCAAACTCTGCTGACACTACTAAGATCCAATATTGCTGCTTCCCTCCTAGATGTGACCAGAGCATCACCCCTGGACTCCAGGGGAACAAAATGGAGCCCTGACAGTAAATGAAGGTCACTGGTGGGCTCTCTTCAGACTTAGTTTTAAGCCCTTGATTCAGCATTTGGTAACCAGGAGACACTTCTTTCTGCACATGAAGATATGACTTTATCACCGCAGACACAAGACCAATCCAGAAACAACTAAAATTGGAAAATAAAAACTAAATCCAAAGGACAGTTAATGGCAATTCCACAGAGCAAAATGGCTTGGCCTAAATAGCTCCATCCCGCAAGCCAATTCACTTGGTTATCAGAGAGTACAATGTGCAACTCACCCCTTCTGGGGCCCCAACCAGAAGACCAGCTTGTGCAAAACCACACGTCTGACAGAAGTCACGTTCCTTGGTGACTCAGGTGACCAAAACACCTGCTCTGAAATGTTCCAGGTCAAAACCGTTCCAGAGACTCTCAGACGTCAGTGATATGCTGGTGCGGGTCCTATGGCAGACACAAACTCCTTAAGAGGGAAAATAAATATTTGTGTGGCCCGCCACTACTCTTAAGAAGTGAAATGGCTGCCCTCGGGTTGAGAACAGTCAGGCTGTTTTCATAAATAAGCAGCAATTTTATCATCTTCATGTCCAGTATCTATTGTAGCATTGTTGCATCTATTTTGACCTGTTTGAAAACTGGAAAAATCCATGGACCAAATCCCCCCTCCCTCCACATGCATATTAAGTAAACAAACTTAAAATTTTCTTTCTAAGAGATTTATGGGTTCCCTGAAGCACTTCTGTGAACCTCTAGAATAGCTTACCCAGTCAAGGGGGTTAAGCTATAAGGCATATGAATTCTGCTTTAATACTATAAATAATCCCAGACCACTAAACTGAAAAAATGTTTCAAGAAGAATTGCCTGAGTGCAATGCCTTGAGACAGGAAGGGTGTGACTGTGTGTGCGCTGTTGCTTGGAGAGTGAGGACATCGTCTGGAGAACAGCAGCGCCCTCCAGTCCAGGGGCTGGGACTACCTGTGTGTACATGAGAGCTTCTCCCGGGAGTCTGATGGCTCTCGCACTATTATTTCAACATTTACTAGTGCTGTAATTTAAAACACCTTTTTATGTCCTATAACAATGTCACTCAAGCATTCATAAGTCAGGATACAAGTGCAGGGGCTAAAATTCACATTCCCAGATCAATAACTCAGGGCGGAAGTTAGAGGTAATAAAGCAGCCTGGCGTGCCAGCCTGTTGATTTAGGGGACACTCGGCAGAAATACGGGCATGTGTGCACCACAGGACGAAACAGTCATGCTCAGAGCCGTACTGTGTGTAATAGCCAAACATGGACACAGCCCGAATGTCCATCAAGTCGAGCAGATAGCTAAATTATGGTGCTCTCTGACCATGGAGCTCTGCAGCCACACAGGCAGACGGACTCCAGCTACGGGCAACAGTACGGACCCACACATAAACACATATGCTAGGACTTAGGTAATATAAACTTCCAAAAGGGAGAGAAGACCAAACTAGAGTGCTTGAGGATGTGTGTTTAGGTGGTGAAATCATGATGAAAATCAAGCGATTCCTAATAAAAGTCAGGTGGTTGTTCTGTTAGGGAGGAGGGCGTGGTGCTTGTCCGGAGTGGGGTGAGGCAGAGGATTTCGGGGCACCTGGCGAAGTTCTGCCTCTTGGCCCCTGCGGTGGACACACAGGTGTCTGCCCTGACAGACACCATTAAGTTGTGTGCCTTTGTGCATTGTGCTGTATGTGTTATGGTCCATAGTACAAAAGGTAATAGAAACCAGTGTGACAAGGTTGTATCCCAAACTGCATCTCGTTGATCTTTGTGAATGTCCTCTCCTAACTTCTCTTACTTTTAACCCGAGGGGCACCCTCCGCAGCCTATCACAAAACAAGAAGGAAATTTGGAAGTGCCAGAGGCAGGAGAGAGATCCAAACCAGTTTCTCCCCTTCCAGAAACTAGATGACATGGAGGTTGGGGAGGGGAAGGAGATGGCAGGGGAGATGGAGAGGTTCAAGGTGCAGAGTAGAAGGATCCAGACTGCCCTTGAAGAGTGGCTTTGCTACACACACGACCCACACTACAAACACCACGCACGGAAACCACCCTGCCGGCCGCAATCCAGGGCTCTGTAGGAAGGCCCAGCACACTCCCGCCCAGCAGAGGGTAAGGCACTTGGAATCCCTGTGTGGAGATGGGGGCAAAAGGGAGACTGCTGGCCACTGGCCAAGGTGGACCCAAATGGAAGCAGTGGAAATGCCCCCATCAGCAGGAGCCCTGGGAACCCCATCACTGTTACAGACATTTTGCTCTGTGAGGGTCCAGATGATATTGTTGTAAACGGGAGATTAGCCCTGCATTTCTACTTCATGATTTGCACAGGCACAATTTGAAACCTTTGCCCTAGCTCAGTGGTCGGCAAACTCATTAGTCAACAGAGCCAAACATCAACAGTACAACGATTGAAATTTCTTTTGAGAGCCAAATTTTTTAAACTTAAACTATGTAGGAAGGTACATTGTTATTAACTTAATTAGGGTACTCCTAAGGCTTAGAAAAAGCCACACTCAAGGGGCCAAAGAGCCACATGTGGCTCGCAAGCCGCAGTTTGCCGACCACGGCCCTAGCTTATTTTTAACTTCGTCTGAACTAATGATGACATTTGCATTGAGCTTTCCAAACATATTTACAATCGTTATTTACATTTAAATCTCTGTTTCAATGACTGCAGTGCTGGCTGTCACGTTTGCTGTGCCCAATTTGGTGATTGGTGGGTCCTTGGTCATGCACATGCTTTGGGTGGCTGCACACGAATCTCTGTTAGTTTCTGAGCACAGGGTGGTGGGTGGGGGTGTCCCTGAGCCGTTGCCTGTCTGAGGATGCTTTCTTTGGGCCTCACATGTGAGCATGATCTTATATTACGACTCCTTTTTCTTTCAGAACTCTGTCATCTGTCCACGTGTCTTTTATTTAACACCACAAGGGTAAGCCTGACTTTTATGCTTTTGTCATTAGCTTGCTCTTTCTGGAGTAAGTGTGGGTGGTTATTTCTTCGTCCTTGGAGTTCAAGAATTTCACCAGCCGATTTTCTAGGTGCTGAGCTGCTCTTATTTATTTTTATTTTTATTTTTTGCCTGGGGCCTGGGGAGTGCACTTAATCTGCAGATGCAGGTCTTCCTCCAGCTCAGAACTTTTTATTCTGTTATTTTATTCTATTTTTATTCTGTTATTTCTTTGAATGCCACTCCTAGTCCCTGTGCTCTTATTTCTCTTTCAGTGACCTGGTTTGCAGAACACTGGGGCTCCATTGCGTGTCCCCCAGAGCTGTCCTGCCTCTCTGAGCTCTCATTCCTGATCACTTTGTCCTTTCCTGAGCAGGCTGCTCAAGTTTACATCCATTCAGTGGCCTGTAAATGGGGTGTTTATTCAAATAGGTCAGGTTTTAACCCATTTGCTCCCCTCCAGCTCATGTAGATTGATTTTTGCTTTGTGTACTTTCATCAAAGATGAATTTCACCCCCCCTCCCCTGGTACTGACACAGGGGAGTGGTGTTCCTTTGGACCCCAAGTACAACTGTTACAACAAGAGAAATGCATGAATCAGCGGTAGCCGCAGACTGTCGGAGATCTGGAACAGCCGTGCCCTAGCTCTCTTGCATATTCATTGTACATCTGGCATCTGACCTCCAAAGCACAGCCAGGAAAAGAGTCGGAAGCTGGTTCTCTGCTGGAAAATATCGTCCAGATGCCCTGTTTCTGCTGCTGGCATTACAACCAGCTTCTTTGCGGGGAACCAGGATCAGGAAGGCCCTGGCCATTTACTCACTGGCCATCTAAGCAAGTGATACAATTGCTCTTCCTATTACCTGCGGGCGGGAAATGAGTGAGAAAGTCAGCTCGGGCTGAATTTTAGATTAACCACCAAATCGTGGGAATTAGAGTCATTCCAGGACGTTGAAATCATGTCAATCATCCCAAGGACAGGAGTGATTTAGAGCAAAACATATTCATAACTTTTGTATCATTTTCTTTATTTTTGTCATGCCCCACAATTGCCCCTTTAAGGCTTGTTTTTGTTTTAAGTGTTGCCTGGTAGCTCTGTCACCCACTGCAGTCAACATAGCAAGTTCCTGGCTTTGTGGGCAGTGGCATTGGTTATAAGCTTTTGAAATTTAAATAAAGTTTTATAGTTCTCATTATCTATGGAAGCACCTCATATCATCGCTTGGGGAAGTGGTATGGTATAAATTTAAAGATTTTGCAACCTGAGTGGCCTTGGTTTCACAAGCTGGTCAATACAAATGCCCTCATATTAACACTAGCACTTAAGTCTTAGTCCCTAAATCTTGATATAGTGAAGTTCTCACCTACTCACACAGAAAATTGAGTCTCTTGATGACCTTTGCCAGGTGTCTTAGCCTGTGTTCTCCCAAAGGCAGAGTGCTTATGTGCAGGTATTTTACTTTAGGAAGTAATCCCAAGAAATAGGAGTATAATGTAGAGGGAAGGAAACAGGGGAGACAAGCCCTCCCACAGCCACATAGAATGCACCTAAGAATCGTTTCCCAGGACAAGCAAAGGTAGTATTTCAATGCCGGCTCCTATCCTCCAATGGTCAAGCATCGCCCGTGGGTGTTGATTCCCTCACACTTCCAGGACTGTCCAGGTGCATGTATTAGAATGACTGCCTGGCTCCTGCAAGCATCCCAAGAAAAAGAGGCTTCGGTGGAGAAGGCCAGAGATGCCTGATACAGCCGAGGAGAGGTGCTGCCAAGTCACACCTGCAGGCAGCCGGTTACCACAGCAACAGCAAGACTAAAATGCAGACTGGGAGGATGCAAAGAAGAGCATAAGACATGTGTGTCCTCGGCATCGGGCATTTGCAAGGAGTGGGTCGTCCATGTGTCTTTTCAATGTTTGCTATTGTAACTTGCCAAGCCAGTGCTACATAGGCCCTGACTGCAGAAGAGGGCCCACTACCTTATGGACTGGGAAAGAAGTGGAGATGATAGAGATAGAGGCATAGAGATAGAGATGGACATGGAGATAGAGATAAATATTCTAGTCAATAAAATTAAATGAATGGAATATTTTCTAAAGAAATATAAATGTAATATAAATATAAAAGTATGTATTCTTTTGGGTGCCTTTGCCCATACAAACTTAACTTGCACCAAAAACATGGGAGGGAGATATTATCTCTGTTCCAGAGATTTAGAAAGGTGAGTTCCAGAGAAGGAATGCTCCCAAGATTACACCACCAGCAAGTAGCCAAGCCAAGGTCTGGATTCAGGAATGTCTGATGCAAAAACAATGGCATCATATATTACTCAGGATGCTCAAATATACCAACTTCATTATTTTAACCAATACACTGGCTTGTACATTTTTTGCTTGTTTGGTTGTTTGGAATTCTGTTAACTTTTGTGAACGCTTCGGGCTTTCTTTCCCATTCGCTAGTGATTAAAGCTGTACTGCCAACATGAAATGGCAGTATAAACATGGCCGAAATGGTTTTGGTAATATGCAGGCTACCTTAATACAGGCCAGACCCACCCTTGCTAAAACTATGAAAACGTTGCAAACAATGACCAAAAATGTAACACAGAGGTGGGTTTAAAACTAAGAAGGTGAAATCCTCAACTGCCAAATACAATGAGAAAAATTAAAAATACAATGGAGGCCAAGCTGACTCCATGGGGAACCTCTTAGTTTCTTCCCCAGATTTAGGGTCGTGGCTTGGGTTCTACTTCCTATATGGAGACAGGAAATGTATGTTCATATAAAGAAAAATGGGGAGTTGAATCTAAACTACATGCATGATGTCCAGAGATTTTTTAAAAAGCCTCATCCTTAACGAGGAAATAGATGAATTTCATCTACCTCCCCAAGGAGGCTAAAGGAAGTTGATGGTCTATCAAAACTTCTGGAAAGAAAGTTAGCTATAAAATATCCAAACTTCAGGCAAGTTCCACACAAAAGCACAAAGTTAAATTACATTATTTAAGAATAGAGGAACTGTAAGTCAAATATTTAACACAAAAAATCTACACAGATCTGTGGACTCCCTAAATGGCATCAACAGAAAAAAAATATGTAACTGCTCCAGGGGAAAAGTGTACAGCCCAGAGCACGGAGACTTCCCACAGAAATAAGTCATCCCTGACTGCTACAAATTCACAGCACAGAGCTGCCAAAATGTGAGAAAAATAAACCACATTGAGGGAGAGTGAGCAGATCTCTCTTTAGAGAGATTTGGCTCCAAAGAACTGTGTATAATGGAGTCAGGAGACAATGTGAAGTAGGTTGGTTTGAAATGACTAAATAGTTAACTGTTTACAAAAGAAAATATAATGAAGAACAGACCAGTCTGAAAAAGCAGGAGGCAGATTTGGAAAGGATCTAATAGAGCTTCTAGAAATGAAATGGGAAAATCATAAACATTTAAAACTCAATGGGTTAAACATAAGATCAGAAAGAAAAAAAATAACTGTAGTGATAATTCATAAACTAGAAGGTAGATTCAGAGGAGTCACCAGAATGCACCAACCCAAAGGGAGATGGGAAATATGAAAGACAGATGAAGAGCCATGGAGGATGGCTACAGGAATGAACAGAAACAAGCATATCTGGAGCTCCAGGAGGCAAAAATCAGGGAGGGGGCAGCAATAATCTAAGAATTTGCAATTGAAAATTTCCTAGAATTGACATAAGATTGAAGAATCACAAGTTCCAACATCCAGATAATTTTTTTAAAAAAAAGAAAAATCCTCACAAGTAATCAGAAAAAAGGGTTAAGTATCTGAAGTTGAATCATAAATAGTGCAGTCTTCTCATCAACAAAAGCAGATACCAGAAAGCCACGAATTAGTGGCTTTAAAGTGCTGAGGGAAATAACTGCTGGCCTAGAAATCTACATCCAATGAACTATTTTTAAGAGCCAGGGGAACAGAGAAACATTTGCAAGTAAAGTCAGCAAAATATCTTCACTTGCACACCCTCTTGAAAGAACTACTAAAAGTGAACTTTAGTAAAAATGAAATTGACCCTAGAGAGATGGTATGGGGTGCAAGAATCAATAAGGAGCCCCTCCCCCCCAAAAAAATGTATGTCTAATAAGCACTTATAGTAAAAAATTATGATAAAATTTAAAAAGTGGAATGGGATAATGCAAGGTGGAACTAAAACATTTAATACCAATTAAATACAAGAATGAGGGAGACTAGAGTTTATGCATTCTAAATAACTTGTACTTAAAAAAAATAACTTGTACTTTTTAGAAATAGAACTGAAATAATTATTCACTTTTGTCAGATACAGATGTTAAAAAATTTTGGAGTAATTGCTTACAGATTTTTTAAAAGTTCAATTTCCATAGCAATAGTGGGAAAGACGTGCCTGCTTGACATTTATTTATAGGTGCCTATTAAACTGAGGTCAGACCCAAGAAATTAAACGTGGAGGCAATTTCTAAGCCATCACACAGGATGTGATCAGGCAGGTTGTAAGTGTCCATAGGAAAAAGAAGAGAACTGAAGAGAGAGCCCTGGGGCTCTGCAACAGGAGGAGGTGGGACAAAGGAGCCCTGTCCTGCAGTGGAGACAGGAGGAAAAGCCAGTGAGGTGCAGGAAATCAGGACAGTGCTGTGTCCTGGAACCCAGGAGAGGCAGTGGCCAACTGGGTCACACCTTTCTCATAGGTCAAGCAAGGGCATGATAGGAACTGGACACTAGATTTGATACTGAAGAGGCACTGGTCAAAACATTGAAATATTTTTTTAAAAAGTACTTATTAGAACATAAAATATCAATGCAGAAACATGCAAACAGAGAGCCATAAACACACCTCTGGATGAATTGGAGCTTAATAAATGACACAGTTTGTACTATAAAACAACAAAGGAAAAGCCCCATCCCAATAATTGATGCCTGGACAAGTGGTTATCCATAGGAAAGTAACATTTAAAAATAAATAAACAAGCTCTATGTCTTTAGGTGGGAAAGATTTCTTAATTAGTCCTAAAAAGCAAAAAAAAATCACAACAGAAATCTTTGATAAATTTGACCTCATTAATGTTTCAAACTTCCTTCCAAGCCACCATAAACAAAGTCGAAAGTTAACCAGCAAAGCAGAAGATCTTAGCAATCTATATGCAAAATATTTTCCTCGAGATTATGGAAAAGTTTCCAAAATTCAATAGGAAAATGTATATATCTCAATAGAAAAAAGTGGCAAAAATTTACATGGATAATTTGCAAAAGGGAAAAATAATATGGCCCACTAATATGAAAAAGATTAAAATGCTTAGACCTGCTAGTAATCAGGAAAATGAAAACAATTACAAGATAGGTTCACACCCAGCAATCTGACAAAATTTAAAGTATCACAATTGAGAAAAAGGAACCGCATTAACCACTACTGGGAATGTTAACTGCTACAACCACATTGGCAATATCCATTAACGTAGATTTGCAATCCATACAACACAACAGCACTCCTAAGAGGAACTCTCAAACCCATGCATAAAGAAATTGAAGTATGTTATGTCAACTTACATAAAAGTGAGATATCAGAAATAACCTAAATGCTCATCAATACGGGAATCAACTATTCTAGAATGAAATACACAGCAGTGAAAACATAAGCTAGAACTATACAGATGAATGTGGAAAAATCTCAAAAGCATAGCATTGAATGAAAAAAATACAAATTGCTGAAGAATAGTATATATAATAACATTAACATAAAACTTATAAAAAATACTAACATTTCTCATGAATGTAACATAAGAACATGAATGAGAACACAACACACCAGTTTCAGAACAATTCATGCCTCTGGTGGAGAGAGAAAGGGAAAGGAGGACAGAAGAGTCCAAAGAAGGCTAGAAGTGTCTCCACAACGTTAGCTCCTGACAGATCCTGAGATACTCAATAAATTAAATGGTTAAATGCTAATCAGTGCAATTTTGGCAATAGCTCCATGGGAGCTTCTAATCTTATTCCTGGCACTTTCCTGTGTCTTTCAGATTATTTTATGAAAAAAACAAGTAAGCATGATGGAAAGTATGGGGAAGGGAGTGATTGTAGAGATTCATGAATGGAGATCTTAACAGAAGCCAAATATAGAGGTCTTGATTTGAGAGTTAATACTGATTGTCATTTCACAATGAATTGTCCACTGCCTAGGGGAGGCTCAAAGGATTCTCCCAAGGACCTAGCAGCAGATTCAAACATTATGAGTCCTCCCTGTGGTTTCACTGGGAAATAGCTTTCAATTTCACAGACATTCATATTTATGTATACAGGAAGCCTATTTTCTACATACAAATCTCCGAAAGAATTTTTATGATTGACACAAGTCATAAACTAAAATTAGTGCATTACTGATGTTTTCCAAGGATTCTAATTTGGTACTCTGTTAGAATTGTTTGCCACCAGGTCAACACTGCAAAGCTTGTAATACATATGTGTTCCAAATTACTCCAAAACTTCATTGTTTAAAGCAACGATAATAGTTATTTTGTCCACAGCTCTGTAATTTAGGAAGGACTAAGTAGGAATGGCTTTTCTCTGCTCCACTCAGCATCAGCAGGGTTGGCTTGAAGGCAGGGGGCTGAAATCATCTGAAGTCTCATTCGCTTACATGTCTGGTGGTTGATGCAAACCGTTGGCTCAGACTCCAGCTGGGCCTTTTGGCTGAAACATCGACACATGGCTTCTCTGTGTTGCCTGGGCTTCCTTATAACATGGTGGCTGGGTTCCAACAGCAAGAATCCTGAGAGACCCAGCCAAGGCCCACATCGCCTTTTATGACATAGTGTTTGAAGTCCCATATAATTGGTCAAGGCAGTCACAAAGTGCTGGGGACCAGAAATATTGCAGTGTCCATTGTTGGACAATATAGCATGCACAGACATACAGAGTGGTGATCTGTACCATCCCTTCCATTTCAATCATTTTCTGAAAGAACATCTGTGTGTGTGTGTGTGTGTGTGTGTGTGTGTGTGTGTCCTCAATACTATACTTGAGTTAATCATGGTTTTCAGTTCCTGCTATCTTTTCTTTTTTCTTTTAAATTATGATTTTCTAATTAGCCCATAATTATCAATTTAGTTTGCTGTAGGCTATTTCACTTACATTAATTATGCATATTTATATCAATAATGTTTTGGTATATAGTTTTATAATAATTGGAAATTAAGATGTGTACTTGGTGTTTCAAGTATGAAGCATCAATAGATGTATGAATAATCACCCAAAATGTATTCAGACAATGAATTATGTGCTGGCCATGAATTCATGCAGTTTTAATAACTTGCAGTATATTATCAAGTGTAATTAAAGTACTTTCAGGTTTATAAGCATTTTATAAAATAAATGTGTAAGCTCATCCTGAAATAATTATTTAGCTATTTCTATATTTATTAAAGTGAATCATTTTCTCCTTTGAAAGTGAGAATGGGTAGGAGTGAGACAATAGTGTTTTTCCTACCCAAGGGGTGCCAAGTAGATGCTCAACAAGGTCTGTTGAACTAAACTGAAGTTGTATAACACATTCCTTCACTCTCTTATTTAAATTTATTCCAGACAGTTGAGGAAGGTCAAAGAGAAGAGGAAACCAAGGGCAACTTCAAGTTTTTAGGCATGGGTAACTGAATAAATAGTAGTGTTTTTCTGAGATGAGAAAGACAGCAGGAGGGGCAGTCATTAAACTCTCCAGGACTGTGACCTTATGTGTGTAATGGAAACAACCTATGCACCCTACCAACCTTTCTATCAGGGTTGCTGTTTAGACCTTAAGATCTTCCTACACTAATGAGGTGCCAAGACTTATCATAGTTTAATTTTTTTTTAATCCTCACCTGGGGAGGGAGGGAGGGAGAGAGGGAGGGAGGGAGGGAGGGAGAGAGAGAGAGAGAGAGAGAGAGAGAGAGAGAGAAACATCTATGTGAGGGAGAAACATTGATTGGCTACCTCCTGCATGCATCCCAACCGGGGATCAAACTTGCAACCTCAGTATGTGCCCTGACTGGGAATCAAACCTGCCACTTTTCAGTTCATGGGATGATGCTCAACCAACTGAGCACACCAGCCAAGGCAAGACTTACCATATTTTAGATGAGTCCATCTCTACCTTGAATCATCAACAGCTAAGGCCCTCCCTTCACCAATCAGTGGTAGAAACTGGGAACTCATAAGGAGAGCGTGAAGAAAACCATTGATTCTCCATTTAACTCAACAAAAATAAAACTTCTAAAAACACATGTATGTGGTAGAATGTACCATTGCTAGATTTGTTGAGTAAAACATGTGATTTGACTTCATTTTGCAATAGTAAGAATGAGATACACTGATCCATCCCCTTGTTCACTTATTCACCAAAAGTATGTAAATATTATAAAACAGGAGAAGGAAAGGGCATGACTGGCTATACCCAGACAGGACCGGACCTGCACCCGTCTTCAACCTGCAAAACAAACTCAGAAGAAAGGAGTTCAAATTCCTATACAAATGTCTGCTTTCCTGACCACCACCTGCCAGCCCATTAATTCTACCACTTTTTCCTTATCTATCTATCACCTTTCTAAGTCCTCACTTCCCTCTTTACACAGTTGAGTTTTCATGTGTCCCTCGCTATGGCAGCCTCTTTACAAGCACCTCGTCTGCCCGTCTCCCTCTGCAAGATGCTCAACTGGCAGGTCCTCTTTGAAGCCAACCTCCCACCTCCTCTGGGCCTGCACTCAGGAAGCTGAACAGCGCTGGAGAAGAAATCCCACAACCACGCTAACTGGTCTCACTTTACATTTGTGACCAGGTAGCTCAAATCAGTGCTCAACACTGGCCAATAGCCCTGCCCTATTACCCTAGTAATTTCACTTTCTCACTTTCTGAGACTCTATCATAGCTTCTTCCTCACCAAACCTCCAAAACACATCTCAACCACAGCATCATTTTATGTTTCTTTAAGAAAACAGGAAATATGGGATAAGAGCTGCTTTTTCTCTCCCATTATGAAATCTAGCTGTCTCCTGGCATCCATGCCCATTATTCTGCCACCCATCCAGTTACAGGGGAGGAATCGTCCTTGATCCTATCAAAGTCACCTGAGCTCTACATTCTCTCTCCCCTTCACCCACTTTATGACTTCAAATATCCCCTATATTTCTACCAGTATAAAGTACTCTATTGTCTTCCATTTTAAAGATGCCTTATCCTTACTCTACATTGCCCTCTAACTCTTGGCCTATTGTTAGTACCTTTCATGATGAAATGTATCAGACATATTTCTAAACTTATTGGATTTCCTTCCTTATCTCTCATTTCCTCATAAGTCAGTCAAAATGATCTTCATGTAATTTAGTCCTATCCTACCCCCTTTTTGTTATAGGTAAAGAAACTAAGACCCATTCATATGCTCTTGTGTAAGATTCCCACAGCTCATCAGTGGCAAAGTCAAGAACAGAATGCTTATCTATGAACTTGTTCCTTTGAGGATGCCCCCCCAAAACGTCTTTGATTGCACCCCTTTTTCTGCTGACTTTACTTAATTAAGAATGACATTAGAAGAGTTTTCCAACTCACATGTTCCTGAAACAGACACAGGTGAGCCAATCCTTCACATCAGCTCCTCCCTGATCCACGCCCAAGCTCAGACTTTCCACACCTCCACATTTGTTACCTCGGTATCTGTGCACTGAGGAGGTAGAAATGTGAGTTTGCCAATCACATTACCTTCAATATCCCTTGTTTCCTCAAGCTCAAATTGAGAAAATCATATCTGCAATTTAACTCTTAATCAAGAGGCCCTTGAGTCTGACTTCAGAGACTTGCTTTTATGGCTCCTTATGTGTCAGGTATGAAAATGAAGAATGCCTTCCTTGCTCCGCAGTAATGCTCACACACAGTAAATCACAGAGGCATGGCAGTGAAATGAGACTATATTTCAGGATGCCAAATGCTGAGGGAGGGACCTGGCACAGAGGAGGCGGGGAGGGAGGGGAGCAGCAGGCAAAGCCCAGAAGCTCAGGTGTTTGGGAAGCATGCATTCCAGAATTCAGGCTGACACTGAGCTAGGACGAGATATTTCACTCTCAGTGTTTTCTTAGTAACAGTCCCGGGGCAACTGAGTACAGCATCCACAGACCAGTAACTCTCCAAGTGGAGTAGGGAGGCTCCAACTGCACAAAGCAGAGAGAGGAATCTAGCCCACCCCTGCCTTTCAGTTGGCTAGGGCCCCATTCACCATTACCTTGATCAATAGTACACCCGTTCCAGGTGTTCCCCACAGCCCATCCTTTCGCAGTCCCACTCCTGTTCTCTTTGTCCCTCTGCTTCCTGACCCCACAACCTACTTTGCATTAGCAGCTTTTGGCCAGGATAAGTAATCCATTTTCTGATAACTGGCTTCATGCTCAACTTTCAAAGCCCTTCTGGTTTGACTGTTCAACCCAAAAAATCCTGTTGTCTTTTGCAGTTCCTCAGGTTCCCCATTCTCCTTTACTGTGTCAGAATTGGGGATTGGGAAAGTGGAAAGAGCTCATATAGAACCTTCTTCGGGGAAAACTGTATTTTTAGTTAGCCAATTTTTCAGTTAGGAATATCATAACAGAAACCCAACCTACACTGGCTGAACAAAATAACATTGGCTTCGTCTCATACAACACAAAGTCCAGAGGTAGGCTTTCCAAGGCTACTGTCATTCAGGATTCAAAAACTCTTCGGGTTGCTCCAGTCTTTCTCACTGTTTGCCACCTTATCCCAATTTTAAGACACACCCTCCAGTTGCCCAATATGCTGTAGTCCAGATCCTCATCATTTCAATGAGTCAGAAGCTCTGACCCCACCCGTAATTTTTACTTTGCCCTGTCACAGCTATAAGTCATAGATATGCTTATAATCTATAGGTGTTTAATGTGTAGCCTTAATGAAAAAGATGACTAGAAAAATGAAGATTAAAAATCAACCAAAAGTACTGTGCTCAAGGAAAATGTGAGTCAACAAAGATGGTTCAAAGTAACCAGAGGGACAGGACAGTTAGCAACGCAGCATCTCCAGCATCCCACGCAATGGTTGCCTGCAAGTCCAAAGATACCAGATCACCAAGAGACAACTGGAAGGCAAAGTAGAAGCAGATATTTGTGGGTCTGGATTCAAGTGACTTTATGTGGGTTTTTCAATGTAGAAATCTGACTGGCACTAGGCAAAGTTTATGTTGAAAGAGTTTAGGATTGATGGACACAGCAAGGTAAGGGTCTTAAAGCAAGTCTGGATACAGATACAGTTGTTTAACTATTGAGCTGTTTGCCCAGATGAGCAAACTATTGCCGGAATAAACTGGTTTTGAGAAATTTTCTGATCTAAGCAGTGAAGTTATTTATTGGTTTACAATCTCATCTTTCTGGGCAAGACTTCCCTGACAGAATTTAATAACAAAGTCATATTGATACTTAGGTGGTCTCAGTTCTCAGTCCAAATAGTTGAGCTCTGTGCATGCAGATAGTCTCATCCTCAACACTGAACCAGAGTCCAGCCCTGCCTCGGTGGTGATTAGGAGCCTCCATGTGTCCTGAGAACACAAAACTAGTTGAGAGCACCTATATATTACCAAACTTTAAATAAACCAAGCCTAAAGATATGCAGAAGCATATCTTAAGGGGAAGAATGGGAGATTCCTATGAAGTCAATGAGAATATTTATTATTTGTAAGAGTTAGATGAAAAGGAGATGCATTACCTCAATGGTGATTTTCAGGACTGGCATCCTGAAGACAAGTGTCACCCTGATCACCCTACAATATCCTCAGCATGCTGATACTGGGCAATAAAACTCTTGTAAACAGTCATGCTTCACAATAATTCAGGTGGAGTTTTGGGATTTCCATTCAATGTCCTTTGCTTGCCTCTGGCCCCAGCTATTAAATGGTAATGCCTGAATATAAAGCTTAACCCTGAATGTATTTGGAAAACATATGCATGAATATACATAGTTTGTTAGAGTCAATAAGATCATACATCATAACTCCATCGTTTACCTATAAATTGGTTCTCCTGTCTTGGTCTTGATATGATTTTGTTTTGCCTGATCATCCTTCTCAAAGGCCAAGAGTTGGAAGTGGGAGGAGCAAAGAAGAAAATTCATACATATGTTGTTACATTGAGGGCAGGCTAAGGTGCTCTCAACACCTCAAGCTCTGCATGCATTTTCTCCCCCAAAATATGATTAATAATAGTGCTTGCAGGAAAGACATTGTTGGAATAATTGGAGAAATTCAAGTATGAAATATGAATTAGAATTTTTTTCTTGGCTCTGATGAAAGTACTGTGGTTTGTAAGAGAATGTAGTTACTCCTAGGAAATGTATGCTGATTTATTAATGGGTTAAGCTGCATGATGTCTACAATTTCATACCTCATGGTCCAGCAAAACATAAAGCAAACACAACAAAATAATATCAGTTGTTGAATTTAGATGAAGGAAGTAGCATATAAGTGGATACTGAACTATTCTAACTTTAGAGTAAATTTGAAGTTTTTCAAATACAGAGTTGGAAAAAAAATAATGGTTATAAGCATTGCTACAGGAGGAAGGGGGTCCTCTGTGAGTTGGACTTCTTCTTTCCTACCAAGAAGCTAGAAATAAGATTACATACTGAGAGTTAAGCTATGAAATCATCCAGAGTGAATCGAAGAAGAGCTTAGCAAAATCACATTAAAAAAGAGTGGCCTGCAGGCCCAAGTAAGACTGGACTAAAGATACTAACAAGCCTAAAGAAACAATAGGCTCATCTATGGAAGCATAGAAAAAAGAGAATGGGGAAAACAAATGTTGGCAGTGACTACCCAAGCTCTGTCCAGAGGACAGACACCTTGTTAAATGGCTTTGAATACAATGGTCTCACTGCCAAGAGAGCCCCCTATTACAGACGTGGCTTCAGCCAGCTGTCAAGCCCGGAGACCATTAAACTTTCAAGATCACATAATTAAAAATTTCTGTGCTTAGATTCTATGCTCAATAGGAGACCTCCCAATTATTATGTGGCTTCCCACAGAGCTTGCCTCCAGGGAGAGAGTGTGATGCGGGAGGTCTTGAATATCCGATCCCTCAACAGTTATAGCTCTCATAATAAATTATGAAATTTGCATTCTGATTTTACATATTAGACTCTGCTTTCTGAATGAGTCCTTTCATAAGAGATGGGTCCACAATTGCTATACAAATAAGTTACATTTCTGAACCTGTGAGACTGAAAACTGGATTTTGAGTGATAGAGATTGTACTCCGAGTTAGCTACCTGGATTTCATCAAAACTTGTAGCTCACCTGTCCTAGGCAGTGACGCTTGTGCTCATCATTTATCTATTCACCACACCAGTTTCTTTTTATGGAACAATATATTCTGACTTCAAAATTACTAATTTACAAATGAATATTTGGAGCACAACCCATGCGTAACTGGGAAGCTGCTGATAAAGAAATGGAAGAGATTGCAGGTCACGATGGGAGACTGTGCTCATGCATGAAGACTCTCCCCCTCTCAGAACACACAGAAACACTACATAAGCATGTAGATTTTAAAACTTCAAAATATAAGCTCAAAAGCAAAAATTAGGAACTCCAGGTGCCAGAAACATTTCAGTGAGTATGAGTTGAAACTCTGGCCACAGGAGAAACTGAACCATGTATGTGTCTTGCAGGTTAAGGTTTTAAATCCTCTGCAGAGGTTGGAATTGAGGCCAAGTCTCCACGTTTGGATCAGAAACTAGATCTGAGCCCCTGAACAGGAGCCAGGAACCAGTAAGTGTCTTTCCTGTCCTTCAAAATGGAATTAGAAAAACTTCATTCACTGGCCCAAGTCCATGGCCCTTAAGAAAGAGAATTCCCCAAACAGCACTGCCTGAGAATAGATGCGTGAGCATTCTTAGGCTGTCCACATGATGCAAAACCTTGAGCCAAGATGTAAATGTGGTCCCAAGAGAAACAAATATGAAAATTCCTATAGGAAAGCCTCTGCAAGCCAGAACAGGTACTACCAGGTTAAAAGTACTTCATGCTGAAGACGTGGTCCAGACAGCTCTTGAAGAAGTCTGATGCTCTAGGAGACCATCCGCAAGCACAATAAATAGTCATACCCAAGGAACCACAAATAATACTAGTAGATCAACAAAAAAGAAAATTTGAAAAAGAACCATAAAAATTATAGAAATAAAAAAGACAGTGATTGGGAGGACAATATTCAAAAGATAGGTTAAACACGATATCAGAGCTAGCCAAAGAGAGACTGCATGAAATGGAAGATAGAACTGAAGCAATCTTCCAAAATTAATCAAAGAAAAAGAAAAATAGAAAAGAAGAATGGGGGGGGGAATATAAGCTTCAAAACGCACACAAAAGAGATTTTAAGAGTGAGTAGAGACAATAAATGTAGCAGTTAGAATGGGTTAGGCTACTAGTCATAGAAAGCCCAAGTAGCAGTGATTTAAACAAAGGGGTCATTTTTCACCCACAGCTAGATGTCTGGGGAAAAAGCTCTCCGGAGCTAGAATACCAGCCCACACCATGCCAAGAGTAAGCAAAGTAAATTAAAGACATAAACACGAGAAGTAAACTTTAATACCACTATCAGAAACTATTGGAAAATAATTCTATGACCTACCATAAAGAAATATGTCTCGAACCTTTTTTTAAAAAACATAAAAATTCATAGGTTAAATAGATAGATCAAAATTTAAGTTTCTTGAATGATAGAAGATACTTTGGCAAAAATGAAAGCAACAGGTTGGAAGGAAATGTTTGCAGTCTACATAGCAGCAATAATTAATATTCAGATTTTTTACAAATTATTAAGAAAAAAATAAACAAAGCAAATTCAAAACAGGGCAAAGTGTAAAAAAGTGCACTTCACATGGAGGAATGACCCTGAGTACTGGTAGATAATGAACAAATGCAGTACTCGTCCTCATCCTCATCCTCACTAGTGACCAGGGAAATGCAAATTAAAACAAAGACAGAAAACTGCACAATATTGAACTTTGGTGCGAATGTGGTGAAGTGGTAAGTGGAAACTCGTAACCTCACTGGAGGAGCTGCATGATAACGTAGGCCCTTAGGAGAACACCTGGGCAATGTCCAGTGAAGTTTAAACCTAGTCATTTATGTCTAGGATTATACTAGAGAAATTTCCTCATGGGCACTGAAGAATTTTGTTAGCAACCTTGGAAATAACAGCAATAAATTAGAAAAAATCTGAATGCTCATCAAAAAGATAAATTTAGGCATATCCATAAATTACATGTTACTACTAAAACTGTTAAAAATGAATTCACTAAACCGATATATGTCAGTATGGATAACTACTCAAGTGATGAATAAATTAAGAGGAATAGCTACCAAAAACCAAATCATGAGTTAAAACAAGTTGCAGAAAGATATATGTGTGTACATTTTCATAACATTTATGTAAATTTTAAAACATATGACTCAATCTATTTACAGTTTATGGATAAACATGAAGTGGGATTACACTCTCCAAGTTATGATAATGTTTGCCTCTGGGGAAAGAGGCAAATTATATTAGGGAGGCATACAGATGGGCTTCTAATTTACCTTTGCTTTTGTTTTAAACACCTAAAACAATTATGATAAAGCCTGTATATGTTTTTTATGAGTAGTAGATGCATTGTTATTGGTTAAATTGTACTCTATCTTGTCTTAACCTTTATTCTTTCTAAATTTAAAAAATATCCAGAAGGACACTTTTAAAAATACATGTGGCTACTTTTAAATGTATTTTTAAAGGTTTTGTAAAGTTCCACAAACATAGAATAAGTACAAAAATGCCAAGTAAGTGAAGTCCTTCTACACCCATCAGATTCTCTGTTCAGCCGTTTATTTATCCAAATAAATCATGTGGCTCAACCTTTCTTGTTGGGAATTCAGAACACTGTATGAAAAAAAAAAAAGCACAGAGGTAAGGATGCACCCAGCTAAGCTGCAGCCCCTAGACACCTGATTTGTGGAGGATCGGTGGGTCGGGTCCTATGAAGGTCAGATGAATGAGGAAGTGCAAAATCTGACTCCTGGGCAATGATCCGCTCAGAAGAGGAGGGGGTATTCTGAGTAGGCTCAGCTGTCTGTCATTCTGATGCTTTTTGACCCAGATGCCCACTGGCTCTTGCCTCTGTCCTAGGGAAGGGATGTTATCATCAAAAACTTTATTATCTTTTCTCCCTAGCAAAAGAGCGATCTATTTCATTGAGCAAAAACTGGGCCTGTGAGAGGAGTGAGAATGGGACCCAGGAATGACAAATGAAGATACCCTGATGAATTGCTGTTATATCTCAGTGAGCTCACTCGACTCTTATTTTTGTGTTGGAAAGGGGTTTCCAATAAATTATTCAGGATAAAGCATTTCTCCTTTCCAAAAAAAGGCTGCGTGTTGGAACCTGTCTCATATACACAATCATAAACAGCCTCATGCAAGCGGAATTAGAGCCAGCATCTAATCGTTGCCTTGACCAGGCCTGGGGCAAAAAGCCTGCTTTAATGCAATCAATATGCACAATGTAGGAAAACAAGGGTTGCATGGAGCAGAATAGGCAAGATATAGATTTCCACTTACAAGTCTGCACAGAGGTCAGGATGCACCCAGATCACTTGTGCGAGGCGTAGTATGCCCTAGGAGAGCCTGGACTTCTCACCAGCTTTAACCCCCAACCCTGCCTTCTCCACCCGCCCCTCCACCCTCATGTGCCCAAGAGGAAACCAGGGGCCGGGTGGATGTGGTCCATTAGCATAGGTCAAAAGAGGAAAAACCCTTTCAATGTTGGAACTGAACAAAAAAATTGGTATTTTTGAAGATTCAATAATGAGGAATATTTCTCTTTGTCTATCCCTGGTCCTAGCCAACAGTGAGCTCTCAAGGCATTTTCAAACCCTCAGAATCTTACATAAGAGTAAGATGACATGGCAGATGCCAGATCAACAGCTTCCTCTCCTTCCTGGAGGAAAGAATTAGTTTCCATTGCACTTTCAACTTTTCTGTAAGTTTAAGAGTGTTGCAATATTTAAAAATAAATTTTAAAAACTCAGCTCAAAAAATATTCATGGAATCAATAACTGCAACCTTGTACAGACACAGCCAAAAGAAAACATCTTTCGGGAGTTGGCAGGGGTGATGGAGAAGGATGGGAACAGTGGGGGGAGAAAGGCTGCTCACAGGGGCCCAGCTCTCATCCTTAGGGGAAGAGGATGAGGAGGCCAGTCTCCATTTCCATAGCGAGTGCTGAGTATAACCAATTTAAAGCGGGCCAGCGACTGCTAGGGGAGGAGCATTGTATCCCCCAGGCCTCAGGGTACTGGCCAAAGTTATTTATAGACACTCTAGCTCAAAGCTACACAAACAGTTCCAATGTCCGGCAGCATGTCCCCAGTTCTGATGTTGTCCGCACCTCTCACTATGGCCTGTCATCTCAGCCGCTTTTTCCTTAACCATTGAGGCAGAAGAGATAGCCAGTGGAGAGGAAGAATTTAAAATTGCCTCCAACATGTGAAAGAAAGGTCCCAGCTAAAGCCCCTAGACACCTGATTTGTGGATTGGTGGGCGGGTCCTATGAAGGTCAGATGAATGAAGAAGTGCAAAATCTGACTCCTGGGCAATGATCCACTCAGAAGAGGACGGGGTATTCTGAGTAGGCTCAGCTGTCTGTCATTCTGACGCTCTTTGACCCAGATGCCCACTGGCTTTTGCCTCTGTCCTAGGGAAGGGATGTTATCGAAATGCCAATAAACACACGCCCACTGACTTCATTAGGAATCAGGAAAGACCACCCTCTCCTGGCCTAGTCATGTGACCCTCTCCATCTACTGCCATTCTTCTTCACCAAAGCCAGCTCCCTACGTTAATCTGTAAGAGCCCCATCCTTCTAGGTATTTGCCACTTACAGCTGCTAGGCGTGAGGGAAGACACAAATACGCAGCTGTCAAGCTGAGTGTCTCATAATCCAAGCTGGGTGTCTCATAATCCAACGACTCTCAAGCAAAAGAGAAAAAGAGCTTTTCCAAGACAGACATGGCTGAGTTCAAAGCAGCTGTCTCGGTGGCAGGCTAATTCCTCCTCTCTTTCACATAACAACCATCACCTGATGTAGGATGTGAGTTGTCAGAGTGTTGCAAGAGCAGAAAGTGGAGAGCAATTGCTTGTTGAAGACACAGTTCTCTGTTCAGACATTTCACTTTGTAGCCTTGCTCATGTCTTACCTTTCATGATGCTTGGCCTGGCTTTCCAGATTAGTTAAATCTAACAATAATCTGTCAGCCAGAGTGGTCTGGGTTCTCTGTGAAGTTCCCTTGAGCCATGGCTACCTGCAAACAGATCCTGGCATGGGCGTGGTGTCCGAGAAAGGAGAGGTGTTATCTAAGGCGTCCCTCCGGATAAACTTAACTGTGCAGGTGTTCGGACACTTCAAGTAGTTGCCAGCAAAGAGACTCCTCTAAGCAAGCAGGCCCGAGGGCAGTTGTCATCATCTGACCTTATATTAACATAACTAAGACTGCCAGGGGAATTATGCCACACTAATACATGCAGTTGCAATTCACACAGCACCTTATTACTCACACAAATTCCTGGTGCCATGGGTACAGGCTTAACAGGATCCCAAGACGTGGCTCTCCTCTCGGGGCAGCAGCGGCGCCGTCTCTGGCTGGCAAGCCAGGTCAGGAAAGGAGTTTCAGGTGTCAGGGGGCGTCGTCACCATCAGAGATCCTTGCGCCTGGCAGTGGCCTAGCGCGAATCCATCCGAGGCTCAAGTTCATCTGCCTTCTGGTGGGAAGCGGAGCAGGGTGGGGGGACCGTACCCAGACTGGGAGCGATCAGCGAAGGCAAGCTTCCAGCAATCGAGCCACCAGCGTGGCAGGGATCAAATGTGACCAGCGACAGCAAGGCATCCAGCAATCAAGCAATGATCGAAGAGGTCTCTTCGGGGATCCATTTTTATAGCCTGTTCGTACCCACAGCAGTCCAGGTGTTTATCTCATAACTACATCAGGGCTACAAGTATTAATCAGCAATTACGTAGGTGAACATATGACTATCATAGCAAGTCACTCGAAGTCAGTAATCAAAGTTCAAATCCTTATCTGCCGGGGTTCATGTCCCAGCATCAAGAAGGGTTCAGGAATCTGGAAAAGGCTGTGCGTAGATTAAATAAGAATCCGGGGACTAATAAAGAGTCCCGAGATGAGATATAATTTTGAAAGGCATTGGGGGTCAGAGGAGCTTAGCTAAAGGAGCTGAAGACTCCCTCCTTGTCTAGGTCTAGGACCTTTGCTTTTATTAACACAATTTGCCCTAAGGCAAGGTGGAGATAATACACTTCAAAGGGTAAGGTTTCAAAGGGTACAGAAGCATGGTCAGTTTGGGGAATAGCCTACAGCTGTTCAGGTGTGTGGCCAGTAGGAGGCAATAATATGTAGATTAAGTTGCCCTTTAAGCTGTCTGGCGGCCACAATCAGGTTTGGGGAAATGCCTTCAGCCATTCACCAACCTTTTGATGAAACTCTTGAAATTATGACATGCTGGAATTGGTCTGCGGCACTTATCTATGGGATACACACGTTCAGGGTAGTGGGGTATGTGTCCTTAATATCACGCTTTAAGTTTCAGGAAAGTTAACTCAAACACTTTAAAACCTTTTTAAACCTTTTTAAACATTTCCATATGTTACTGCAACACGTGGAAATATCCAGCCTGGACTTCAGCCTGGCAGCCCTCCTGCAGATGCCAGTCGGTCATCAGTCGTCTTGTAGTGAGTGGGTTTGTTTCTTATGGTCAGGCTCTGGGACATGAGGTGGTGGACCCCAACCCATCCTCTCCCCGCTTCTTGGCTCAGCGTGGACCGTGGGAAGTACTGCTACAGACGAGTCAACACAGAACTGCTGCAAACCAGCATCACCCCTGTGCCTAGGGCAGGAATCACAGTCCGGAACCCAGTCCAGCCCCACATCCCCACATACAGTGGCATGCCCAGGCAGGGGCTGGGCTGCAGCGTGAGACACCCCTGCCTCACAGCTCTCCCTGGCTGCTGAGGACATCAGAGGCTGGCAGCCTGAGCTCCAAACTTTAGGGTTGGACTGAGACACACTACTGAACAGTAAGATGGGGCATGAGAAGAGAAAGAAGGGCTCTCGGTTAATGCATAATGTCATATATAGCATATACTATAACACCATAAAGTATTAGGTCTAATATGTATAAAATTATTGTATATATTTTTACATCTCACCATGGACTATTCTTTTCAAGTGCCCACTGGTAGGCAGTTAGGAACAATCAAACTGATAATTCCTCTTTTTCTCTCTGTGTTTTACCAGGATCCTATGAATCCCTCATTTGGCAAAATCAAGACTGCATGTGGTTAAGACAGTTTAGGCTGGTTGTGGATAGCCAGATGCTGCCTAGTCATCAAGATCATTTACATTGTGAAAGAACCATCAGCCACCCATTCAACATGCATCTGCATTCCGATGTTTGCACCATGTTGTCCAAAGTGCCCTGCAGACCTCACCTGCCTCTTTTCCTCTCCTCCCACCCAGAAGAATTGACAGAGACTATGCAGGGCCCTCAGCTCTTGGCTGAGACCTTCCAAGGAAACTGTCAGATCAAAGTTTCACTGGTTAGAGGGTACAGCCCTGACTACCGCAGAAACAATCTGACAACTCCACAAACAAGACGGCTGTGCCAGATGCCACTGCCTAGCAGGTGCAGATGTGGACAGTAATGTCCCTGGTCTCCTAACCAGCCACCTTCACCGAGCCTCCCTGCCTTTTTTTCATCCTCTGAACTTCCCACTTGCAACCGTTGGATGGTTTCCCAGCCAACCTCAAAATCCTTTACACTCTGAGCCCAACCTCTCATCTCCCACCACTCTCTTCATCCCCTCCTTTACTCCAGTCATATAGAACCAACCTTCATCCCCCAAACACACCATTCTTAGGTCTCATGGCCTTTGCGTATGCTGTTCCTTCTGCCTCAAATTCCCTTCCCTTTGATGAATGCCTATTCAACCTACAAGATTAAATCCACACAGCATCCCCTGAGCTGCCCACCTCTGGATCCCACTACACACCATTCAGCTGCTGGCACAATTCCAATCACACTGTGTTATACACTCATTTTTCATAATCACACTGTTATAAATACATTTTTAGTTTCTCAAGGACAGAAGTATGTCTCATGCTTCCAGTTTCAGCAGGAAAGCCTGGCTCAGGGTTCAGTACAAATACAACTCAACAAGTACTTTGAATGACCTAGGATTTGGGGAGTACATTGTAACTTACAAAGGACTTCTAGTGTTTCCAGTCCTGAGACCATCACTTTCAGACTTTGGTCAAGGTTAGAGGGTCCAAATCATTTCTGATCAGCAAATGCTATATTCACTTTACCTCCTATATGTTTCCTAGTATAACTGAGCTAATTAGTGTGGGGAATTCAAAAGCAATTCCTTGCTTTGAAAGATTTGTATTCTAGGACTCGCATAAGCAACAGTGACAGAAAGGTACTTGGCAAATCACTTGAGTTAAAAACAGGTAGGGGCAGCGATTGAAAATGCTTGGTGGTGAGGAATGCCACAATCTGGTTACAAGGACAGAAAGCTAAATGACATGTCACTCAATCCAGCCAGAGCTTCCTCTAGACCAGGGGTGGGCAAACTTTTTGACTCGAGGGCCACAATGGATTCTTAAACTGGACCGGAGGGCCGGAACAAAAGCATGGAGAGAGTGTTTGTGTGAACTAATATAAATTCAAAGTAAACATCATTACATAAAAGGGTACGGTCTTTTTTTTTTTAGTTTTATTCATTTCAAACGGGCCAGATCCGGCCCGCGGGCCATAGTTTGCCCACGGCTGCTCTAGACGCTTCTCCAGAAACCATCCAGATGCCACCATGTGCATCTGCATAGATGGAGACAGTGCTGTTCCTTGTAGCTGCCATCTCTCCACCAGTATAGCCCTGAGGCCAAACTGAACAAGTCTGATATGCTATCTGAGTACACACTCTCTGTCCCCTGCCGTGAGTCTTTTCATCTCCTCACCTAACAGCCACAAATCCCCTAAGCCATGCTCTCTGTTCCGCCTCGCCAGCTGGTCACTCCCATGCAAACACACTCGCTTCATCCATGGTTCCTCTACAGCACTCTCGTTGTGGGTGGCCATGCACAGGGCCCAGGAGCTTCAGGCCCCCTTGTTTTAGATGCTATACTTGCATTAGGGCAGTCTGAGGCCCCAGGAGTAATTGTGGCTGGTGGCATTCACCGAGTTTGTCTAATTAAGCTGGTAGGAAGTAAGAAATGTATGCACATTTGTACAGCTGCCCCCTGGCTTTCAAAGCATGAGTTCTTCTTGCTAATTCAATCTAAAGAGTCTGTATTTCCTCTACAGATCCTAACAACAGAAAATGTGATTTCCTGCAGCTTATTCATCATGACAGAGTTCCACCACAACAAAACAATCCAATGTTCCTGTGGTTGTAATAGTGTTGTCGCTATTTTCACCCAATAACCAGTCGTATGGAATTTTCTCTTTGGCCTGGATTTTTGAAATTGTGATATTGATTGATATTCATTCAGCTTTGTGTAACAGAAAGAGAAACGGACATGAGTGAAGCTGATTGGACTCAAAGCCTGGCTGTTTGTTTATCAGCTCTGTAACCTTTATAAGTGTTTGACCTTGATCTCTCAGGCCTCAGTTTCCTCAGCAAAGAAAGGACAACAAAAGAAGCCATTGGTTGCTGCGAGGTTTGCATGCATCAGTGCATGTGAAGTGCTCAACACAGGGCCTGGCACCAAGTGAGTGTGTCCCATAAGCACAGTGACAATTTATTGGCCTAATGGGGGTAATTCTGACAGTAAAGAGGAACACTATTAGAATTATGTAGAGACACAGTATTAGATAGGATATAGGGCCCACCTGTCCACATGCATCCACCATGATCATGACGATGACATTCTCCATACCTGAGCCCCCATTTCCAGGCTACTAAAGAATAGTGATGATATGTGTTCAAGGATTGTTGAGAGGACTGGAGACAATCTAATAAATTGGCTGGCACAGGTAGTCAATCATTAAACAGCAACTTTTTAAATATTATCTTATGGCTTCTCACCTCTAGTTCATTTCCTTCATGATGTAATCTTCTGGTATCATAAATGGGGGTGGGGGTCCTGCATCCCATGGCTTTATATACAAATATAACCAGTTAATGACAGAAGAGGCAGGAACAGCCACGCGCTGAGAGTCAATCTGAGTCCTTTCTTGGCTCCAGCTGATGAATATAAATGCTTTGAAAATTAAAAAGCCATTAGGCTATTAAAAATAGCTTCTGAGAGCAATCTCTCAATAAATTATTTTCATGCTTAAAAACCCAACTGGAAAGGATATAAATGGTAATACAGGCCATCCGAAAAGTCAATAACCAGATATAACGGTCAATTTCTCTGATATTATTGTCTAATTAAGCAATTTCGCTTTCGTCGAGATTGCATTTAACTGATTCAGGATTGTCTAAAAGCAATGGAGAACCAATTTCTTTCAAGCTAAAGAGAAAAATAAAACTTTAGGACAAGGGGGAGCAGAGTCAGATTTATGTTTTGTGCTCACTGGCTGACTTTCCAAAGTGCGATTGAAGAGCTAAAAGGGAGCCTGTGAAATGAGCCAGGGGCTCGGGAGGCGCAGCCCTTGGCAGACTCGTGTACCTGGGAGATGGGAAACGCTCTTCTTCATGGCTCTTGCCCACAGAGCAAGGGGGTCTGCGTGGTTCTCTCTCAGTTCAGTGATCCTCAGGCTTTGGGGAGCTTTTCAAATTCCCCATACCAAACCCCTCCAGCCAGTCAGTTCAGGATCCATGGGAATGGGACAGCTCCCAGGAGATTCCGATGTGCACCCAAGGCAGAGGACCACTGTTCTGAATGGTTCCTGAAGCATCTGTGAGCACCAGCCAGGTGGTAAAAAATTCCTTAAGGACATGAGCTTTCCAGTTCCAGCCCTCAGGGCCCTGAAGAGCAAGGTGGACCAGCAGCTTCTCCCCATAGTTCACTGACCACCCCCCTGAGGATCCTGGGGGAATCCACCCTGCAAGAAAACTGCAACATGAAAGATAAATATTCCTTGTACTGAGAGCAAAACTCACTTGGATGAGTGTGATGGTTAATTTTTTACATCAACTTGAGCAGGCCACAGGGTACAAAGATATTGGATCAAACATTATTCTGGGTGTTTCAGTGAAGGTATTTTGGATGAGATTATAAATTTTAGAATCTATAGACTAAACAGACTGTCTCCCCCCCCCCCCCCGAGGGTGGGCCTCATCCAATCAGTTGAAGACTTACATAGAACAAAAGTCTGATCCTCACCAGTAAAAGAGGATCTCCCCTGCATGGCTGCCTTGGAGCTGAGACATCGGTGTTCCTGCTTTGGGACTTGAACTAAAACATCAGCTCTTCTTGGGTCTGACCTGCCAGTCTTCAAACTGGAACTACACCATCAGCTCCCCTAGGTCTCCTCCTTGCCTACTCACCCATAAGATCAGCTTCCATAATCACTTAAGCCAACTTCTTATAATAAATCTCTTTCTATATATACATATATACATCCTATTGGTTCTGTTTCCCTGGAAACCCCTGCCTAACACAGTGAGTCTTCCTGCTATTCCCCAACCACTCACCTCCTAAGAAACTACAACTTGCCCTGGCCCCAGTGGCATAACTAGCAATGCAGATGGCCTCCAATGATCCCCAACTCCTGGTCTTCCCTCCACAGGGTTGGTCTGTGTGACCAATGTCACAAGGCAGACAGTTTCCCAGGCCAGGTCCTACAAGGCATTGTGGCCTCGGCCTTGCTCTCTCTTGGATCAGTCACCCTGGAATAAGCCAGCTGCCATGTCATGAGGACACTCAAGCAGCCCTATGGCGAGATGCATGTGGTTAGGAATCAAGGCCTCTGACCAACAGAAAGCAAGAAGCTGAGTTCTCCCGGTAACAGCCAGGTGAGCGTGTTTAGAAGCAGGTCCTTCACCCCAGTTAAGCCTTTGGATGACAGCTAATGGCATCAACCCCTCCCCAGGTTTTCATGCTCCCCTCTCACAGCAGCGAATCCTATCATCTCTCTCTAGACAAAGTGTCTTAAGTCCATTTCTTTGAATTTCTTTGCATTTCTTCAGGCTCCTCCTAGTTCATGTCCCCGCTGTCTCACTGGATCCACTTCAACAGTCTCCTGACTCATCTCCCTGCTTCCACTCTTACGCCCTTTCTAGTTGTTCTCCATATAGCATCCAGAGGGAATTTTCTAGAACTGAAGTTATAGCAAAGATTCCCAAACTTCCTCAGTTTGTCACTCTTAGTATCTCCATCATTTTTTTTAATAGCACCCCTAGTCCAAAAGCAATACCTAACAGTCCTATTTGGTTAGGGTCAAATGGTATTTATATCCTAACAACTAATTATCCATTCAAAAATAACAATACATATAAACTGAAAGAAAAATTAATATTTTTGTATCATTCTTAAATAAGCACAATGATTCACTAGTGGTATGTGTGTACCTACTGGGCACCACGCAACTCCTATGACCTTGGGTTCAGATGAGACATTCCTCGGTTCCTGTTCCATGTTTCCTTTAGTTATTTTTAATTCTTACCTCAGGAGGATATGTTTTTCTTAATTTGAAAGAGAGAGAAAAGGAGGGTAAGAAAGAGAAACATCAATCAGTGTCTCCCATACATGCCCCAATTGAGGGTCAAACCACAACCTAGACATGTGCCCTGACCTGGAATCGAACCCGAAACCTTTTGTGTATGGACAGCTCTCCAACTAACTGAGCCATCCGGCCAGGGCTGTTCCATGTTCATTGTGGCTTTTTATCACAGCAACTGCCAACTCTAGCGATAGAGTTACATGTGTTTCCCTTGGGTCTAATCATGCTGCTCAGTTCTTCTACTCCTGACATAACCCTATTATTGTAAATGCCATCTGTGAGTTCTCCGTTTTTTTTTTCATCAACCCATAGTGAAAGCTGAGAAGACTTTTCTATGGTTTCAGAAGAGGATGGAAGTATTTTAAATCCACAAATACAAAAGTGATGCAGGGGGAGAGGAAGGAAAGAGCAGCAGCATGAAGCAGCTAAATTTATAGATCACATTGGGGTGTAGAGTATTTTGTCCAGGGTTATGACAGCAGCCAGTAGAAGAACTGAACACTGGGAGTCAGTTGAGTCTGCAGTGTGGCCCAAAGGCGGAGGTGGGAAAGACTTACTCTTTGTTCCTGTGCACCCTCTTTTACGTCCTCCGAACCACTTCTTTTAACCACATGAATGTGGCTTTTACAAGGACAACAAAATCATATATTTCCTCCCATGTGGGGTTTTAATTCCCCCTTCCACAAACCAGATTAGAGTGACTTGTACGTATGTGCCAGGCATGGTGTTCCCTGGAAGGTTTTGCTCCTGTGCCTTTCTGGTGTCCTTTCTCATATGGTCCCTTTATACGGACTCTGCGCATGTGGCTGCTAAGTCCTCCATCTAACTCCTTAGTTTTATTAATATGCGAGTCCCCTCTCTGTGCCTCCTACAGAAGATATCCTATAAATGCTTGTCTTCTGGCCCATTTGGCTACCAAAAGAGAAGCTGAATATTAGCCTCCAGGAAACACAGCATTTATTTATTTGTCCTCCCCACTGGACTCTATTCTCCTTGAGGACAGTCCTTGATTTTTAAACATTCTCAAGTTATTAGAGACTGATAGATGCTAATACACAAGAATGATTCAATAGCTGACTATGGGATGAATAAATGAATGAGTGAATTCAACACTTCTTGCTTCTGCAGAAATTACCCAGTAATACTCTTTCCTTCAAATTTTATTTTCCATTTTTCTTTGAAATTATACATTAAACCCTTTGTCTGTATCTACAATGTGTTCAAAACCTATAGTATTTAAAGGCTCTTTGCTGCAGACTGCGACACAGTTAGCATTTGGATCTGAGTTTCTCAGAAAAAGGAGAAAGAGTTCTCTAGATTCTTTTTTTTTTTGGTTTTTGTTTTAAATTGCCTCAGTCACAACACCCATCATTTCAGCCAGGATGATATACATTCTCTTCATCTCTCTCTCTCTCTCTCTCTCTCTCTCTCTCTCTCTGCCTCTCTCTCTCTCTCTCTCTCTCACACACACACACACACACACACACACACACACACTCACAACATCCATTTCTCAGCCTCTTGAATCCCACCCAATGTCCTCAGGATCTGCAAGGTTTTATAAAACATTTCCTTTTATAAGAACACATCTTCAAGGTCTTTGCTAAGATGACCCCAAACCCTTGAAATACTTCAGGCTGAAAGCTATTACCTGTGTTGAGTGCAATACTATCTACCTCTTAAAAGCCTTTTGACTTTCCAAGAAGTGGCATTCCACATTGCCTTTGGAGCTAGGAAAGCCTCCAATTACTGGTATTAGGATGTGACAATGAAAATATACCAGCAGCTTCTGCCATAGTATCCCAAATATATTTTCTCTGCAAGCCTAGGGCTTGCAACAACACCCCATCCTTTACCTGTCAGATATTGCCTTTTCATAACCTCAGCAAAAGGGCCATTAGGAAGGGCCCCATTTATCGAACACCTATTCTTTGTCATGCACTGTACTACATGCACAAAGAACCTAAGACAGTGGTAACACAGTAAATGTCACCTAAGGACCAGGCATGACTCTCTTGGTGTGTCTCCAATGGCAGCAGAACCCAGCATCACTGTCAGCTGGCTGCTGGCTCTTTGATGGCTCTGCCCACCTCCTTGTCGTCCACACTGTAGGAATCAGGTGTCCAGTGTCCAGCATCTGTTCACAATATGGGCTGGAGAGCAGGGTTGGGGATGTGGAGGGGAGGTAGCCTCCCTCAGCGAGGCAAATAAATATGTGTGAATTTGGAAGAAAGATTCATCAGGTTCAGCCATTGTCCACTGTTGGTTCAAGCAATGAAATCCAATTCCCACAAAGTGCAGGTTCAGTGAGGGGGTGGGAGTGGGAATCTCCACTCTAGTTAACTTGTTCCCAGGCCCCGTCCTACACACACGTGGGCCCACATGCCGAGAATCACCAGGTGCTTCAAATGTCCGTACCTTAACCCGCAGAAAGGACCCTCCATGCCCCACAGCCCCATGCTTTTCCCTTTTTTCTCCCTCCAGATTTCCCATTTCTTCATCTTCCATGGATGTCATCGTTTCTGCTCTGACTGGTAGAGAGAATGGAGGAGGGAGGAATAGAAGAACCTGAGAGGAGAGGTCTCTTCTGGTTAGACCTCCAGGTTGAATATCTTAAAAAAAAAAAAAAAAAAAAAAAAAAAAAAAAAAAAACAACAACAACAACAACAAAAAACCCAGAGTTACATGAGTTGTCCTATAAAGGTTTTTCTCCTTTGCTAACGTATCCTTGGATAGGGGCAATCCAGACAGATGGTAGATGGAGAAATCATACCCCAAACGAATAAATACTTGTGTTATTGCTGTTATGGTGAGCTTTACATATATTATCTCACTTAATCCAGAAACCTACTCTGCATTACCATCCCTATTTCACAGCTGAGAAAAATATACTCAGAATTTGCTGGATTTTTCCGCTGTCAATTGTGTTGACCAGATTTTTCATAACCCCCTTCCTTACAGGGCTCTGAGTTGGAGATGGCCACAGAGGAAGCTGTACAAGATTGGGGGAGACAGAAGTGAAGTGAAGGAGGGGCTACTGCTTTCTGGAGGATTTCAGGGTCACATATGGTGACAGACAGAAACAGAGATGCCCAGCAAGTTCTAGCTTATTCTTTCTTTCCTCCATTCCACATCCAGATTTTCTTCCAAAATGCTGACTCTGCTGACCAACAGTGACGCTGCTACCACCAGCTTCTTGGCCGAAGAACCACAGAGGTAGTGTCTTCCAATAAACATCTCTATGAGCTCCCATTTCAGCAGCTGGATCTGCCTGGCCTCCTCATCACCAGGGCTTCAGAAAACCAGTTAGTGATGTCTTAGATCCTGCAACTCCTCTCCTGGATCTAATTTCTATATATATATATATCCTTTATTTCAAAGATACCTAGTTCTGCTTCCCAGACTGAACTCCAACTAGTAAAGAGATTAAATCATGCCCAGTGACCACAGGCTTAGGAAGTAGCAGGACCGGAGCCAGGTAGGTATGAAATCAGTGGTAAGCTCTGAGGGCTGAATCAGAAGTGGCAAAGCTCATCTAGCCCAGGAGCTGGCCCCCAAGGAGCCCCCAGGCTCCGAACATGTTGCCCAAGTCCATGACAAGCTTCAGCTGGGACACTGAGACCCTGATCCCAGAGCGTCCCATCCAGTGGTGACGTCTAGACCCCATCAACGTCCAGGTAACAAGATACATCCTTCCTCTCATCTCCTTCCCCGGAAAGGGGATATATGAGCTATCATAGTCCCACCAAGCAGGGCCACCATCTGCATTAGGAACTCTAACGTGAGGCACAGGAGCTGGACTTCGGGAAGAGGAAGCAGCTGGACACCATATCTGCTTCCAAACCACACCGGGAGCCGGTTGTGGCCATTAGAGAACTGCCTTCCCTGATGAAGCTTGTCTCAGGAGCCAAGGAGCTTTAAGTTTCTGTGACAGCCTCAGGAAGAGCGTGCCTGGGGAAGGTGGGGAGGGAGGCACTGACACCCTTAGACTCTCTGAGAGGAGCCTCTTGAGCAGCACATCATCATAAGTGAGGGCTCACACCCCAGAGTCAAACAAAGCAGGGGAAAACAGGACACTTGTTACTCGTGTTACCAACACCCTCTGTGCACAAGAGGTAAAGGGCTCCAGGCTTGCTGGTGAAGCATCCTGGGTCTGATGTTGGACTACAAAGTAGAAGTGAAACATCTCCACTAAAAAAATCTGAGCCAGCTCCCCGGTCCTACAAGCGAAACCCTTGAATGCTGATGTCCTCCCTGCCCATCCACATCATGTAGATACCAATGTCCTCTCACACCCACCTGTCCTGCCTCTACTCACCACTCAGGACCAACTCATTCTAGTTGTCACCTCGCTGGCTGGCTGAAAAATCCCAGCAAGGCCACTTCCTCTTGAGCCTGTTTTCCCCTCTATAAAATGGGGATCAAAGTAGTATCTATCTCAGAGCTGACCTGGATTAAGTGACTTAGTAGTATAACTGGATAAGAATAAAGAGGGCTCACTAAGAGTTTCATACATGCTAGCTATTAGGAAGTGCTTTCTGTTTTCTAGGCAACAATGCGACAAGCATCATCTGCCGGAAGCCAAATCCAGCATGTCAGCAGGGCTGAATCATCTGGAAATGGCTGAGGGCATTTCCCCAAACCTGAAAAGGATGCATAAATGATTGCTTGCTGCCAGACAGCTGAGGGCATTTCAATCTATATTATTGCCTCCTGCTGGCCAAACACCTGAACAGCCGAAGGCAGTTTCTCCAATCTGACAATGGATTCTGTATACCAAACCTTACCCTTTGATATGTATATCTACCTTGCTTTAGGACAATTTGTGTTAATAAAAAGCAAGGGGTCCTGAGACAAGGAGAACTTGGTTCCTTTAGCCAAGTCTTCTCTGACTCCCCAAAATGCCTTTCAAAACTATATTTCATCTCTGGACTCTTGATTAATTTACACACAGTGCCTTCTCCGGATTCCTGAACCCTTCTAGTTGCTGAATTAAGACACCAGCAATCATCCTTGACCCCATCAGGGGCTGGTGGAGACGCTGCTGTGGTGCAGCAGCTGCCCCAGCATAGAGGCCACATAATAGACATAGAGTCTGCCCAGCCAGTGGGCTGCTCCCAACAGGACTATGTTATGGGTGGAATTGTGTGCCCCTCCCCCCCGTCCAAAAAAAGCATGTTGAAGTCTTAACCACCATCACTTCAGAATGTGATCTTTTATGGATTTAGGGTCTTTCCAAAGCTAATCCACTTAAAATGAGGTCATTAGAATGGATCCTAATCCAATATGACTGTGTCCTTATCAAAAGGATAAATTTGGACACAGAGACAGACACACACAGAGGGCAGACAATGTGAAGACACAGAGAGAAGGCAACCATGTGACTGGAGATGCATCTACAAGCCACAGAACACTTAGGCTTGTGGCAAACACCAGAAGCCAGGAGAGGCAAGACTCCCCTAGAGCCTTCAGAGAGAGAGCATGGCCTTCCAACATCTTGATTTTGGACTTCTAGCCCCCAGAACTCCTCTCATTTCTGTTGTTTCAAGTCACCCAATTTCTGGTACTTTGCAATGGCAGCCCTAGAACGAATACAGACTGTGGCCTTGACCCTTGACCAGAGCTGCCTGGACTCTGGAACAGTAGGGATTCACATCCCACTTGTCATGGGGATGGGGAAGCAAAAGAATTCAATCAGCAAAGAGAGCAAAAAGAAAATAGAAACACAGAAAAAGCAAAACATAAAGAAAGCCAAGTTTGATTGCTATTTGGTTCTCTGTTTGGTCTCTTCTTAAGGGCTGACTGAATTCCTTTCCTAAATTCTGAGAGCACCTACCCATCGTAATCTAGCTGAAGTGGGTTCTTACTATTCGCAAACCAGAGACCTAAAAAATGCAACAGCCAAAGAATAACAAAAAAAACAAAAACGCAATGACCACGGTGGTTCAACATTACAAGTGCCACCTCCAAGACCTGGCAGACAGAGTGTGAGCACCAAGGATGTACAGTGGACAAGGGGCCCCCTCCTACATGACAGTGGAAGGAGGCTTCCCATTGAGTGGGCCATTCTCCTGGACTTCACGGGATGCCTGGAAGCTGACCAGCAGAAGTATTCCAGGCAGAGGGGGCCGTTTTTACTCTTGTGTTTCTGCAAGAGAAACACCGAGCTGGTTGACATCGGGCAGGTTTTTATTATTCCTGAGCTGAATAGCAATCAATCTGGAAACAAAACCACTGCCTCGCTGCCATGTTAAATTGAGCCAGGCACGGAGAGATTGAGCTGTCCCACACCCTCCTGTTTTCAAAAGGAAGCCTCAAGTTCTCTGTCAATTGACACCACATCTATTGATCCCAAAGCAAATTGACTCCCCGGCCTGTGTACTGCAATTCAGACACAGACACTGAAAGATGTTACCTTCTAATCGCAAGAGCAGCATTCAAGCTGCACAAATATTTGCTTTGTTCCTCCACACTCCACCAATTAAGGCAAAGTATAGAGGAAAATCACATTGCAGCAGGCTGAATAAATGAAACGCTGTGGTTAGTAGACACCACAAGGGATGCGTGCAATTGGAAGATAGGTCCCATGGTTGCAACAATAGATCCTTCCCTTCCCCTCTCATCCCAGGATAAGTTGATGCAGGATGTTTCTCTAAAGTCAACTTGTGTTGTGATCCAACTGGCCCTTAATACAAGCGTTTCCCCCAGAAATAAGCATCCTTTTCCAAACCTGCCCCAGAATCTCTACAATCCATTTCGCCCTGCCCTCGAGTTCTTTCTCTTGCTCATTTCCTCTGTTTCCCATTCTTATTTGTCTGCTTTTCTGTTCTGTTTTTCACCTTCGTTGGGGGTCTACTGGGAAAGCAGACTCCTGCCAAACAAAGAAAAGGGAAACAATACAGCATTGTCCACCTGCTGGTGGCATCAGGGGAAGAAAAGAAGAAAAAATAAGCATGGGATTTAATTCCATTCCAGGGTTGGTCTTGCGGCTGACAGTCCTCTTGGCCCAGGGCCAAGGCCTCCTGTGTCCTCGCTGAGCTGAGCCTGGTGTAAGGGAGAGATGATGAGCCCAGTCAGGAGCAGAGCTGCTCAGGCAGTCTGGTGGCTCTCATTAGTGTCAAACAGCAGGGAAACGACCGAGTCCACACATGCTCGCCACCAGGAATCTCAACAAACCCCATGGTTGAGAGAAGGGGAGGTGGCTCCGTTCAGGAAATTACTGCTCCCTGCAGTTGAGAGCACCTGGCTGGGCTCCGCCAAAGCTCTCTGCTGGTGGCCAGGTGGTCTCCAGAGATGCACTGGCATCTGTGCTGTCCTGGGCCTGAGAGCTGTAGAGACAAACAAGACACTCACTGGGCCTTAAGGAAGCTCCAGGCCTGGAAGCTGACAGGAAGCAGACTGGGCCTCCATGAGGATGCACAGCAGGGACAGAACACACTGTGCCTCAACAGAGCGAGGCCCGAGGTGCAGAGGAGTGAAGCAGGCGAGGAAGGAGAGGAGGGTTCCAGCAGAAGGAACAGCGTGAGAAAGCTGGAGGCATGGATACTACATGCATGTTGGGGAAAAGCAAGGGGGTGGATCCGAGATTATCAGCTGGTCCGGGGGAGCCTGAAATGGATTGGCCAGGAAGAGAACAGAGCCAGACCTGTGTCCTTACACCTCATCCCATAGGTATTTAATTAATTCTCAGTGACCATGAATATTTTTGTGATAAAATACACAAAACATAAAATTTGCCATCTTAACCATTTTTAAGTGTGCACAGTTCAGTGGTATTAAGTACATTCACACTGCTGTGCAACCATCACCACCATCTACCTCCGAAATTCTTGTCATCTTCCCAAACAAAAACCCTATATCCATTAAACAATAACTCCTGTCCTAGCTGGTTTGGCTCAGTGGATAGAGCACTGGCCTGTGGACTGATGGGTCTCGGGTTCAATTCTGGTCAAGGGCACATGCCAGGTTGTGGGCTCAATTCCCAGTCGGGGTCGTGCAGGAGGCAGCCGATCAGTGATTCTCTCTCATCGTGGATGTTTCTATCTGTCACTCCCTTCCTCTCTGAAATCAATAGAAATATTTTTTAAAAATAATAATAATAACTCTTCATTCTCCTTGACCCCCCACCCCAAGCCCTAGGCAACCCCCATCCCACTTTCTGTCTTTATGAATTTGACTACTCTGGGCATTTCATATAAGTGGGATAATAGAGTATTTGTCTTTCTGTGAATAGCTTATTTTACTGAGCCTGATGTCCTCAGGGTTCATCCATGTTGTCACTTATTAAAGAATGTCCTTTTTTTTAAGCCTGAATAATATTTGTAAGAATGTTTATGCCATGATCATGGAACTTTTGAAATTAAAATAAATTGAACTAAATAGAATACACACGAAAACTGCAAAAAAAAATTAAAAAATAAAATTTAAAGGACCTTCTGCTTCCTGTGACAGAAAACCCAGCTCAAAATGACTGAAGCAGAGAAAGGGGATTTGTTGTCTCAATGACTGAGGAGTCCAGGGCATGGCTGGCCTCAGGCAGGACTAGGTGCAAGGGCTCAGTGCTGTTATCACCACCCAGTCCAGCAGGGGCCAAGCACTGAGCTGGATATTGGGGATAGAGGAGGGATTAAAACAAGCACAATCCCCACCCTAACAAAGCTCAAGTCTTACCTTAGATTCTCCCAACTGCTGTGCCCAGGGCAGACATCTCTAATCGATTCCTGCACGCTCTATGCTGAGCTCAGCTGGGCCTTTGGGTCTGTCTTCCCCCAGTGCTCCAGAAGAGCACCACTCATGGATGAGAATTAGCTCATGAGACAAACCCACCTGCCATTCTTCCCCTAGAGCAGTGGTTCTCAACCTTGACTGCACGTTAGGATTCCCAGGTGATTCTAATGTGCAGCCAAGGTTGAGAACCACGGCCCTAGAACATCGTGATGATAATTACAGCCAACAGTTATTCGTGGCTCACTTTATGTTCCAGGCGTGTTCGCTACACTAACTCATTTAATCCCCAGAATAGCCCCAATGAAGGAGAGACTCTGCCACTAACCCCATTTTCCACATGAGGAAACAGAGACACAGAGCTATTCAGTAACCTGCCCAAGGTTACTTGTTGAATCCAGATTTGAGCCCAGGCTGGCTGGCTTCCCTGTGGGGTGCTGCCTGGGGAACCGGCCAACCTCCATCCCACCTTCCAAACAGCACAGAGACACTGAACACAATGACAGGATTTTAGAGAAATTGCAGCATTTTCTAAAGTGCTTTTTATCCAAACTCAAAGAGAGGAGCTAAAATGAATTAAATTATAATTGGACAATATGGGCTTTTGACTTGTAATTGTTGTAATTAATTTACCATCAATATAATGCAAGGAGTTAAAAATAATGGATTGAAAATGGTTGAGAACCCATTGAAATGTAATATGTACAAGTGAAATACTCGTCTTACATATAAAGTACTTAACTGGATCTGACATATTCTAATAAATCTCTCTCTTATTCATTACGGGCTGCACATGTTACAGTTCAGACAAGCTTATCAGTGGAGCATAAGAGCTGATGCAATTGCTCTTTAAATTCCTCTCAAGACCCCCTTTTGGCACCAGAATAAATTTCACAACAGTGCATTCTTTTAAAGCCTCTGCTTCCCATGCTTGGATGCGCATTCTCATGGGAGGGCTCCGTTCAGGCCTCAAAGCAAGGGAATCAGGGCATCAAAGGCCCTGGGAGCGCCGGATGGGCTTGCCCTGCAGGAGATCAGTACGGCAAGGGGCACTGTCCTGGCATCGGGCAGAGCTGGGTTCAAACCTCAGCTTGGCCACCCACAGCTGGGGAACTGTTCACCTCCCTAAACCTTAGTTTCTTGATTTAAAAAAAAATGCATAAGTAGATTGCCTTCTCATGGAGTTGTGAGAATTTAGAGAGAGAATTATCAGTAAGGCATTAAGCACAGCCTTTGGCACATAGGAAGTGCTAGGATTCATTTAAAATGTTTTTTTCATACTATAATCTACATAGGTATATACTAGAACAAAATGCAAAATCGTCATGCCTTTTTTTTTTAATGAGTCCCAGCTTCCTTCCCTCCCGAAAGGCCACTGTTCAAGTGCCAGCATATAAGTGGGGCTGGGCGTATGGGCCTCACGGGACTGGTGTTGGGATTACAATTGTCAACCCATATTCACTGGTACCCTCCCAGATACCAGGAATTGTGCTGGGACCCAGACAGAGCAATGGATAAGACAAGGTCCTTGCCTTCAGAGAGCTCGCAATCTGCCACAGGGTGGATAACTAACAGTGAACCAGGGCCACAGGGAGGTGTGTGTGGTAGTGTCTGCTGGGTCCCTGAGCTGCTTCAGCCACTTGGAGGGCCCGCCTCACACCTCCTCAGTGGTGTCCAGTCTGACATTCCAGTCCAGTGGGACCGCGGGACAAAGCTGAAGTGATGGGAAAGAGCAAGGCAGCGCTCTGGAGGAACCTTGGAGTAGGCTGGCTTAGGAAGAGAACATACCAGAACACTAGTAGGCGCTGGTTGGAATGGACCTCGGGCAAACTCAAACCAGCCTCTGGTGGGAAAAGGAAAGTCAGAGCTGGAAGAGAAACCCATTCCTGATTTCCAGACACTCAACACAGGGCTGATGGCAGCTAAACTAGCTGCAGGTGCCACCTGCTGGTGTGTGGATGCAGCTCAAGCATCACCTGCTAAATCCCTAAAATGGAAGCCACAGCAAGACCCAAAATAAATCCACCTGCCCCAGATCAGAACTGCAGAAGGGGAAGCTCAGCTCTGGCTTTCAGCGGGTAGGGAGGGGGAGGGGAATAGGGAGGGGGAGGGGGGAAGAGAAGGAGGAAGGCAGATGCATAAATTTCAGGCCATTTCTAGAGCCTGTGAGGACCCTGTGCTCAGGGAGCTGTGCCAGTGAGGGTGTTGGAGACTCGTGGCCACTGCTTTTAGTTCCCATTTTACCCCAGTCGGGGAGGTTCTGCTTTACTCTGAATAAATCTGCATTAAGAGAACAGAGATGTCTAGACACATTTAACCCAGAAAATCCCTCTTTCTAAGAGAAAACACCCTCTACTTGGTAGGAATATCAAAGGGCCACAGTAAGGTGATATAAAAAGCAGGGACTTTGGCATCAGAGAGCTCTATGTTCAAAACCCGAGTCTGGCACTTACTAAATATCTTTGTTCTTGAAAGTCGGAATGGGGATAATCATATGGACCTCATGTGATTGCTGTTAGGATTACAAGTTCATTCAATATACACTGAGACCTCTCAGGGTGCCAGGGGCTGTGGTAGGACCCACACAAAGCAACAAATAATACAAAGCTCTTGCCTTGGCAGGGCCCAAATTCTAGCGTGGGGTGGGTAATGAAGAGCCATGGTGTGGTGTGTCTGTCGTGTGTAGTAGAGTCTACATATCAGGTTCTGTAACCATGGAGAGCAGAAAAGGTCAGGGAGAGTTCATGGAGGGAAGGTGCTGAGCTTGCCTGTGAGGATGCATTAGAGCCTTCTGGTAGACCAAATGCCGCTAGCATTCCAAGCAGAGGCACCTGCAAGGGGAAAGGCATGGGTCAGAAGATGAAAGGGCAGGACCACTGGGAAGGGGCAGCAGAGGGTGTGGGGTGGGCACAGGCCCAGCTGGGGAGGGTTCACCAATGCGATGCTTTAGCTCTATCTTGCCTTGTTCAAAAAGGCCTTGAGGGAGCCAAGTGTCAACTTCACCCAAGGATCCTGGAAGAGCTTAACTTGAGGAAGCAGCATGAGTAGTCACAGTGTCAGAATTTAGTCAATGCTCAACACATCTTGGTTTCTTGCTGTGCTCTGAGACGGAAATCATTTCATTTTCTGGATGTTTCCATCTTCTGAGTATGTGTCTAGTGCCTTCATGCCTTGCTGTCATCTGTGGGGGTCAGAGATTGAGAGAAGGTTGGAAGCCATTGCCAAAGGCAGGGGAGGGGTGAAGAGAGCAGACCATTCGAGCTGCTGTACAAAGAGCCCTGACTGCTGGGCTTCTACAGGATAGAAGTGCATTTCTCTCGGACTAACAGCCCAGGAAGGACAGGCAGAATCTGCACCATGAGGACCCTCAGGGACCCAGACCCCAATCTTCATTCTTGGATTTGAAGTTGCTGCATTTCCACATCTGCAGTTAGCCGAAGGACAGGGAAACTGAGGGAGTTCAGGCAACCTCACTTGTAAAAATGGGTTGTGATAACGATGAAACTGTACATCTAACGAATAACGCCTACCCTTCCTTGTGAACAGAGGTGGCTGAAATGAAGTCTCTGAGTGAGACGAGGGTTCCTTGCAAAGGTTTGGCGGATCCCTAGAATATTTCCATCAGGGAAACTTCACTGAAGCTGCAATTTAGAAAAGAAGGTCAAAATCACAAGCAGTTAGAAGTCACAGAAGCAAATCACACGCTCCATCTTTCAGCCACCACCTCTAAGCACCAGCCAGGAGTAGACCTGGGCTCCGCTCAGGAGACAGTGTGATCAGGAAGCAGAAGAGCTGGCTTTCAGGAGGAAAGCTAGGGATCAGGTCCAATTCTGCCACCCAATAGTTATATGGCCTTGGGAGAGCATTGGATCTCTCTAAACTTCGGTTTCTTTATTAATAGATGACAATAATGATACTTAATGCTATGAAGGATGGGGCCCACATGACTGGATTAGTGCCCTTATAAGAAGACACCTAAGTTCATTCTCTCTCTCCCCCTCTCCAGCATGTGAGGACATCTGCAAGCCCTTAACCTTGGACTTCAGGCCTCCAGAAGTGTGAGAAATAAACGCCTATTGTTTAAGCTACCCTGTCTATAATATTTTGTCTCAGCAGCCTGAGTAGGCTAAGCCACCCACCTTACTGGGATATTGAATGAGCTGCTGACAAGCTAAGTCAGGTGCCTAAGTCAGAGCTGGCACATAGCAGGTGTTCAATATAGACTAATGATAATTATCATCCTCACAATTATTTCCACCATCGTTTTTATCACGTAACCCCTGCCCTCAAGGCGCTCACAGTCTGGTAGGGGAAACAGATCCCTGAAACAATGGGGCAGAATAACAGAGGCACTTGGGCAGGCCTGAAGGGTTCAGAAAGAAGGAGATCTCCCCCTAAGAATAAAGCTGGATTCCCACCAATAGCCACAGAGCCTCTTCTGCTCTACCAGGCACCCAAATATGGCTGCGCCTGGAGCAGGGGCTCCCTCCCCCGCCTCTCTACCCCCCTCCCCCTCTTGCCCAGGGCAGGCAGGCGGGTGGAGCTGCAAAATGCAGCCTCCCAACCAGCCCAGCGGAGTACAGACAGGTCTGGGCACACACTGCAGGCATGGAAGCGCAGGCTGCCTCCCGAGTTGCGGTACACGGTGGCACCCTTCCGGGGCACAAGCTGTCCCTGTCGCTGGTGCCAGAAACATTGCCGAGGCAGTGTCATATGGAGATGGGTTTGGTCCCCCCCCCCCCTCCCAAATATGCCTGGCAAAGAGTTAACTGCGCTTTATTTCACTTCGGGTCCATATGCCGCCTCGATTCTGATCAGAGGCATTACAAATTACAGTCTGTCTCTACAGAACAACCAAAGAGGCTCGTTCCTCTTTCCGTGTCAACACATTAGTTTCAATTGCTTGGGAGACCAAGCGAGATCGCGTTCTCTTAGTTCGGAGGTAATTTCTTTTCTCTGTTCCCTGATGACAGGGCCCTCCCGGTTAAGATGTTCTCCTCCCCTCCCTCCCTCTCTCCCTCCCTCCCTCCCACACAGGCAGGTTGCCTTGCAATCAAAGTTTGCAATCCAACCATCGGAAGAGGGATTAATTAAGGAAGAAAGGGTTTTTCTCTCTTTCTTGTGGGTTCAAATGCTTCTTTAATAAGAGAAATTGACGGGAATCAAAGTAAAGGAGCAGAAACTCGGTCCTGCGGGCCCCCTATCGAAGCCCACCCCCTCCCCCATCTCCGCAGCCGGGCCCCACACGAGGGCCTGGGACAGTCTTTTCTCTGCAGCCACTTCCGCTGCCCTCGGAGAAATCAATTGGGCGCCCCTGCAGGGACGAGATGGACAGAAGGAAATTCAAATGGGATTTTTATATATTTCATCAATACCAGCACAAAACAGCAGCAGGACAGCTTTATTGATTTAAACATTAAAATAACATGTGCTTTCTTTGCATTTTCCCAGAGGTGATCATGTTTCTTATTTTTAATCTAGATTGAAATCTCAAAGACTTTCCACAAGCCCCTTGTGGTGATTACCAAAGATTAATAATAACAAGTCTAATTAATGTAGAAAGACATAAAAATCGATGGAAGTGTGAAATGTTACACTGACTGACGGCGCTCAGAGGAGGGTCGGTCTGCGACTCCAGAGATGGGGCAGCCCCTGGTGGCCACCGCCTGGCCCTGCTCAGCCCAGGCCCCGGGGCAGGCTCACCCCCATTCAGAAGGAAGCCAGGCCTTTCCAAGCTCCCGGATCCCCCTTCTTTGAGCTTCTGATGTTTTTTTGTTGGGAGGACATGCACCATTTTTTTAAACTGAGAATGCACCACGCCCCAGGCACGGGAAACACGGTCACCACTGCAGACAAGCTCTTTGCCCTCACGGAGCTCTCCGACCAGCACGGAGATGCAGACGAACAAAATGGAAAAAATATACAGTGAGGTGCTGGGGAGCCAGTTGTGGAAACACCTGATGGGGCTTGAACTTAAGCGTGGGGTCTTCAAACTCGCTGCTTCCTCTGAGACAAATGCCCTTCCTCTCCTCAGACACCAGCCCCTACCTCTGTCCTCCAGGGCTCAGCTCGAGTGCTGTTGTCCATGGCTGCCGTCGGTGGCACTTCCTCTTGTACACTCAGAACCTCATCTCCCTTCATTTTCTCCACGGCCTCTGCATCTAGATTTGCAATCAAGGTCTGTGTCTTTCTCTTTTATGATCCCTAGAATCTAGCAGAGCCCAGCACAGAGCAGGCACTGGACAAACATGTGTTGGAAAAAGCGAATAAATGAAGCATCATGGGGCTGAAATTTTTCTTCTTGTCTAATGAGAGAAAGGGCCAGAAAATAATACTGGAATTGCTACCCCCTCCCTGGAAGGTGGGTGCCCACACCTCAGAATTACTTGGGAAGTATCCTTTAGGTTAAGCTTCATCCAGGAAAGTCTCCCCTCAAAGCAGGACAGAGTGAGGGCCTCCATTATCTGGAGGATTTTGGAGGTGAGGGTCCATGAAAAAAAATGTCCATGAACTGTGAGATGCTGGTCCCCATCCCCAACCAGGGTGATAGGTTCTGGAAGGAGGCTGTGGATGTGAACTAAAAGGGCTGTGCCCTAAGAATGACAACATCCGGAGACCATGTCTGGAGAGCTGTCAGTCAAACTGGGCACTAGGGAGTGGCTCATTCTCTGAAATTCTCTGGGGTCTCTGAGAGATTTGACATACTCAGCCTGGGAGAGTATGCAAGACAGAGTGCCAACAGCGACACTGTGTGGCCACGAGGAGCAATAGCAGGCTCTGGTCAGATTCTGAATGTGGAAGCGCATTAAACCCACTCCATTTTGGACCATGATGCTTGAAAAAGTCAAGATTGAGACAAGCTTCAAGAGAGTGATACTAACTTTTTTGAAAACAAGGCATATTTGTCACTCTAAGAGACATGTTGTCTCTTAAACAGTCGCTTTGGTAAACAATACCTGAGTGTTTACTTGCACGTGTAAAGTTTAACTTTCAAATTTTAGTTTTGAACTTTGAAATTTGAAATAAATTCAGATTTTTTTAAAGCTGCACCAATAGTACAAATAATTCCTATATACCCTTATCTGTCTTCCCCAAATGTTAATGTCGTATGCAACCACAGTTCAATGATCTGAATCAGGGAATCACAATTGGCACAACACTATGAAGTATCTTACATGCCTTATTCAAAAGTCTCCGACCATCTTACTGATGTGTTTTCTCTGGTCCAGGATCCCATATTGCATTTAGTTGTTAGGACTCCTCCAGTCTCCTCCAAGCCTCTGACAGTTCTCAGTTTTTATTTTCCATGACCTTGACCTTTTCTAAAGAGTGTTGACCAGTTATTTTACAGAATGTTCCCAAATTTGGATTTTTCTAAAATCCAAATGTCTAAATTCAGTATCTCACATCTAAATTCACTATCTTTTGGCAAGAAAACCACAGAAGTGATTCTGATGCCCCTCTCGGTACAGCAGGTCAGGACCAACCTGAAGTCAGCATGCATTTCGTCATTAGTGAACTCAACTTTGGTCACTTGATAAAGTGGGGCCTGTTGGCTTCCCCACTATCCAGTCGCTAATTTTCTCTTTGTAATTAACTAATGTCTTGGGAGGAGATACTTTGAGATTAAGTGAATATCCTATTTTTCATCATACTTTTGCCCATTCGTTTTACCACACTTTGGTGATTTTTGCCTGAAAAAATTATTACTCTGATGTTTGCCTTACTTCCATCCTTCCTTCTACATTCAACAATTAGAATTGTACTGTACAGAGCACCTTCTCTTCTCTTCAGCGTGTGTAAGTATTTACTCATGTATGCCAGTGTGGACTCCTGCATATTGATTTTATTCTATGTATTACAATCCATTACTATCCTTTATTTGGTGGTTCGACTTGTCTCCGATTTATTTGGTCACTGGGAACTCCTTCAAGCTGGTCCTGTGTCCTTTGAATAAGGCCCTGTCATTTTTTTTTTAAAGCAATTTCTAACTTGTTGGCACAAGACATTCCAGGCTCATTTGTGCTTTCCCTAACCCAGCGCTGGAACCAACCACTCACTGATGCTTTTACATCCAGTACCACAGTCATCACAACCAGTGTGGAAGCGCTCTGAAAACACACCCTGTTGCATAAACCACCCCCTCCCTCTGCAGATAATTTTCTTTTTCTCAATACATTACTGGTTCTTGGGTGAAAGAGGATTTGTGGCTTATCTTCATTGGTTCAGCAAGAATTCAACAAGATTGAACAGACTGTCAAATTACAGTGGGAAGGCTGGGGAGGGGTGTGGGGGGGGGGAGGAGATAAAAGATCAACTGAAGGACTTGTATGCATGCATATAAGCATAACCAGTGGACGCAAGACACTGGGGGGTGGAGTGAGAGCATGTGTGGGGGATGGGGGTGGGGGGCGGGGTAGGGGAGGCCGGGGAAAGGTCAATGGGGGAAAAAAGGAGACGCATGTATTACTATTTGTAATACTTTAAACAATAAAATAAATAAAAAAAAATTCAACAAGCACTTACCCTGTGCTAGGCCCCGTGCTGCTTGTTGGAGATAGAGATCAACTAAGCCCACAATTCCCCTTCCAGGGGCAAGTGGGGAAGCTGAAAAGCCAGGACATCCAAGAACAGCCTGCTGCTGAGACCAAGGCACTACAGACGATGGATCTCACATCCCAGCGGAGATGCCACGCACATGCATATTTACCAAGGGCTCTCTGCATTTTAGTTGAACAGCTCCTGAATGGCCCACCCACACCGAGGGTGAAGAATGGAGATTAGGAAAGACTGCTTCTTTGGAGAAAGCGGGGCACAGTCCCAACCACAACCCCAACTCCCAGGGGCAGGGACGCCTTCTCCTAACCCAAGCCTGGTCTCAAAGACTTCAAGGAAAGGAGATTAGGAAAGGATTTTTAGAGCTAACTGTTTGTCTCCTACCAAGGGCGAGGGCTGTGCGGTGCCCGGACCTCACCTTGAGTTGGGGGCGGGGTCACTATCAGGCTTCAGTAGAGTCCCAGAGCACCTAACCCCTAACTTGGGAGACACAAGGGCTGGGGTCTGTTTCTTAAAGGGTGAGAGCTGGGTTAGCTGGTCACCAGCAGAGGTGGTGGCATTGGGCTCTTCCTCTCCAAATGTGTCAGGACAAAGCACACGTGTGTCTCCCAGGGGCAGGGGTGGTATCAGACCCTCTCTGGCAGCGCCACTCAGAGGGGCCATGGCCCTCCTCAGGAAGAAGCTAGAGGTACCCCTGGAAGTATAGGGGCCAGATAACCAGGAAGAGACAGGTCCAAGGAAGATATGTCACTCACATCAAGGGAACTACAGGTGAGAGGTCCTCACAAATGGATTGAAAAAGAAAAAAACAGAGAGAACAAAAGGAAAGAAAAACACAAAAGTGCCCTTTAAAAGAAAAAGTCCCTTAAACCCCTTCAGGGGCAGAAAATGTGACATCATAGCCCTCAAGTACCAGACACACAGGACGTGGCCTCTCCCTTACCACTCCTCCCTTCTCGGACCCCAACCCTGTAGGGTCAGCAGCTGGTGCTGGGAAGATGGAGGAGGAAGAGGAGGAGGAGGAGGAGGAGGAGGAGGAGGAGGAGGAGGAGGAGGAGGAGGAGGAGGGGGAGGAGGAGGAGGAGGAGGAGAGAAAGCAGCGACAACCACCTCCCTGACTTTCCTGTCTGCACCAGGCTCAGCACTGGGAGCCTGCAGTTTGATCAACTTTAAATCTGGCTGTATGGTAACTCTTGATCATGACACGGGACTAGGATTCTGTTTCATAATTGGCATAATTATTCCTCCCTACCAGGACCAGAGTAGTCCTGGGACCGGGCCCAGCAGTCGCCAGCTGGGCAGGGAACAGGCGAGCCCCACCGAGCAGACTTCAGGGGACAGGAAGGCAAGCATGGAGTTGTTTTATGGTCACAGCCCATGATTTGTGTGACTTAAATGCTGCAATGGATGCGTGAATAAAGCACTGTGAGAGCCCCAAAGGAGCACTGGAACCAAGCCCTTCATTTCCAGGTGCCTCAGCGTCCTGGTCCAAAAGCAGAAAGAGGAAGGACTTGCTGGCCCAGGGCTCCAAGAGCTGCAAGAAGATAAGAGGCGGGCACTGTGCACCCAGATCTAGCGCCCCCCCCCCCCGCCCCGCCCCTGTCATCTCCTGTAACCTGTGCTAAAAACAGAGACGTGCTTAGGGCCACAGAAAGCTGCAGAAAAGGGCACCCCTGGTCTCGGCAGATGCCTCCACACCAGAAATCTTCATCTGTCCCTTGGCCGACGGGGAGGGAAGAACAAAAGACTGGGGACTCCTGGATTCAATCAGCTTTCTCTTATTTATTTTCTTTTCTCTTCAGGAGCACTTTTCACCACCTGGCAATATTTCTCCTTGTAAGCCAGGGTTTGTGCTTTTAAGGCTTTATAAAGTGGGAGGCTCCGGCTTTGTTTTCCTGGCAGACAGACTGGTCCCAGGGCCCGCGTTCCCTCACAGCAGCTCTCCCTGGCTGGTGTCACCGCGCAGGGAGGCAGCCCTGTCGCCTGCCTGGGGGCCGGCATTCTCTGCAAACCAAGCCAGCAAAGGGCTCTCGAGGAGCAGATGTTTCTGTTTAAGGCTGATGGGAACTGCAGGGACCATTTTTCTCCCCATCGGGTTTTCAAGTGCAAGAGGCAGCTGTTTGCCAGGAACACAGACTGGGATTCTAATGAGGTTCGTGGCTGAGCCAGGCCTGCGAGACGGAGGCCTGACCAATACCAGGATGAGGTTATTAAGGCTCCCGGGAGAGACCTGGCCACAGGCCAATTTTACATCGTGGGGGGAGGAGGGGGGAGAAATGACTTGTTTTCTGGGATGCAGTTTGATATTTTAAAAAGCATAATCAATGGGAATGGTCAATGCAGTCTAATTTCTGCCAGGGGTTGTTGTTCGGCTTAAAGAAAGGGCTGCCCATTTTTCTGGGTATTGTTATAGTCCCAGGGCGCGTGACCCAAGGTGCCTGGCGCATGGCCCAATCATTGGTACATGGCATGCCCAGAATGCTCACCCACGGTTGGGGCTGAGCTTGGGCAGGCAGGCGGGTGGTGACACCAGCTCATGGCCGCTCCCTCCGCTTGGCACCTGCTGCATTCTGCTGTACTTTGGGAGGAATCAGGAGCTCTCACTCCTTCTGGGACAGCGCCTTCTGACGAAGTGGTTCCCATACTCGGCCTGCCCGCTGAACCAGCATCGGCTTTGCAGACACGCTGGTCCATTCAAGCACCAAATGCGACGTTGCTAATTCATATCCTAGTTCTGCAAGTTTCTGCTATGATCGTTGTGGTAGTAGGAGACAAATGTTTAAGAACAAGTTTTTGAAAATTCCCAGGCACTGACTTCCATTTTTCTAAAAATTGGAAAATGGCTGCAATTATTCTTTAAAGAGAAAGTTACAGAAACAAACTTTTCATTTTTACAACAAAACCCCTACAGATTTAGAATAAAACCCATGGGGGGGGGGGGGAGGCATTAATTTAAATTCACTGTAAAATAAAACAGCTTAATATTAGAACCTCTCCTATGTGCACGTTATGATAAGGAAGAAAGAGTATACTAGAGAAAATAAAGGGCATTGCGTTTATTGAGTGATTTAATATGAATGAGGAGCTTTCATATGTATTATCGCATTGCATCTGTCGCAATGCTAAGAGGTTGATATTATTATGCAAATTTTGCAGGTGTGAAACTGAAGTTCAGAGAGGTTAAGTAATTTGCCTAAGATAATACAGCTAGTAAATAATTAAGTTCAGAGATTTTTTAAATTAAGTCTGCAGGCCAACGCTCTATCCACTGAGCCAAACCGGTTAGAGCATTAAATTAAATATTTGTTTCTATAATTGCTTACATGAGTGATAACTTACATGAGAGCACTGAAATTCACTGAGAAGTTACCCACACTACTCAAAGATAACTACACTTACTTCTCTGTCCATGTGTGCACACACACAGTCAGAGATACATTTTAAATTGAATTATATTGTACAAACTATCATATATCTGCTTTCTTATTTTCTGTGTTCTAATCATGATTCCCTCTCTTCCATGCCATTTTTCATTGTCCCATACTACTTTATTTCATTGCTGTATCAAGTTATACTTAAGCATTCCTCTATTGGATAATTATGTTGTTTCTCTTTTTTTTCCTGTTATAAACCATGATGAGATGAATATTTTTGCAAAAAAAAAAAAATCTTGCTGGATTGCCCTTTAGGATAAATTTCTGCAAATAGAATTTCTAGGTCAAAAAAAATCAGCACACTTTAAGGCTTTTGTATGTATTGTAAAATCACACTCCAAAACAGCTATACCAAGTTAAATCAGTGTATGCAGGTGCCCCTTTCTCAAACTCAAACACTGTCACCGTCTTTTTCAAAAATGCCAATTTTGTATAAAAATGACATTAGCTTAAATTTTTATTTCTTTAGTTAGTAATGATACTGAGCAGTTTGTGTGTGCCTTGGCCACTGGCATTTCTTCTTTTGTGAATTGCCATTTATGTCTTTTGTCCATTTAGCCAGAGCAATCATCTTTTATTTTATTGATCTGTAAACACTCTTGATATATGAAGATGGTCACGCCTTTTTCTGTAACATATGTTGCAAATAGATGTCCCAGCTCATATTAAGCACTTTTTCTAGTGTATGGTGGTAATTTGTCAAATTAAAACTTTTTAAATCTTTAGGTTGTCAAATCAATCAATCTTTAACATTCCATCTTTGACTGGACATAAGAGTCAATATATATGTTATTCAAATGTTCCAGGGATTTTTAAATAAAATCTTTAATGTATCCTGAAGTTTAATTTCCAAACTGTTACTAATTCTTTGATTAAAATCATGACCCTGACTTTACTGTATACTAAATTATTACATATATTTGGACCTGCTTGTACCTTTTATACTTTCTGTTCCTTTTATTTACTGGGCTTTGAGCCAGGCCCACCTGCTTGCATCATCGTGGGTTGTGGTGGCTTTCATATCCAGGCTCCGGAAGCTACTTGTCCTGGCCACAGAGCCTATGTTTTCCACAATAACCCATCAGGGGCTCAGAGAGGGGATTGTCACCAGGATGGACTTGGAAAGAACAGCTCTTACAGAACACCCCACTACTTCTAGTTGTCACCACGGCTGTTCTTGCCAAGAAAAATGAAATGAACAGAAGACAGAATGAACTGCAGATCCTGAAATGAGGCAATTTTGTGGAGACTCAAGAGATTCACCCCATCTTCAAACATGAGTGGAAGGCAATGTGCTGAGTACTGTTAGGCCCTGGGGACATGAAGGTGAATAGGACTCAATTACCTGGCTTTGAGGCCACCGAGCAGGGACACGTGTAGGGATCTGACTCACTGACCTCATCTCAGGGCCTTGTCTCTCCCCAGCATCTCCCAGCTCAGGATCAGCTCTGCCTTGGCTTTGGATGAGGCAGGAGGCACCTGAGCAGTCCATCCTCCCTCTCACAAGTTAATTTGCTACTAAACGAGCTCCCTACTTTTCACTGAGTGCTAAAAGATTTTAGTTTTGTGTCCTGATTGTTAACTGGATCAACATAACAAATAAAAACACAATTGCAATCCCCAAAATTAATATTTTTAAATTAAAAAATAAATAAATTGGGTTCCCTGTGGGGCTTCCCCAGAGAAAAACAGTGCCCCTTCTCTGGAGGCTGCAGCTCTGAACAGTGCTGACCTGCCTGAGGTCAAAGTTCACCCCTGCACTTGAGGGCCTACTGGTCACTCCGTGTAGTTCAATCTCTGGGTTTCTTCTTCCTTCCTTGTATAGACACTATTGACTGAACCAACCCCTGTACTTCTGGCATTTTCCCAACTCAAATTCTTTGATGGATCGAGGGGTGATCATCTGCCCACTCCTGTTGCTGACGAGGGAGACTCCAGGAAAGTTTATTTGAAAAGTCTGACTCAGCTGGAATGCCCCTTTGACTCTTGCAACTTCTCCTGCTTCTTCCTTCCTGGAACATGGATGTGGTAGCTGGGACTGTAGCAGCCACCTTGTGACTTTTAGGCAACAAGAATGAGTACAAAAGCCTACACTGTAGAACAGTGGTTCTCAACCCTGGCTGCACATTAGAATCACCTGGGAATCTTTTTAAAATCCTGATTTCTGGGCCTCATCCTCCGGAAATTCTGTTTCTTTGTTTTGGGGTGGGACCACAACATTAGTAACAAAGAAACAGAATTTCTGGAAGATGAGGCCCAGAAATCAGGATTTTCAAAAGATTCCCAGGTGACTCTAATGTGCAGCCAAGGTTGAGAACCATTGCTATAGAATAATGGACCAGAAGAATGAGAGCGTGGGTCCCTGCCGTTATTGTTGAGCCAGCATAGTATTCCTGGGCCAGACCCCAGACTTCTGAGTGAGAAATATACCCTTATATATTTAAGCTATTGTTAAAACAATCCCTGTTCTTTGTGTAGCCAAACCCATTCCTAATATGATTCTCCTTCTGGCTTCTCATTTCAGTGACTAATTTCTCAGAGCATCTGCCCACTTCTCAGCGCAGACTGGGGGTCTGGCCTAACTTCTTTTTCTTTTTCCAATTGTGATAAAATTCTGATAACATGAAATCAACCATTAATTCGGTGTCATTTTGTATATTCACTGTGTTGTACAACCGTCATTTCTATTTGGTTCCAAAAAAAACACACACCCTCCATACCATTAACTACTCACTTCTCCCTCCCCTTGTCCCTGGACACCACCACTACCCACTACCTCTCCTTGGCAACCATTAGTCTGCTTTTTTGTCTCTACAGATTTACCTGCTCTGGATATTTCATACAAGTGGGATCATATAATAGGTAGTCTTTTGTGACTGGCTTCTTTCACTTAGCATTATGTTTTCAAGGTTATTCATATTCTGGAATGTGTCAGTACATCATTCCTTTTAATGGCTAAGTAATCTTCTTTGGCATGGACATACCACATTGTGTTTAATCATTCATCAAGTGGTGGGCATTTGGGTTGTTTTCACCTTTTAACTATTGTGAATAATGCTGCTGCTTATGTACAACTTTTTGTTTGAACATCTGTTTTCAATTATTTTGCGTATATATGTAGGAAGGAAATTGCTGAGTCGTGTGGTAATTCTATATCTAACTTTTTGAGGAAAGGTGACCTAACTCTTAGAAGCTCTTTTTCTTCTAATCCTGGAGGATGCTCCCTGAGTGCCAAGTCAGGGGCTGGAGCTCTGCTCCCCAGTCTGCCCAGGGCTATGCGTGCTGCCCAGCTGGAGCTATTCCCCCCTCACCATGCTCCCTCCACAAGTGCCCACCCAGTACTTGAACTTCCAGCCCAGAACTGACCATAGGCCAGTGTAACTCAGCGAGCGCTAGGCTGGACTGCCTATCCAAGTCCAGGTGTTGGAGAAAGAGAAAGAGAAAAATCGGAGATGGCTGAGTGAGTACTCCCAGCAATCCCAGGTAAGTGGACTTTGGGGGAAGTGAGACTGAGGGCTGGAGAGGGCAGGACTGGCAGACTCTGGAGCCAAGGGAGGTGGAGACCAGGTACAGGGAAAAGCTGAGACAACCAACTAAATAGAACACTCAGCCGGAGTGTCAGACACTGTCAGACGCAGAGGCAGGAAGCAAGGAAGAGGCAGAGGGGAGAACTGTGTCAGAAGCTGGGCAGATTCCCAAGAGGCTGGGACTTTTCGGGGTGTCTAAGACTCCCAGGTGAGGTGTGCTAAAAGCACTCTGGTGCTCAGACAGCATGCCTTTGTCATGCCCAAAAATGTGAGTCTGGGCCTCAAACAATTCTTCAATTCCCCCACTCCCACTAAAGTGTGTTAGAGACTCTAAGAAAGTCCACATCCCGGTCAATCTTTTCAATAAAAGGTGCACATAAAAGCAGTAATATGTTTTTTCTGTGAGCAGATAGAGCGTGCATTTTTCATATTACAGATTCAAGACTTTCAGGCATAGATCTTTGCTTTATGTAATCCATACGTGCTAGGAAAGAGTGTCAAATTTTAGAAGAGTTTACACACATTTATGTATTAACTCAAAGTGGTAAAAAATGAAAAACCCAAAGTTTCATCTTCTCTTTGTTTCCAAGGAGACTAGCTGTTTGGCACCACAATATGTCTTTAAGTAAGAGACGCAGACACACACTTCCCATCCCCCATAAAGAAATAAAGCTCATCACTCGTACCGAAGAAGGTTTGGGGTTGTGTTCTCCAATAAACAGAGTAACAGAACCATATAGCAGGAAGGGTCCTGGGCGGCCACCTGGTCCAATCAGCTCCTTTCGTACATTGGGAAGCTGGCCCTGCAAGGTTAGGTGACTGTTTCAGGTCATACGTGGATTGGCAGCTGAACAAGAACAGCAGCGTGGGTCTTTTCCCACCATGCTGCCTCCCTTCTTGCAGCTCAAGGTGAGAGTCCACACAAAGGTAGAAATGGATCATTACACACCAGCACACCAGGGGCTCCTGCTTTTGCCTTTGATCACAATGTAATTTGCAAAATTCATGGACAGCTCCATACAGAGTTCATGTTCCAAGTCGTGTCTTCCTGTGAGAGCTTGGATGCTCTTCCTCCCCTTCTAATTAGCCATCGTATTCAGGGATGTCTGAGCATGGGTGTTTGTGAGGATGGGAGCCTGGCCACTCTGAGAGTCTGAGCCTCGAGGCCAATGGGTTGGTTCTGTAATAAAAATAGTACAAATGAGGCCTGCTGTCTAAGGAGGGCTGACCTTGTGCCTAGCATGTCACGTAAGCTGACTCCTATAAATCCTCACAAGACCCCACTCCTGGGCTGATGAAACTGAGGCAGAACCACTTGCCTGAGGCTACTTAACTGATCAACAGAACCCAACCCAGGCCTTCTGGCCCCAGGGCCCATGTCCTCAGGCACCTGCCCCCTGGCAGACTGTAAGGGAGCAGAATGGGGCCATCTACTGATTTGTCCACTTCCTGCCCCATAATCTCCACCACAACAGGGCTGTTCCACCAAGGCCAGACGTGCCCTTCACAACCCTGGAGGGTCCTTCGACTTAGGACTTTTTTTTTTTTTTGCTTTAAATTAAGAAGTTTTAATTTCAGACCATCCGCAGAATGGTGGAATAGTAAAATGTGAAATTTGGAGTCTTAGATGGACTCCTGAACAGACACATAAATGTGAGCAATTCATTTAGTCCTTCTGTGCTTCACCGTTCTCATCAGAAAAAGGGTTCTTTTTAGGGTCAAATGTGATTGTGGGTTTTTTGTTTGTTTGTTTCTTAATCTTTATTGTTGAAAGTATTACATATGTCCCCCTTTTTCCCCCTTGACCCCTTCTAGCCAGCCCCCGCCTCCCTGCCCCAGGCTTTCACCACCTTATTGTCTGTGTCCATGGCATATATGCACACAAGTTCTTTGATCATTTCCCACCCACCAACCCTCCCCACCTTCCCTCTGAGATTCCCCATTCTGTTCTATGCTTCTATGACTTAGGACTTTTTAAAGAGGAGAAGAAGGTTGACTGAGAAAGATTGAACCCATGTGTGGAATGGGAACATTGAATATCAAGTTAAAGGCAGAATCGCATTTAATTCCAGTTAAAGACGTGTGCACAAGTCCCAGGCTTACCCTCCCCCTTGTGTCCCCTTTCCAGCTCTCAAGCACCTGGTTTAGTGGTAGGAACCAAGAGTCAGATGAACCTAGGTCCAAATCCAGCTCCAGCTAGGAGACAGGCCTCCTGCCATTCATTTCCAGTGCATTTCTTAGTGGAGGAGACGTGACCACCCCAACTAACTGGGGATGGGAGAGCCGTCTCTTCTCCCTGCCTCTTGGCATTGCCTTGCCCACTTCTGTGGCCCCTTCACCAGGTGCCTCATGTTCTCCTTGTTCCAAGCTGGTTTCGGCCCTGAGCTCCTCTCTTGTACTAGGAATTTGTGATGATTTGCAGCATCACCTTGGCTTATCTACAGGCTCAAAATGGACCCCAAGTGTAACTGGGGAAACAGCTCTGCCAAGGCAGTCTGTGGAATGGCCCTGCCACTCCCTGGTTCTGCAGGAGGGGCTTTCCTCTGGGTGTGGAGACTGCTCTTGCTGCCTTGCTCTGCAGCTGTCTGCTCTGTCCCCAGAGATCCTGACGTGATAATGTTTCAGTCACTCTCCACCCTATGCGCCCTCGAGATGGAAATATTGAATGACACCGTGGCCCTACTGTGGATTGCCGTGGCACAAGCATACACACGCACACATGTGCGCGGAAAGACTCTCTAAGCTTCTGTGGTTGAGGACTCATGGGAGTCAAGCCCCCATCGGATGCACAGTCTGTCTCAGGATGTGTCTGCAGAGACAAGTATAGTTTTTATATGCCACACAGATTTTACAGTGACAAAATGATGATTGGGTAGAGGATCTCAAATGACTGGTTTGAGAAGTGGCCCCTTTCTATACTGACAATAATTGGTCAGATCTCCTGCCAGAGGCTCTGCAAATGCAGTGGAGGTGTTTCAAATACAATTCTGATTATTACTGGGTCTGTTACAGAGCATTTCAGTATTAAGGGGGTACGCACCTATAATTTCCATTCTGCAGGAAATGAGGAGCCTGCACAGATTTTGGGAAATATCACTTCTGTTAACATTAGGACAGCCTCAATCAGACTCGGGTAGAGAACACTTATTTAGCCAAATCATTTTTTAATAGTTAGTTGTCTTTGGTATTTTTTTCTTTAGGATGGTGAGATTAAGAGTCATCGCCTTTGTGTCTACTCTCCCCTTTTTATATATCCTTCCCTGTTGCAAAAATTGGTTTCATAATTTAAAATATTTGGAGGAAAGAATTTTATAAACAGTCAACCAAGTTTTTCACTTCAGATGCTGTCTTTTCCTGTGATTGAATAGTATAGATCAGGTAAGAATGTTTCCCAGTAAAAATTTTCCCCCAACCAGAACATTAAAAAGCATCTTTCCCAGAGGACTCATTGCTTCCTCCCCCACTTGCTTCCAGTTGCTCAGCCGCGCCTCTCCGCGTGCATGTGAGCACATCACTGTACATGTTTGGAGCCTGTTTTTTCCACAACCTTAAGCATTTCCCCGTGTCATCACCCACTCAGACTTCAGGTGCTAATCAATCACCCAGGAGCAGATGTTCTATGGCTTACTTAAATATTTCTCATCCTTGGACTCATGTTTGCTTCAAATGTGCTAAAACAAGGCTTCCCTGAACCTCCTAATATCTTAAGTTATTTCCTTGGAATTGGTAATTAGAAATGGGAATCTGTGCACGAGGTGGATGAAACTGATCCCGAAGGAGTGAGAGAATATGGACATTTTAAGACTCATCACACTTATTGCCCAGTTGCTTTCATGCGTGGGGTGTTCCCATTCACACTTCCCATGGAATATGGTTTCCAGCTGTTGATCTTTTTCATGACAACTGGCCTGGATTTCAACCGGGGGGGCGGGGGGGGGGGGGAAGGGGGACGGGGATGGGGACGGTCCACCTTCTTTACTGGGGCTCAGTTTCCTCAACTGAGAGAGTGGAGGGGGCAGGTAAAATGTGTGTTTCTAGTCTCTCTAATAAATTTGGGATTAAAAGAGTCTGGGCTGTTATTTTGAGCTATTGCACTTGAAAACAGCATTTATTTTCATCCTCCCTTGGCTCCGTTTTTTCAAGGTGAAACCAGGCATGAGACAAATCTATCCAGCACGTCTCCCACACACCCACACACAAATTGCATTTTCTGCCAAATTTAAAATGCAACCGTTACAGAGTGGTGCCTATTATCCGAGTCAACATGGTGCCCTTACCCAGACGTCTGGTCACCATTACATATAATTTATGAATCCAACCCAGAAACAAGGCAAAGAGAAAATGAACAGAGACTTGAAGTGTCCGTGGTAATGAAATCGCTTTTCAGTTTCATGTCCCTCTGAGTTCATGCTCATTTTCATTTCTCGATTTCTTCCCCAATTTGTTACCCCAGTGACTGACGCTCCAATTACAATTTCCTTCCCTCGCTTGCTCCCATGTTATCCAATAAATGCCATGGCCTTTCGCTGCGCTGTGCACTTATTTTCCAATTACTCTGGGTAAACAGGGATGAGCTCGCGATTGAATTGAAGCTTTTCAATCATTTGATTTGGTCCTGAGCAAAATTTCAGAGATTGAGACATAAACATCAAGGCCATTGTCTACAGAAATTACAAGTGTTGGAAAAAACTGCCTGAATAGCCCCTATTTTGCAAAGAGCAGCTCCCGCTGGGCCATCTGTACCCCAAGTGACTTCACATTCTGAAAAGACATGTTTCCACGTCTGTCAGAAAGACGCCCTCATTTGTTCCAGTTCTGAGCTAGTACCCATCAGCCTCTTTCAATCTCCATTAGCAAGTTGGAAATTTATTTAGAAAGCCGACAGGTACTATTTGGGGGATTAATGACCACTGATTTATGAATATTGAGCAGCATTTCAATAATCGGAGGCAGAGTAATCGCTGGTGGCTGTTCGCGCCATTAAAGTCTACGGTAATCACTCAAAGTCAGTTAAATGATTCTGATTTATGACCTTAACCTTCAGGGTCCACTCCATGTGCTCTCTGAGTGTGTAAATTCTAAAAATGCAATTCCCTCCACCTCCAGAGAGCCAATTTAAGTCAACATTATGCATGAACCGAGAACTCGAGAATTCTCAGATCTCTTATTTCACTCATTAAATTCACACCGAACATCTTGCAATTAAAATTTCGTATAGATTTCTTTTATGATTGACATTTGGCCTTGATGCAATGAGCTTAAATTTGGTCTCTCAGAAGACATGGAGGGGGAAAGATGGGTCTAGTCATTGTTTCGAGAGAGATGATGATGGGCACTAATAGTTTGATTAGCCATTTGAACGGACTCACGAAGGACTTCCTACCACCGTGAAAGACATCGGGGAGCCAGGTCAAGAATGAGAAGCAAACCCAGTCTGCTTTGAGAACTCCGCTCCTTTCATTTGGCGATAATGCAACAAGAGACTCAGGAACACTTAGAGCAGGAAGAAGCCTCGCCGATCTCAGAGATCAAAGCCTCCATGTTTCAGACACAGAACCTGGTGTCAGAGGGGTAAGGGCTTCCCGACATGGCAGGCCCGCACGAATCTCTTCTTCCTCCGGCCTCCTGCTGGGTGGCCATGGACCGATTCTGGCCCATGGACCCTTAAAGAAAGCGATGACTGCCACCTGCAGGCTGGCGCTTAAACCTCCCAAACCTAATCCCCGGGCCCTTTTCCCATCCCACTAAATGGGCAGCTGCTCGAATGAGACATAAGCATGTTGAGTGAAGCCACTGACGTGCTGGGGATGCTGTGGCTGACACGGCACCTGGGTCAGTAAGCCTGTTCGTGAGTAACCCACCCAGCGGCATACAGTTAGTCGGGACGGAGTAAGAGCTAGAGCCCAAGCTTCCAAGATTGAGAACCCAGTGCCGTTCTAATCCATTCAAAGTGGGTTGGGTTTTGATTTTGTTTTTGTTTATAGAGAAATCCAAACAACAACAAAAAAATGTTCCTAGGTGTCAGGTCTGGACCCGAGCTAGGAATTAGAGAAGTAACTCCCCCATGCATCTATTCAAATGACTATATATGCACCCGGACCACTGTTTTGTTCTGTTGGTGTGTGTGTGTGCTTCTTTTATTTGGGGCAGGGGGCATTTTGCAGGATTTTCGCAGGGACAGAGCCCAAGGGAAAAAGAGAGAAAAGATGGAAGTGTTGTCGTGTTGCCCAACTCTGCAGAGAAGGTGAGGGACCGAAATAGCTCTGCAGCTGAAGGGGCAGGGTTGCTGGACAGGCACCTCAGTGCTGCTTCAAAGCCCGGGGCACGAAGTGCAGCAGGGAGGGGACAATGATGGGTAAATGTTAACAACAGGCTGGGGGTATGGGGATTCTTGATACATAGCGTTTGCCAATTTCCATGGTGTAAATATTCCCCCTGTGCCCAATTTTGAACTATCAACATGATGTCAGTAACTTCGGAGTTGGGGAAAGACGTGCACAATTCTCAAAAGCCAGTAAGACCCACCTCTGCCACCCCACTGGGAGCAGCCAGGAGCACTCAGGGCAGCTGCAGCATCCTGTGGGCTTCAGGGGGCCCCAGGGATGAAGGCTGAGCCCAGTGGAGTGACTCTCAGGGAAGGCATCAGCAACAGAGGTGGGAGAGGCCCTTTCGTAGATGATCTGTGCACAGAGGAAGGTTGACATGGCAGAAAGCAGATGGACACAGCCCCGGCTCAGGGACTTTATTAGAGGGACATGGGAGCAGGTCAGAGGCTGTGACCTGATATTTTCCAGGCTGAGGAAAGAATGTAGCATCGTTTAAATATGCATGTTAATATGCCGTCATCTTTACCCATAGGCTGCTGAGACCTGGGCCATTTGGGGTAGCCAAGAAAGACAATGCTGACAGTTGGAACAAGAGGTTTCCCCAGTCTGGAAGTGACTAATTCCTGCATACATTGGGGGAGGGGAGGATAATTTTTAAAAAGCACCCAAAACACATTGCCTGGTAGAAAGTGAACTGGAATTTGAACGAGAAATCCGATTATGGTCTTAGTTCTATCACTTCACATCTCGAACTCAGTTTTTTCACCTGTGACATGGAAGCAGGCTCGCTGTGTTTCACAGGTTTCATAAGAGCTCAGTGAGACAGGACGTGGGACACACTGCCCAGGCGGCATCTCACCTCCGCTCAGAGACGGTGAGGTCACTCGATTCTGAGCCAGACTGTTGTCTCATCCTGTTCTGGTTCTGCTAACCTTGCAGCCAAGTTGGAGGCAAAAGAGTACTATCTATCCGCCTTGCCCACCTCCTTCCTGGTTGGCCCAGGGCCGTGGTTGGCAAACTGTGGCTCGCAAGCCACATGCGGCTCTTTGGCCCCTTGAGTGTGGCTCTTTCTAAGCCTTAGGAGTACCCTAATTAAGTTAATAACAATGTACCTACCTATATAGTTTAAGTTGAAAAAATTTGGCTCTCAAAAGAAATTTCAATCGTTGTGCTGTTGATATTTGGCTCTGTTGACTAATGAGTTTGCCGACCACTGGCCCAGGGGATGCCCAAACCCAGAGCGAGCACAGAGGAGTCAGCCAATCGGCTTCACTGATTCAGGCCAACTGTTGTTTACCTTGTCAATTCCAAATGCCAGGCAGGACTGCACTGAGGACGTGGGCAGAACTTCAACAGACAGCTGCCCATCCGGCCCACAAACACGTGAGAGAGACTCCTGCTCCTTGGGAAACATGCCACCTGGCAGCGGAGACAGAAGCACGGCCAGCCGTAGCTAAGCCAACCATCCCCAAGCTGAGGAGGCAGCAGGGCATCCCCGGGAGCGTGCTTCTCCGTGTGCACCGCCTCTCTCACGGTGTCCCCCCAGCCCCCGGCTCCTCTCCCTTGGCAAGTAACCGCGGGCATGACAACAGAGCAGGGTAGGGCCAGTAGATATAAGACAAAGCCCACTGTTCCGCACACACGACATGCTTAACCCATTTCCTTCACTTGCTTATCAGTGTGTGGGTATTTGATAAGTGCCTGGGTCCCACACACAGTGTTAGGAATTGGGACAAGGCTGTATGAAGCAAGGTTCCTGCCATCTAGGAACTCCGTTTGGAAGGAGCAAAGGGGCAGGGAGACACATTCTTAAAGAGATCACAGCAGTATTGCAGGTGCAGCCTATTATACAGACAGGGCCTGGCAGGAACCCAGCCAGGGCTCGGTGGGGACAGTGGCCAACCGCACCTGATGGGGAGGGTCCGGCGGGGCCCTGACCTGTGTCACTTAGGCTGAGTGGGCGTGCGTGGAGCCGTCTGGAGGGACCAGTGCAGTAAAGGCACCAATGCCTGGACCAGTAAGGAGTGGGGAGCTGCTGATAACTCAGTAAGACTAGAGTGTTGGGCAAAAGGCGGTTCCAGGAGAGACAAGGTTGGAGGGGTGAGCAGAGGGCAAAGCAGGGCTAACCTCACTTTGACCCCAGCGGGCAGATGCCCGCTGTCAGCTCTTTCTCTGTAACTGAAGCAAAGTGCACCTGCAAGGCTCAGACATAGAGCACAGTGGAGGGAGGAGGGGGAGAGGGCCCATGCGGCTCCGGCTGCCCTGGGCCCCGGGAAGGAGAGAAGGTGCAAACACAGTACATGGCCCTGGAGACAATTATCCTGCGGCTTTTCTGACAACGTGATGCAAGGGGCAAACGGGGGCCCAGCTCCGGAGACACACCTACAGGGCCCACGGGATCTCAGCTGACAAAAAGCAGCACGGATGATCACAGCCTATCAGCCCATCAGCACTTGTCCGTGACATCAGCTGTCCTGTGACATATCCCCTGGCATTGTCCCACTTGGTGAGACTTGGTAATGCAGCTAAAATGCTGCCCTCACATGGCATAAGCCCACCCATGCTCTACAGGGCTGCCAAGTGCCATCTTCCCACTGACACCAGAAGTAGGTGGCATGGGAGAATAATAGGGAACTGAGAGCAGCCTGCACCTGCACAGCACCCTAGGCTCCTGACGCACGCTGTGCACGTTGCCTCCGAGGCTCTGGCTCCCGGGCGAGCAGCTCACACATGCTCAAGTCAGACTCCTTGCTCAGAGCTGGGGCTCCCAAGTCAGCCACTCTGCCCATTCCAGACGTGTCTCTTCACACTTTAGTTTAGTGCTTGCCATGTCGCCATTACATAGATAGGCGCTGCTCTAACAATAACCATCGCAGCAATAGTGCTCGGTGCTAATGGGCACTGTGCAAGCAGGTTAGTTTCCATTTCACAGAAGAGGAGCTGAGGTTGAGAGGGGCAGCTTGCCCAAGATCACAGCTGCTCCGTGTGAGGGCTGAGCTCCACCCAGCTTTGTTGAACACTGTCTCCTAATAAATAGCAAATTAAGCAATGCCTGCTGACCGTGAGACAGAAGCAGCACATGGCAGCACCCCCAGTGCCCTCTACAAAAGCTCCCTGGGCTGGGAGACCCTGAGGCAGCATACCACCCCTCTGAGAGGCTTCCGGCAGAGCTGAGCCTAAGCCTCCAGGTCTCTAAGGAGATAATAATCTCCTCTGTCAAAGTCCGATAATCTTCCCTATCTAGGAGTTCTTAATGGACTCAGAGGAGCAGAGAGAGAAAGAGAGAAAGAGAGAGAGAGAGAGAGAGAGAGAGAGAGAGAGAGAGAGAGACAATACATGTGTGCCTGTGTGTGTGTGTGTACATGTGTGTGCAAAGGGGTGCACATGTGTGTAAGGGACAGAGAGCCAGAGAAACTCAGGATGAGACAAAGAGAGCTCTAGGCTGAGAGAGACAGAGGGCACTTCCATTTTCAAAGTAATATTTGAGACCAGTTTTTAAAAATTGCAGTATCTCCTTCAGTTGTGATAAATATATTGAGCTCCTAGCTGCAAAATATTGGAGCATCTCAGACACAAAAGTGAGCAGTGTCCCCAACATGGGGCTCCTACCCTCACATTGCTCTTTATCCTATTTCAGCTCTGATCACACTCTAGCTCGGATCATGTCACCTATGTCCACTGCACGTGCACCTCAGGTAGGCAGAACAATTGTAAGTGTCTTCCCAAAGGGCAGGACTTCTAAGCTCATACGTCACTTACACACAGTGCCCAGCCAGGTGTCAAACACATAGGAGATGCTCAACAAAAACTTGTTGGCTGGAATCTCACATTCCAGACAGGAAATCCAGATGAAAACAAGTATATTTCGTAGGACCCGGTCACCATGTGGAGGAAGCAGGGACAAGGCATAAGAGGACACCAGACAGATATTTGTACACCCTGACTTACAGCAACATTATTCACAAGATCCAAAAGTGTCACTGATAAATAAATGGATAGACAAAATGTGTTTTATGCATCCAATGGACTATTATCTATAACTAGAGGCCCAGTGCATGAAAATTCATGCACTGGAGGGGGGTCCCTCAGCACAGCCTGCCCCCTCTCACAGTCCAGAAGCCCTCAGGGGCAGGAGGCGACCTGGCGATCAGGGGAAGGCGACGCCCCATCACACCTCTGTTGCTGCCACTGCCAGCAGCACAAGCCTCAGCCAGCCCTGGTTACCTGAGCCTTGGGTGGCCCTGGGCAGCTGGGCAGCCACCATCCGAGGCTTACCTGTGCCTCGGGCTGGCCCTGGGCAGCTGGGCAGCCACCATCCAAGGCTTACCTGTGCCTCGGGCTGGCCCTGGGCAGCTGGGGGACAGAGGGGACTGGGGGACTCTGAAGGCAGGCACACAGAGAGGCCAGAAGCCCTCAGGGGCGGGAGGCGATCAGGGGAAGGCCTTGCTGCATGCCTGCCACCCCAGTGGGGCTGAGGGAATTGGGTGCTGCCATCTTCTGGCTGTGAGCACCGCCATCTTTGAGGGTGTGGCAGTCAATTAACATTCCCTCCTTATTGGCTGTGGGCACCACCATCTTTGCAATGGCATGAGGGTCAATTAGCATATTCCCTCTTTATTAGTTGGATAATAAACGCAGAATATGCTAATTAGACCAAACATCCAAATGACCTTCTGGACATCATTCTGGATGTCCTTCCGGACGAAGCCACAATGGCAGGGGCCGAGGCAGAGGTGGTTAGGGGTGATCAGGCAGGCAACAGAATGGTTAGGGGTGATCAGGCAGGCAGGCAAGCAGTTAGGGGCGATCAGGCAGGCAGAGAGATGAGTGGTTAGGAGCCAGCATTCCCAGATTGTGAAAGGGATGTCCCGGATTGTGAGAGGGTGCAGGCCGGGCTGAGGGAACACACCCCCGCCCCCTGCCCCGGGCATGAATTTCATGCACTGGGCCTCTAGTTCATCTATAAAAATGGAAGGAAATCTTGACACATACTACAACGTGGATGGATCTTGCTAAATGCAAGAAGTCAGATACAAAAGAAAAAATATTGCATAATTCCTCCTGTATGAAATATCTGGAAGAGGCAGATTCATAGAGACAGAACATAGATTAGAAGCTACCAGGGGCTGGGAGGGGAAAATGGAGAGTGAGTGTTTAATGGTACGGTTTCTGTGTGGGATGATAAAACATTCTGCAACTAGTGGTAATGGCTGAATGTAACTAATGAGACTGAATTATACAATTAAAAATGGTTAAGATGGAAAAGTTGTTATGTATATTTTGCCACAATAAAATAAAAATTCCAAAAAGACAAAAGGAATCAGGGATTGATGGATGGATAACATTGGCAATTGAAGAGTGGAAATGTTCATTCATTCCAGAGCATAAGAGAGGGCTTCTAGGAGGAGGTGATAACAGAATGTGCTGTCGAAGGCATTGGTGAAGGTCATTCCAGGAGCAGGAATAGCACATGAAAGGTTGGCCTCTTACAGTTCCTGGTAGTGAGATATACACGATCTGTTGGACCCTAGGCAGCATCTGTTACCCTCACAAAGGCTCTCATGCACATCCCCCAGGAAGTCCACTTGCCACTGTCACCACCCACTTCAAATCTGCAAGAACCTGCTCAGCTCCTACTCCACTTGCCCAGCCAGGACTAACTCTCCCTGCTCTGAATTCTGTTGTACTCCCCAGCTGTTCCACACATCCTAAGAACTTAGCTACATACTGCTTTGTAGTATTTCCCAATTCAGGGTCCCTAAAGCCACTTGGTGGTTTACTAATCTCCTGAAATGCCCTGTGAACAAGCATTTCCATCACCAGATGATTTGGGGAAATGTGGCAATCATTCCCTCTTGAATAGCCCAGTGCACAGGAGCTTAGTAAGGACTCTGAGAAGCAAAGCAATGTTTAGCTTTGCCCAGTGCGATTTGCAAAATTATTGGCCCACATGACTTTCTTTTATTAACACTGATTAATACCTTCCTGGACGCATGCTCCTTGGGACCTAAGTTAGGAATTCTGCCTTGAGAGATTCACAAACCAAAACCTTGTCTTCCCAAGAAGAATGTAGGCTCGTGGAGGGTAGCATCTGCATTTGCAATTCCTCCTCTCCCATCCCCTCCCAGTGCCAAGCACAGCACCTCACGGTGCATCCTTGAAGGATCCTGTTGCCTTGACAACCAGCACTGAGTTGCTATTTCAGGTCTTTCTCTCCATCTTTGGAGCCCCAGGAAAGCAGCAAATGCCATAAGGCATTAGTCTGAGTGTGCAGCCCTTTCGGCAAAGTGGCGTTAATAATGTTCAGCGCATCTCATCAGCCGGGGCTCCCCAAGACAGGCGGGACCAGGGGCTGCCGGATGTCACCGTAGCCTCAAGAGCCTGCTGCTAAGAGTAACGCTCCATTCTCTTTTATTTTTCCAGCTAATTTGAAGGTGGGAAGTGGTGCTGCATTGTTTACAGCCTCATTCTTGGAGGTAATATGAGCCCTCCAGTGAGTAACTCCGATCTCTGTCACACCATCTGTTTTGTCACCGTCAACAGCTCCACTGTGCTTGTGGAGCGCTTTATGGGGACACGGGGGCCCAAGAGTGTTCCTTGTGCCTCTAATTATAAGGAGAGCACAATCTCCACCTGGTCCCAGGGAAGGAGGCACAGACAGGCTTCCTCCCTCCTTGACTAAGTGCCAGTGGCAGCTCCCCACCTGTGCCCGCAGCTGCCTCTCTCAGTGCTGTGTGAGCCCAGGGACTCTGCCTGGGATGGAGAAAAGCCTAAAGCTCTTCCTAGTAGCACCAATCTGCCCACAAAGCTCAAAGAAACAGGCCTAGTCTGTGAGTGACGGATGCATCTATGGCAGTTGACCGGAAATGGTCAAATAAACCGTGTTTGTGTTGAACTTTTATCCATGACCTCCCTGGTGTACAGCACACGGTTGGTGTCAAAGTGTGTTTGCTCCATTCATCTGGGGCTTCCTAACGAATTGTCCCAAGACTCAGTGGCTCCAACGGCAATCACTAACTTTGCCCACAAATCTTCAGTTTGGGCAGGGCTGGGAGGGGCGGCTCAGCTCTGCTCCATGGGTGTAAGCGGGGGGCTCACCAGGGCTGGAGGGCCCAGTTCCACAATCACCCACTCACCTGGCTGGCACATCGGTGCTTGCTGGGGCTTCCATCTGAAGGCCTTGCCTCCTTTCCACATGGTCTTGCTTTCCTTTCCGTGGGGCTGCTTGGGCTTCCTTACAGCATGGTGGCTGGGGGTGGCTCCAGAGTTCCAAGAACAAGGAATGGAAGCTGCCCATCTCTTAAGAGCTGGGCCCAGAAACTGTCACAGCATCACTCCATTATTCTATTGTTCAGTCGCTGAGCCCTCCCAGATGTAAGGGGAGGTGCCACAGGCTCCATCTCTCAGTGGGAAGAGTTTCAACGACTATGTGGTAACTTTAATCTATGACAGTGCTAGACACTCTACGGTGATTGATGGGAAAGCCTCACTTTAGGCCATGTGAGCTGGTCCAAAGAAGAGCCATGATGTTTGTCCTCAGCACCAGTCCCCATCTGGAGTGTTTAGCTAAACTGTTTCAAGGTATTGCTGCCTCAGTACCCATTTTGTTAAGCCAAGCAGCCTGCAGGGGCCCAGACAGACATTGCCCCTCAGAGAGAAGCCCACAGAATTGCCAGGAAGTTACTCATATGACTCCCCTGTGATAAATAGTGCCTCCATCTTCCTGGGCCTGCCCCTACTGTGCCCCGTACATAAGACCCCCATGGAGCTTACCAAAGCCCCACTCTTTTTGGTCTGAACTGACCGATCTAGACTTAGCCTGGGAACCCCAAGCACTCCACCCACAGACCCTAACAAAGGCATGTGCAGCCCCTACTTCTCTCTGCACCCTGCCTTACTTCCCCGCGTGGCCATCGAGAAGTGTTACATACTTCCTCCAGGACCTGTGAGAAAGCTGCTCTGTTTGATTCCCTCTGGTCTTTTGTTGAAAATAGGCTCGCTGTCACACATGGAGGGCTCTGCTTAACAAGTGTTAATGTAACAAAGTCACAACTCCATCTCAGAAGGAAGGAGGATGGCCCTTTAGGAAGAACCCACACTGGGCCGTTCACCAGGAATGAGTCTTTCAGAACGTCACCTCCCTTGCTTCTCACAATGACTCTGGCAGGAGAGACTTGCTCCCTCATTTTACAGGTGAGAAGAAAGAGCTCAGAAAAATTCAGAAGTATCCTAGGTTACACAACAGTGGAGTCAGGATTTGAACCCAGGTTTGCTTGGTTCCCAGGGCTCCGTTTGTCCTATCTTGGCCGGGACTGCGTAACTCTCTCCTGAGCTGGAGCATCTTTTGGTTCATCTTGGAGCTGTCTACCCAGGACCCCTCAGGGCCCTCCTGAGAGGTGGTTTGGTCCACAATGCAGGTGATGTCAGCCCACTCTTTGGCCTTTCTTCTACCTTCACCTGGCCATTCATTGTTTTGGAGATGCCTGCTGCCGATTTGCTGGTAAAGGTGGGATGCATCCCACTGCTGGCCTCCTGGCTCTCAGCAGGCATTCCAGGTCCTTGTATCCCACCTCCTCCCCATGCCTTCAGGGTTCTCGCTTAGCCCTTCAGCCCTAGTTCCTGAGCTAGAGCCCTGCCCTGAACTCCAGCCTTCCTGGCTAGAACCCTAAGATATTGCCCAGCAACTCTAGTGTCCTTATGGGTAGGATCACTGATGCACAGTGTTCATATTCTCAGCACCCGGCTGGGGACCTTACACAAGTGAACAAAGTGCTGGTAAACCTCACAGTGACGCCTGGAGGCCTGGCATGCCACCTGATGCTTGAAGGCTCCCACCTTTAAGAGTCACTGCCAGTTTGCAACTGTCCCTGCGATCTCTACACCTGCCCCAACCACACTGACTTCCCGCTACCACACCTCTGCCACTCCGGCTGTGTGCAAGAACTTGAGTCTCTTCTGTAAAGTCTGGCTAATGTTCCCAGTCCCCAACCACTGAATCTGACTACCCAGCCTAGTGTTGTCATGCCAGGGATGGAAAATGGTGGGAAGTGGGTAAAGAGTAGCACATCAGAATTGTCGGAGCATTTCTGAGCTGCAAACCTCAACCTCCAGTGCCCACCCCACTGGATGACCTACCACAGAGTCCCAGTAGCCACTGCATACCACCCATCATTTCTTCCTCTCTTGGGTTTTCACCCTTTCTCTCTTTATGGCTTACCCTACTTGATGTATAGGAATGCTTAGTCTCTCCCATCCTACAGCCCCTCCCTCAATTGCATGTTCTCCTACACCTTTTCCTTCTGGGACGAAACTTTTGGAAGCACTGCACTTGCAGCCACTTAGTGATGGTGGTGGAGCAGCTGGTAGACAACTACTCTAAAAAGCTATATGGTATTATAAAGTATATTCACAAAAGTCCTGTGTCCCAGTTGCATTGAACTTCTCTCCATTCCCTCACTTGTCCAGAGAGGTGGTTTTAGTCAAGACAAATGAGCAAAAATCAATACATTTCTTTAGTCTCACAATATTCTTTTTATGATGGCGTTAAAAACTATAAAATAGTTATGAACATAGGTACATGACACACATAAAGAAAACAATAAATGTTTATTAAAATAAAAAATTCTTAAAAATTGGGGAAATATGATATGTTCAGTGTTCCCAAAATTTAATATATAATTTTAATATAGTTCTGCATAGAATCCTAACAAGAGGTTGTGTGTGTGTGTGTGTGTATGTGTGTTTGTGTGTGAGTGTGTGTGTGTGTGTGTTAGATTCTGGAATTGTGTAAGTGTCTTAAAGGATAATCAATCAATTTAATTTTGATCAAGGGATGGATAAATCAGTGGAATATAGCAGAGAGCCCAGAATTAGATGCCTTTGTATATGAAAAGTTAATTTATGACAAGGATGGCAGTTTAATTCAAAGAGAAATGAATGGATTATTTACAAAATGTGCTAACAAACTCATTATCAACCTGAAAAAAAAGTGGACACAGATACCCCATATTATCTCCTATTAAAAAAAGAAGAACTTCCAGACATATTAAAAACATAATATAAACAGTAAAACCAAAAACTTTGCAAGAAAATCTAGGTGGCTACATGTAAAATCAGAGAGTCAAAGTAAATCTCCTAAAACTAGATACCCACAGCTACCAGATAAAGGCATATGTATTTATGTATGTAAAATTTTAAACTTCAGTGTACAAAAGAACCATAAACAAAGTCAAGAGACAAATAATCAATCTGGAAAAAGTATTTTATTGCAGATGCTAGACAAAGGTTAATATCCATGATATAGAAAGAACTCTTGGGAGCTTAAAAGAAAAGATAAACACCACTGTATAAAAATGGAGCCAACCACATATTCATAAACAATTCACAGAAGAGCAAGTCTACATGGCTGATAAATGCATGAAAAGATGTTTGACTCACTGCTATTCAGAGAAATGCACATTAAGGTCGTAATGAGATATCACTTTACACTCGTCAGAGTGGAAAATGCTGGAAACACGGCTATAGCATCTATTGGGAGCAAGGAAAGACTCTCCTCAGACGTGAGACCTTTTTGCCTTTGGGAAAGCAATCTGGTAATGTTTACCACAAAATTAAAAATCAGATATCCTAGGACAAGATTCCCACTCTTTACCACCATAAACAAAAGCAACACTCAATTCACTGCAGCCTTCTTTGTATGGCAAAGATCTAGAATCAGAATGAATGATCATAAATGGAAGAAAAGCTGAACACATGGTGGTCCATCCACACCCTGGAATAAAGTGCAGCCATTAAAAGAGAAGGTCAGATTTATAACAGATGGCTTAGAGCAGTGTTTCCCAGGCAATTTTCAGGATCACTCGCCCCATGAGTTTTAATACTGCAGATTACTGTACATCTGTTTATGTGGTCAAACAGAATTGAGCTTTATAGGGCCATGGACCATTGTAATACCTAAGATTTTGTTAATCTCCTAAGAATCAATTTTTGTCTCCTAGGGGTCAATATCACACCTGTTAAAATGCATAATTTAGAGGGATACCCACAAGGTCCTGTGGAGTAATGCAGAAGAGCATTTATAAAATGACACCATTATTCATAAAATAAACAGTCACCTGAAAACTTCTATATGTTTGTGTGTAAAGGTCTGTACAGCATTAGATAAATAGAAACAGGGAAGAATGCATTAGTCACATGGGCATGTGGGAGGGGTATAGTGGTGGGGGTGGCAGTGAGGTGGGGAGGAGCCGATATGATTGGATGGAGGGAGAAAAGGGTGGTATATGCAAGAAAGGGAAAGCAGGAAAAGAGTGTAGAGGTTTTTTAAAGCATATGAATGATTGAAACTATGTATTATGCAAAATTATGTATATATGTGACTATACAAATAAAGACTGTAAATAAAAAGTAATCATTATTTTTAAAATTGTAAGGACTCATTTAACAGCCTTGAACATTCCTTTAGAGAAATCCCACAGGTGGCTAGCCTAAAGCCACCTCCGGTCCAGCCACATCCATGTCTCTGTCTTCCAAATAGGCTGATCCTTTCAGAAGTCTGTGCCTTTGTACACCCTGTTTCCTCTGCCTCACATGCTGTTTTAGGTTGAATAGTGTCCCTGGGAAATTCATGTTGAAGTCCTAACTCCCAGACCTCAGAATGTGGCTTTATTTGGAAGTAGGATATTTACAGAGATGATCAAGTCAAAATGAAGTCTTAGAGTGAGTCCCAATCCAGTATGACTGGTGTGCTTTGAAAAGGGGCAAGTTGGGTGCAGAGACAGACATGAATTGAGGGAAGCTGATGTGGAGATACATGGAGAATGCCATGTGAAGATTAGAGTTACACTTAACCACAAATCAGGGAACCACTGAACGCTAGGAGTGAAGCCTGGAGCAGATCCTTCCCTATAGGCTTCATGAAAAGCATGACCTTGAGGACACGCTTGATCTCTGATTTCTACCCTCCAGAACTGTGAAAAAATTAATTTCTGCTCTATCTCCTCTGCAAAGTCTTCCCAAATTAATCACCCCTCTCCTTTTCTGTGTCCCAATACTATTCTGTGCATGTCATCCTATAATACTCAGATATCTGATTTACATTTTCTTTTCTGCTAGATCTTGAGCCCCTTGAAGACAGGGGCCAGGTGTCTTTGCACCCACTTTTGCATCCTCTATAGCCTAGCACAGTGCTTCCAAGCACAAAGCAGTGGTTCACAAATATTTACTAAATGAACAGATAATACCCAAAATTAAGCTTTCTGCTCTGTCACCTCAAAGCAGGAATGAGAGCGCTCTCCTTGGACAATAATTCTTCTGTCTTGGCAGCACTCCTCAGTTCTAATAAGTTGACTTAATAATGAAAATGTCTTTAATGGGGGCAATGTAGCAAAAAGTAATTAGCTCCCTAATAGAAATCTAGAACTTTAAAAGTAATTAATGGAAGGGCCAACCTGTCCTTCAGAGCAAGCGTGTGAAAGCAACTAACCTGTAGGAAAGGACTCCACGAAGGTGTCACCTGAGCAAATCATGTCGGAGGGCAGCTCAGGCACGTCGCCATGGTCAGTGTTCCCCTTAATCTACACGGAGATGCCATCAAACATGAGAAAAAAATTTCTATCACCACTTTGGGCTCATATTTGGCACTTGAAGGAAGAGGAGGAGCTCCTCTTTCTGAGTCAATGAACATTACACAAGTGCCTGACTATTCAAGACTCACAGAATCTTGGGATTCTGGCATCCTTCTGTCACCTTGGAGGTCCTGGAGTCCCACATACCTGCAGGGTGGTTTCTGGCCTCTCACTGGCCAGGATCCACACAGAGGGCCAGTTCCTTCTGGGTCTAATGCAACCCTTCCCCGCTTGTAAAAAAAGCCACTGTTAAGTAGGGATCAGTTATCACATGCTCCAGAGCAGCAGATGGCATCTATATTTAGAGGCCCTTCAGAGGAAGGATTAATGCCATTAATGAGAAAACGAGAGTTGAGTGTTTCAAATGAATTCTCAAAAAAAAAAAAAAACAACACCTCAATTTGTCCCCTGTTATGGACTGAGTTGTGTCCTCCAAAATTCATTATGTTGACATCTTGACTCCCAGGACCTCAGAACATGATAGCCATTGAAGATAGGGGTTTAAAGAGGTAATTAAGTTAAAACAAGGGTTATTAGGGTGCACCCTAATCCAATAGGACAGGTGTCCTTATAAAAATAGATTAGGACACACACACACAAAGGGACGACCACGTGAAGACACAGGGAGAAGATGGCCATCTGCAAGCCAAAGAGAAAGACCTCAGAAGGTCTTTCTCTGCCAACACCTTGATCTCAGACTTCCAGCCTCCAGAACAATGAGAAGATAAATTTCTGTTGTTCAAGCTGCCCAGGCTGTGGTACTTAGTTATGGCAGCCCTGGCAATCTCCCTACTCATAGGACACAGCATCATCTCCTTAGCTTGGCATATATTGCCCTTGCTACTCAGGCCCCCCTACCCTATTGGGCCCCTTCCCTGGCATGTGACCCTTCTCTCCATTACCCCAAACATGCCTTGACCTTTTATGCCATGAGCCTTAGCCCATGAACTTCTCTTTGTGGAGATCACTCTCCTCGCCATCACCCTCCTCTTGAAAAGTCCTATTCACCTTCCAAACTCAATCCAACAAAGACTTCCTCAGAAAGACCACTCCAACTTCTCCTCCCCCTGCCCCGCCCCCATCCACACACACCAAACTCAAAGCTCCTTGAGGGGCCAGACTGTGTCTTCCTCAACTTTGAACTCCCACACATAAGCATCACTCAGTCAGTGTCTGTGGCGTTGGGGAACTCATTCATTAAGGCCATGTCCTATGAAGGAGCCACAGAGTTCCTTCAGAAAGGAGCCTGCAAGTGGCCAGCCTGTCTCTGCGGCCTGAAATGGCCACATGGATGTGACAGACACAGACAATTAGAACAACTGAAGTAATGACAGAAGCCACATAGAAGCGAAGAAAAAGTGTGGGGCTCAGAATTAAGAATTCTGTGTTCTAGTCCAACTCCTGGCACTAACTTGCCACATGGCATTAACCGTGACCTACCCTCACTCTCAGTCTGAAGTTGGACCAGCTCATCTCTAGCTCTGAAAAAAATCCCAGGAGATTGTGATTGTACCGCCATGGGCAAAATAGAGTAAAAGACCTTTTGCCTGTCCACTTCCTCACGTACTCATGCATTGATTTATTAAGCATTTATTGAGCACCTGTAACTTGCCAGGACAGTTAGAAGTTTCCAGGGAAGCAACATGATTGAGCAGGAGCTTGAAGGAGACTTAGAAATGAGAAAATTGCATTTCCAAAGAAATTGACTTTCCCAACTTCAAAGAATCTTTCCAACTCTAAAAATATTATGTTTTGCAATTTCAGACAGTACTTCTCTTAAGCATGAAGAATGAGAGGAGAGGGAATGAGATCCAGTGGTGGGAACGCAGCAGGCAAATGTCAGAGAGGAAGAGCAGAGAACCCATTGTGGAGCATGAGAGCCACGTTCTAGAAGAGTGATGCCTGCAGGGGCGGGGAAGAAGACACACTGTAGTTTGGATGCACTTTGAAGGGGGTTAAATATTAACCTGAGGAGTCTTTACCGAATTCAGTGGGCAACCCATGAGTGTTTCTGAGCAGAGGAGTGAGCTAAGCAGTGTGTGTGTTGGAAAAGAACCTATTGGAAGGTGCTTGGAAGTGAGGTGGAGAAGGAAGTGTGGCAGGAAGCAGTTTAGAGATCAAGGAAATGACTCAGAAGACAATGATGAGGTCCAGGGCCAGGAGGGAGGGAGGGGAATAGGTTCACTCAGGATTGCTCAGCTCTCAGAGGCCCCGGCTTCCTCCTGTCACTGTCCACTGTCCATGTGGGAATGGCGTGCCGGGCCCAGCAGGACTGCTGATCATTTCACAGATCCCAAATCCTCAGGAGCTTTAAATTCAATCATCAGTTGAAATGTCTCTCTTCTCATCCCCCAATCTATGGCCACCATCGTGCGCACACAGACATACCACACACAGAGAGAGAGAGAGAGAGAGAGAGAGAGAGAGAGAGAGAGAGAGAGTTTTTGTCTTTTCATAGGAAGCCAGAGAGTTGTGTAGCCTATTATTTAGTTTAGAGAAGATCTATGGGGTTTAAATTGGAGGCTTCAGACAAATTGCTTTTGAAATTGAAAGGGGGTGAAGTAGCCAGATGTATCATCAATTTAGGAAGATAACTAGAGTTTTCAGTGGCTACCCTGGCCTGTTTATCCCACTGTTGCTTAAAATAAAAGGCCACAAGCTGAGTGACTCTAAATTTCTCAATCTGGGCCTTGGACAGGACACTGAAGGATCCATCTGCAGAATTCTTTATTTTTCATTAAGACCCAGGCCTTTTCTTTCCCAATGAATGAAAATGATGTGTCTGAATAACAAACTGAGCCTCATTCTCTTCCTCCCTCTCAGCAGAGTCCATTTGGAAAACAGGCCAGTTAATTTAGCGGGAAGGGAAGTACAGGGCCAGGGTTTCTGAGAACCGGGAGTAGACCTGTGTTTCGGGGTACAGCCCTGGCCGGCCTGAACATGGAGAAGAGAGCATCTGTGAGCCTGTGAAAGCCCTGGGCTCAGGGGACCTTGAGCAAAGCACAGCCTGTTAATGTCCTCTGTCTGCAAGAGCGTCTTAAGAACTATGCGACAGGTTACACATGTGCTGCTGCTGTTATGCATATAATCAGGACACTGTTTATCAGGAATGGGACTCCCCTGGGTGATAGGGCCGTAATTTTACCCAGAAACAGAAATGATAGTCTTTCCCTCTCTGAAACACCACCTTAAAGGCCTGCTTCTATATGACATGAATTTCGGATCTCCCAATATGTTAGATGTCAGAGTCTGAGCTGTTGACTCGGACAAGACTGGGCTGGAATCTTGGCTCAGACACTTCGAGATTCGTGATGTTGTTCCGGGGAAGTAACCTTTCTGAGATGTGGGTTCCTCATTTGTGACTTGGAGTAATGATGGCACTTACATCCTCCCACAGTTGCTTTTGGAATTAAATGAGATGTTGCATGTAAAAAAAATATATATATTGGTAAAATGTTGAATATAGCCCCCAGCATGGAGTAAGTGCTCAATAACTCATAGCTATTACAATCATAACTGTTTCCTTTTATTAAATTTAGGAAAAGCCAACTCAGAATCTCACCCTAGTCTCTAAAAAACTGCAGCTACTCCTGCTCTCAGGTCTGTTTAAAAATATTTCACACGAAAGGCAGACTGGCTGTGGGGGAGGGAGGACTGAGGTATGGGGAGGGGAAGGCTTCACAGATGGCCCATCAGGAACTTCAGTGTCACATCCAGAGGTACCTGCCAGCTCAACCAGGGATGAATCTTCGATGAGGACCAGATGCTACTAATTGGCGAGGGATCCTGTGGCTGCCACCCAAAGAAGAGAACAAATTCTTTGTCACCACATGGTTGTTTTTTCCTTCCAAATGGAATGTGTTAACTCTTTCCAATAGTCACACCAGCTTCAGTCTCCAAAAGCCCAGGTCAACATTTAGGAACTAATTCAGGACGATACTGGGGCATCTATTTGACCACTTCTGATTCTCTGCTTGACAAACAACCCTCCATCCATCTGATCTCTGGGAAGACCATTGATGATACCCTCTGGATGAGACTTCAACTTAGTGTCCCAGTGTGGGACTGAGAAGCTCCGTGCTTCTTCTCTCTGCTCACGCCTACTGTCCAATCAATCCTCACCACGTCTCTCTCCCTTCCAAACTGTTGGCTCTTTCAAAGACAAGGACTGGCCTTCTTGCCCTCTACTGGGAGCTCCCAGAGCCTAGCAAAGGGCCTGCCACATGGTAGAACTTTGCTCGACAAGTACATAAATATGATCTGGACCCCAATTACATTTTCAGCATTTCCTGCCTCCTCAACTCCCATACCTCAAATTCACACCATCTGCTCCTGTCTCATCAAATTATTATCCATTTCCTGAGTACATCATGCACTCCCACACATCCATGCCTTCTTACACACTTGTCTTTCTGTCTTGAGCCCTGTGCATGGAATGGGCCAAACCCCATAAAAGGAGAATATTATGGAGCAGAGGTCATCAAAAATATGGCCTGTGACTCCAGCCCACTGCCTGTTTTTGTCAGTAACAATTGATTAGAATACATCCATGCCCATTTGCTTTCATGTTGTCTGTGATACTCTGTGCTACAGCGGCAGAGTGAAGTAGTTACTCAAGAGGATGTGTGACCTGTCGAGTCGTAAATATCCACTTTCTGTCCCTTTTGCAGAAAAAGTTGCTAACCCTCATTTTAGAGGCAAAAGCACGGTCTGCAGAGTGAGACAGACTTCCCTCTGAATCCCCGTTCTGGCGGGATTCATTAAATAATGGTGGGAAATTTTCTGCACCCCTTGGAATTATGGTTATTTCTCTATAAAAAGGAGATAATAAAATATATTTTATGGGGTGATTATAGAGACAGGATAAAATAATGTGTGAAAAAGGGTATATATGCTCAACAAACATTTCTCTCTCTCTCTCTCCCTTTTTCTCTTTCCTCTATGTATCAGTCAGCTCAGGCTGCATAACAAAGTGCCACCAACTGAGGAGCTTAAACATGGGGATTTATTTCTCTCAGTCTAGAGGCTGAAAGTCCAAAATCAATGCACCAGCATGGTCAGGTGCGGACACTTTTCCTGGTTCATAGACAGCTGACTTCTCAATGTGTCCTCACAGGGTGGAGTGAGAACACTCTGGGAAAGGCCCCACATCCTAATACCATCAGCTCAGGCATTAGGCATTCTACAGTGTAGGACAAACCTAAGTCCCCAAGGAGGCAGAGAGATGCCCTGGAGAATAGTGAGACCCTCATCAGACTATATCAGGAGCAGAAATGTACTTATTCTGCTTGAGCCACTGGTATTATCCAGGGTTTATTTGTTACTGCAGCAAAGTATAGCCTCTCCTATCTCAGGCACATCCTTATCACAGCCAAAACAGACCCACAAACTCAGCTAAATTCCATTTCTACATACTCTATTCTTTGAACATACATATTGGCAAATCATAGTGGGCACATGGGTCATACCAAAAGTTGGCAAGCCAACAAAATGGGAAAGATAGCAAATATACAGACAGCAAATATACAGACAGCAAAAGGGCATACCTATCACAAGGGAGTGACAAAGGTACCCTTAGCAGCCTTCTGGCAGTGGTGTGAACTAGATAGATCAAAAAATCCAACCACTGCAAAATAACTAAAAATGCTCGATTTTTTTTTTAAATGTCTTTTTACATACACTGCCTAGTAGTCTGAAAAGTAAGAAAATGCTTGAAATTCAAAAACTGAAATGGGAGCAGAAATCCAGGGTTATAGCAGAATGCTGAGTCCAGCAGCTACCAAGTCTGTGCTCACGTTCAATCCCCCTGAAATTGCACTTTGTGGCCACACGGGAAAGAAGACAATCAGGATCTACATCAGGTTTAGAAGGTACATTCCTGTACAATGCCAGGCTCCATGGGGGCTAGACTTTCAATGAGATAAGAACTCTCCCCTTGCAGAAGATGAAGAGGTAAGCTTCCTCGCTTAGAAGAAAGGTTGTGAGGGTGGGAGGTATTCTTTCTCCATCTCCATTGAAAATTCCCAGTCCCAATTGTATACTCACAGAGGTTTGAGAACTGAATTTATTCTATTTGATTTTTATAAGCCCACTTTGAGAACTTAGTTTAAAGTGGTCCTGCCTCCAAGTGACTGGCCAATGTCCCCAAGGAAACTGATGCAAATGTACATTCTCTGAACATACCCTCAAAGAGCTATCATAGGTATGTACTTCAATAAATGAGTTTACAACAAAAATCACAAAACTTATGAACACATATGAGATCCAACAGCAAAAATTATAGGATCAGAGCCACAGTGAGAGCTTTGCTATACATACAGAATGTCCTGTAAGAATGTCACACATCCCTGTACATGGTCCCAGGGGACAGGGAGGAGGCCCAACCCAAGAACTGAGTGTGAGGGTTGAAAAGGAAGTGATCACAAATTGCCCAGAGGTCTGGAGTGATGTCCCTAGCAGTAGTAGGGGAGGCCCCTGTTGTGGAAAAAAAAGAAAGGGATTGGAGGGTCACAGCAGTGTCTGGAGGAATCGCCCCATAGCAAAGGAGGCAGAGTTCAAACACAGGATCACAGAACACACAAAGCTGGTCAGGGAGGCCAACATCTGCCCTCAACCCTTGTCCTGGGTCTGATCCCCAGCTGTGTGAGCTTCTCCAACTGGCACTGGTCTGGCCCATCCTCCTCTGTGTCAACAAAGCAGGGGGATATGGAAATGCAGCCCATCAGCAACATGATGAAAATGAATGAACACTGACAAGCTCAGTGTCTTGGTCAGCTCAGGCTGCCACAGCAAAATAAGTAAGACTAGATGGCTTATAAACAATAGAAATTTCTTTCTCACAGCTCTGGTGGCTGGAAGTTCAAGGTCAAGGCCAGGTTCTGGTAAGATCTCTTTTCCAGATTGTAGACGGCTAACTTCTTGTTCCTCACATGGTGACATGAGGACAAGAGAGATTTTTGAGATCCCTTTCATGAGGGTCCTAGTCCATTTCCTGACAGCTCCACCCTCAGGATCTTATTACCTCCCAAAGTCCCCACTTCCAAATATCATCGCATTGAGGTTTATAATGTCAACGTATGAATTTGGGGGAGATGCAAACATTCAGTCCAGAACACTGTTTTATTTGACTTTGAGTAGAACGTAAACTCAGAACTGTGAAAGAAATAAAGTTAGTGAAGAATGAAAATGAATTAGCCAAACTGTCAAAATAAAAAGGCAGAGGGAAGAGACGAAGATATCTGAGTTCAGAAGACGCTAAGATCGAGAGTAAATAGCCAGTTTCACAAAATTACCCCTTTCAGTTTCAATCTTTTATACTTTAATCTTCTCCAGCCGTGGACACGGCTCTTACCATGAAGACAAGGGCTCAGACAGCACAAGGATAATGAAGGTGAAATATTATTATATTTAATACTATAATATCATTAATGCAACTGCAGCCAGAGATCAAGGACTTTTCAAATTAATTATTTTTGTTCCAACACACACCATGAAATGGGCTTTCTAAATCAGAATGACACCTCCCAACCTTTCCTTTATTAAGATAATTCTATTTTATTTCTTGGCTCTTTGCAGCCTAGGCAAGTTTTATGAATATTTAAGAGAAAAATTAGGCGGGAAAATTCTGGATAATGCATGAATAGCAACCAGTTGACTGAGACAGAGGTGCCCTGAGAACTCACTTTAGAATCTTCCTGCCTTTAGTACACAAATTCTGCAAATCTATACTGTCCTTCCCCTTTGGGGAAAGATTAGCAGTCCCTTTAAGTACACTGAGAGCTTGGATAGTCTTCTTGATTTGCATTTTCCATTTTAATGCAAGTGTAAGGAGGAAAAGTCACTGCTTGAACTATGCTCATTAAGTTCCCCCTGAATTGAGTCTTTATGGTCAGCAGTAAAAATTAGGCAAAATATTGATAACTTGCTTAGTAATGGTCTCTCCAGGGTGGGCCTGTAATTGCTCGAATGACTGATCATCTGCTGATACCACTTTCACCCCTCGTTTCGGTCTCCAAAGAGATTTAAATGTGCACAGAGACCATGCGCCTTGGAAATATTGGAGGGTCTTGTCACTCGTCCACACAGAGCAGGCAGGGGGATGCGTCCACTATGAAGGTGACAGCCCCTTTGTGGCTGGACCATCAGCATTACCCCCTCCCCTCCACTCCTCACCCCCGCACTGAGGCACTTCTGCTCTCCGTGCAGCTTCTTCAAAGGAAACGCTTTCTGTGAAATGCCTCCAGTTGGTGCGTCACCATTGACTAATTGCCAGGATAATCGCTTCTAACCGTTTACCTTCTGAAAGCATCACTCTTGACTTGATCACTTAATTCTCAAAATGCCTTCAACTGACGGGAAAGTGTGCTATTTTACTTGCCAAGCTGATTGCAAATTATTTTCTGATTGCAGGTTTATTTTGTTTGTGACAAAATGTTTCCTGCTAATTGCTAACATAATCTTGTAGGAACTGGCAGTTGAACACATAATTTATTAACCCACTATAGTTTCTCCCTAATCCTTGCTTTCGTCCTTTTATTTATTTTAAACACCTATTTACAGGATCATTAATCCTCATCAATATTGTCTGGAGTCCTTGAACTACCAGAGCTGTTTCTGCAAAGAAAACCATGCAGTCAATGGAAGTCAACACCCCACAATCCGCTTTGCTCACCGAGCTTTCCTTCAGGGGCCTGACCTTGAAAAGAAAAGTCCTCTCAGTTTGATCGGTGATGGACGATGGAAAGCAATAGAAGTGAATCTTGCTTATCAATAAAGAACTATTTGTTCTTCATTTGCCTCCAGCCAGCCAGAAAATTTATGGTTGCCAGATTTTTTTTTTTTTAATGGCGACAGGTAGACAGAGCAGTAAGACTCTTGCAACTATATCCATAGCTAAATAGCATGCTTTAAAGATATTTTGACCTAATACTAAGCAGAAGTAAAATGAGTACAGACTCATCAGACCAAGAAACACCGGTGACAGAAGTGACCTGGTACAACTCACTTATTATGCACGTGAGGAAACTGAGGCCCAGGGTAGTTGAGCAATTTGATGGGAAATCCTGTGTTAATTAGGCCTGAGTTGAAATTGACAAAGAGAAGCCCACTGCAGCTCAGCTGAGTTTAGCTTCCATCCTCAAGATTTCCACTGAGCTATTTTGCATTTGAGATGGAAGGAACATGTTGCACATAAATGTTCATTTCCTAGGGTCATGTGCACAGTTACAGAAGATAACTGACTTTTCCTGAACACTCACCATGGAGGTGGTTTTATTTCTTTAAATGCTGCTGCCGGTTCAAGGACATCACATCTGAACCAAAAGACCTATCTTGGAGACTGCCTTTTATGGAAGTATCTTGACAAATGTCAGTCTATATGCCAAGCACCAGAGAACCTTCTCAACACTGTCTGCCCCAGCCCCTACTAACAGCCCAGCAGAGAAAAAGAGCTCAGATGTTTGGTTGAATAAACAAGCCTACAACAATTTCTCTGGGTTTTGTTAGGAAGCAGTAATTCTCAAGAAAGAACTTTTATCTGACTCTAATTTTCCCAGCTTTGCTTGGCCAAAGTTCATGTCAAATTGACCTTAACTCGTTCACCTTCTTGGATATGCTTCAAGCTCAGGTATATTAACTCTTCCTTCCTGGTAGGTTCCCATGTTCACTTCAAACCTTTTTTCTGGGTCTGGCAGGGAAATGCCTATAATTACCCTTAATGTACTCCTGGAGTAAAGATATGCACGTTGAGAGCCAAAATAGAAGGTTAACTACAAACTGTGCAGTAATGCAATTACCTCCCAATTATCCCTTTCAACACCAAAGGAATGAATAGGAGACATTAAGCCCAATTCTGCAATAGAGCCTCTGGATATTGGAGATGGGATGGAGGTAGGGAGGGGCAGAAAGAGAGAGAGAAATAAGTACAGCTGCTGTGGGTAAGGAATGCCAGGGAATTGTGGTGACACCTAACTGGAGTTTTCCTATTGGTATTAGATTTCTTTCAAATTCTTCTGTTTGGCACACCCTGCAGAGGTGGTTTGGGTTGGATGACTATCCCATATCTATGTGATTAAGACTCTCTACTCAGCAATAGTCTAGGGCAGTGGTCTGCAAACTCATTAGTCAACAGAGCCAAATATCAACAGTACGATTGAAATTTCTTTTGAGAGCCAAATTTTTAAACTTAAACTATATAGGTAGGTACATTGCTACTCCTAAGCTGGCCTTTGCTAAAAACATCCTCAATCTGAGAGGTCCACCTCAGCGAACGTACCCCCACTTCTTCTAACGCCACTTCTTCAAAACAGACTCGTCCCGGCCGAAAACCGACTTCTGCGCATGGGCCACAAAGTTTCAATCGCACTGTACGTGCGCGCCCACACGTGGTATTTTGTGGAAGAGCCACACTCAAGGGGCCAAAGAGAAGCATGTGGCTCGCGAGCCGCGGTTTGCCGACCACTAGTCTAGGGCAAAAGTCTCTGTATTTCTATACAGAGTGCATTCTCCCCAGAAATATATATTGGGCGGTTAGCTAAGGCTTCTGAGAGGAGCAGTTCATCAGACATTGGCCAGTCATTAATTCTTGGCTGGGATGAACAGGATTCATATCCTGTCCAGATTGGGCTCCAGGGGTTCTCAACCTTCCTAACCCTTTAATACAGCTCCTCATGTTGTGGTGACCCCCAACCATAAAATCATTTTCATTGCTACTTCATAACTGTAATTTTGCTACTGTTGTGAATCATAATGTAAATATCTGATATGCAGAATGTATTTTCATTGTTTGCGCCCCACAGGTTGAGAACCGCTGGAATAGGATAGACCTGTAAGGGGTGTTCAGTCAAAGCAACCTAATTTTAATGCCAAGAGGAAGGATCCCAGTACAGAGAGAGATGGGGGAAAGCAGTTCAGAACTCAGCCCATCCAGAGAACACTAAAATTTTTCTTTTGCTGGAACATGAAACAGCATCTGCATCCCACTGATGTCACCTGTGAGATCAGCTAGTCTTTTTATTAACAAGGACTTTATCATTGGGCAGCTGCAGCAAGCAAACCAATATTCAACACATATCTTTAACTTCTTAAGTTTCCTCTTGTTTTTTTAATCCAGTTCCTAGAGATCATTTTCATTCTAATTATAGCTTCTGTGATCATATTGGCTGCTATGGTTACTGCTTTGTAATAAGCCATCCCAAAACTTAGTGGCTTCAAACAGCAACTTATTGTTGTACCTCATGGTTCTGCAGGTGAACCAGGATCAAGTGGGTGAGTCTCTCTCAGAGCATCCCATATGGATGGCAACTGAGAGTGCAGTCATCTGAAAGCTCACCTAGATGCAATGTCTAAGGTGGTTTGGTCATGCACCTGGCAGTTAATGCTGATTGCCGCACAGGAGCATAGTCGGGGCTGTTGACCTCGGCACCTATGTGTGGCCCCTCCATTTATCTTGGGCTTATCGCAGCCTGGAACATGTTTTGAGAGAGAATGTCCCAGGGACATTCTCAAATAACCAGGCAAAAACCACAAGGTTCCTGATGACCTATCCTCAGAAATTCTATAACATTGTTTCACCACATGCTATTGGTCAAATGAGTCACCAAGGCCAGCCCAGATTTAAGAGGAGGAAAATTGGGCTCTAGCTCTTGATGCAAGAATCACCACTTACTTATAGAGAGGAAAAGATCGATGGTGGCCATCTTCAGAGACTGCCTACCACATTAGCAAGAACTCAACTTGATGTCATCTGAAAATCTGATATAAACCCCTTTTTCATTCAGTTCTATCATTGAGAAAAAAATCGTGAACAATGGAGGACCAAGGGAGTCCTCCTTCCAGGCCAAGGTTTCTCACGTTAATTTTAATCTTGTATTAATGGAATTAGGTTCACCTATGAGTCACAGAGTAATCCTGGCTTTAGCACAATAGCAGTTGATTACTTGTGTAAAATCTGTCCAATGGGGAAATGCCCTGGGCAGGTGTTAATAGGCTCTGTCTGTCCCCACAGAGTCCTCAAAGACCCTGGATCTTCTACTTCAACACTTGGCCATCCCTGGGTCATGACCCTCATTTTCTAGGTCCAAGATCATTTGGCATGGGCCAAGCAGCAGAATAGAAGTAGGGATGAGGAAAAGAAGGAGCCAAAGACTAAGCTTCTCTTAAACTAAGCTCCTAGAATCTGCCATCTGATACTTCTGTTTACGTCCCATTGGCCAGAACCTATTCACATGGTTAGATCCAGCTACAAAGGAAAGCCGGGAAACTGAACCTTTATTCTGGGCCACCATTTCTCCTGTTAAAAATCCAGGGGTTTAGATTCTAAAGGAAGTATGATTGGCTATAAGGGAGTCCACTATAGCCCCCCTAATTTGGGTAAAGTCATGCCCCTTTGAGCAATCATGGAATTCACACACTTGCTCTTCCCTCCAAGATGCTGAGACAGCCCCTGAAGGAAGCCGCTCCCTCTTCTTTGAGAATCTCTTCTCTTCCTATGTCTCGAGCCAAGATGTTTTGGTGGAACTTTACTATCTATAGTTTTTATTAAGGAAGTAATAAGCATTTTGTGTTTTCAGTCATAAAAATTTTATTATAATATTTAATGTACTTGTTCAAATATTCCTCCTCTCTCAGATATTCTCATTAACTTGACTGCTGGTCCCAATACACACAATTTTCTGATTGAGAATCATTCCTTCAGGCCAAATCGAGCAATAGACTTCATGCCGGGTGCCAGCTCAGGTTGGAAGCGCTTCCCTGGAGAACTGCTAGGCTGACATACCTTGGATTCATGTGTAATGTCCAGTTTCTCCCACTGGGAGGGTCTCCCTATTGAACCCCAATTAAAATGTCTAGGATATAACATTTACCTCCCACTGTCAACTTCTGCCCTGTCTCCTATCAACCCATGTTTATCAAGTCCCGTTGCCATTATGCATCAGACTTTTGACCACTTTTTTAGGAGGTCAGCCCCACAACCCAGTCAATCTCCCAGTTTCTACCCTGCCTCATCTCCAAGCTTCCTCCCCTTCCTCTGCTCCTGAGAAGCCGAGGTCCTAGCATGCCTTTCATTTCAGTGCATCCAATAGCCAGGAGGGATGGCATCTAAGGCTGGGCAGATAAAGATCATTAAAACAGAAATCTTGAGAAGCACGTTATCTGTGGTTAAGACTTCTCAACTCCCATCGGAGAGAAGGCTGGCAATGGATGGGAGCAGGATGATTTCTCAAGACCAGCAATTGACAAATGGGAAGTGAATGCAAACTGGAGCCAAATAAGAATCTTGGAAAACTACATCAATTGTCAGGGGCCAGACAGGAGACAAAGCTTGCCAGTGAGGAGCCAGATGAGTGCCAGACAGAATAGGAGGTAGGAATGAAGGTGGAAACGAAGAAAAGAGTCCAGGACAACTGAAGTGAGCAGGACCGGGTGTCCAAAATGTCACATAACCTGGCACAGAACATTTGACAAGGGAGATAATCAGCCTGGCAGGGTTAAGAGAGGCCCTGCAATCAGAAGAGAAACTACTCAGTTCGGGGGTCTAAAGGTGAAAGAGAGGAGAAGGGCTCACTCCAAGCAGGCCTTGACTAACTGTGAAGAGACCAGACAGCCAGCAGCCACTTCACATGGAAAGCTGCCCAGGCTCCATCGAGCGCTTCCCAAGTACAACCCTGGGAAGCGACGGCTGCGGCTGTAACAAAGCCAGCTGTGCCCCAGATAAGCCTTTTGTAAAGCCAGTTGCTCCATTTTGTTTCACATAATTTATTGCTCGGTACATATCGATAATATGATTGTCGGCCCAGCAGACATTTTCCATTTTAATAGTTCGCATGAGATACCACACTATTGATCCTACACCACTAAATAAAAAACTCATTTGTTAGGGGAGCACAGAATGGCTTTTAATGGACACAGCCAAACACCTGCTACTGGTTAGGGAAGAAAAATAACCATCCTGCCGTACGGATATCTGGATGTGGCATCAAAATGCTCCATTTTAGGGATCAGTGGGGCTCTCAGAAAACAGGGGGGCGCCTTCTCCAAATGTCCAAAGGCTGATATTCTCATTGATCATAAGAGAAGCTGCCATTGGCTAGGTATCTACTATGTGCTAAGCCTTTTGATTATCTGTACCTTATGTAGTCCTCACAGCAATCCTGCAAATGCATGAACTGCTACACTAACAGGATGCTCTGGGAAGCTAGGCACAAAATATACCAGCAAATGGGGCAAGTCATCCGGGTACCTGTTCCTCACTTAGCAGAACTCTGATGGTAGCTGCTCCCAGGGCTGGCACCGCTGCTCACTGATTTTAGGTCTTGAGCGTCCTCTCAACTTTTCCCACAAGGCCACAAGAGAGCTGCCAAACAAGCAACCACAATGCCTGTCACTTTCAGATGAGGAAATCAGAGGGACCATGAGTGACTTAAGTGACTCAATCCATATTCCATGACTAAGAAGGAACAGAGAAGACAGAATCTTTATCTGCATGGTTTCAAGATGAGTTTTCTCGCCATGCACAACACCATTGCTTTAGCAAATACACCATATTATGGGCTGAATTGTGTCCCTACCACCAAAATTCACATGTTGAGGTCCTAACCCTCAGGACCTCAGATGAAACTGTATTTGGAGATAAGCTCTTCAAAGAGGTAACTAAGTTAAAATGAGGTCGTTAGGATGGGCTCTTAGCCAAGCTGACTGATACCCTTATAAGAAAAGAAGATCAGTACACAGGCACACACAGAGGGAAGACCATGTGCAAACACGGGGAGAAGATGGCTGTCTACAAGCCAAGCAGAGAGGCCTTAGAAAGAACCATCCCTTGACGTTGGACTTCAAACCTCCAGAATTGTGAGAAACTAATTTTCTGTTTATCTGCTAAATCTCTTCTCTCTTCAGGAATTTCCCTCTCCCAATGAATGTGTGAGTTTTTTCTTCAGTCACTAATTAATATTTAACAGTGTTAATTGAGGTATAATTTAGATAGATAGATAGATAGATAGATAGATAGATAGATAGATAGATAGATAAAAGGCTAAGAGACCAGCCGACTAGCCGACCGGCAGTGGCTATGGTGCACACTGACTAATCAGGGGGCAGACGCTCAATGCAGGAGCTGCCGAGTGACAGCAACTTTGCAGAGTGCCTTCTTGCACGGCGGGACCTCTGAGGAGATGTCAGATTGCTGGTTTTCGCCCGATCCCCGCAGGCCAGACGAAGAGACCCCACCTGCTGGAGTGACCCCACTCACTCTGCAGATGCCCTTCGAGCCAAGGCGCCCCCCAGATGCGGCCAGCCAGGGAGGGACTGCGAGAGCTTGGCTCCAGGGTGTGTCCAGCTCATCTTGCTCAGTCCCGGCCCCACCGGCCACCTTCTCATTAATTTCCTTTCAAAGTGTGCAAATCCATGCACCAGTCCTCTAGTCCTATATAATAAAAACGTAATATGCAAATAGACCAAATGGCCAAATAGCAGAATGACCATCTGGACTGCCATCCAGATGACCATCCGGGACCACACTATGACACCCACTGGCGCCAGGCCAGCCAACACAGGTGCAATGTGATTGGTCAGGGGCCTGGCCATTGCCCCATGATCGCCCTGCAGAGGGAGGCCCAGGCCACTGACCAGTGGGCTGCAGTGGTGAGCGAGGCCTCCTTTTGCGAGGGAAGCCCAGGTACCGGGTGCCGGAGGGAAGCCGGTGCTGGCAGCCAGGGGAAGGAAGGCCTACTCTTGCATGAATTTCATGCATCGGGCCTCTAGTCTATAGTAATAATAGAGGAATATGCAAATTTCCAGGGCACCATCATGTAACAACTGTTCAGCAGCAGGCACGGGTGGGGCCAGGGGAGGCAGGCCCGGTGGAGGGCAGCCTGTACTCCCCACATGGTGGCAACAGCGGCTGTGAGCGCTCCCAATGGCCACTGCCGCTTGCCCAGAATTGGCCCTGGGCAAGCGGCAGTGGGGACAGGGATGGGGGAGGTGGGCCCGGCGGAGCACAGCCTGTAATCCCCACATGGCAGCAGCGCTGTGAGCAGCGCCAAGCAGAGCCTGCGGGCCAAGCTGAAACAGTGCCTGCAGGCCAACAGTGCTGAGGAACAGCTGCACCAGTCCCACCTCCCGGCCCAGAAGGTGCGCGATTGCAGGGACAGCCACCGTGGCAAGCCAGATGGATGTTCTCCTGGCCACGCCACGCGGGTTTGCGGATCTGCGCAGGCGCATGCCTTTGGTGCGCGCATCCTCTCCTATTATAAGTGAAACTACATGAACATTCATGTACAAGTCATTACATGAAAAATGTTTTTCCTTCTCTTTAATAAATATCTGGAAAAGAACTATCTGATTATATTGTAGGTATGTGTCCAACTCTTGAAGAAACTATCAAACTATTTTTCAAACTGACTATCATTTTACGTTCTCACCAGCCGAGTATGACAATGAGTTCCTCTGATTCTTCCTCAATGCTTTGTCAGTCTTTAATTCTTGTAGCCATTTGAATAGGTGTGTCTCATTGTGACTTTAACTTGCATTTCCTTAATGATGAATGACATTGAGCATTGTTCATGTGCTTGTTTCCCATCCCTACATCTTCTTTGGTCAAGTGTCTGCTCTGGACACAAGTACATTATCAAATATATTTTCTCCAGTCTGTGGCTTATATTTTCATACTCTTAACAGTGTTTTTGAAAGACCAGAAGTTTTTGACGTCAATGAACTTCAATTTAGGAATATTTTTTCTTTTACAAATTATACTTATAATTTTGTATCTAAAAACTCTTTGCATAATCCACGGTCAAATATGACCCAAGTAAGTCCTCCCTTCACTGTCCTTCAATACTTGACCAGCCTGAGAGCATCTTCCCAAAATCCAGGCATGAGACAGCCTTTTACGTTCAGATGGGAACACGGTGTCCGTGTCCCACTCCTTACCCTTCAATGATGGTTTTTTTCACCCAAGGACACAGGCAGCATTAGGAGTAGACAACCAATACGTTTGAGTCAAGGAAGGCTTTTTGAGAAAATATCTGATTTTCTCCCCTAAGACTGTCTAGGGTCCAGCTGCATAGGCTCTATCTCACCTTGACACACCCTTTAATTGCTCTCACTCTGAACTTTGCTTCTCTTCCTATGGGTTCTTATTTGGGGAAAAGCAGCATGAGTTTATGAAAACCAGAGTGATAGGCACTAGAATGCCTATTTAGGCATTTGTATATATTAATATTAATAATCATAAAAATAATAGTAATAATATAGATAATAACAATTGTAATAAGATAATCTAAGGAATACTGCAGAGTATTAGGTCATTTACATACTTCATCTCACATGGTTTTTTTCTAATACTTTTATGCTTTCATATTTTACAATAGGCCTTTGATCCAGTTGGAATTTATCCTGTTGTAGATATAAAGTATCTTTTTTTTTTGCTTTTTTCCAGATGGCCCAACCCAGTTTATGGGTTGATCGGTGATTTGTTCCCACTGATTTGAAATCCCTCCTTCACCATTTACTAAATCCTTTCATGTATTTTGGATCTACTTCAGAAATTTTTATCCTGTCCTATTGATCTGCCTAACTATCCATATGTTAGCATCTTATTGTTTTTATTACCAAGGCTTTATAAAGTTTTAATATCTGCCTACTCTCCCAACACTCTTCATTTTCAAAAGTTTTCAGTATAGTCATTATTATTACTTAAACTTCCATTTGAACTTTAATATCATCTCACCTATTTCCAAAACGGGAATCATTTAAAAATACGATAGATTTCCATACTCTATGCCACACCTACTAAAAAGGTGTCTGTGTTTTTAACAAATGACCCAGGCACCAGTCAGCCGACCAGCATATGGGAACCAAAGCTAGGGGAAGTTGCTGCTCAAAACAGCCAAGTGGCATTGCAACTAACCACGGAACAGCCTGAGAGGTACATGTGGAGTCTGATCACTACAGAAACAAGGGGTCTCTGGCCACTGATGACTCAATGCATTTACACTTGATAAATTGATACACAAAAGAATGAACACAGAGAACTTACACTTCTAATGGAAAGGGCTGTTAGAAAGACGTGTGGGAAGCTCCAGCCAATGCAGACCCCACGACAAGAGAGCCCTGCCAAGCAGAGAGGACTCGGAGAAGAGGTGCCTTCACCGAAGGGACCAGCAGTCCAGAGAAGGAACTCTAAGAGGTGGGCAGTGACACACAAATGACACACAAGCCTAGAGATAATACCAATGGTCCTGCATGTGCCCAAGTTACTGAGGCAGATGCCACAGCTTCAGATTTGGGTGGAAGTGAAGGAAGAGTTAAAGGAGCAATGAAAAGTGAAAAGTCCCTGCAAGGCCTAATCAATGACAGCCAGGACTGGTCTCCAGAAGAAGGAAGACCAGGGCCAGTGGTGTCAGTCCTTCTGGGACAAGTGGCTCCTGCTGCTGGGAAGGAAGCATCATCCAGCAGTGCACTCAGGGCTGCTTCACGCAGCTGGTTTGGGGAAGGCTACTCAGCATAAGGGAGCGCTCTCTCTCTCTCTCTCTCTCTCTCTCTCCCTCTTTCTCTCCTCATGTTTCTGCCTCTGCTTATAAAGATAATAAAATTCCTGCCCAACTTCTTATCTGCACTAAAGAATGCAATATTCAAGGGAGTGCACCTGCTCCTCTCCTGTTATTAGCTCCTCCCCATTGAAAGGTCTAATCATCTAAAAGCAGGCTTTCTGGAGGAAGGTGTCAACAGGCAAGAGAGGCCCAGAGCCCCAAGACTCGTCAGGCAGCAGGAAAGGGTTAGAATGGACCAGCTGAGGCATGCTATGTCCGAGAATGTGTTTGCATTGCTTTGTATCCACTTTTGTACCAGCTGAGCAGGCAGGCACTTGGCCAGAGTCACCAAAGTGTGTTTAGGTGGAAGGTGTGCCAAAACAGTACAGATACCGCTCTGAGCCTCTCTGGCAAAGGCAAGTTTCTTGTGCCTCATAATATCTTCATGCCACACAAATGGAATCAGCAGCAGCTGCACATCTGCATGGGGGCTGTGGGCATAGGAAGCTCAAGCCACCACCTGGGAGCTCCTGCTTTAGGTAACTATCTCTGTATGTTCACATAGCCTGGCCATTAAAGGAATAGCACTCCCTCTAACTGTGTCTGTTGGCATCTTTCCATCAATCACGTCACTGCCCCACTGTGACGATGATATAGTGACAGAGGGCCCACTATCTCACCTTGTTCCCTCTGACATGTAGCTCATTCACAGACAGAGAGGGCAGGTCATGGATTCCTCCAGCTGGAGGCATGAGTCATTTGTGCTAGCAAGGCCATGGTTCATTTGGGCAATCAGCTTTCAAGAGTAGCGACTGGTCCATGGAACCATCTAACGGGCTAAAGGCTATTGCAGTATTGAACAATTGTTGTCAAAGTATGATGCCCACAGCAACAGCATCTGTATCACCTGGGAACCCTAAAAATGCAGATTCTCAAGTCCCACCCAGAACAACTAAATCAGAAACTGTGGGGGTGGGGCTTGCCAATCAGTAGTTTAACAAGTCCTCCAGGTGATTCTGATGCTCATTCAAGTTTGAGAACTACTGGTCTGCATATCAGGGTAGAAACCTACCCCTAAGTTCCTCTTAAGGCTTCAGCAAAAAATCCCTTTTCCCCAGGGGCTGAGTTTAATGAAGACACAGGACTGATCCACCCATTGCAGGCTAGGAAGGTCCCCATTGGCGAGGGCCACTCTGCCTTGTGCACAGCCTTCCCACCGCAGCCTAATGTAGGACTCAGAGCCAGGAGACCCTGCCCATGGTTGAAGAATCGTTATTATTCAAATCAGAGCATGAGGAGTAGAGTCCTGGGCTCCACCAGCCTATGAGAACCTCTCTCAGCACTTTCTGGAACTGACCTGCAGACACATATCATTTATTCCGGCACTAAGGTATGATAAGCAAAGTCAGAAGTCACAATGGGCCCTAACCGGTTTGGCTCAGTAGATAGAGCATCGGCCTGCGGACTGAAAGGTCCCAGGTTCGATTCCGGTCAAGGGCATGTACCTGGGTTGCGGGCACATCCCCAGTAGGGCGTGTGCAGGAGGCAGCTGATCGATGTTTCTCTCTCATCGATGTTTCTAACTCTCTATCCTTCTCCCTTCCTCTCTGTAAAAAGTCAATAAAATATATTTTTTAAAAAAGAAGTCACAATGGGCCACCAACACTCATCCCTTACTGGAGTCTGGACCTCCAACTTCCTGACCATCAGGAGAGCTAAGCGGTCTCCAGGGAGCAGGAGTATCACCCACCAGCCTTCGGTCTATACTTTTGCATCTGGAGAAAATTAAATGAAAAGGACCAGAGGCTGCTTAGAAAGAGGATAGATACACAGCATTTCATAGTTTACCCAGACATGTAAGAGAAAGCCTTTACTGACTGCTCCTAGGTATGAGCACTGAGCCTCCCACACTCCTAGTGTCCCCACAACAGCTTAACAACCCTGTGGGTATCAGTGTCATTATCCCCATTGTACAGATAAAGTAACTGAGGCATTGAAAGGTTAAAGAAGTCGTCCTCAGTCACACAGTTAGGAAATGCTGAAACCAAGATTGGAACTGAAGTGTGTCTGACAGCAAAGCCTGCAACCCTCCTGGCCCCCTTAGAATAAAAGGAGTTAGTATGTATTTATATATTTGAGTGAGTGCGTGTATATGTGGGGAGCAGGTTATAGATCACAGTTCTTCACAAATAACCTTTATGGTTGCCTCTTTGTAATCTTGAGGCAAACACTTCCCAGGGAGTAATAAGTGAGACATGACTACCCCTGGTCAGCCATGCAAATGGGGCCGGTTCAGACCAGGGATGACCAGCCCAGGGTGAGAGGCCAGCAGGGTCTGGGCCTATCTGGGTGAGACAGGCAAGCAGCCCTTACATACAGAGCATACACAGCACAGGGACAAGCCCTGGCAAAGGAGGATACCCACCTCCTTTATGAAGTCTTTTAAAATATAATTACATTCAGCGTGTAACTAGAGACGAAAGTGCTGCCCCTCCATGAGATTCTGGGCTCTTGACGGTGATAAAATGTTCCAGTTGTGAGGAATTATTTAAATGTTCAGCACTTTGCGTGCATGACTGACTCGGCACTATAATCAGAATCACGGGAACACGAAGTTTTGGAATGGAATGAACCTTAGAGGCCATATCATTCCATACCTTGATTTTTACAGATGAGGAAACAGAGGTCTAGAGAGATCCTGCTCTTTTTCCAAGGTCTCTGGGCAAGGAGCCCAATCCCCCTGATTCCTGGTCTTGTTTCATTTTAGAGAACAGGGCAGGTGGAGCAGCAACCTTGCTGGATCATTGCTTTAACCGTGCAATCATCTTACAATGGAATGCAAACCCTGGTTGCCAAGTTGATGCCCAGCTATGATTTCATTCTCAGGATTTATCAAATACCACAAAGGATGGGATTATATAACATGGAACTATATAATGCTTAATTTTTACAAAAAAAAAATGTATTGGTGGAACCAGTAATGCTTAAAATATTCTAAATCTTAGCTACCTGGAGTATGTAACAATATATAAACAGTTTATATGCCTTCTCATCTCACAATAACCTATGTCTTCATAGTTTAATAAATTGTTCCTTCCTATTTCTCTGTATTTCTAGTCTTGCAACTTACAGTTCATATGTATTACATAGAATGCCCTTTAACATTCAGCAGACATAACCATGACCAAAAAAAAAATAAAAGAATAGGAAAAAGAAAACTGGTCATTTCTCAATGTTTCTTAACTCATATATGCACAAAATTTTCATTGGAGGGGTTCTACATATGCTTAAAAGTAGAAATGTCAACTTAAGTTCATCAAGACAGGAATGTTCATTTATTTCAATAGATGTGCAATAATCTCTTAAAAGGTACCACAAAGATTTTTTAAAATAAGAATACACTGTGTTGTTTAGAATATGGTCAAAAGGCCATGCTCATAAATTCCTAATGGAAGTATAAGTTGGCATACCCACAACAAGGTAGTATTACTGAAGTGGCATTAATCAAGGAAGATCTGTTGGAAGAAGTGAGCTTTAAGCCAGGTCTCAAAGAAGGCTATGGACTTGGAGGAGAGGGGGAGGGCAAAGGTCAAAATGGGGAGAGACAGAGGCCAAAGACAAGTTGCTAGATTCCTGGGTCCATGACACCTTTTCTCCATCTTCAAAGTCAGCAGTGTAGCAGCTCCAGGCTTCTCACTCTGACCTCCTGCCTCCCTCTTCACCGTTTCAGGACCCTAGAGATTCCACTGGCCTATCTATGTAATCTTAAATCACCTCCCCATCTTAAGATCCTTTGTTTAATCACATCTGCAAAGTCCCTTTTGCAGTGTAGGGTCACAAGTACAGGTCTGAAACATTAGGATGTGGACATCTTTGGGGCCACTAATCTGCCTATCACAGATCTTAGTCTGCCATACCTCTGATTGCTCATCTGTCACATGGTTAGTAATATGGTACCTACTTCATAGAGTTGTTGTGAGGATTAAAGGACTTAGAGCAGTGTCTGGATCTGGTAAAACTTCAGAATTGTGGCCATTTCTCTCTGCCCATCTAAACAAACTGGTAGGATTCCCTCCTTCACTCCAGATTCCTTAGGGTAGTTGTTTTCAGATTTTATTGGCCAGTACCCCCAATAGAAACACACACTTTACATCACAACTCAGTGCACTCCAAGATCTGTACATTTGCATAGAAAAATAAATGTTTCACAAACAAACCTTAACCCCACTATGTGTCATGAGTTCTGACATGTTCCTTTTGGGTCCATTTCACTTTTCACACAATGAAATAAGCTGGTGAAGGCCCCGGCAGTCAAATGCAACAGCTTTTCTATTTTCCACCTGGTGCAACCAACAGCCAGCAGAGGCTGTGCACGGCTGCAGGGGCCCTGCTGTTCCTGCAGGTGGGCCTGCCTTACGGAGGGAAGCTGGATAAACTGAAAAGACAGAACTGGAAAATGGGGGCCACTGCCTGCCATCGCAGACTTCGGCCTTCGTGTGTCAGCATTCAGACGCGTATGATCGTCGCGGCCTTTAAGGACGCTGACAAGCTCTAATTCTTGTGTTAACGCCGGAGAGCACCTAACTGCCCTGTCCTCCTATTCACGACGCATAACTGTGGCGAGTTGGCACTGGCTCATCGCGCCAACAAGGTTTCGGCGACAGCTTCTCTTGTCCACGCAGAATCAAATCCGCAGAAGCTGTCATTCGATTTGACAAACTGACAAGACAGCGCTGTCAATCTCCCCGATGGGCGAGGAACCGCCGTGACTGGCAAAAATCTAAGGGTCACTATGAACGCGATCGTTCCTGCCTGTGTTCCGCGGCTGACAGCTCATGAAGCATTCCTCCACTGCTTCAGAGCCTACACATCTTTCCCCTCGGCTGGCCTGAGCAACGCATAAAGGGGACTGACACGCGTATGTATTTCACTTGGGATATGACAGGCCCTGACTAGGCTTTTGAAGACGTGGCCAGCGTGGTCACCCCTCATCCTTGCCTCTGGCTCCCAGGCCACTTGATGAGATTGTGAGCTTCCCTGATTCACAAACGCCTGGGATGTTAGATCTGAGGGGCCTTAGGTATCCAACCACACTCCACAAAGGGGAGGCAACACCCAAGGACACTCATGAGTAGAGAGACCTGAGGGAGGTGGGGGGGGGGGGGCAGATGTACTAATTAACAATCATGGACGCGTCTCCATTACACTGCTGTCACTCAATTCATTCTCAACCCTGGCTGAGCTTTAAAAAATTATATCCATGCCTGGGTCCAACCCCAGAGATCCTGATTCTATTGGCCTGGGGCAGAGGCTGGCATTTAATATTTTTTTAATCGTTCCCAGGGGATTGAGTTGCACAGCCAGGGTTTAGAGGCCCCTGGAGCCTGACTTCCTGGGTTCAAATCCAGTGTGGACCCCACAAAGAGTCATGCGATGTGAACCCCAAGAAGGAATTCATCTGCTAAGGTGGACTCCCCATGGTCAACCGAGGGCCCAAATTTTATGAATCGTAAGAGCCTAGTGGCCGTTTGCTGACAGAGGCCCCTCACGTTCTCTGCATACTGGGACGAACCTCAGAGTGAATCCTCGGCTTCCTGAACTGTGCCCTGCTCATTTACACCATCTGAGTCGACCACCACAGGGAAACCCTGGTGTTGATTGGTAGATCTGCCCCATCCAATCAGAGCTGTACAAATTGTATCCTCCTTTGCACATATTCCAACCAATCAGAACAGCACAACTTGGATACTTCATCTAATGAGGTGGACCTAATTGAGAATCTGGGTGACAACTTTCACTATAAAACGTGGCCTCCCCTTCATCTAGGTGGAACACAATTTAGTTTACTACCTGAATCTGTGTCTCCGGGGCTGCAGCTCCTTTCTGATTAAAAAAAATGCTTTATATTCTTTATCACAGCCTAAAATTAATTTTGGTTTACATCAGGGACCACCATTTACTAGCTATTGGTCAAGTTACTAATTTTTCTGAGCCTGAGTTTCCTCGTCTGTAAAAATGGAGTGATAGTAATAATATTTACCTCATAGGATTATTTCAAGGATTAAATGAGTTGGTAGATATAAGGCCCTTAGTACATTGCCTGATAGAGTACATGATCCATTGGTGTTAGATATTCCTATTATTTAAGATGTTAAAAAATGAGGTTCAACTGAGTAAATTTGAAGATTAATTGGCTTTATTAAGCAATTCATGAATCCACAGCACCCCATCTAACAACTAGAAGGCCACTCTAAGGAGTTGTTCAAAATTGAAGAATTTTGTACAAAGAAGGGAGCTATTAGTGAAAGAAAGTAAAGGAATATTTTGGGACCAGGGCATCTTTTCTTTGGGGGAAGAGGAAGAGACAGGCTTTTATTATATAGATTGCCCCTCTTTTTATGAGGGATAAAGAGGGTCCCTGTGACAGGTTACCTTACTGGTGCTCGACCAGAAAATTCCATACTGGTTGATAAAGATTATGTTTCTGGGAAAAGTTGAAATTTCAATTAGATCAGGTATTAAATCTAGGTTTGGTATCATGGGATTTTAACATGAGATGCCATTTTTGGCCTGTGTTGTTTGTTTGTTTTGGTTTGTGTTGTTTGTTTGTTTATTAAAATACTTCCTTTAAAAAAAAAAAGGCTCAAAGAGGAGACTCGACCAAATCGTGCAACACTGAGCTTCTCTTCAGGGTCTTTTTACTAATGTGTAATGTAAGAGAGAAAAGTAAAGGTAACTCTAATGGTTTCGGCCTAGATAACTGGAAGAATGTTTTCTTCTGCTTCATTTGTCTTGTTCAATCCTTGCAATATTCCCATTATACAGATAAAAGCACTGAGGCTCTGAGAGGTTAAATAACTCACACAAAATCAGATCTTAGGGAGCAGCCAACCCAACAACCTAACTCCAATATGTCTGGCTTCAAAGTCCATGCTTTCTTCCTACTCTCTCATGCTGAGTTCCCACATGGATCTGAGCCTGGTGTTAAAGAAGGTGATGAATATGGATAAGAGGCGATGAAAGAAAGGGCACTCTGGCTGGAGGGGAGTCATGGACATAAAACTGGTCTAGGTCCTTTGTGCCTTAAGAGTGCATGATTTTGTGGAAGAGACAGTACTATTCAAGGGTGACAAGCAGGCTGGCCCGGCCGGAGTAAAGGAACCACAGCCAGAGAGGAGCGTGAGCCCAGCTGGAGAACACACTGATGAAGGGCCCAATGCCACAGACCGCAGTCTGCATGTTGTGTTCTGAGGAAATGAATGTGTATTTCTATGGAAGATTCTTACTAAATTCTTTCTAAATGTGTTATGCGAAATCATGCAAACCGCAAAAAAAATGCTGTATGAGAAATTATATAGTATGAATGATCCATTTTCTTTAACAAAAATTATAAGGAGAACAAAAAGAAGGTAGGAGAAACTGCAAATTAAAATACAAATGTATTGGGTGGGCTTTGATTGGACCCTGATTCAAACAAACTAAAGTGAGTGCATGCAAATACACACACATTTAGAAAATAATCTTGGCAATGCGGTTGTGGGTTCAGTCTCCGGTCGGGCGTACCAGAGGCTCCTTATAATTAGCAATGGCTTTCAGACTGTGCCTGACTGAATCCAAGGGGCTTCTTCGGAGTCCTGCCCAGGGCCACATTGGTGGCAGAGATGCAAGCTGAATGGTGGGGCTTCTTTAACCAGAATAACTCAGCTCTTTTGAGTCTCCTGGGCAGATTTGAGCCAGAGAAAGTGTTTAACTGGAAAGATCCTTGAACATCCCTGGTCTATGGGTTTCCTGGTTAGAAAGCTGCCCTCTGCTCTTTCACAGGATCACGTTTGCCATTAAGCACTTTGCTGAAAGTAGAAGAAAGCCTGCTTCTCCATGAGCGGAACACAGACACCAGCCAACTACAATTCATCTGAAATCCCTGATTAAGTCACACAGAGCACATTAGAGCAGCACTCACTGTCTGGTTGCAGAACGACTTTATTGCAACAGGTCCCATCATTAACAAATGGCAGTCTTATATCTGCATGGTGAATCTGATGATTGCAAATTGTTTCAAATATTTATTGGGCCAATGAGAAAGATATACTGTATAGCTAAGAGCTGCGACCAGACTTGTGGGTCCTTATAGGGAAAAATGGGTCCTGAAAGCATCTCTCAACACGGAAAGAAGAAACCTGCTAAGGAAATTGAAAATTGGAGAAGGTGAATAGGTCCTTCCAGGTTTGACCTCTCACTTAAGGGACCAGACGATGGGAGGGGCGGAAATTCTGTTAGTTGTGAAGAGCTGCCCTAGATAAATGCTTGTCACTCACCAGCAATGTGGCTAAGGGCTGTTGGCCTGAGATCTAGAAAGGGAATTCTGGCAGAGTGCAGGCAGGCTATGAAGGAAATGAAAGAGAATATATAGAACCTGTCAGCTAGCAAGCATGATCTGGAACGAAATCTCCTTGCTCAATTATATATATATATATATATATATATATATATATATATATATATATATATATATATATATTCATTCACATAATATATATATGAAATTTAAAATTGGGTCTATAAAAAGACTGTATAATATGCACATGAAAACTTCGCCCTAGGTGCGCAGAGGAAAAGTTTACCTGGGAAATCAACTGATTACAGGAAACAAGAAATGTTTAGAATGCATCTGTTTTGTGTTCTTAGGTGTGTATTTTTTAATTTAGAAAGAAATTCCATACAGCAACTTTTGAATGACCAAACGAAAACTCAGACTCAGCTCTTTTGAGTCTCCTGGGCAGAAATGGACTCTCAGATTAAAAAAAAAAGAAAAAGAAAAAGAAACTGGCAGAGATAAGAAGAGTGTAAGGAAGCTAAAAACAGTAACAATTAAAATCCACCATCTAGCCCTGGCTGGATTGGCTCAGTGGATTGAGCATGGGCCCGTGGACTGAAGGGTCCTGGGTTTGATTCCAGTCAAGGGCACATGACTGGGTTGCAGACTCAATCCCCAGTGTGGGGAGTGCAGGAGGCAGCCAATCAATGATTCTCTCTCATCATTGATGTTTCAATTTCTCTCGTCCTCTCCCTTCCTCTCTAAAATTAATAAAATATATATATATATATATTTTTTAAATCCACCGTATAGGCACTAACAAGCAAAAACCAAAAAAGGGGAAAAATAGCTTGGTGGTAGAGATAATTAACTAGGTAAACTCAGTAGATTGAAGGGCGTGAGAGGAAGTACAAAGAGTTAAATATAATAAGAGAAAAGATAATACCCATGTAGGCTAGAAATCCAACATCTAATCTCGAGATTAGCAGTATTCTTAAAGAAGAAACCAGAATACCAGGCAGGGGGAAGTCAAAAATCAATGGTTTAGTGGAAAACAACTTTCCTGCTCTTGAAAAAAAAATCTGAGCATGCAAATCAAAAGGACCCACTTTTGCCCTAGCCAGTTTGGCTCAGTGGATAGAGTGCCAGTCTGAGGACTGAAGGGTTCCAGGTTAGATTCTGGCCAAGGGCACATACCCAAGCTGTGTGTGGGCTCAGTCCCCATGTAGGGCGTGCAGGAGGCAGCTGATCAATGATTCTCTCTCATCATTGATGTTTCTATCTCTCTCTCCCTCTCCCTTCCTCTCTGAAATTATATTTTTAAAAAAGGAGCCACTTTTAAGTAAAGTTATGGAAAAAGATAAATTACACATATTTCAGTGACATTTTTTTAATATTGAAGTTAGAGGGGAAATGCCACAAAATAAGTAAAAAATAAAATATAATGGCAGGTCACTTAATAAAAGACCCAAAATTCAGCTGACTGCCCCCCCCCTAAATTCCACAAAAGTAAATATAGAAAAAATAATAATGTCTGTAGAGTGTCAAGAGGGAATTCTGTGACCCAAGGATTCTTTGGTTAGCCCAGATGCTGTTCATGTGCCAACACAAAGAAAGGTAGTCTGAGATAGGTAACAGCATAGAAAATTCTATTACTGATGCACTCCTCCTGAAAACCTTAACTAAAGTTATGATCCCTAAACCTAGAAGATGAATCAAAGTAAGGACTCAAGCCCTTGTTGGGTGGCTCAGGTGGTTAGAGTGTCATCCCAGTACTTCAAAAAAGGTTGTGGATTCGATCCCTCATCAGGGTGAGTATCAGAGGCATCCAATCGATGTTTTTCTCTCACATACATGTTTCTTTCTCTCTCTAAAATCAGTAAACATATCATCAGATGAGAATTTTTAAAAAGTAAGGATTCATGCTCTGAAAAGTCATAAAATGAGGCATTGCCACCATTACCCAGAGATTGTCTAAATAACTGACATAAAATGGTAATTAAATGAATAGCCAAGTCTACAGGGACTCCTGAAACACAGAGTATAGGCTGTAAAAATGTCAATAAGAATAAACACACGTGTCCTCGGTGTACTCCAGATGACATCGGCATAGCCTGGGAAGTTGAGCCGGGAGAGCTAAGACAGATCATCAATTCCTCATTTCAATAAGGAGAGGAAAAAGTTCTGGTATCATTCTTGCATTTATTTAGTGTAGGAAATGTACAAGCAAAGATGTTTTTGAAAAGTGTAAAGTTAACCACTTATTAAAGTTGAATATTGACTGCATACTATCAACTATCACAAGAGAAAATGAAAGCAAAGAAACATGGTCCATAACACAAAGTCATGAAATGTGAATGAGTATAGGCATGAAAGTGAATCCAAGCATGTTAGTTATGATAACAAGCAAAAGTGGGTTCAGTTTTCCAATGAAGGAAGTGCAACTCCAGATTAACTGGCATCATACTAAAGGTCCCCCGGTGCTTAAGAAAATACGCATCGACAACCTTCCAATATACCACCTTTTCTTTTTTTGTTTTGTTTTTGTTTTGTGTTTTAATTATAGTTGACATACATTACTATATTAGTTTCAGGTACACACCCCAGTGATTAGACGTTATAATACTTACTAAGTGATCACCCCAGTAAATCTCACACCCACCCGACACCATACTTAGTTAATAGAATAGTACTGACTATATTCCCCATGCGGTACTTTACATCCCCATGACTATTCTGCAACAACCAATTTGTACTTCTTAATCCCTTCACCTTTTCCACCCAGTCCCACAACTTTGCTCCCATCTGGCAACCATCAGAGTGTTTTCTTTATCTATGAGTCTGTTTCTGTTTTGTTTGTTTTGTTTTTTAGATGCAATCTTGATAGATATGTATTTATTGCCATTGTGTTGTTCATTCTTCTTCTTTAGGAAGACCCTTTAACATTTCATATATTATTGGTTTGGTGGTGAGGTACCACCTTTCCTTTGCAAATTATATTATAGTCCAGTATATATTCTTTCAAATTGTCTCCATTTTGTAATTATCTATTCTTTTTATTCTTATTTATCAGATACAGAAGTGAGTATATAAAATATAATGATAGCTGTTGTTTTTAATCCCCACCCAAGCATTTTTTTCCATTGATTTCTAGAGAGAGTGGAAGGGAGGGAGGAGGGGGAGAGAGAGAGATAAACATCGATGTGAGAGAGACATTTTGATTGGTTGCCTCCCACATGCACCCCTACTGGGGTTGGGGAACCTGCAACTGGAAATCAAACCTGAGACCCTTCAGTCCGCAGGCCGATGCTCTAACCACTTGGCAAAACCAGCCAGGATGATAGGTATTTTTTTAAAGAAAAAAATCATCTGAACTCCCACGTGACAACTACCAGATGAAAAAAAAAAACATACATTGCCCATATTTATTAATAAAAATTCAGACATAAAAAATAAAACCAGAGCCACTTGTATGCAATGCACATAAATAAAATTTATTTTAAATACCCTGTAATTTTCTGGTCAATTGGTCTTTATGGCTACTGAGCTTTTTGCTGCTCTCCAAACCTCCAGCTCCTTCTCCAGTGCTCAAAAGGATGAAGGTAGGTGAGTTCACATTCCAGAATTTTCCACAAACCTAGCACACAGCTCTTAAAACTACACCTCATTCAGGTTATGGGGATCGGTAGGGCTCTTCTTCCTGAAGTCTAGAAATTGGAAGAAATATTCTAATTTCTTGATTTTACTTATTCATGCCTTGGCGTAAAATAATCGAGCAACCAAGAGGGAGTAGAGAGACACCGCATGCTCTCTCTTTCTCCAAATGTATCTTGAGCTAACAGAACCACCGAGTTGCCCCTTGTTGGCCTGTCAATCTCCCAGTGTGCAAACCTAGCACACAGCTCTTAAAACTATACCTCATTCAGGTTAAACTTCCTCAGGAAAGTGTATAAATATTTCAGTTCAGAAGTTGAAAAAAAAAATGAAAGCATTATGAGGATAAATGGTTGCTGTCCTTGGAATACTATGTCATCGGTGGGACTCCTGGCATCAAAAAGTGAGAAAATGCAGACAAAACACCAGGTGGTGTGCAAATACACTTGTCAAATTCACAGCCAGCAAAAGCTATTCCTGCAGCTTATCTGCCCCAAGTGGATTACATACTAGCAGACACAGGGAGAGTTTACAATTCTCATTGTTAAATTTGAAAAGAGGAGGAAAATGAAATGAAGAGAGGGAACTGGAATGTCAGAGCTGGAAAGCTGCTGAGAGATTTAGTTCGACTCCTCCTTTCACAGAGGAGGAGGCTGAAGCCCGAATAAATAACTTGACTCACCTCAACTCCTTTTTTAAAAAAAAGGAACTCAGCCCTGGCTGGGTACCTCAGCATCATCCCAATACACCAAGGTTTCAGGGTCAATCCTGGTCAGGATACATACCAGAATCAACCAATGGATGCCTAAATAAGTGGAACAACAAATATCTCTCTCTCTCTCTCTCTCTCTCTCTCTCTCTCTCTCTCTCTCTCTTTAAAATCAATAAAAATGAGTTTTAAAAACTCACATGGATATGATTAATAATAGACTCAGGGAGGGAAAGGGAAATGGGGAAATTGACTGAAGCCCAATCTCATGGGTGGTCTCTCACCAACCACTGTGTGGACCACACTGGTCAGGGCTGACACAGACAGAGGGGCCAAGATTTATTCCAGAACACATCTCTCCCATGATCTGCCAATAACATGGTCTCTTACCTGTTTTGATTTTTCTTCCAGTTACTGTTGCTACATGACAACCACCCCAAAATGTGGAGGTTTAAAACAACAATTATTTATTTTGCTGGTGGACCTGAAATTTGGGCAGGATTCAGTGGGGACTTTACATGTCAAAGAGAACTTGCCAATATTATTTAAGGGCGAGGATCTTAAAATGGAGTGATCTCCCTGGATTATTTGGTGGGCCCAATCTAACTGCTTGAATCCTTAAAAGAAGAGAAACTTTCTTGGGTAGGGTCAGAGAAAGATACATAGCTGTGGAAAAATGGCCAGAGAGAGGCAGCACTGCTGGCTTTGGAGGGAGGGGGCATGAACCGAGGCATGTGGGTGGCCTCTAGAAAACGGAAATTTCAGAAAACAGATTCTCCCCTGAAGCCTTCAGAAAGAACTCAGCCCTTCCCACACCTTGATGTTAGCCCAGTGAGACCCAAGTCAGATTTCTAATCTACAGAACTATAAAATAATAACTTCGTATTGTTTTTAGCCAGGTGCCTGCAGCAGGGGGGAGGAAGGCCTACTCTTGCACGAATTTTCGTACATTGGGCCTCTAGTATTCCCACATTAATGGGTCACGGGAGGGGGCGTCTCCAGGAGGGTGTGACTGGCCCCAGGGGCTCTGCACAGCAGGGCAGTCCATGAACAGGCCGGCAGCTCCCTAGGCAGCTGGGCAACAAGTCTTCATCGAAAGGGATCATCACAGTGTGACCACAGGCAAGTAAGTTCCCTTCTCCGAGCCTTGATTTCCTCCTCAATAAGTTGTTTCCCAGGGAAGCTTAAGGTTAAATAAGCCGTCAAGGAAAGTCTTACATGGGACTCATTATCTGCGGATTCCGGCTTCCCCGCGTTCCTCACGGTCACGCTGTGGGACTGTGACCGAGCAGGTCCTCAGAACCAGGTCCCCTGCCTGCCAGTCACTTTCCCACTCTATTTTGCCTTTGCCCTGAGCACAAAGCCCTAGCTAATCAGGCTGGGGGAAAGCTCTGTGTGGGCCAGATAGGCTTACTATTCAGGGCTTCTCGCTGGAAGTTTCTTTGCACTGAAAATACTCTGCCCTGGAAATCGACAGGCTACAACTTGTGAACAGATCCAGACACGGAGGCTTAAGGATTTCATCTGACTCCACTTCAAAGCCATCTCCTACTTCCAAGGTGCCCCCCGGTTCCCTGGGACCTGGATAAATATTCTATGTGCTTGCACAAAAGCCTCTGAGAATGACTTATTACTCGACACAATAGGTGACTTAATCTGTAGGTCATGGTTAAGTGGCTGCCCCACTTGGCAACACAAGACAGACTGCATAATCTCCCGGGAACTTGAATCAGACAAGAGGCTGAGGGCGGCAGTGCCCAGCGCCAGGTTGCACTCTCGGCCTCCTGGTGTCAAGTGAATGTGGCCGTTTCCAGTCCTCAGTGCCCGGCTCACACTATCAATTCATCTGGTGCAGCCACCGGGTCAGCCTTCTAAGACACTCCCCGGAGGTCGTTCCACCTCTGAACCTTCCTGCATCTCTCTCCAGTCCGCTGCCTGGAGCTCCAGCTCCTGCCCTTTCTCGAGGCCCTCCATCATCCTCTAGTCCAGTGCTTCTCAACCTTCCTAACGCCGCGACCCTTTAACACAGTTCCTCATGTGGTGGTGACCCCCAACCATAAAATTATTTTCGTGGCTACTTCATAACTGTAATTTTGCTACGTTATGAATCGCAATGTAAATATCTGATATGCAGGATGTATTTTCATTGTCACAAATTGAACATAATTAAAGCATAGTGATTAATCACAAATATGTAATTATATATGTGTTTTCCGATGGTCTTAGGCGACCCCTGTGAAAGGGTCGTTCGACCCCCAAAGGGGTCGCGACCCACAGGTTGAGAACCGCTGCTCTAGTCTCTAACATACACTCTGCTCCAAAGAAGCTAGCTCGGGACTCCTTCTGTTCAAATGATATGCACCATAGAACTTGAAACTTAATAATACACCATCTTAGATGTTCGCCTTTGCTCCATGTTGTGATCAGTTCAGAGCAATTCATTGAAGTGGTACCGTGTTCCAAGGTCTGATCTGAGTGGGTGACCCAAAGATGAACCAAGCAACCCCTCTGACCTAAAGGGGCTGACGGTGAAGCCCCACACACAGCAGCCATGCTCCAAAACAGGCTGTCACTCTCTTCCTGGCCCCAAGAGGCAGTGAATGACCCCAGCTCTGGAGCCCAGCCCATCCAGGTTACGCCCGTGCCCTTCCCCCTGCCAGCCTCAAACTACTCCCTGTTCAACTGGCCTGAAACAGGTCTGAACTCCTTCCAGTTTCAGCACAGAAAGCAGGCACCTCCTCTACTTGTGAAAACTCGCAGCTGAACACAGAGGTAAATAATAAATACTATGGACTATGTGCCAGGCTCTATGCTGAGGGCATTGAATGGATTAACACATGTAATCTTTTTAACTCTCTGAAGTAGGTACACCTATTATCCCCATTTTATAGATGAAGAAACTGAGCTGTGGGGAAGTAATGACTAGCCCAAGATCACACAATCTGTAAACAAAAGAGCCAAGATTTGAGCTCAGGTGGGTCTTATTCCAGAAACCCAGTATTATTATACTTAGAATAGCAGCTAATATTTGTAAGAATAATGTATATAGGCACTGTGCCAAGTGTATTACCTGGATTGTCTGATTAATCTCATAAAACCCTATGAGGTAGGGTTATGATGCCCATTTTACAGATGAGAAGTTGAGTCTTAAGATGAACTTGTATAGAATCTCAAGGCTAAGTGGACCAGAGACAAAGTTTAATTCATATGCTATCAGACTGTCACCTCAGCTATCCAGAAAGCAGATGCTTACATAGCTGCCTCCTCTAGTAGACTCACCTGTGACTCAGGGTAAGACCATGACCAGTGGCAGGATCTGAACTGGATCCCAGTCTTGTCCACTCACCTTCTGTGTTCATAGGAAATGACTGCCTTGCTCTGATGAGGGTCTGTCCCTGTAGCTGGTGAGCCATCTGGCCACAAAGGCCCAGACAAAGCCAAAGGATGGTATCCACAAAGACCTATGGTATAGGCTGAATGTGTGTGTACACCCAAAAAGGAGGATGCTAAAATCCGAATGCCCGATGTAAAGGGGTTAGGAGGTGGGGGCCTTTGGGAAGGGCTTGGGTCATGAGGGTGGAGCCTTCTCGAATGGCCCTCTGAGCTCCCTAGTCCCTTCTGCATGTGAGAATGCAATGAGAATTCTGGGACCTGGAAGATTGCCCTCACCAGACCATGCAGGCACCTGACCTTGGACTTCCAGCTCCAGAACTGTGAGATACAGATTTCTGTTATCAGCCACCAGCCTGTGGTATTTTGTTACAGCAGTTGGATTAAGACACCCTGCCTGGGAATCTGCAGCCTCTGCCTCCCAGGCCCCTCAGGGCAAGAAGCTAGGGCATCGGACTTCTGCATGAAAAAATAGGCTTGAAGTTCCTCCCCAGAGAAGTTCTGTTTTCAGAGGCTGAGAGACCTTGGGCCTTCCCTCTTTGGCCTCCTTTTCCTCTGTCCCTGAAATGACGATTAAACAAGAATGTACACAAAGGGCTTGTCCGTTCCAGAAGTTTGGCAAATGGTGGTCATAATTATTCACAATTGTTATTGGCTCTGTGCCAGACTGCCTGGACGATTCCTTCCGTTTCCTCTGGGATCCGGGGACTGACATTGGGGAGGACCTAGCTAGATCCAGTCCCTTCCATCAAGACTCACCTCCTCTCATCACTGCACCTTCAGATGGGATTTCTTTAGAAAGAACACTCTGGGCCTCAGCCTTCCCCACCCTCGTCCCTGGGGCAGGCGTTGAAGCTCTCATCTGGACGTAATCAATGTGCGAAGGCAGGCAGAGACATACGTTCTGTTACAGTTTTCCTGTGCACCTCATTCATCCCAATGGACAGCCAATACAATATTTTAAAAGTCAATATGGTGACATGTATCTCAATTAGCTTGCCGCAGCCCCTCTCAAGCAGAGGCTGCGGACTGGGTGAAAGCAGGCTGGGGGCTCCATGCTGAGGGATGGACCCTGCAAACAGTATAGGACAGTGGTCAGCAAACTCATTAGTCAACAGAGCCAAATATCAACAGTACTTCTTCAAAATAGACTCGCCCAGGCCGAAAACTGACTTCTGAGCATGGGCCACGAAGTTTCAATCGCAGTGTAAGCGCTCCCGCACGTGGTATTTTGTGGAAGAGCCACACTCTAGGGGCCAAAGAGCCGCATGTGGCTCGCAAGCCGCAGTTTGCCAACCATGGGTATAGGGGGCAGATAGATAGTGTAGGGGGCAGGCGGGGGCAAGAACAGAGCCCAGGTCTGGCAGGAAGTGCTGATGAGAGCTGCTCAAAAACTTCTCCACACAGAAGGCCCCTGGGCTTCGTTACCTTAACAATGTGGCCTCAAGGTCCTTCCCTCCTTAGGAGAAATGCACGTGTCAGCAAATTACTCTGTGGCCAGCATTTCTCAAGATTGCATTCTAATACCAGAAACCTCCTGAGCAGGGCAGAGAACGCAGCAATGCACACTCAGGGTCCATGGTGGCTTGGGGTGAGTTTCTGGTGTTGCACCAGGAAGGTAAAAAAGGGGCAGATTGCTTTGAGAGGAGGGGGCAGGAAGGGCATTTCTCCTCTTGTAATGCACACACATATTACTGCCTTTTTTCTCCATAATCACTTACTCCAAGCAAAAGCCTCATTACTGTAAAAAGAGCTGGAGCATCCTAACAATAGTCCCTAATTGCCTCGCAAATGGTTCTGTAGAGTAATTATGTCATTAGTCCAAGTGCCTCTACTTCAAAGATGTCTCTCTCTCAGTGCCATCCATCTGGGTTAGGGAATGAGAGGGAGCTCCCAGGGACCTGAGTGACAGGGACTCGGGCTGTACGCATGGGATTTAGAGAGGCCCTTCTTAGTGTGCCCATTGTCAAACCAACCATTCCTGCAGGTGACACCTCCCCTGGGAAGGCAGGACACTAAGGCAGTTCCCAAGGAAAAGAGATTAACAATCAGCATTAGGGGAAACATGTACTCGGGCAGCTGCCTCTACGATTTCTGGTCATGCTAGATAGAGACAGGGCCCTCTGAGCCTTCTTTCGTTTTATTTGTCAGTTTGGAATGAGGGGCTGTGGCCCTGTGAAGGCCACCCCACCCACAGTTAATATAACCCAGTGGGAAAACCTGTGGCTCCCCCAAATCCTGATAAGATGCCAGAAAAGGCACAGACTTCTGGTTGAGTACCTGCTGCATGTCAGCTCATGTCTGGCACTTTGCCCATATTATCCATGCTGTGTTTATTGACTCCGTTTTACAGATGAGAAACTGAGGCTCAAAGAAATGAAGTGGCTGTCCAACATCACACATCAGGTGAACTGCAGTGCCAAGAAGAACACACAGATCTGTTGGGCCCCAAAAAGGCTGTTCTTCCCTTTCCAACTCTGCATGTCACATGGCCTCCAGAGCACAGTTGGTCCTGGGTTTGATGTGTCATTTACTGTCAGCTGGAGGTTGGCTGAGGGGCAACTTCCCTTCCCTGAGCTTCCGTTTTCTCACCTGATGATACTGTGGGAGCGAAGGAACAGGTCAGTGTTAAGATAAGGAAGAGTGTGATGAACCAAAATGCGGAAGTGAAGGAAACTTTGATTGTTATCATTTAAGTGTGTGTACCTGTGTGAGGCGAACGTGATAACCACTACACTACGGAAACACAAAGTGTGTGTACCTGGAGTTGAACCTCAGGCTCTACGCTGGGAAAAGCAACACCAAGGCTCTGGCCGGTTCCAAGTGGACTGACACTGGGGAGGACCTAGCTGGGTCTAGTCAACACTGTCATAATCACGTCATAACATTCATGACAGGTACCATTTGGTAAATGCTTACCAGGGGGCAGGCACTGGGTAAAGTGTCTGCATCCATTTAAAGTCCTTTCTGGCTGACATGCCAGTAATAGAGACCACTTCTGGTGGTGTCCACCTGGCTGCGGAAGGCCTGGCTTATGCTGGATGTAGCAAACCCTTAGGACTAGGGGACTCCACTCTCGGGGGAGCCTTCAATCCCCCATCCTTAGGTGCCTGACCCCAAATGCCCGACCATAGACATTCAGTAAACATTCACTGAAAGTAAAATAAACTCTTTAAAGGTTTTACTAAAATTAATATAATCCTCCCGGGACACACACACACACACACACACACACACACACACACACACACCAATTACTGGTTCTTTTATTATAGATGAAGAAACTAAAGGTAGATAACTTGTAGACAGCACAGCAAATGAATGGCAAAACTGGAATTTGAACCCAAGACCACCAGAAGTCAGATGTATCTGCTATTTAGTGCCGCATAACACATTGTCCAAAGTTTATTAGCTTAAAACAATATTTATCATTTCAGTTTCTGTAGGTCAAGAATCCAGGCTTATTCCTCTGGCTGAGAGTCTCTCAGAAGACGGTCGCTAAGCTGTTGGTGGGGGGAGAATTTGCTTACAAGCTCACCCGATGGTTGTTGGCAGGAATCAGTTCCTCAAACGCTGTTGGGAGGGAGCTCCCAGGTACCTTAGTAACAGGGACTCGGGCTATACGCATGGGATTTAGAGAGGCCCTTCTTAGTGTGCTCATTGTCAAACCAACCATTCCTGCAGGTGACACCTCCCCCAGGAAGGCAGGACACTAAGGCAGTTCCCAAGGAAAAGAGATTAACAATCAGCATTAGGGGAAACATGTACTCGGGCAGCTGCTAGCTCAGAGGCCACCTGCAGTTCCTTGCCACACGGGCCTCTCCATGGCACAGCTTACAACGTGGCAGCTGGCTTCATCAGAGCAAGTGAGAACCAGAGAGAAGTGGGGAGAGAGGCAGAAATCAGTCTTTTTGTAACTATATTCATCTGCGAGGGCTGCCATAACCAATGCCACAGGCTGGGGGCTTACACAGCAAAAATGTATTGTCTCACAGCTCTGGAGGCTGGAAGGCCGAGATCAAGGTGGCAGCAGGTTGGTTCCTCCTGAGGGCTGTGAAGGACAGTCGGTTCCCTGCCTCTCCCCTAGCTTCTGGTGGTGTGCTAGCTTTCCTCAACTCAATGCATCACCCCTATCTCTGCCTTCACCTTGGCATTCTCCCTGTGTGTGTCTCTGTGTTTGTAGTTCCCATTTTTATAAGGATACTACTCATGTTGGAGTAGAGCCCAGCCTAATGACCTCATCTGTACTTGATGACATGTGCAAAGACCCTATTTTCAAATACAGCCCCATTCTGCAGTACCAGGGGTTACGACTCTAACGTATCTTTTGGAGGGAGGACACAATTCATCTGATGATACTGTGGGAGTGAAGGAACAGGTCAGTGTTAAGACTAGAAGTGAGGCAACAGGTCCAGACCACACCTAAGAGGCAGGGATTGCACATGGGCATGGATGTAGGGAAGTAGCAGGCGTTGGAGCCATTGTAGAAGCTGTCTCTCCCACACGTCTTCATAAACACTGCTTGGATGAGTGGCCTACTATCTATCCTACTTCTATAATTGTTTGGACATTTATTTCTCTCCCCACCCCCAGGCTGTGGGCTTCTTGGTAGCAGGGACTGTGTCAGATTCCTCAGTAGAACAATCCTAGCACCTAACACTGGAGCTGCCACCTGACGTGATAGGTGCTCAGTCAATATCTGTTGAATAAGTGAATAAATAAGTGAATGAATGAGAAACAGGTAATATTTCTCTCTGTCAAAAGTGGCAATTACTTCTAAACTCTGTATCAGGAGAGCAACACAATAGGTCATTGCCATTATGTCTGGGATCAAACAGATTCTCCTCCAGCAAGCCCAATCTTAACTATTGATCAGAAAACCAGACACTTTTTATTTAAGGGGGAAAAGGCAGCATCTTCTGCCCACAAAGAATTCATGGGGCTAGTTAGCTGTCTGATGAGTAATTTTCCCTGCTGTGTAATAAGACCCACAAGTTACATCTGTTTCAATCACTTTGATCAGAACTTACAAACAACTTCAAACGTGCTGCCTAATGCAGCATCTACCTGACAGGAGCCTGGGGAGCAATTATATTATCTTGTTCCATCCTCAGCAGCAATTAATGAGAGACAACATGACTGGCAGCCTTAGCTGTGACTTTGAAAGGGTGTGGGGGCAGGGGCAGATCAGAGCAAACAGACTCCACAAAGAAGCGGTGAGATCGTGAGCACAGGGCCCACGTGGAGCTCTTGACTGGGAGGAGAAATGAGGGCCAAGGCCAGAGCTTTGGGACCTCGTCCAACAACAGGCCAGGTTCTCAGAACTAGAATCAGGCAATCAGGTCTTCTCTTTCCACTCACGGGAAAGCCAGCAGATTGATGCTAGAGAGCCAATTTGTCAAATAAAATAATTGTCAACAGAGCATAGGTGGGAGAGGCCGTCTGCATTTTTCTGGGCGTGGACTGGGACGCTGGAGGCCTGTGTTTGCATCCTGTCTCTGTCCCTGGCTAGCTCTATGATCTAGAGAGATCTGCTTGAGCCTCAGTCTGTCCAACTGTAAAATGGGTCCTCAGAGTAAAGTTTCATGGGCATTTGTTTATTATAAAGTCTGTGAAAGAGCCCAGCACAGCACCCAGTCCAGCAGTGGCTCTCAGAACACATTTCTCAGTCAGCTTCCTGTTGCACTAGTCAAGCTGAACCTCAAGAAGTTTGACAATGATTTCTAAAAAATAAAATTTTTGGCTGAATGACTAGGGAGAAATCAATGTGTCTGCTCTGTACAGCTGTGTCATTAACTCTTACTTTGGTGACTTCTCGAGCTATGTCCTTTTGTCACATGTGTATGTGCATTTGTGTGTGTCCCTGAGAGTGTGTATGTATATGTGCATGTGTGTGCATATGTGTGCGTGCATGCACACTCACACCTGCACATATACCTCCAGCAATTACTTGTGCTGCCCAAAACTTTGATAAAGTCCTAATAGCGGGGCAATTGATAGTCAATTTCTAGGGGTTCCATTCAGCCCACTACATGGAAATCATGGACTACGAGCTCCATGTGGTCTAGTTTCAACCACCACTCATGGGGGAATATAGTACAGTATTGATGGGCCCAGACTCTGTTTCCGAAATGCCTGAGTTCAAATCCCTGCTCTGCACGCTCCCTGTGTGACCTACCCTCTGTGCCTTAGCTTCCACGCCTGCAAATGAGAGAGAGTAAAAGCCCACGTTGTAGGGTTGTCATGAAGATTAAATGAATTAGGTTTAGTCACAGCCCATAGGGGCATCTCCTGGTCCTAAGGTAGCCGAGTTCTGTTTTGCTTGGATGGCTCTGGGGGGCAGAGCACCCCTATCCGACAGTGTGCATTTGGGAGAGCAATTTCATCCAGCACCCAACGCACAGATAATGCAGGCTTGGCAGGTGGAAATAAATCAGTGAGTGGATGCAAAGAATTGCACCTGCTGTAATGGAGCCCATTGAGAAAGAGAACAACTGTCTATACCAGTGATGGCGAACCTTTTGAGCTCAGCGTGTCAGCATTTTGAAAAACCCTAACTTAACTCTGGTGCCGTGTCACATATAGAAATTTTTTAATATTTGCAATCATAGTAAAACAAAGACTTACATTTTTGATATTTATATATTTAAATGCCATTTAACAAAGAAAAATCAACCAAAAAAATGAGTTCGCGTGTCAGAGGTGTCATAGGTTCGCCATCACTGGTCTATGTTAAATCTTTTAATAGGCAGATGCTGTCCAAGTATTGGTAAAAAGGAAATTATTGGCAACCGATCCCCTCTATCAATTGTTTGCATGTTTTCGTGCTGAGCAGGGCTGGACAGTTTAAAGAGCGAGGAAAAGGGCTGTCCTAGGCAGCCCACTGGAAGCCTGGCCACAAATTGGCTTTCCCATCACAGCCAAGATGTGTCTACATACAACAGGGCACCCATATGACCCAAAGCCCTGGGGCAGCCCTTCCCTTCCGGCCAGCCCCTGTGCAAAACTCTGAAAAGGTCTCCTTCCTCATCTTGTCAAAATCCCCCTCCTGTGTGACTGGAAGCTGTCAGTGTGATCTATAACCCCCAGGCAGGCCTGGAATATGAGCTAAATTGCCTGAGTCACTAGCGATGATAGAGTCATTCTGCAGGAAATTGGAAATCAATTCTTGTCATCACTGTACAGAAAACCTTTATCAAGAGTTCCAGCTCACCATGTAATGCAACCGAGAAGGACTTAAAGGCCAATACGGCAACAATGAGAGACAGGGCCGTGTGTGTGTGTGTGTGTGTGTGTGTGTGTGTGTGTGTGTGTCCAAAAACATATCAACATCCAAAGACAGTGCCAGCGCCCTTCAGGCTGGCAGAAGACCTTGCTTCCAGCGGATGGAGATGTTGCATCCTAGGAAGGCTGAGGACTAAGCTATGCATCCACTACATAGTCAACTTGACAATGAGACGCTTTCCTGGAGGCCTGCTGCACGCCCCTCTCTACAGAACGCCTCTGTCTGTGCCGGGTTAGTGCAAAACAGAGAATAGCACAGTCATGTGCCACTCATGGCGGGGATACGTCTGAGAAAGGCATCGTTATTCACTTTTGTTCTGCGAACATCACCAAGTGCACCTACACACACCTAAATGGTACAGCCTACTACACATCTACGCTGGATGGCATAGCCTACGGCTCCCAGGCTACAAGCCTATATACTACATGTTACTGTACTGAATACTTTAGGCAACTGTAACACAATGGTATGGGGCGCGGTTACGGTGTTTGGCCAGGTTCAAGCCTCG